>NC_134601.1:99692037-100351323 GCF_037038515.1 Microtus pennsylvanicus | reverse complement strand
AGGCATCCATGTGTCCTTTGGTGGCAACATGGGCTATGGATATCAACATGGTCCCTGGCTGAGGTAGGAATACCATGGCCCCAGGGACAAGCAGGCCACCCACATCAGCCTACTCATTGGCATTTTCACTTCATCTGTTCTGCCTCTTTCCATGTCACATGAACCGAACCACTTTTCTCTCTCTCCAATTTCTCTACCATATATTTGCTCATCATAATGGGACCTGCCTATGTATGCCTTCAGCTAGTCTAGGCTGTGAGGAACCTGGCAGAATTGTGTGGGCTTTTTTCCCTCTGCCTGGGCCTTGAGGACCAAGGTGGGAGTGTGGATGTCTTCATTCAGCCAGTTGAACTGTAAAAGACAATTTTTAAAATTATGAAATATCATAGATTTATCTTCTACAGATTTTCTTATTAATAAGCATCTAAGCCTATTTTCTATTGGCAAGGCATAGTATTACAGACTTTGTTTTTGATTATGCTTTTGGTAGGGGCTACATGGAGAGAGAGGAAGAAAGAAGGGAGAAGAGAGAATGTGTATGGATGACGTTATGTCTCTTTTTTTTCTTACAAAGTCACCAGAAGTCAATCACAGAATCCTTACCCTGATGACCTTATCTAATCATAATAATATTCCAGAGGCCTCATCTTTAAAACACCATAGTTGGAACTATAGATCATAATTCTATCATTTCAATACCTCACAATGGTGTTAAAACTTCCAAGTGAGGTTTGGAAAAGACAATCCATACACAACTTATGTCATCTTGATACAGAAATTTTGATGGTATCTTGATATGGGATTCCTCTCTGTATGCTGTGAATACCACTTGTTAATAAAGAAGCTGTTTGGTGCCTGTGATAGGGTAGAACAGAGCTAGGCAGGGAAAAATAAACTGAATGCTGGGAGAAAGGGGGCAGAGTCAGGAGAAGCCATGGAGCCACTGCCAGAAAGAGCCATGCTGGAACCTTGCCAGTAGGCCATGAGCCTTGTGGTAAAATATAAAATAATGGAGATGGGTTAATTCTAGATGTAAGAGCTAGCTACAAATATGCTTAAACAATTGGCCAAGCAGTGATTTAATTAATACAATTTCTGTGTGGTTATTTTGGGAGTCTGGGCAGCCAGGAACTGAACAAGCAGAGGGTGACGGGGAACACACTAGCAGCCTCTTACTACAGTATCTTGAGGTCTAATTTCCTACATTTTATTAGTGAAATGGCCATATATAATTTAGCTATGATTTTTAAATCACTGTCCATTTTTTTCATTTTAATGACTCTCTTAACATCTGTAATTGGAATTCTCTGCTTCTTATTGTTGTTAGTTATACTGTTTGAGATAGGTCTCATGTAGCCCAGAATGACATCAAACATTGTGTAATTAAGACTGACCTTGAATTCATCTTCCCATCTCCAGCTCCCATGTGCCAGAATTACAATTTTGTGGCACCATTCCTTGCTTCCACATGTTTTTTTTTAATTCTTATTGTTCCTAACCTTTAAAACCACTTTTAATTATACATCTGCTCCCATACAAAAAAGAAAGAAAAACAAGGCTACAAAAGATACAAATTTCTTGTACTGCTCTTAGCTCTTAATGGATTTCTCTCTTAGCTTCAGCAATCTAATAAAAACATAGCATATTAACATACCAGTTGTCCTCATAATCCATGGGTTAGTTGAATTCACTATGCTTCATACTGTAGATTGACTGCCACTAATTTTTAAAAATAAAATCAACCAGCTCTTTGGTGCCAGTCAATCTACAAAACAATAAAAACACCTTCCAAGAAACAGTTGGCCAAAGTAAATCTCAGCTCTAAACCCAAAGATCATATAAGAAAAGTATAATCTTTCTGTCATGTGCTTATGACAAGAACACATGTGCAAGGAGTCTTAGTCAGTGTTCTATTGCTATGAAGAGACACCATAAGCACAGCATCCCTTATAAAGAAAAACATTTAATTGTGGCTGACTTACAGTTTCAGAAGATTAGTCCATTATTGTCATGACATGAAGCATGGTAGTGTGCAGGAAGACACAGTGCTAGAAAGGTAGCTGAGAGTTCTACATCTGGAACCACAGGCAGCAGGAAGAAGCCATGAGCAACTGGCCTGGCTTGGGCATTTGAGACCTCAAAGCCTGCTCTAATGGCACACATCTTCCAATAAAGTCACACCACTTCAACAAAGCCACACCTCATAATAGTGCCACTCCCTATGGGCCTATGGAGACCATTTCTATTTAAATCACCACAGAGGGGTAACTGGGATATCTGCATGTAGAAGAATGCAAATAGATCCATATATATCACCATGCCCAAAATTCAAGTTCAAGTGAATCAAAGACCTCAACATAAAACCAGAAAATTGAATCGGATAGAAGTTAAGAATAGTCTTGAACATATTAACAATTTCTTAAACAGAACACTGATAGCATAGGAACTAAGATGAACAATTAATAAATGCAATCCCATGAAACTGAAAATGTTTTGTAAGTCAATGGTTCTGTAAGATACTGTCAATAAGACTGCAGCCTACAGGATAGGAAAAAGGTTTTCACCAAATCCACATTTGTGGGCTAAATATCTAAACTATATAAAGAACTCAAGAAATTAGACATCCACAAGCTAAACATTCCAACAGAAAAAAATTGGGGTATAGATTTAAACAGAGACTTCTCAATGGAGGAATATCAAATGGCTGAGAAACACTTAAAGAATGAGGGAGGGTGACTTGATCGAGGGAGGGGGAGGGAAATGGGAGGCGGTGGCGGGGAGGAGGCAGAAATCCTTAATAAATAAATAAATTAAAAAAAATAAAAACATATTAGAAAAAAAGAAATGTTCAACATCCCTAGACATCATGGAAAGGCAAATAAAAACTACTTTGAGATTCTTTCTTACACTGTAAAAATGGCTAAGATAAAAAACACAAGTAACAGCTGGCTCAAACAAAAAATAAAAAAAAATTATCTTTGGCTGGCTTACATACAATGCACAGTTTATTTCTATATTAATACAGACAGGTATGTTACTTTTAAAAGTTTATATATTTTCAGAACAAGCAGTCCAGACACCAATAAAAACAGCCCAGAAGATCCAACATCCAAAATAGCTTCAAGGCCACTAAGATGATCCCACATCACAGAATACTACAGACAAAGCTTCACAATTATCTTGATTTTCTCAGGGCCCCTCAAAGATAACCAGTGCACAATAACCATCAGGAAGTAGTCTAAAAAACTATGCCCCAAATATTGGTTATAAATGTTTGTTTTCATTTAAGGGGGAGATGGTTACAAATTGTTATTGGTCATAGTCAATCTCGTTCTAAAAGAAGGGGGATATAATATAAAAATGATGAGGAAAAGGACATATTATTATAATGGGGAAAAGGGTAAGATATTGAATCTACTTTAATCCAAAAGCCAACTGTTAATTTCGAAATATTTCACATTGGTACAGATTTTAGTTTATTGATATAAATTTAAGGTTAATTTTGTTATACTGTATGTCTATTTCTACTTTTGTTTAAGGTATTGTGTTTATACAGTTCAATTAAAAATTTAATGTATAATTAAGAAATACAGATTTACATAAATACAGTTAGCCATATATAATAGTCAAACTTATAGTCATATTAATTAGGTTTTCTAGATATACAAAGATATATTTCAGATAGGCAGGTATTCTTCAAACATTTTAAAGACCTACAGAATATGGCATTTAAAATGTTTTAATAACTTAAACTTTTCATGACAGTAAGACATTTCTGCTCCTGTCAGCACCAATATACTCCAGAAAAGATGATGGGCATCAAAGGAACTCTGTATGGACTTTGTTATCTTTATGGCAAAAGCTAGACATGACGACAAAGAAACTGCCTTTGCTTCAATTGCTGACAGTTATTGTCTAAATTGAACCAGTAGGACATTAAAAAGGTGACTGCTGAGCTTTGTCAAAACAAGATAGCACATTCCTTCAAAATTTCCTGCTTCATGGGAAAATCTGTCAGATATGCTAGGCCTGTAGGTCAAAGATGGATGCCCCAAGGTTACAGGGGAAACTTGGGTGACTGTCCAGGCAGTCAGCTGCTTCTGTCATTTCTTACATTTTTGGGAATTTGCTTGCCTGCCCTTCCTGCTTACTCAGGTAATATTATTTCCTTCCTGGGTCTTTAAGGGAGTTGAAGACTAGATAGTTATAATTATAGATTTCCTCAGTTGTAATAAAAAGTTAAATTAGATATAAAACTCTAAACTCACAAAGATAAAAGGATTTTCTCTAATTTTGCCAAATACAAATTGACTGGATATTCTAACTGTAATTCTTGCCTGATAACTGTTTTATTGTATGTAATTTTACTATTTTTTTATTTTTTTAAATTTATTTATTTATTAAAGATTTCTGTCTCTTCCCCGCCACCGCCTCCCATTTCCCTCCCCCTCCCCCAATTAAGTCTCCCCCCAGCCCGAAAAGCAATCAGGGTTCCCTGTCCTGTGGGAAGTCCAAGGAACCCCCACCTCCATCCAGGTCTAGTAAGTTGAGCATCCAAACTGCCTAGGCTCCCACAAAGCCAGTGCGTGCAGTAGGATCAGAAACCCATTGCCATTGTTCTTGAGTTCTCAGTAGTCCTCATTGTCCGCTATGTTCAGAGAGTCCGGTTTTATCCCAGGCTTTTCCAGTCCCAGGCCAGCTGGCCTTGGTGAGTTCCCAATAGAACATCTCCATTGTCTCAATGTGTGGGTGCACCCCTCGCGGTCCTGAGTTCCATGCTCGTGCTCTCTCTCCTTCTGCTCCTGATTTGGACCTTGAGATTTCAGTCCTGTGCTCCAATTTGGGTCTATGTCTCTGTCTCCTTTCATCGCTTGCTGAAGGTTAATATTCAGGAGGATGCCTATATGTTTTTCTTTGGGTTCTCCTTATTTAGCTTCTCTAGGATCACTAATTATAAGCTCAATGTCCTTGGTTTATGGCTAGAAACCAAATATGAGTGAGTACATCCCATGTTCCTCTTTTTGGGTCTGGCTTACCTCACTCAGGATAGTGTTTTCTATTTCCATCCATTTGTATGCAAAATTCATGAAGTCCTTGTTTTTTATTGCTGAGTAGTACTCTAATATGTATAAATTCCATACTTTCTTCATCCATTCTTCCATTGAAGGGCATCTAGGTTGTTTCCAGGTTCTGGCTATCACAAACAATGCTGCTATGAACATTGTAGAGCATATACTTTTGTTGTATGATAAGGCCTCTCTTGGGTATATTCCCAAGAGTGGTATTGCTGGGTCCAGGGGTAAGTTGATCCCGAATTTCCTGAGAAACCGCCATACTGCCTTCCAAAGTGGTTGCACAAGTTTGCATTCCCACCAGCAATGGATGAGTGTACCCCTTTCTCCACAACCTCTCCAACAAAGGCTATCAAAGGCAACCCACCAACTGGGAGAAGATCTTCACCAACCCCGCAACTGACAAAGGTCTGATCTCCAAAATATATAAAGAACTCAAGAAACTGGACCGTAAAAGACTAATCAACCCAATTATAAAATGGGGCATTGAGCTGAACAGAGAATTCTCAACAGAAGAACTTCAAATGGCCAAAAGACACTTAAGGTCATGCTCAACTTCCTTAGCGATCAGGGAAATGCAAATCAAGACATCTTTAAGATACCATCTTACACCTGTCAGAATGGCTAAAATCAAAAATACCAATAATTTTACTATTTTAAAGTTGAAACCTTACCTTTTGTTTAGACAGAAAGGTGTAAGCCGGGCAGTGGAGCACATGCCTTTAATCCCAGTACTTGGGAGGTAGGGGCAGGTGAATCTCTTTGAGTTCGAGGCCAGCCTGGTCTACAGAGCTAGTTCCAAAACAGGCTCCAAAACCAGAGAGAAACCCTGTCTCAAAAAAAAACCACACAAAAGAAGAAAGGGGTAAATGCTGTAGGATAATCTTTCTGTATGCTGTAAATTGATGTTGTTCTCACAGGTTACTAAAGAAAGTGCTTTGGCCTATAACAAGGCAGACTGAAGCAAGGCAGGGAAAACTATAAATAAAGATATAGGGGGGGTGTGGAGTGAGAGAGATGTGAGCTAGCAGCCAGAAGAGCAAGATGTATTAGAGCACAGGTAAGGCCATAAGACACATGGCAAAGCATAGATTAAGAGAAATGGGCTAATTTAAGTTGTAAGCACGAGTTAGTAATAAGCCTAAGCACAGGCCAAACAATTTGTAATTGATATTAAGCCACTAAGTGATTATTTTAAAAGCAGATGTGAGATTGTGTGGGACAAAAAAAGACCTCCATTTATAAGGACTCCTATTAAAGGAGAATATGGCGCCTGAACTGGCCATCTTCTGTAATCAGGCTAGGCTCCCAGTGGTGGGACTGGGACACCAACCCAGTCACAAAATCTTCAAACCCAAACCTGCCCTGCCTGCAAGACATACTGGGGCAATGGTGGCTCAGAGCGTGTGGGAGTGGCAACTCATGGCTGGTCTAACTTGAGGCCCAAGCCATGTGAGGAAGCCCATGACCTAGTCTGCCTGGATGGCCAGGAATTGAAAGCTGGATGACTCAGAGACTTAGGGTAGAACCAAACACAACTGACAAAACAATAAAGTCAATGACATGATCCTTATTAACACTCTGCTGTTCTCACAGATCAGTGCCTCGCCCAGCTGTCATCAGAGAGACTTCATCCAGCAGCTGATGGGAGCAGATGCAGAAACCCAGATAAACATTAGGAGGAGCTCAGGGAACCATAAGGAATGAGGGGAAGGATGGTAGGAGCCAGAGAGCTCAAGGACACCAGGAGAACACTGTCCACAAAATATGAAGGGCTCATAGTGGCTCACAGAATTGAAGCAGCAATCATGGAGTCTGTATGGGTCTGTGCTATGTGCTCTGCATACATGTTGTGGTCATTTAGCTTAGGGTTTTTATTTTGAAGGATTCCTTAAAATGGAAGTGGGAGTATCTCTGACTCTTTTGCCTGATTATGGGACCCTTTCCCTCCTACTGGGTCACCTCATTCAGCCTTGATATGGTTTTGTTTCTAGTCTTGTTGCATCTTGTTATGCTGTGCTTGGTTAATATCCCTGGGAGTCCTGCTTTCTTTGAAGGGACATGGTAGAAGACTGCATCAGGAGGTGATAGGAGGTTGGTAGGGGGGAACTAAGAGAAGTAGAGTGAGAGGAGGCTGTGGTTGGAATATATTGCATGAGGGAATAATAAATAAAAAGAAAAAGGGGAAATATTTTGAATGAATAATTGAATCTATCACAATGCATTCCATTCATCAAAATATATACTGAACAACTGGGAAGATAACTCAGTCAGTAAAGTGCATGTCGTACAAGCATGAGGATTTAAGTTAGGTTCCCTAGTGCCCATAAAAAAGCCAAGCATGAAGGTACTTCTGAGTACCAAGCCTGGGATTCCTAGAGCTCATAAGCCAGCCAGCTTAGCTTAGATTCTATCTCAAAAATCATGCTGAAAATTAATTATGGAAAACACTCAACATCCACACCTAACCTATTAAAACACATGCAAATGTACCTGCAAGTACCTATGCACACACATATGCATATATACACGTCTATTCTCTCAATACATAAATATCTACCACATATCTATAATCTACCTCTTATCTATTTATTCATATGTAATTTGTGTACCTACATGCTTATATACTCAATCTGATACCACAGCCCTATTACTAGAAAATGGAATCACATGTACCTTTAAGTATAAATCATAGTGATAATTTTGCCTCCTGCCAAAACAGGATCGAGAAGTTAGGTGAGACTGTAAACTTTCATTGTCAACCTGATTGGATTTATCATCATCTGGGAGACATACCTTTGCACGTTTTATAAGAGTGTTTCCAGAAAGGTTTAACAGCAGGAAGACCCATACTGAATGGTAGCAGCACTAGCCACAAGGGCTGGGATCATGCTGATTAAAAGTGGAAAAAAAGAGAAAGTGATCTGAACACCAGAATTCATCTGTTTGTTTTCCCGGCTACAGACATAATGTGACAAACTGCTCTACATTTCCCCACACAGTCCTGATGCAAGACCCACACAGTCCTGATGTGAGATTCACACAGCCATGGAAACTGTTAAGCCTAAGACACAAAGGAAGCATCCTCATTGTTTTCCCCAAGAGAATGAAATTTTGCCTATAATGCTGCTTCCTTACTGCCTCCAATTTCTAAAACTGTGGCAATGCCAAAACTACTTCATTCCATCCCTCCAATGGCATCTGCCTTATACAATGCTCACTAACTTCTTCCAACAGGTCAGTTCTGCCACACTCAGTAACTACCTAGGGACGCACACCATACTCAAATCAAGTACATTTGGTTGTGTTCCAGGGACAAGCCCATTCCAATGTATCCACTAAGGGAAATGCTAGCACTGCCTCTCATCCAAGAAGATGTCAGCTACGTAATCTGGTCACATGCCTGAAGAGAAGGGAGAACCGCTCCATGATTTCGGAGAAATTATAAAGGAGAGTTTCTTTTTATGGCCGGACTTAAAGGACCAGATGCTCCCCAATTCAGTTAAAAACCCTTTTACTGACAGAAGATGATGCCTACCTCAGGGGTAACAGCTCCTCACAAGAGACTCAAAGCAGCAATATATTAAGAAAGGGGTCTTCTTATTTCAGGGGTAAAGAAATTAAGACCGAACAAATTATCCAGCTCCTAGAAGCTGTTGGTGCCACTTCTTGGGGAGTAGGATAAGGCTGTGGCAGTGTTACACTGCCAGGCTCACACCAAGTGCTAAGCTCAAGCGGGTCAGAGTAAACCAACTGGCAGACCAGGCAGTCAAACAAGCTGCCTTCCATGAAGATATCGCCCCACAGTGCCCTTCATTTAATGCCCCCAACCCTGAAAGTATAGTTTATGCTTTCACTGCTTGCAGAGCTCCCATCATACAAGCCAGAAGAAAGGAAAAGAAGAACTGATGAAAGAATTATTGAAAATCAGGGGTACTGGCTGGTTACCACAGAGAGAAAACTAGTAATTCCAGAGATGACCGCTCCCAGCTTAGTGTGGCAAGCTCATGACACAACCCGACTAAAAAAGACTGCCCTAAGAAAATGGTTAGCAAGATATTTGGTAGTGCAGAGGTTGCCAATATTGACCCAACATGGCCAGTAAATTCTGTCTGCAATGTGCTCAGAACAATCCCAAGTGGACACTCAAAGCCCTATAGTGACACAAAACAGGGGTCCTACCCATTTAAACATCTAGAAGTGAACTTTACTGGCACTCAACTCAATAGAGGGTATGATACTTGCTTGTTATGTTGTGCACTTTTCTAGGCTGAGGAAAAGCTTATCCTGCCCATAAAGAGAATTACCTTGGAACTTGCAAACATGGTTACATCCCCAACCTTCAAGCCTCACTGAGAAAATAAATAGGACTTTAAAACCAGCACCATCCAAACACTGCCAATAAACAGACCTCCCTCGGGCAGAATTCTGTCACTTATACTGACTAGGGTGCATTGCATGCCCTGTAAATGTAGTTACTCTCCTTCTGATGTCATGTCAGGCTGCCCACCTCCACTCCTCCCAAAGGATTCAGGGAAACTCCTAAAATATGGCCACACCCACCGAAAGAAGCGGATGACACTGCACAAAATTTGCCCAAACTTCCCCACTCCCTCATCTCTCAAAAGTTGCAGATGTCAAGCAGCAGACACATCACAGCCATGCCAAGGCTGCTGTGGACCTGAGCCAGGAGTGAACCATGCAAGCCAACACAGATGTGCCTATGACTTTGGAATGGGGGCGATAGCTCAGCTTCTACTTTAGTATCCTCTGGATCTCACAGGGACACATCCAAGCCAGTTCTCACTCAGCCTCTTCGATCCTGTTCCACAAATCATGGAAACTATCATTCCTTGATATACGCATCATTATAATTAGCCCCCACACCTCAGAAGGGTTCTGATCTTCAGGTGGTGCTACTTGGGCCTGGGCCAGCCACAGATTATCCCCTGGACCTCATCAGGCTGTGACTGCATTGCCTACACCAGTAAAGGAAACTTTCCTTTTGGAGAGGGCCCTAGCTAGTGACAGTCTAGGAAATAATGACCCAAGGACAAAAGAATGATTGTTGGGAACCTGGGAAAAATAATATGGGAAAAATCATGTCTCAATATTCTGGCTTTAGGAAATGCCAGCCATGTGTTCCTTAACCTAGTCAGGACTGCTGGATATGTTTGCATGAAAGCCAGGCTACTTATAATTCACTAGGAATGACAAAAAACACAAAAGGGGCATGTTTAACTGGGCCACCTATTCAGGTCATAGGAGAAGCCCAATGTGTAGAAAATTAAAAGGCTATACCAGACTCATTATAAGTAGCTCCTAATGGAACATAATTCATCTACCCCAAGAATATTTTACAACTGCTACCTAGGAGTTAATTGTAGCCTGGTATACATGGCCTCCAACTTAGGTGTGCTCTCAGGAATCAGTCAATCAACACTTAAATCTCTTAGATTCAACAAATAAGAACGCTTATATGTTTACCAGTCTTCTTTGTAATGGCTGTGAATGGAGTTTATGATCAATGGTGCTTCTTCAATAAGCATTCTACGAATTCAACATAGCCAGCTCTCTACTCATATCAACAGAAACTTAATTGTTGTTCAGGAAAGCATAGTCAACTCCTCAGAAACAAGGTTCATTGGCAGGAGGGATCCTCCAGAGTTGTAGAGGCCAGATTGATTACCACCGAAAAGGGAGGCATATGCATGGCTTTAAATGTAAAATGCTATTTTAATGCTAATCAGTCAGCATAATATGAAAAAATGCCCCAAACCTATTAAAAAGGATTACAGCTATAAGTAAAAATGAAAGCTAATGTAATACAATACAAATGATACACCCAGAGTATCAGCCCATTTCTTCAAGATAGATTCATAAGGTGTTATGAAGGTGAAGAAGAGGGAATGAGGTTGAATGAGGTAGAAAAAGACCAATTATTAGATACTGATATTTTTACTTATTTAGTGATTTGCTTAAATCACTGTATGTATTGCCTATTTGCCAAGCATGATTTCACTTCTTATGTGGAACAGAATGACCTCGAGAAGTATCTAAACAAAGGATCAGTGCCCTTAACCTGCTGACTGCCTGCGCATTGCTGTAAAATCTCATTGGCTTGCCTGCCCTACCTTGTGGGTTTTAAAGTGCAAAAGTGGACCCAAGATGGAGTCTTTTTCAGAAGCTATTCTGTCCAGCAGTGACATCTCTTCTCTTCTGCTCTCATGGTGTCAGAGTTCTTATTTCAGAAAGTCCCACAGCCCTTCTTAACCTCTGGTGGTTACCTGCCAGGCAGATCTGAAAGCTCCCCGTAGCTTTCAGGACGATCCAGCATATCATTTCAGCTCTGTGCCTTTTTCCGTCTTTCATGATAGTTTACTATTGGAGAAGGTCAGGAAATTATGGGACCTGAAGGCAGAATGCTACATTTACTCTGTTCTCAAACTCCAGTACAGAACTCAGTATTGTTTGTGCTCCCACTCCCTGACGCACTGAGGATAAGATGTCTCAACTCTCTGATGCACTCAGGGTAAGATATCTCACATGCTTCTTGTCCTTTCTTCTAAAGAGGTCTGCCCACTCAAATTATCCTTCAACTTCAAGCTGTAAACGCCTACTGAGAAATTTCCCAAAACTCCAACCCAAGGAAGTCAGCTACACCCACATAGAGCACAGACAATAGAAGATCTCACAGTAGCAAATCCCAAAGAAGGGAAAAACACACACAATAACATCATCACCAACAAAAACTAAAATAACAGGAACAAACAATCACTGGTCATTAATATCCCTTAAAATAAATGAACTCAATTCACCTATAAAAAGACAGAGGCTAACAAACTGAATAAAAAAAAAAACAGAACCCAAACTGATTCTCAGAGTTTTTTTAGGCCCATATTAGGCTACCTGTCCTCTATCCTTCTGTTGCCTTATATAGTTGACACTGAACTTAAGATCCAGGATTTTGATTCCTAGCTTATGTGAGCTCCTTGGATTTTAGCTAGTAGTCCTGTTCATAGAGTCTGGAAATTGCTACTCACTCCCAAATCCTCCAGTTGTTCACCACTAACTGAGATTGTTCTATGCAGAACCAGTTCCAGGCACCAGGTAATTGAGATGATATCTCTGCATTTCAAATAAACAATGTTTTGAGTAGATTTTGGAATGTTGAGGCGGCATGTATAGAGGAATTCTGGTACTCAAACATCACTGCAAAAATCTAACTTTATGTAAGTGATGGATTAAGTTCATTTTCTACTCATCTTACTTAGGAAACAAAGGAGTATGAATTGGGATAATGGTGAGACAATATTCACCCCAAAATGTAACAAACTGATAAAATAATGCTGCAAGAGTGTAAGATAATTTTGTACTTTAACTTGTGGAGAAAGTTTCATATAGTAGGACTAGGGATACGGTTCAGTTAATAGAGCACTTGCCTAGTATGCATAAAGCCCTGGGTTGGTTTGATTCTCCCAGCACCAAATAAACTGGAAACAATG
The DNA here is from genome assembly GCF_037038515.1 of Microtus pennsylvanicus. Taxonomy (NCBI): domain Eukaryota; kingdom Metazoa; phylum Chordata; class Mammalia; order Rodentia; family Cricetidae; genus Microtus; species Microtus pennsylvanicus. Next base: position 100,338,746 of record NC_134601.1, on the reverse strand, counting down.
GCACACACTAGTAATTCTTGCATTGTGGAGATGAGGGCAGAAGAATCAGAAATTCGAGGTCATCTGCTACATACCAAGTTCAAGGCCAGCCCAGAAAACTTCATCTCAAAAACAAATGTTGTAGCATTTTATAATGAAATTTTAACAATACGTATAAATATGTAGCACACCTAAAGTATTGCCAGCCTGATTTCCCAAGTATAAGAATAATGACACCAATGGCTATCCTAAAGTAGATGGGAAAAGCAAAAGGTCTCAAACTCACACAAAGAACTGCAGGTAACTGGGAAAGGATGGAGTGCGAGAGGTGGTTGTCTCTAAGGAAGAGAACAATGATTGGTTTTCCAGTGTAAAATGGTCAGTCCTGAAAACATACATACAAGTAACATTATATGGAATGAGCAGGTTATACTTAGGAACTTATATGTGTCTTAGTTAGGGTTTCTATTGCTGTGGAGAGACACTATGACCATGGGAACTCTTATAAAGGAAACCATTTAGTTGGTGCTGGTTTAAAAGTTTGGTGGTTAAGTCCCTTATCATCACGGTGGCATGCAGGCAGACGTGGTGGTGAGGAGACAGCTGAGAGTTCTACATCTGGATCGACAGGTGGCAACAAAAGAGAGAAAAACACTGGGCCTGGCTTGAGTATCTGAAACCTCAAAGCCCACACCCAGTGACACAGTTCTTCCAATAAGATCACATGTTCTCCAACAAGGCCACACCTCCTACAAGCCCCATTCCTTGAGCCTATGGGTGTTATTTTCATTCAATACCCCACGATATGTATATACATATATGCAGGAAATAACAATCATTAAAAATAAAAAGAGGCCATAAATCTGAAGGAGACAGTGAGAGGAGACTTTGGAGAGAAAAAAGAGAAATGTTGCAATTATGTCATAATCTCAAAAATAAAATTAAAAATTAAACCTTCACATTTTCTCGACTTTTACCCAATTTCCTCTTTGCTATGCATTTTCATTAAGAAACTATGCAATTTATCCATAAATGCATTCCACAAAGTATTAGTTTCAGTTCTATTAATCATTTCAAGTGTGTAGCTCAGTGATAAAGTTGCCTAGCATACATAGTGCCCTCAGTTCAATCCCCAATACTACACAGAATCACAATTGCAAAAATACTATGTATATCAGAAAATTGGTTCAGAAGCACACTTTAGAATTCTATTAGTTTGCTTTAAAAAGTGAAGTGAATCTATATGCGCTTTTAAGGAAAAATCTACCGTCACTATTATTAATAAGAGCAAGTGGAAGAATGATATGTATATAATACACATGTATATTAAAATTCATCATATTTTATAATTTATATATGAAAGAAAGAGCCTTAAATAAGCTTTTAAATGTCACATAAAATATTGTTATATGTGGTTAAATTTGAAAGGTGGGGATAAATTTTGGAGGAATATTACAAAGGAAAGAAACTGACTAATTTGTCTTAAAATTTCTATAACAAGGATAGAGAAACTATTATTTTTGCTGGTAAAATAATGAAAGTGGTCTAACAACAAAACAGTAACTATACTACTCAGGAAACTGCTAAACTGAAACAACAGACTTAAGAAAACTGGAATACAGACATTTTAAGACAACAGTTTAGTACTTGCCCACATTAAAGCTGACGTGGCTTATCAGAGGCTCTCTGGCATTAGGGACACAGGGTGGTCTATCATGTGGCTCAACTATTGAACATGAGTTCTCTGTGTTTCCTAATGAATGGAATGAAATACATGGGGCTGGTACCTTGGTATGGAAGTGACAAGACTGTTTCAATGACAAGGGTTTGTCACATGACATTTCAAAGGTAAACAGAAATTGTAGTTTCTCTCTGGTCACAGGAATAACAACTGTACAAATAACTGTTGAATAGTATGGGCTAAAAATTGAGCTGGCACCTATCTAGAGCCTGGCTAGTATTCATGATGCTGGAAGGTATTCTTTATGCTACCAAAAAAGAAATGAAAAGGTAAACACCAAACTAGCTACAACTACTTTGATTTTCAATGAGAACCTGCCCACAAGATATGTTGGTGCAATAGTGACACAAAGTTGTAGGAGTAACCAACCACTATTCAACTGGATTTGAGGTCCACTCCCTGAGACAGAACCATGCCTAACCCATGGCCAAGGGAAAAACAAACTCTACTGTTATGCTAAAGGAATATAGCAATAAAATGACCATTACTGACATTCTGCTGGACACATAGATCAGTGTTTTATTCGGCCATCGTCAGAGAAGCTTCCTCCTTCAGAAGATGGAAATAAATACAGAAATCTACAACTGGACAATGTGCAGAGACTAAAAGACCTTGGAGTACTCTGTACTAGATCAGAATTCTCCATCAAATTCTTCCCCACATGGCCACAGAAGAGGAGGTAAAAAGATGGTAAGAGCCATTGGAATTGGAGTACAGCAAGGAGACAAGTCTTTCTAGACACACCAGGACTGACACACATGTGAACACAGAAACTGTGGGCATTTGCACTGGGCCTCTGGGGGTCTAAGTCAGATGGGGTCCCAGGGCTAAGAGGACACACAAGCCTCTCTCCCTAATCCAGAAGCTATCTCCAATTTATAACTGCTCCAAAAGAAAAAAAAATTAGTTTTCTCTATGGCAGTCTCATTGGGTATACAACCATACTGAAGGGCAGGCTCACACCCAGTAGTAAAGGACAGACACAAAATAAACTTAATGCTATTTTTGGAGGGTATTTTTTTGTCTCATCATTCTTTCTCTGGGCTCTTACCTAAAACTTTTCTTTTGCTTATATATTATGTTTTCTGGTTTCTTATTTTTATATGACTTTTTTTGTGTGTAAATCTGTGTGTCTTTGCATTTGTCTGTTTCCTGTCCCATTTTCTTTGGCTTTTTCCTGCATAGTTGCTTGTTTTGTCCTATTCAGATTTGTTTGTTTTTATCTTTTTGTACTTTTTTCCTTTTTTCCCCTTAGATGACTGTTTGTTATCTAATGATAGAGAGCAAGAAAGGACATAGATTTGGGTTGAAGGGAAGGTAGGAAGGTTCTGGAGGAGTTGGGGAAGGGAAAGCACAATCAGTACATAATTTATTTCAAAATATATTTTCATTTTTAAAATATATTTTCAGTTATAATTATGACAAAAATCCTCATTTTTAAAAGTTGTATGAAGGTGAAGTTTGTCTTGTAATTTGCCAAAATTTCTATTTTCTATTATATGAGTGATGTTTTTAAATATAAATTATCACCTGATTTTCAAAATAACTTGTAAACATTTATAAGGATGGTTCTTTCATTGTTCGTAAACTTTTTTCCCCTTCACGTGTATTTTTTAACATTTATTTACTTTTTTTATTTTTTTGTTGAAAAAATTTCTGCCTCCTCCCTGCCTCCCACTCCTCTCCCCTTTCTCCCACTCCTCTCCCCTTCCCCCCACTCCTCTCCCCCTCCCCCCACTCCATTCCCCCTCCCTCTAGAGTCTGAAGAGCAGTCCAGATTCCCTTCCCTATGGGAAGTCCAAGGTCCTCCCCCCTCCATCCAGGGCCAGGAAGGTGAGCATCCAAACTGGATAGGCTCCCACAAAGCCAGTTTATGCAGTAGGATCTAAACCTAGTGCCATTGTCCTTGGCATCTCAGCAGCCCTCATTGTCCGCCATGTTCAGAGAGTCCGGTTTTATCCCATGCTTTTTCAGTCCCAGTCCAGCTGGCTTTGGTGAGCTCCCAATAGATCAGCCCCACTGTCACAGTGGGTGGGTGCACCCCTCGTGGTCCTGACTTCCTTGCTCATGTTCTCCCTCCTTCTGCTCCAGAGTACTACTCAGCGGTAAAAAACAATGACATCGTGAATTTTGCATGCAAATGGACGGAAATAGAAAACACTATCCTGAGTGAGGTAAGCCAGACCCAAAAAGAGGAACATGGGATGTACTCACTCATAATTGGTTTCTAGCCATAAATAAAGGACATTGAGCCTATAATTTGTGATCCTAGAGAAGCTAAATAAGAAGGTGAACCCAAAGAAAAACATACAGTCATCTGCCTGGATATGAACCTTCATCTGGCGATGGATGGAGATAGAGACAGAGACCCACATTGGAGCACCAGACTGAGCTCCCAAGGTCTAAATGTTCCTGAACTTTGTAGAACCTTTTTGCAGCACCCTTTATAGTATCTTGCATTGTTTCAGGATTCCTTCTGTCTTTTGGCACATTATCGAAACTGTAACAACCCACCACCAGGCACATCTGAGCGGTTTTAATCAAGCAAAAAATAGTAAAAAAACAAAAAACAAAAAACAGCGGGTTTCCTCTTGGGGAAGATTTAGGGAAGAGCAAATGGAAGAATGCCACCATCCATTTCATTATCATTCACATAACGATAATGATCATGATTATGTATATGTTGAGGATGGGAGAAATGGTTCAGCCAGCAAAAGCAATTGCTGCACAAGCTTAGTGACCTGAGTTCAATCCCCAGAACCCTTGTAAAGGTAGAAAGAGAAAACTGACTCCACAAAGCTGTCTTCTGCCTTACACATGTACACTCACCATGGCATATCCCCCACTTTAAAAAGAATTTTAAGAGTATTCACTTTTATTGCCTAATAGACATTGTATAGGAAAAAAATGAATGAATGAACACAAGAGAGGTTGGAAGAAATGAAGCAGTGTGACTCTAGAGGAATCATGAACAGAATTTTGGTCTTAGTCCTCTCACTGACCTGGCAGGTGTACTTGAAAATATGTTCATTCTGCATCTGCCTTCAGAAAGTCTGATAAAGTGCATCTTGTAGGATTGCTGGAACATATATAATTATATGTGAATCACCTGGCAAAATGAGCTGCAAATATTGGGTATTTGGTAAAATAGCAGATGTTATTATGATTACATTTCCACTTTAGAACAGGAAGGTTTTTATTTTCTCCAGAAGTCAACCAAAAAAACAAAAGAAACAAAACAAAAGGCAACCAAAAAAAAAAAAAAAAAACCCAGGCACACAAAACCCCTTAAAGCAAGCCAAAATGCTCATAAATAATACTAAGTAAGATTTTCTTAGTAAAAATGTCTTTTTGGAGGATTTTACAAGAATTCAACTAAAAAATTGTGTTCTTTGCTTCAAATAAAAATAATCCCATCCATCTATAATGTGTTACCTAACTTTTAAAAATAAAAATAAAAAAAATGTACTTTCACCACTGCAAAATTTCGTACTACTTGTGGAGTTTTGCTTATTTAACAGAATAGGGCATGGCTCCTTCAGCCCAGGGCAAGGACTGCCAGCCTACTGGCTACCCGGTATTGCATCTCAAGAGTATGTGTCTCAGTTGCTATTTGTCCAAATTCAAAAAATATGATTAGCATAAAAAAATTTCATCTTACCAAAAATAACCTACATATTCAACACAATCCCCATCAAAATCCCAACATAATTCCCAGACCTTGAAAAAATAATGCTCAACTTCATATGGAAAAACAAAAGACCCAGGATAGCCAAAACAATCCTGTACAATAAAAGAATTTCTGAAGGCATCACTATCCATGACTTCAAGCTCAACTATAGAGCTTGGCATTGGCATAAAAACATACAGGTGGATCAGTGGAATAAATCAAAGATGCAGATGTGAATTCACACACTTAGGGATACCCGATTTTTTTTTAAATCTTTTTTTTTATTGAGAAAATGAGAGAAAAAAAACAAGTTTTCACCTCCTCCCAGCCTCCCATTTCCCTCCCCCTCCTCCCACCCTTCTCCCCCTCCCCCACTCCTTTCCCCCTCCCTCTCCAGTCCAAAGAGCAGTCAGGGTTCCCTGCCCTGTGGTAAGTCCTAGGTCCTCCCCCCTCCGTCCATATCTAGGAAGGTGAACATCCAAACTGGCTAGGCTCCCACAAAGCCAGCACATTACGTAGGAAATAAGGGACACGGAGCCTACAATTGGTGATCCTAAAGAAGCTAAGTAAGAAGGTGAACCAAAGGAAAAACATATAGTTATCCTCTTGGCTATGGGAAGTAGACAAAGTTGCCGATTTTTTTTTATATTAAAAAAAAAAGCCAGAAAGGCCAGGCTGTAGTGACACGTCTTTAATCCCAGTACTTGGGAGGCAGAGGCAAACGGATTTCTGTGAGATCGAGGCCAGCCTGGTCTACAAGAGCTAGTTCTAGGACAGGCTCCAAAGATACAGGGAAATTCTGTCTCAAAACAAACAAACAACCCACCCCCCCAAAAAAAGGCCAGGAAGACACAATGGAAAAAGAAAGAACCTTCAACAAATGATCCTGGTCTTGCTGGATGTCAGCATGTACAGGAATGCAAATAAGTCCATATCTATCCCCCTGCACAAAATTCAAGTCCAAGTGGATCAAAGACCTCAACATAAAACCAGATGCATTGAACCTGACAGAAGAGGAAGTGGCGAATAGTCTTGACCACACTGGCACAAGAGACAACTTCCTAAACAGAGCACCAATAGCACAGGCACCGAGAACAATTAATAAATGGAACCTCATGAAACAGAAAAGCTTTGTAACGCAAAGGACACCATCAACAGAACAAAACCACAGCCTACAGAATGGGAATATATTTTCATTAAGTACACATCTCACAAAAGGCTAATAATATCCAAAATAAAAAGCTAGACAATATAAGAAACTAGACAACCATGCAATCCAATTAAAAATGGGGTACAGAGCTAAACAGAATTCTCAACAGAGGAATCTCAAATGGCTGAGAAACACTTACAGAAATATTCTGCTCTCTGCTCCTCAAATCTGGGTTCCCCCCTCACTCAGGGCCAGCTCTACTGTTTTGCCCAAGCAAGGTGCAGAGACCCTCTCTCACAAATGCTGTAGGGTACATAGGAAGAGGGTGGAGTCTCCTCTCCTGCTCTCATGTCCCCAGGGCTAGCTCACCTAGCACCCCCAAAACAGGGTCAGCTCTACTGTGCTGCCCAGGTGGATGCAGGACCCACTCTCCTGTGTCCTGTAGCTGGCATAGGACAAGGCTAGTTCTCTCACTCTTATGACACGACCCTGGAGCCAGTTCTCTGACCTGTCCCAGGTAACAAGGGGCAGAAGGGAGGACGTCTTTCCCCCACCGATGACACCACAAGGCAGATAAGTGAGAACAGGTCAGCTCTCCTGCTCTCATCCCCTCAGGGCTGGCTCAAATGCACTCTGGACAACAGGGTCAGCTCTAGTGTGCTGCCCACACAGAAAGCAAAGACTGCTTTCTCATGCTCTGTAACCAGTGATGGTCAGGTCTCTCCCACTCTTGTGACCTCATGAAATATCAGGATCTCCATGACACAGAGCAACAGGATATCCAAGAGGAGCCCCAGTGAGAGCTCATTATTGGTGGTATAGCAGAAACCACGGGCCTTGAGTCAGACCAATGATTCGCAGCAATGAAGTCGTAATGATGAACATACTAAAGGGTAAACAGTGGGTCTCAACGGGCCACACTACAGCTCCCGCCACATAATTCTTCTTTTTCTGTTTTTGTTTGGTTTTGCTGATTTGTTTGGCTTTTTTAAATTTTAATTCATTTGGGAGGAGAGGACAAATGCAAGGGGGCAGGGAGATACGAGGAATCAGAATGTATAATGTGAGATCTACAAACAATCAATAAAAGTGAAAATAAAATTTTTTTAAAAAAAGGAAGTGGGTAGCAGGAAAACACAAATCAAAACAATTCTGAGATTCCACCTTAGACCTGTCAGAATGGCTAAGATCAAAACCACAAGAGACAGCTCATGCTGTTGAGGATGTGGAGCACGGGGAACAGTTTTTCATTGCTGATGGAAGTGCAAACTTGAAAATCGATCATTCTCCAGACCCAGCTATGCCACTCCAGATCATATGCCCAAAGGACTCTGCAGCCTACCACAAGCACACCTGCTTAACTATGTTCATAGCAACTTTATTCATAATAACCAGAACCTGAAAACAACCTTGTCCCTCAACCAAAGAATGGATAAAGAAAATGTGTATCTACACAGTGGAGTGTTATTCAGCTGTTAAAATAACATCATGAGATTTGCAGACAAATGGATAGAACTAGAAAAAATAATCCTGAGTGAGGTAACCCAGACCCAGAAAGACTAACATGCTATGTACTCACTTTTAAGTGGGCATTAAATGTAAAAGATAACAACGGTACAATGCACAGACACAGAGAAGGTAAGTAACAAAGAGAATTCAAGGGAGAAAATGCATGGGTCTCCCTGGGAAGGGGAAATAGAATAGATTTTGTGGGTATACTAGGAGCAGGAGAGGACAAGAATAGGAGTGATCCAGTGGGGATGGAGGGAGAGAATACTGGGAGAGACAACTGGACTTGGAGGGCATTTAGGAGATTAAATGAAAACTACTGGAATGGAAACTCGTAGGAATCCAGGAGGGTGACCCTAGCTAAAGACTGCTAGCAATGGGGGATACAGAGCCTGAACAGGCCATCTTCTATAACCAGGCAAAGCTTCCAGTGGAAGGACTGAGATACTAACCCAGTCACAGAACCTTTGAGTGAGTCTGTCCTGCCTATGGGACCTGGGGTAAGGGTGGCAGATAGACTGTGGAAGTGGTCAAACGATGACTGGTCCAACTTGAGACCCACAACACAAGAGAGAGAGAACCCACCCTTGACACTGCCTGGAGGGCCAGGGACCAGAGGCTGCATAGTCCAGAGACCTCGAATAGGAATAACACATAACCAAAGAGAAAAAAGGTCAATGAACTGGTTCCTAATGATACTTTGCTGTACTATCAGACTACAGCCCAGCATACTCAGCAGCAGCAGCAAGATGCAGAAACCTACAGTCAAACACAAGCTGGAGCTCAGGGATCCTGCGGATGGTGAGGCAGAAGGATTGTAGGAATCAGAGGGGCCAAGAACACCACAAGAAAACTCAGAGATTTGTTCTTATCCTGGAGGTGGGTGGTCCTTGGACTTCCCACGGGGCAGGGAACCCTGATTGCTCTTTGGGCTCACGAGGGAGGGGGACTTTATTGGGGGAGGGGGAGGGAAATGGGAGGCGGTGGCGGGGAAGAGACAGAAATCTTTAATAAATAAATAAATTAAAAAAAAGAAAATAAAAAAAAGAAAACTCAGAGAAACAACCAAGAGTCATTGGGGTTCACAGAGACTGAACCAACAATCTGGGAGTCTGCATAGGACTGACCTAAGCCCTCTGCATATATGTTAAAATTGTGCAGCTTCGTCCTGTTGTAAGGCTCCTCTAAAAGTGGGAGCAGGGGGTATCTCTGACTTCTTTGCCTACTTTTGGAACCCTTTTTCTGATACTGGGTGGTCTCATCCAGCCTTAATAAGAGGGCATGCGCCTAGTCTTATTATAAAATGTTATGCCATATATCCCTGGGAGATCTATCCTTTTCCGAGCAGAAAGGAAGAGTGGTGGACTTGGGGGAGAGGGGAGGTGAGGGGAAAGAGACTGGAATAAGAGGGGGAGGGGAAACTGTGGTCCAGATGTAAATATGTGTGAGAATACATAAAAAAACTGTTTAAAGTATCGATTGCTACAATGTGTTAAACTGCTCTGGGACAGGAGAGAACTCCTCTCTCTACCCCATGCAGAGAATCTCTCTATAACTCTGAAGGACAGTTTACAATCTGAGGTTTATTTTTTCAACCATAGGGTTCACCAAACAAGTGTCTGGTATCTGTTCATGATTATCCTAGCCTCATGTAAAACAGAGCTGATTTGAAACGACTTCTAGTGTAGGGGGATGCAAGGATGTCCCTGGGAAGGGGATTTTGTGGGTGGGGCAGGTGAGGATGGGAACACAAAGGATCAGGTGGAAGAAGAAGGAACAGATGGAGAGAGTACAGGTAGAAAAGACTGGAATAGCTGTGGGCATTTAGAGGTTAATGTGGAAACCTGGAGCAGTGGAAACTTTCAGAAACCTATGAGGGTGACCCTAGCGAGAACTCCTGGGAATGGAGGACAAAGCCTGTAACCAGGCTAGGCTTCCAGTGCTGAGACTGGGACACCAACCCAGCCACAAAACTTTTGACCCACAACCTGTCCTGCCTGCAAGACTTACTGGAGCAATGGTGGCCTAGAGCTTGTAGGAATGGACAACCAGTGACTGGTCTAATGTGAGGCCCAAGCCATGAGTGGGAACCCGTGTCCTCACCTGCCTAGATGGAAGCTGGATGACACAGAGACCTAGGATAGAACCACACCCAAGTGACAACTCGGATACCTAGGCCAGAACCAAACACAACTCACAATAATAATAATTCAATGAATTTTATTTTTGCTTTTTCAAGACAGGGTTTCTCTGTAGCTTTGGAGCCTGTCCTAGAACTAGCTTTTATAGACCAGGCTGGCCTCGAACTCCCAGAGATCCGCCTGCCTCTGCTTCCCAAGTGCTGGGATTAAAAGCGTGTGCCACCCCTGCTTGGCTGAAATGACTCTTAACAATACTCTACTATACTCATAGATAGGTCCTAGCTCAGTCATCATCAGAGAAGCTTCCTCCAGCAGCACATGGGAGCAGATGCAGAAACCTAGCCAAACATTAGATGGGGAGGAAGGATTGCAGGAGCCAGAAGGGTGAAGAACAGCAGAATGTGACCCACAGAATCAAGTAAGCAGGGCTCACAGGGGCTCTCAGACAGCTTGCTTGGGCCTGTGCTACGTTTTCTGCATACATGTTGTAGCTGTTTAGCTTGGGGTATTTGTGGGACTCCTAACAGTGGGAGTGAGGTTGCCTCTGACTCTTTTGTCTGCTCCTTTTCCTCCCAGTGGGTTACCTTGTCCAGGCACAATATGATGGACTACGCCTACTCTTATTTTGCATCATGTTATGCTGTGCTTAGTTGATAACCCTGGGAAACCTGTTTTTTGAAGGGATATGGAGCAGAAGTGAATCTTGGGGAGAGGTGAAGTGGCGATGGGGAGGAGGAGAGGTTGGAGAGGCTGCAAGGAGAGGTTGGAGGTATATTATATGAGAAAATAAAGAAAAATAACTGAAAAATTAAAACAAAATCACCTCTAAACTGATGAAATAGGAGTGGCGGGGCTGCATTCCCAGCACCCTGGCCACCTGCTCAGCTAGTTTATGCCCCGAAATAATTACACGGACACTGTATTCTTTTAATCACTGCTTGGCCCATTTCTATCTAGCCTCTTCTAGGCTCTCACACCTGGACTAGCCCATTTCTAATATTCTATGTAGCACAGCTAGGTGCGATTCTAGCCTATGTCCATCCTGGGTTGGAGCTTCATTGCGTGCGTCTGCCTGGGAGCTGGGAGCATGGTGTCTCTCTGAGGCATCTGCTCCCGAGAGGAGAGCTGTGGAGTCTGAGCTCACTTCCTCTTCCTCCCAGCGTTCTGTTCTGTTTACTCCTCCCACCTATCTTCTAACCAATGAGGGCCAAGCAGTTTCTTTTTATTTAACCAATGACCTTCCTCCATCACTAAACAAATAACTTGTAATGTTCCAAAACCCAAAGTTTCTTGGCCTGGGAATTTCAACTTTATCAGCTCTCATCCAGATCTTCTTTGGCACCATCCTTACTCTTTTTTATTTGTTCTATATCTGTGTACCACATCATTTTATATAATATCTCCCCTAGACATTAATTCCTTTGGATTGGCAAAAAGATCTCTTTCCTTAAAACTAGCACTGCTAGTGAAGGTAGCAGGCAAAAGCACCTTGGCCTGAGTAGTGCCACTTTGACTTCAGACTCCACCTGCAGGGTGAATTAAATTTAGGTTCTCAAGTGCTAGGGGAGCTAAGAACTTTCCAATGGCTGACCTAAACCACAGACATAGTTGTTATGCATCTTTAGTTCTTTAGAAACATGATGGTTGTTCTTAACACCAGAAGGAACAAATGAATCCGATTGACTGGACTGAAAGGCTTGACAATGCTAGAACATTCAAAGAAGCCCCTACTCTCTAAACCCTGATTGGTGGAAATTATAACTGTAACTTGGCAACAAATATTTGAATTTTGTGCTTATAAATCCACTTCTGCCCATGCTCAGGGCTGTCAGGAGAAATAAAAGCTCCCGCTCCCAAGTCCTTGTCCTGCATCCCTGACGGATCAGTTATCTGTTTATGTGGTGAATAAATAAAATCTTTGGAACCCCAAAGTGCCATCCCTTTCCTTCCTCATGGCACATTATGGGCTAGGTGTAACACTAGCAGTCTTCCAAAGAGGAAAATGATCTATTGAGCAAAGAAGACATTTTCTCTCGTTTGCATTTTTATTCAGTTAACAACTAAGCACATTTCTTCAAACTTTACCAAAAAGTGGAATAGAAACAAAAGTGAATAAGGGAAAATGACAGCTTATACATTTTGATTTGTTTTTCTCTATTTTACGAAACAAATTACACTCTTTCACACATTTGAGGAAAATATCCATTACAAATTCACGGCTGCTTGCTCTTCAACTTAAAGATTCAAGGATTTTTAAAATGTAATAGAGAATACCAAAGTTCTTACACTTAAATCTTCCAGCAACAATAATACTATGACCTATGTCATTTATAACTATTGACTCTGAATCTAAATAAGGGCTTCAAGAAAAGGGAACTTGAAAAATACTAATGTATAACCAAAGGACAAGAAGAGACACATTATGAACTATCAGCCTCTCGCTACTTTTAAGTTGGGAAACTCTGCTCCAAACCTAAGGCTGTATCTGCCTTTTATTTCTCTAGGAGCAAGAGGAGTCACTAGATGTGACTTTCTACTCTGCTTTATCTTAGTCAGTAGTGCCATGCCTGCCTACAGCTTGAGCCTGGGCTCTCTCTTCCTGATCTCTCAAAGCCTCTTCATAATGAGATGGGAAGGCCTGAGGAACGGTCTCATTGACCTTGGCCAAAAACATCAAGACATTCATCTTGGTGGTTTCAGCATGAGCCCGGGGACCCCAAAGGAATTCATAGGATGGAGGATCACTGTTAGCTACCTGCTGGTACTCCAGGTACTTTTCCTTAACGAAATCTTTGGTGATGAGATTTCGGGGCTCCCCAAAGATTACATGCACCTTCCCATCAAAGATTCCCAAAATATTCAAGAAATCCCAGATCTCTTTCTCAGTGGCACGGTTGCCATTTAAGAAGATCACACCCAGCAGAGGCATCAGAAGCCCATTCTGGGGAAAAGGCAAGCCAGTGGTCAGAGTCCCACCAATGCTGGGGTCTAACTTACTGACAAGGGTGTAGTAGCTACTATTGGGCTTGATTTGCTTCACTTCAAGTCCAAAAACAAGCTGTAAGCGCTCAGAGGCTTTCTTGAGGATCTCAGGGAAGTGCTCCTTGAATCGTCTGTTGATAATTTTCAGCATTTCTCCCTTATTCATTGGCTGCTTCATTTTGTACTTGCAAAGCAGGTACTGCATCAGCATTCCTGTCTTCCTTGTTAGAAGATCATTCTGGGGGCTCCCAGTGGACTGTGAGACCATAGAGCAACTAGGATTTTGATCCCTTCGGCCTCTGGCACCTTTACCAGATCTTCCTCCAGTCGCACCTTTACCAGCAGTGATGGTAGGTGCCTTGCCCTGAGATTTAGACTTCGGAGGGAAGCTAGCAGTAGACGTGCTTGCAACCGCATCTCCAGGATCATAAGCAGAAGAGGAAGGTGACTCTTCTTTCTCTGCTGCCTTTTCTTGAGCATCATTGGACCCCTGGACCTCAACTTGGACCTGGCGGCGTTTCTCGCGAGCACGGGCCTTACTCTTTTGTCCCCTGGGCATGATGGCTGTGGTTAGAATCAGCAGATAGGAGTGTGGGCTGGAAATCAAGTACTCTGGGGACCTGGAGGAGGGATAATGAGATCCTATAAGTACTTTCAGGAGGGTCATAGCACTTCGGCTTTTAGCAACCTGCCTCTACAGGTCGTACAAACATACAAACACTAATCTAGGAACTCTTCTTAGCCTAAGCAAACAGTGAAGGAAGCTATAGTTTGTCCAGTGTGCAAGCAGCCAGATTCCACTGACTTAGTGATAGCTAGGGCTGGAGGTGTCTTCTCAGTTCACACACATTACTTTTGACAAGTCCTAGAAGCTCTTTCCTATGCTGCTCAGCAACTGAATGCTCAAATCCCCCTAGTATTCATGAAAAAATGCAGGAAGGTTTTCCTCCCATTGCTCCTATAAAGAAGAAGTACTAATAGCTCTGTGGGTCTATCTCGTTTGTCTTTCTGGGTACTTAACATTAAGAATTATCATTTTGTCTCCATACAGGACCAAGAACCCTCCTTTCTCCTGTACCTTCAGCCAGAGGATCTCATTTCACTTAAACACAATACAAAAAGATGAGAGACACCTCGACTGTGTTCTGTGGCTCCGAGGGCTGAGTGCCAAGACAGCCACAGGCTACTGTTTCTGCAAACTCGGATTGAGGGAGAAGTACCTTCAGTCCTCACCTACTGTTTATACCCTGACTCCTGAAGTACCTAGAACTAAGCTCTACTACACTAGAACTACATGGAAATCTCACTGACACTTAGCAGAGGGTGTGACTATGCCTCTGTGTAGCCATACTGAGCATATCTTCCAGAGGTCCAAAGCTATGGCAGATAGGCTAAAGCCCTGTCATATGTTGTTTTGCTCATGGTCCTCTCTCAACATCTTCAGTATGAGTCTCAAGAAGGCACAAATTCTTCTCCTTGCTTATTCATCAGACTAAAACCCTCATTTTTCTATTAGTCTTGCAGAGAAACTAAGGGAACTTCTTAACTGAGGCCTCACGGGGGATAACATCAAGAGGGATTCCTTGGGACCTCTCTTAATATGGGGCTTGAGTTCCTTGAGTTTCTCATGATCACCTGGAAATCTCCCCTACTGACCTGATGCCATTCATAGAAGATTAATATTTTTAGCTCCCTCAGAACCCTGGGATGAAAGAATGCATGAGCTACAACCAGCTATCTTCACCATTTATGAGACCCTACTGTTAGGAGGTCATGGGTCTCCTCGGTTACTTCTCACTCAGCTGAGATACAGGCTCTCCAAATAAATCAAAGTAGCAATGTCCCTGAGACCCTACCTAAATAAACTTAGGTGGCATCTACTCCTGAGAACTCTAACCCTAGATTCTCAAGTCTGAACTGTAAACCTCAAGATTTTCTAGCTGCCAGTTGATTCACTGCAACTCTCTCCATTAAATATGGAGAAGGGGGAAAGCCGCCCTGGGAGATAGCTCCGTGGGGAAAGGTAAGCCTAAGAACCGGAGTTTGATCTCTGACACCCACATGGTGAAAGGAGAAAACAACATCTGACAGCTGCCCCACACTCCTATTTTTAGCCCACAGACACACACACATGTGCACACTGGCACACAATACACTAAATGTAAAATAATAAACCGATTAATATTGAGTATAAATCAGTGACATGGCTCAGCCTAATAGCCCAAGCTTTATTCTTTGAAGCCATATGTGCACCGTGCCACATCTGCACACATGTGCATGCACACACACATACACACACAAATAAATGCAAAATATTTTGAAATTAAATACTGAACAAACTCCATTTTCACACTCGGGCTATTTCCTTTGGCTTTGCCTTTTGGGGATTCTGCTCTCTGCTGTCCAACATCTCCTAGGAGCAGGGATGAGACTCGTAGATCTTCCTGCTGGAACCCAGCTCACTCAAGCTCAATGCACAACTAGGAAGAATTAAGATTGCTACCGCCACTGACTTGAGTCCCTACATTTCCAACCCACGCCAACTTCTTGCTGGGTCATTAGAAGGGAACCGTGCACCACAGCTGACTACCTTGCTGAAGATTCCCAAGCCCTAACAACATGGGCCCTACTTTGTGTACTATATACTACTGATCTACCCACTGGAATTCTTAGACTGTTTCTGGCAGGACTTGGCATCTTGTGCCTTTAGTCTCAGCACTCTGGAGGCAGAGGCAAAGGGAAAAACTATGAGCTCAAGCTCAGCCTGGTCTACATGTTGAATTCCAGGGCAGCTAGACATGTAAAATTAGAGTCAGCATTTCCTCCCTCCAAAAAGAAAAAAAAAACAGTAAAGACCTCCTCTATTCAGAGGCTCCACCCTCTCGGCTAACGGGGCTTTTCTTCATTTAAAAAAAAATTAAACTGGGCCAGGAGGCTGTGCAAACCTTTAATCCCAGCACTTGGGAGGCAGAGGTAGGTGGGTGGGTCTCTGTGAGTTCGAGGCCAGACTGGTCTACAAAGTGAGTTCCAGGACAGGTTCCAAAGCTACAGAGAAACACGGTCTAGGAAAAAAAATAAAATTTATCTGTGTCCTGACCCACGCATATCTAGGTCAGAGAACAACAGGCTGACTTTCTCCTTCCACCATGAATGTCTGGGAGACCGAAACCCGATCCTCGGGCCTGCATGGAAAAGCGTGTTTCGCTCCATTTTGCCGTTCCTGCTGTTTCTTTCTTCTGGGGTGTGTGGGGGGGGGGAGGGGAAGATATATTTTCGAAAAGCCTCTGAGTGGAAATAAGGCTCCACTTTGGTCATAAAAGCTCTGGCCCAGGACCTCCCAAGGGTTCCTGCTGTGATGACGGCTACGGAGTGGACTTGACGGAGGACGAATACGATGGAATACCGAGGGATACAGGAGGACAGACAAATCAAGAGTAGGGAACAACATTTTGTGGGGTCTGCTCTATCACGGGCAAGGGATTAGTCGCTTCAAAACATATTTGGGGACCTTACCTTGATTCCAGAGGAGTCGGAGAAATCCACCCTCAGCCGACGGCAGGATGCAGCAGCTGCGCAGGCCGAGTCTCCTTCCAGAGCCCGAGATTCTCGCCTTCACAAACGGAAGTAAGAAAGAACTACATCCGGTTGTTTGCCTGGGGTCTCCTAGAGCTTAAGGCAGGGGCGCGTTGCTAAGGCACCCCACTACTTCAGAATCAGTGTTCCTTGAGTGTCACTTAATAGATAGAAGAGCTTGAAATTTCTCACTTTATTGACCAAAGTCTCTCAACCTCCAAACCAAGCCAAAATCTCAAATTTTCCACAAAAGCAATGGAGCCAAACCTCACATAGTGTCCTCTGCTGGAACTCCCAAATAGCGTCCTCTGCAGGAACCCCTGGGCATTACAACAGCGGTAGGACTCGGAACTGCTTTGTTTGGGGAACAGACATTAAGAATGGCATATATAGATCCTCCCCCTTATTCAGATTATATCCAAATTTCTTCCTTTGTTGAATTATGTCCCCACTTACTACAAATTACAACTTTTGGAGACATTTCAGACAGACAGGATTACCAAAATCTGGTGGTTCTATATGGAAACTCAGATGGAAATTTGTTAAGTGCCACTCACATCCGACCCTTTTTTTTTCTTTAGGTTTTTGAGCCAGGGTTTCTCTGTAGCTTTGGAGCCTGTCCTGGAACTAGCTCTTGTAGACCAGGCTGGCCTCAAACTCACAGAGATCCGTCTGCTGGTGGACTAAATCCCTGTAAAACCTCTCACGAGAGGGCTTGGAAAGAAACTCTAGACACATTTTTTTTTTAAAAAAAAAAGTTAGCCACATTTTTTCAGCTGGTGGCTTGCTGTAGCTCCCTTAAGAAAGGTTTTCCTAATTGAGCTGTAGCAGGAAAAAAGCACGTTGTTTTGAAATGTCGGCTTTCTGGGTCTTGATGCTAGCATGAGCTCTGACTTTTTCAGGCCGAAGATCCAGCTACAGAGCATTGGAATGGGGTTTGTGAACAGACTGCTGCAGCTTGCTTAATGGTGACATGGACCAGCTGTGTGCCTGAGAATTGGGCTGTGTGCATGGCTCTCAGATGCTCCAGCGGCTCCACCATGCTGGAAAAACCATATATACCATAGTAATGGAGCACTCAAAGTTTTAGACTGGGCTGGCAAGCAGGAGGTCCCATAAATACCATAGTAATGGAGCAGCTTAAGTTTTAAGAAGAGCTTAACATTTAAAAAGCACTCCTGGACAGTAAAGAATTAGAAATATGCAATAAAAACAAATCCAGATGAGTCATAGTATTGGATGAGTCATAGTATGTAGCCTTGGAAGAGAGAAGAAAAAGAGTATAGAAAGTCATAAAATAAAGTTAATGCTTTTAAAAAAGGTAAAGTCTTTAAAGAGTACAGATAGTCATAGATATAAAAGGTGTAAAGAAAAAAGACACATAAAGATGGAAAATTCACAGAGAATTTGGATTATGTATATTATTGTGTTATCCTTAAATTTTTTGACTATGAATGAGCTAAATACAGAGAGACATTTCATTATAAGGACTGCGAAGCATGTATATTATAAAGGTATCAAAACTTCCAAATTTGGGTCTAAGGATATGTTGCTTAGGAAAGAAGTTCTTCCCTTGTTTCCACAGAGAATGAGAACCTGTGGATTTGTCAGGAGCCAATTTCCTCCTAAAATCATTGCAAGAACCGTCACCCTGGGGAGTCTACAGAGAACCCCACACCCCTAATTGTGTTAGGAATCGTTCTATTGATAGAGCCTACCCCACACCCAAATTGGCTGTTTATGGAGAGCTATCTGTTAGCAGAACCCACCCCACATTCCAAACTATCTAGGGAGCTAGGTGTGTCAACTCGTGACTTCCTGGCCTACAGTGACCTGACCGAAGATAACCTCCTGCCTATGTGACCAACTTGGACCATGTGACCAACGTGAACCACACGGCAAGAGCCCAGGCCCCTGTATCCATCCCCCAACTCTTTACTCTATATAAGCTGTACCCCATCTCTAATAAACTGAGGCTTTGACAAGAACCCCGCTTAGCCTCCTTCCTCTTTCTTAGCCCATTTGTCTTCCAGATAGTACCTCTCCGTGACCCTGGAATAACTGAACTGCCAGACGGGTTACTAACCCTAGACAAGGTAACCCGCCAAGGCAATCAACACGGATTGCTTCCAGACTGGTGCGGTTTTATGGAACAAGAGCCCTCCAAAAGTCGCTGTGAACACCCCCCAAAATTACTACATCCATCAATCAGCAGGAAGCAGTATGAAGAAAACTATGCCCATATTCCCAAATACTGTCTATAAATATTTGTTTACATTTAAAGGGGGATATGATATAGATATGAATAATTTGCATTGGTATGAGTCTTGGTTTATTGAGGCAAATTTAAGGTCAATTTTGTTATACATATATGTATTTATGATCTTGATTAAGGTATTATGTTTGTGTAGCTTATTTAAAAATGTAATGTATAATTAAGAAATATAAGTTAATACCTATAATATTCAAGTTTGTAGTCATGTTAGATTTTCTAGATATTTAGAGTATATTTCAGTTAGATAGGTATTTTTCAAATCTTTCGGAGACCTTCTGAATATGGCATTTAAAATGTTTAATAACTTAGGATTTTTAAAGACAATGGGACACATCTGCTCCTGGTAGCACCAATTACTTCAAGAGGAAGATGGGCATCAAAGAAGCTCCTTATGGAATTGGTTAGCCATTTGGGCAAGAAACTGCTCTTGAGTGGACTGCTTAACTGGACTTGCAGGACACACAGAGAAATGACGGTTGAACTTTTTTAAAGTTGAGATGATCCTTTGGGGTTCCTGCTTCATGAAAGAGTCTGCAAGACATTCTGCAGGATACAGAAGAAAGTGACTGGTAAACAGCCAATATAGGCAGAACTGTCTTTGAAATTTCCTGCTTCATGGAAAAGACTGCTGGATACTATAGGCCTATAGGCTAAAGATGAATGCCCCAATGGTACAAACAAACTTTGGGTGACTATCCAGGTAATGAGAGGTCTCTGTCAATTCTAGTGTTTTGGAAATTTCTTACACTGTACTTCCTGTTTACTTAGGTAATATTATATCCTTCTGAAGTCTTTGATAGAGTTAAAAATAGATAGTTCTAATTATAGTTCTCCTTAGTTATGACAAAAGATAAATGAAATATAAATATTGTAACTAATTCTTCCTTGATAACTGTTTTGTTATATGTAATTTCACTATGTTAAAAATTTCATTGCTGACCGGCAGAGACCTGCAAGGCAGCAGAGGACACAGGCCGCAGGCAGCCGGGACCAGCAGGGACCGGCACAGCGCAGATGCAGGTGGCAGGGACCAGCGCGCAACACCGAGAGCACATCGCCCCACTACAATTAAATCAAAGAGGTAGGCCTTTGGTTGGCGAGGTCCCTGGCAAACAGGAAGCTTGGTCCTGTTCCTGAAGAGCCTTCTGAGGGGTGAGAGGGATCTTGGCCCCGGGCAGGAGCCAGGAAACAGAGCAAGGGCATTTTGTAAGAGGAGCCCCTGGCCAGCAGAGAAACCTGATCCAGGTTTAAAACGCCGATTAGATAGCATTGATAGGAGGAGATGGGCAGGTGCCAAGGCAAAAATTCACCCAATAATCTGAAAAACAACATGAAAACACCAGAACCCAATGATCTTACAACAGAAGGACTTGAACACCCTAACACAGAAGAAGTGGAAAAAGTGACTTTATGAAAGCAATAGAGTCTCTTAAACAACATGTAAAAAACGCCCTTATAGAAATGGATGAGAAGTATAACAAAAAGTTTGAAGAAATGAGTAAATACATACATGATACCCTGGGAAACCAAGAAAAAACGATCAAACAGGTAATGGAAATAGTTCAAGAATTGAAAACTGAAATGGAAGCAAGGAAGAAATACAAACTGAGGACCAGATGGATATGGAAACTCTAGGTCAACGAGCAGAGACTACAGAAATAAGCATAATCAATAAAATACAAGAGATAGAAGAATCTCAGATTCTGAGGACACCACAGAGAAAATAAATGCACTGATCAAAGAAAACAGCAAAGCTAACAAATTTTCATCACAAAACATTCAGGAAAAGCCGGGTGGTGGTGGCACACGCCTTTAATCCCAGCACTCGGGAGGCAGAGACAGGCGGATCTCTGTGAGTTCGAGACCAGCCTGGTCTACAAGAGCTAGTTCCAGGACAGGCTCCAAAACCACAAGAGAAACCCTGTCTCGAAAAACCAAAAAAAAAAAAAAAACATTCAGGAAATATGGGACAAAATAAAAAGACCAAACCTAAAAATAATAGGAATAGAAAAAGGAAGAGTCACAGCTCAAAGGCCCAGAAAATATTTTTAACAAAATTATGGAAGAAAACTTTCCCAACATAAAGAAAGATATTCCTTTGAATATTCAAGAAGCATACAGAACACCAAACAGACTGGATCAAAAAAAAAACATCCCCTCGCCATATAATAATCAAAACACAAAATATACAGGTTAAAGAAAGAATATTAAGGGCTGCAAAGGAAAAAGGCCAAGTAACTTATAAAGGTAAACCGATCAGACTTACACCTGACTTCTCTATGGAAACCATGAAAGCCAGAAGGTCCTGGATAGAAGTACTGCAGAAGCTAAGAGACCATGGATGCAAACCCAAACTACTATACCCAGCCAAGCTATCGTTCATTATCAATGGAGAAAACAAGACATTCCAGGAAAAGAACAAATTTAAATAATACGTAGCCACAAATCCAGCCCGATAGAAAGTAATAGAAGGAAAATCGCAACCCAAGGAATCCAACATTGCCAACACTGCATACAATAACTCAGGCATCTAGCGACCTTTCACCAGCACAACTCAAAGAAGGGAGACACACAAACTCTACTACCAAAAACAATAAGAATAACCAGAGTAAACAACTACTGGTTGATGCAGGAAGGTCATTGGTTAAGTAATAAAGAAACTGCTTGGCCTCATAGGTTAAAACATAGGTGGGAGGAGTACATAGAACAGAATGATGGGAGGAAGAGGAAGTGAGGTAAGACTCCTCAGAGAGACGCCATGCTCCTGTCTCCTGGGCAGACACGATAACTCTGCTCTCTGAGGCAGACGGCGATGCAGCCAGCCACCAGGTCAGACATGCTGAATCTTTCCTGGTAAGCGCACCTCGTGGTGCTACATAGATTATTAGAAATGGGTTAAGAGGCTGACACTAGTGGGCCAGGCAGTGTTTAAAAGAATAGAGGTTCTGTGTAATTATTTCGGGTAAAGCTAGCCTTGCTGGCGGCTGGGTGCTAGGGACGCAGCCTCATCACTGCTATTACAACAACTGGTCATTAATATCACTTAATATTAATGGTCTCACTTCACCTATAAAAAGGCACAGGCTAAGAGACTGGATACAAAAACAGGATCCAACATTCTTCTGTTTGCAAGAAAAACATCTCAACCACAAAGACAGGCACCTACTCAGAGTAAAGAGTTGGAAAAAGGTCTTTCAAGCAAATGGTCCTAAGAAAAAAGCAGGTGTGGCCATACTAATTGCTAACAAAACTGAATTCAAACTAAAATCCATCAGAAGAGATCGAGATGGACACTTTATACTCATAACAGGAATAATTCATCAGGATGATGTCTCAATCCTGAATATCTACACCCCTAATATAAAAGCACCCACTTATGTAAAAGAAATATTACTAGAACTCAAGGCAGACATCAAACCACACACACTAATAGTAGGAGATTTCAACACACCTCTCTCTCCAATGGACAGGTCAATCAGGCAGAAACCTAATAGAGAATTAAGAGAATTATTGGAGGTAATGAAACAAATGGACTTAACAGACATCTATAGAACACTCTACCCAAATAGGAAAGAATATACCTTCTTCTCTGCAGCTCATGGAAACTTCTCGAAAATTGACCACATACTCGGTAACAAAGGAAACCTCCACAGATACAAAAAAAATCAGTGTCCACCTGTGTCTTATCAGATCACCATGGATTAAAGTTAGAAGGCAACAACAATGCTACCCCCAGAAAGCTGACAAACTCATGGAAACTGAACAGTCAACTACTGAACCACACCTGGGTCAAGGAAGAAATTAAGAAAGAAATAAAAGTCTTCCTTGAATTTAATGAAAAAAAAGGGGCAACATATTCTAACCTATGGAACACGATGAAAGCAGTGCTAAGAGGAAAGTTCATAGCACTAAGTGCCCACTTAAAGAAAACAGAGAAAGCATACATTGGGGACTTAACAGCACACGTGAAAGCTTTAGAAAAAAAAGAAGCAGACGTGCCCAGGAGGAGTAGAAGACTGGAAATAATCAAACTGAGGCAGGAAATCAACAAAATAGAAACACAGAAAACAGTCCAAAGAATCAATGAAACAAAAAGTTGATTCTTGGAGAAAATCAACAAGATCGACAAACTCCTATCCAAACTAATCAAACGACAGAGAGAGAACACGCAAATAAATGAGATCAGAAATGAAAAGGGGGACATAACCACAGACACAGAGGAAATTCAGAGAATCATTAGATCTTACTACAAAAGCCTGTATGCCACAAAACTGGAAAATGCAAAAGAAATGGACAATTTTTTAGATAAGTACCATATAACAAAGCTAAACCAAGACCAGGTGAACGATCTAAATAGACCTGTTAGTCGCGAAGAACTAGAAACTGTTATCAAAAACCTCCCTACAAAAAAAAGCCCAGGACGAGATGGTTTAAATGCGGAATTCTACCAGAACTTCCAAGAAGAGCTAATACCTATATTCCTTAATGTATTTCACAATATAGAAACAGAAGAGGCATTGCCAAATTCCTTTTATGAAGCTACAGTTACCCTGATACCAAAACCACACAAAGACCCAACCAAGAAAGAAAATTACAGGCCTATCTCACTCATGAATATAGACGCAAAAATTCTCAATAAAATAACTGGCAAACTGAATCCAAGAACACATTTAGAAAAATTATCCATTATGATCAAGTAGGCTTCATCCCAGATATGCAGGGCTGGTTCAACATACACAAATCTATCAATGTAATCCACAATATAAATAAACTGAAAGAAAAAAAGCCATATGATCATTTCATTAGATGCTGAAAAAGCATTTGACAAAATTCAACACACCTTTATGATAAAGGTCTTGGATAGATTAGGGATACAAGTGTCATACCTAAATATAATAAAAGCTATTTACAGCAAGCCGACAGCTAACATTAAATTAAATGGAGAAAAACTCAAAGCCATCCAACTAAAATCAGGAACAAGACAAGGATGTTCATTCTCTCCATACCTCTTCAATATAGTGCTTGAAGTTCTAGCAATAGCAATAAGACAACATAAGGGGATCAAGGTGATTTGTATTGGAAAGGAAGAAGTTAAGCTTTCGTTATTTGCAGATGATATGATAGTATACATAAGTTACCCCAAAACTCCAGCAAAGAACTCCTACAGCTGATAAACACCTTTAATAATGTGGCAGGATACAAGATCAACTCCAAAAAATCAGTTGCCTTCCTATACACTAAGGATAAGGAAACAGAGGGGGAAATCAGAGAAGCATCACCTTTTACGATAGCCACAAATAGCATAAAATATCTTGAGGTAACTCTGACCAAGGAAGTGAAAAATCTATTTGACAAGAACTTTAAGTCTTTGAAGAAAGAAATTGAAGAAGACACCACAAAATGGAAGGATCTCCCTTGTTCTTGGATTGGGAGGATCAACATAGTAAAAATGGCAATTCTACCAAAAGCAATCTATAAATTCAGTGCTAACCCCATCAAAATCCCATCAAAATTCTTCACAGATCTGGAGAAGACAATAATCAACTTTATATGGAAAAACAAAAAACCGAGGATAGCCAAAACAATCTTATACAATAAAGGATCGTCTGGAGGCATTACCAGCCCTGACTTCAAACTCTATTACAGAGCTACAGTATTAAAAACAGCTTGGTATTGGCATAAAAACAGAGAAGTCAACCAATGGAATCGAATAAAAGACCCTGACTTTAACCCACAAACCTATGAGCACCTGATTTTCGATAAAGGAGCTAAAAGTATACAATGGAAAAAAGAGAGCATCTTCAACAAATTGTGCTGGCAAAACTGGATGTCAACATGTAGAAGAATAAAAATAGATCCATATCTATCACCATGCACAAAACTCAAGTCCAAGTGGATTAAAAACCTCAATAACAGTCCGAACACACTGAACCTGATAGAAGAGACAGTGGGAAGTACTCTACAACACATGGGCACAGGAGACCGCTTCCTATGTATAACCCCAGCAGCACAGAAAGTAAGGGCCTCATTGAATAAATGGGACCTCCTGAGACTGAGAAGCTTCTGTAAAGCAAAGGACACTGTCACTAAGACAGAAAGGCAACCCACTGACTGGGAAAAGATCTTCACCAACCCCGCAACTGACAAAGGTCTGATCTCCAAAATATATAAAGAACTCAAGAAACTAGACCATAAAAGGCTAATCAACCCAATTATAAAATGGGGCACTGAGGTGAACAGAGAACTCTCAACAGAAGAAGTTCAAATGGCCAAAAGACACTTAAGGTCATGCTCAACTTCCTTAGCGATCAGGGAAATGCAAATCAAGACAACTTTAAGATACCATCTTACACCTGTCAAAGTGGCTAAAATAAAAAACACCAATGATAGCCTTTGCTGGAGAGGTTGTGTAGAAAGGGGTACACTCATCCATTGCTAGTGGGGACTTGTGCAACCACTTTGGAAAGCAGTGTGGCAGTTTCTCAGGAAATTCGGGATCAACCTACCCCTGGACCCAGCAATACCACTCTTGGGAATATACCCAAGAGAGGCCTTATCATACAACAAAATTATATGCTCTACTATGTTCATAGCAGCATTGTTTGTAATAGCCAGAACCTGGAAACAACCTAGATGCCCTTCAATGGAAGAACGGATGAAGAAAGTATGGAATATATACACACTAGAGTACTACTCAGCAATAAAAAACAAGGGCTTCTTGAATTTTGCATGCAAATTGATGGAAATAGAAAACACTATCCTGAGTGAGGTAAACCAGACCCAATAAGAGGAACATGGGATGTACTCACTCATATTTGGTTTCTAGCCATAAATAAAGGACACTGAGCCTATAATTTGTGATCCTAGAGAAGCTAAATAAGAAGGAGAACCCAAAGAAAAACATATAGGCATCCTCCTGAATATTCACCTTCATCAGGCGATGAAAGGAGACAGAGACAGAGACCCACATTGGAGCACCGGACAGAAATCTCAAGGTCCAAATCAGGAGCAGAAGGAGAGAGAACACGAGCAAGGAACTCAGGACGGCGAGGGGTGCACCCACACACTGAGACAATGGGGATGTTCTATTGGGAACTCACCAAGGCCAGCTGGCCTGGGTCTGAAAAAGCCTGAGATAAAACCGGACTCTCTGAACACAGCGGACAGTGGGGACTACTAAGAACTCAAGAACAATGGCAATGGGTTTTTGATCCTACTGCACGTACTGGCTTTCTGGGAGCCTAGGCAGTTTGGATGCTTACCTTACTATGCCTGGATGGAGGTGGGTGGTCCTTGGACTTCCCACAGGGCAGGGAACCCTGATTGCTCTTTGGGCTAACGAGGGAGTGAGGGGGACTTGATTGGGGGAGGTGGAGGGGGAGGGAAATGGGAGGCGGCAGCGGGGAAGAGATAGAAATCTTTAATAAATAAAAAATTAAATAAATAAAATAAAATAAAAATTTCATTCCTATTTAAATAGAAAAAGGGACGGAGATGTGGGATTTCCCTCTGTATGCTGTGAATACCATTGGTTAATAAATAAATTGCTTTGGACCTATAGCAAGGCAAAGTTTATGTAGGCAGGGAAAGCTAGGGTGAATGCTGGGAGAAAGAAGGGTGGTGTCACAGAGACACCATGGAGCTGCCCGAGTCAGACATGCCAAAACTTTGCCGATAAGCCACTGTCATGTGGTGATACACAGATTAATGGAGATGGGTTCAATTAATATGTAAGAGTTAGCCAAAAGAAGCTAGAGCTAATGGGACAAGCAGTGATTTAAATAATACAGTTTCTATGTGATTATTTCGGGGCTAAGCAGCCTGCTGCTACACATTCTATTGATTTTGTATTTATTTTGGCTTTCATTTGCTTCATAGCTGTCTGTGCTCTAAATGAAACTTAAATTTATGCTCTAGTTAAAAACCGACGAGGATCTCAAGATAAATCTTATCAGCAGAACACACTGATCTCTTAGTTTTCTTTACCATATTAGTAAAGATTCTTCTAAAATACTTCCTTTCTTCGCAGAAGGATACAGCCAGATGATTTTCTAAGCCTTGGATCGTTTGACTCTTTCCAATTTTGCATGTGTCATTGATCGTATTATATTATCTCTTTCTGTCTTTTATCTACCCTTCCCAGTTCATTTTATATTATTAATTTTTGCTTCAATTCAGCATTTTGGTTAGAGTTCATCTATTTAATCATGTGATGTATATTTGGAAAGAGTAGGAGAAAGCAAATGAAGCAGTTTGTGGTCATCTCACTCTGGAATATGTGGAATACGGTGGACTCTTTGAGTACTTAAAACCAAGCATTTAGGACCAGCTCAGCCATTTACCAGCTGGGTGAGCTTGGGTACATTAGCAAACTCTCTGACCCTCAGGCAGTCCATCTGTGAGATAAGTGCATATGATCTGTCTTATAAGATTGGTAGTGTGTTGTTAGTGCATGAAAACTATGTGGCACCATGCCTGGAGTCTTTAAGAGATGCCATTACTACCATCACTATAGTTGTTTTAAGCACAGAGTATAGCATTCCACCCTCATAATTTTTAATATAATATTTTTGTTGATTATTTGAGAATTTCACATTATACGCCCTGATCACACTCACTTCCCAGTCCTTCTGCATCTGACTCCCACCCTTGTGACCTCTCTCCCTCAAATAAATAAATAAATAAATAAATGTAAAAATAGAAAAATACAAAAGTCCAATTTATCTTATCTACATACTCACTGGAGCATGATACCAGGGGCCTGCCCCTTAAATAGAATTGAGTCCTTCCCCTCCCACACTCTCTCCAGAAGCCATCAGTTGTGGAAACCTACGTTTTATCATCCCTATCACACATTTTAAGCATTCTCTTTGATGGCTACCTGTTTTAGGTTGCTACTTTTGAGAGAAGTGGAAGGTAGAGGCTGTAACAAAAGCCATGTCCGTCTTTATCAAATGTTTATCTGAAGTCATCAATAGCACTGCAAAAGTGACTTCCTTACTTGTGAGTGGTAACGTTGGTCACAAACATTCCAGTTGCAGTAGGACAACAGACCCAGGCATGGCCCTCTGAAACAGCATAGGCCCAGATATTATCATGGTCACAGGTGGCAGCATAGACCACTCACATAAATATGGCCTCAAGGGACAGCACAGCCCATGGACATCAACATAACTTCAGGCAGCAGCACAGACCGCCAACATTTTGCATAGCCCTAAGTGATAACATGGACACAGACATCAACACAGACTCTGGTTGTTGTAGGACCACAGACACAGACAGGACAGGGTGATCTGGCTGGCTCCCACACCCTGATGATTTTTTTTAATCCAGAAGATAACAAAATGCTTAACACTAAGGACTTAGAAAAACAAAACAGCTCAAAATGTTACTTCCAAAGAAAATTTAAGAACAAGTTTTCTCACTATATCATATTTTCAGAAAAGGTGTCTTTCCCTGCTAAATCTTCTAGGATTGTACTTATAAACCAAATCTGACATTCTGCCTCAGTAGTGTCAATCCTTTGGACATTGCAATATGTTTTAATCTGTAAATGCTTTGGGATACATTCATAGATATCCTGGGATATCATCAGCAAAAAATCCATATCTGCTTTGCTTGTCCAGTCACACACACACATGTGCATACACATGCCTGGAAATTTAAATATTATTTTAGTGGAATGGGCTTTCCAATTCACAGCAAAAGCATGATCTTCCTGTCTTCTGAGTTTCTAACCTCAAAGAGCGCAGGACATTTTCTATGAATGCCCAAGTGGAGATTCCCTCCAGTTTATTTACAGTCCCATGATATCTGTTAAGAGTAATTTTCTGTTGTAGGCCTAGAATCTCAGCTCTAAGCATCTATGGCCTCATCTAGTCATCATGCAGTCAACTTATATTTACCCATCACTGAGGAATATGGAGGTTCTCGATGTCTAATATTATACTATCTAGGAAAATTTATACTAAAAATCCTCATTTGGAATGTCTCACATTTTATCCTCTTCTGTGGCTTCTCTTGGCAAGTATCTGGCCACTTTTATATTATAGATTCTCCCTCTGTCTATCTGTCCGTATCTGTCTCTGAATGTGTGTGTGTGTGTGTGTGTATGCTTTCAGATGTGAGTCTATATGAAGGAGCATGTACAAATATATGTAGACACCAGTGGTCAGCTTCAAGAGTCAATCCTCAGGCACTGTCAGCCTGTATCATTTGAGAGAGGATCCTTTACTGAACTAGAGTTCACCTAGCAGGTTAATCTGACCAGCCAGAATTAGTCTGTGAATGTACAGGCCAGTGGTCAACCTCCTCAGGGATCATTCCTTGGGAGCTGTTTACATTGTTTTGGTGAGAAGAGATCTATTATTAAAATCTGATTTTTTAAATATCATAATTCTTTTTTTCATTCTTTGGGAATTTTCCATCATGTCCCTCTGTTTTACTCACTCTCCAGTCCCTTCTTAGCCATCCAACATCCCTGCAGTGTCCACCCAAAAGAAAATACCCCAAAAATTAATTCAGAAGAAAATAAAACAACAGCCGAAACCTACCTTGCACTACTGTCCTTCCAAAACTTCTTTTTTGTCCTAGTGGCATTGGGAGCTACAGTGTGTCACATAGTATACCCTTTTGTCCAATCTGCACTACCCACATAATTTAATTGTGTAGTGTGTTGTTGGTCTGGTTCAAGGCCTCTGCCTCTGGCATACCATTATCACTGGACCCTCTCCAAAACTCCTCTTGGATATCCTGCTATTACTTGCTGTGGGACAATGCTCTTGCACACTATAAAGATTTGTCAGTCATATTAGATTAATAAAATGATGATTAGTTAATAGCCAGGTGGTGTGGGAAGTCCTTTTGTATATGTGTTCCTTTTATTAGTTAATGAATAAAGAAACTTCCTTGGCCTGTGATAATGTAGAGTAGAGCTAGGCAGGGAAAACTAAACTGAATGATGGGAGAAAGAAGGTGAAGTCAGAGAGAAACCATAAAGCCAGCAGAGGGGAAAACGATGATCTGTGAGCTGGAACCTTGCCAGTAGGCCACGAGCCTCATGGTAAAATATAAAATAATAGAAATGGGTTAATTTAATATGTAAGACCTTGCTAGGAATATGCTATAGTGATTGACCAATCAGTGATTTAATTAATAGAGTTTCTGTGTGGTTATTTCAGGAGTCTGGGTAGCTAGGAAACTAACAAGCAACTTCCTACAACAGCCAGGCAGGAAGTATATATGGAGCAACCAGACGAGGAGAATTCTGGGAAGAAGAAAGACAGAGACCCAGACATCAGCCAGAAGCAGAGGAAGCAATATGAGAATACTGTGGTAAACATAGATAAGAGTTATGGATTAATCAAAGTTGTAAGAGCTTGGAATACAGAGGCAGGCCAAACTTTCAGTTTGAGGTCAGCCTGGTTTACAGAGTGAATTCCAGGACAGCTAGGACTACACAGAGAAACCCTGTCTCAAAAAAAAAATAAACCTGAGATAAGAGGCGAGTTTATAATTAATATAAACTCCTGTGTGTTTCTTTAGTACTGAATGCCTTCGGGATCAGGCAGGACAAAAACTTCTGTCTACAAGTGGCACCAAAACATTTGGCAAGATTTTTATGTAAAGCCTGAGAAAGCTTTTT
Organism: Microtus pennsylvanicus; assembly: GCF_037038515.1. Classification (NCBI taxonomy): domain Eukaryota; kingdom Metazoa; phylum Chordata; class Mammalia; order Rodentia; family Cricetidae; genus Microtus; species Microtus pennsylvanicus. Next base: position 100,308,082 of record NC_134601.1, on the reverse strand, counting down.
TTTTAAGCATTCTAGACAGGTAATGAAAGAGTCAAGAGCAGCTTATTGGTAACAGTCTTTATTCTGGTAGGCTCTGTTTACTGGCAGCGAGCAGAGGCTTAGGTCCTTTAAGAGAGGCTTCCTGACTCAGCATTAGCAGCAAAAACCTCACAGTTCTTTTAAGAGGCTCTGCCACCAAACATTAAATCGTGTTATGAGCAGCTGGCATCAGGCTTCTTGGGGTGGCTTGGACCTAGGAACTCCACAGAGTTGTGACAATAAATGTGACTCCCACAAATACCCCTGCCATGAAGTTAGACTCTGAAAAAGCTATGGAATGGGGTGGAGTCAGCCGCCAAAGCCACAGCTTTAATTCTAGCCATATTGCTTAGCAGATCAAAGACTCATGTGGTCAGAAAACAACAGAAATATACACTAAATACAGATTCAGACAAGAAAAAAATCACCTCTAAACAGTTTACAGTGTGTTTAAAATATACTTAGGCTTGGGAGAGAAAAGAAAAAAGGATAGAGAAAGTCCTTTAAAAAGAAATAGAGTTGTTACGTATGGTGTCATATAACTTTAATCCTCGCACTTGGGAGGCACTGCTGTAGGAATTCCTTCAGCCAGTAGCCTTTAAGATACCAGCCCACTTGTGTGTGGTCTCATACTATAAATACCAACATAAAGCATACACTTGCGCTCTCTCTCTCTCTCTCTCTCTCTCTCTCTCTCTCTCTCTCTCTCTCTCACTTTCTCTCTCTCTCCCTCTCTCTCCTAGATTCCGGATTCAGTTCCTGTTGCCCATTCACACAGTGGACAGTGATCTGTGAGTCTACCCCTAAATAAATTGTAGTAATAAGGAGCGGCGGGGCTGCGTCCCCAGCACCCTGGCTGCCTGGCTAGCTTATGCCCGAAATAACAACACACAAATTGTATTCATTTAATCACTGCTTGGCCCATTTCTATCTAGCCTCTTCTAGGCTAATTCTCACATATTAATTTAGCCCATTTCTAATCATCTGTGTAGCGCCCCTATGTGCGCTTACCGGGAAGATTCTAGTCTATGTCCATCCTGGGTCAGAGCTTCATCGCGTGTGTCTGCCTGGGAGCTGGGAGCATGGCGTCTCTCTGAGGCGTCTGCTCCCGAGAGGAGAGCTGTGGAGTCTGAGCTCACTTCCTCTTCCTCCCAGCGTTCTGTTCTGTTTACTCCCCCTACCTATCTTCTAACCAATGAGGGCCAAGCAGTTTCTTTTTATTTAACCAATGACATTCCTCCATCATTTCCCCTTTTTCGGTTTTAACAAAAAAAAAAGGCTTTAACTTTAACATAGCAAAATTACATATAATGAAACAGTTATCAAGTAAAAGTTACAATAATCTTTATCATAAGTAAGGAAAACTATAACTAACTATTCTTAACTCCATCAAAGACTCCAGAAAGATACAATACTACCTAAGCAAACAAGAAAAAAGCAACTTTTAAAACTCGAGAAATGACAGAGACATCTCGCTGCCTGGACAGTCACCCAAAGTTCCTCTGTATACAATTAATATAGTCTTTTGTGTGTTTCTTTGGGACTGAATGGCTATGGGATTAGGTGGGACAGAAACTTCTGTCTACAGTTACCCCAAATTTTTAAAAATACATGGGAGTACAAAAATGCACAAACCCCTTAAGAAAAGGTGGTAATGTTTTGTCATATATATAATTAGTGTAGGAGGTCCTTCTTTCTATGTGTTGCTTTCATTGGTTGAATAAAGAAATTGCCTTGGCCTTTTGATAGGTAAGAAACTTAGATAGGCAGAGAAGACAAAACAGAATGCTGGGAAGAAGGGAAGTGTGGCAGACACCATGAATCTCCTGCCTGAGACGGAGGAAGGGTTGACTCATGCTGGTAAGCCATGACCTCATGGTGAACACAGATAATAGAAATGGGTTAATCAAGATGTGAGAGTTAGTCAATACGAGGCTAGAACTAATGGGCTATGAGGTAATTAATTAATACAATTTCTCTGTGGTTATTTCAGGGGTTAAGCTAGCCGGGTAGCAGGATACGGCCTGCACCTCTTACTACAGATACGCGTCTCAATGTGGTCGACTAACTCCATGTAAAACTTGAGAGACCAAGGCTAAAGTGGGCCTATAGGAGACCAAGGCTGTCCCTTCTCAGAGAACAGGCTCAGAGGAGCACAGAGGGCTGTAACACTTCCAGCTCCTAATTCAGGACATTTTAAATATCCCTGTGCTATGTGTTAGCTTTCAGTTTTCATTCAGCCAGGATGTGAGTATCCTGCTCAGACACTTGAAACAGACGCTTTTTCTTTGTACGTACTCAGTTGGTGAAATTATGGAAACTGCTGTAAATTCCAGACATGCACACCTCGTATCATAATCTTCCCTGTTTCCCTCAACCACTGCTGTATTTCCTCTTTTCCTTTTCTGCTCATCCTGGTCAATGTTCCATTATCCTCTTACTTCTTCCTAACAGTACAGGCGAGTATTGGAAGGACGATTTAACTCTTTCACATTATTTATTTATATTTATTAATGTCTGCTTTTGCCATATTTGCCACTTTACCTAGGGTTTCACGAAAGCTAAGCAAACACTATAAACCAGCTGTGCTCTCTGTCTATCCTTCCATTTCTGATGTTTTCCTTTTTTTAAAAGACAGGGTATCTCTGTGTAATAGCCCTAGTAGTACTGGAACTTGGAACATGCTTTAGAGAACCAGGTTGGCTTCAAACTCACAGAGCCTCTGCCTCCCAAATGCTGTGATTTGTGCCATCACTGCTGGGCTCCATTTCTGGTTCTTAAGAGTAGTTTGGGAAAATATAAGAGGGAGGTGCTTCTCTGTGAGTACAAGGTCAGCCTGATATACAATAGCTAGATCCAGCACAGCTAGGACTGCTAACCAGAGAAATCTTGTCTCGAAAAAACTCAAAAACAAAACCAAAAAAAAAAAAATCTTCCAGATAGCTGGGTGGTGACTATGCACACTTTGGTAGCTCCCAGCTGTCTGAAGGCAGGGGTACATGGATTTCTTTATGTTCCAGTCCTGAGTGGAAAACAGAGTGAGTTCCAGGAGAGGCTTCAAAGCTACAGAGAAAACCTATCTTTAAAAAAAAAGCCTCTAGTTATCTCTGGTATAGTGTTCCTTATGACTGCCAACACTAGGCATGATTGCACAGGTTAGGATTCCTCTGAATCCCAGGGAATGTGCTTGCTCACTGAAGTAAGGTTTTTCCCCTGAGTACCACAGGATGGGCATGCTTAGTCTAGTTAGGAGTTCCTCTGACTCCCACGGGATGGGAGTGGCTACCAGAGGTAGGATTTCTTCTGACTCCACAGGATGGGAGTGGCTACAGGGAATAGGGTTTCTACTGGCTCCCACAGGATGGGAGTGGCTACTGGAGATAGGCTTTCATCTGATTCCCACGGGATGGGAGTGGCTACCAGAGTTAGGCTTTTCTCTGACTCCCACGAGATGGGAGTGGCTACCAGAGATAGACTTTCCTCTGATACTCAGGGGATGGGAGTGGCTCCCAGAGTTAGGCTTTTCTCTGACTCCCATGGGATGGGAGTGGCTACTAGAAATAGACTTTCCTCTGACTCCTACGGGATGGGAGTGCCTCCCAGAGTTAGGCTTTTCTCTGACTCCCACGGAATGGGAGTGGCTAACCAAAGCCTGGGGTATCTTCTGCACGTGGCACTTCCTCTGACCGCCACAAGATGGGCGTGGCTATCTTAAACCCAATGAATCTCTTTCTTTTGTCACCTTGAGACCTCCTACCAGCCCTTGTTGGGTGTGACCAACCCCGAGTCCGAGATTTGGGTTTTAAGCTCTACCTCAGGCATTTAAGAATAAGTAGAGAGCAAAGCTGTGATGTCCCAAGCCTTTAGTCCTAGCACTTAAGTTGCAGGGGCAGGCACATCTCTGTGTGTTAGAGGCCAGCCTGGTCTACAAGAGCTAGTTCCAGGACAACATCCAACGCTACAGAGAAACACTGGCTGTAAGGGCAAAAATAGAAAAAGTACAGAGCTCACAGGAGTTGGTTCTTCATTTTACTGAAGGTTAACTACCGATTTTGCTGGTGACGAAGTCAGATAGACTTCCTTTGCTTCTGTACTCCACCACGGGGCACTTTAGAGCCCAGGGCCAGGACAGCTCACACTGGACATAAATTCAGTTCAAGGTTCTTGCCTTACCATTTAAACGTCAAAGCCTGGCTTTAATTGTGACCTATAAAACCATCATTTTCAGAATCGGAGTGACTTCCGAAGAGTAGGGGTCCCCGTTTCCTCCCAGAAACATACAAAGCTACAAGACGCCTCATACTTTCCCAGGGCAAGCCTGAGTGAGACCTAGCACAGCTCTTGTGATTATTCCAGACATATTCCCCCTTGGTACACATTCAGGGTCCTTACCTTGACTGTAGACCTCTCTGAGAACTCGCAAGCAGCAGGGCCTGGGCAGCAGAAGAGGCTTCCGTGCCAGGGCCACTAGGACGTAGCCCCTCCCCTCCTCACAGGAAGTGAGGGTAAACCATATCCGGTCAGGGGCGGGCTCTGAAGAGTGACAACTGGGACAGGTTACTATGGAAGCAGACTGCTGTGGAGTAAATTTAGAAAAGAGTCTGGTTTCCTTACTATACTTCCCTAAGACACTAAGCCTTCCCACTGCCTACACTTTTCTTGGGCTATATCGTGCAGAGCTTAAAACCTGAATCTCTGAAGACCCACTTTCATGCCCCAACCACCTCGCAGTGCTTCCATCTCCACCAGAGACTTGAACCCTCCTCCTCCTCTCCCCCATTTTACATGTCCTGCCCCAGGTTGCATGCAAGTCTTCTTCTATTTAGAGCTTAATTCCCAGCTTTTACATACACTTCTCTGCTTTCCAGAAATTGCACAATACCCCCACCCTGGAGCAGGGGTGGAGTAATGAAGGGCACAACTCCTGTCTAGCAAGTCTAAACTAGGTAGAGTGAAGCTCTAGCTTCTGCTCCGTATGCATCCAAGTCTGCCAGATACACACATAACCTTCCCTTGCCTCAGTTCTTCAAGTGAAAGTCTAGATTTACTACACAGGTTGACAGCTTTGTCCTGGATCTCAGGGTGCTGTGTCCCACTCTTTTCCAGAGCCAAGTAATGCCTCAGGTTCAAGTCCAGTCTCCGTAGGAATCCACACCTTTCTGAGTCCCAGAAAAGATGATCTGGGCAAACTTCCTTGCTTGGTACTCAAGGTTTGAGTTTCTTGGGCTTGACAGCAGGGTCATGGGTCTGAGCCCACACTTTCTCTAACGAGAAAATTCCTTTCAATCAACAGAGGTCCTCTCAGCTTGATTTTAATTTTGAAAAGGATCTCTACCTTGCAGACCCTGGATTCTGTCCCTTAAAGCCTATTAGGGTGCTTGCAGTGAAGAGATGCACCAAAAACACTGTCTGCTGGCTCAACCGCATGACTCCCGGGGTTCCTGGCATCTTCTCTTCTACTGATTTTGGACCATTTGCATCAATTCACTCTCCTCAGTACCCAAAGTGGAAGTTTCATCATGCCCCAGTTAGGATCTGTTTCCCATCCCTCAATTTTCCAGCCAGAAGCATGGCTGAAGTTTTTGAGATAGCTCTCTTTGTGGAAATATTTGTCCAATAGAACAACGTTTACAGCACTACTTAATTTATTAGGTACATTTTAAGTGAGTATCACTCTCTGAACAGAATAATTTTTATGATTAAAGCAATGACTATCAATCCAAACAACAAAAGCTTTTGCTTTGAGAAAATATTTTTAAAAATTAAAATTTAAGAATAGGTTTTATTGTTGATCTATTGAAAGAATATTAAGAACAGATAAATACTTAATAAAATATTGTGAACTGAGCAGTGGTGGTGCATATCATTAATCATGGCACTTGGTATGCAGAGGCAAGTGTATCTTGGTGAGTCTGAGCCTAACTTAGTCTATAGAACAAGTCTCAGGTCAACCAGACTACAGAGAGAAATCCTGTCCAAAAAAAAAAACAACAACAACAACAAAAAAGAAATATTGTTGTAGAAAATCAAGCATTATATCTCAGGGTATTAAATCAACATTTAAATTTTTAACCTACATATAATTTTAAATTAGTTAGAAATATATTTGTAGCCATCCTGTTACATCAAACTTTAATATTAACATTATGACAATTTAATGAGGTGGTTTTAATAGAAAGCTCAGTTGGTTATATCTAAAACACAGTATACATATGGTATCTTAGATAACACTTATAAACATAGATAAAGTATGTTATGGTTTAAGTAAAGTGCTGCGGTTCCCCAAGTGGCTGCAGCGGGCAGTGAGTGGGTCCCAAGACCATACTGCAGGTCCCCCAAGTGGCAGCAGGTGCCTGGCAGGGAGCCACACGGCAAACAAAAGACAGAAACATGGCTAGGCATTCTTTGCAAATTGAGGCTGTATATTAATTTAGTGGGCTATGGAAGGGAAAGGGGATAAGAGGAAAAGACCAGATATAGAGTCTGAGACAGAGAGAGAAAAACAGAGAGTAAGGGGAGATGGGAGAGGGGAGAAGGGAAAGACAGAGCTGTCTTTGAAATAGAGAGAGTGAGAGAGAAAGAGAGAGAGAAGGGAAGGAGGTAAGGTAGGGACAGAAGGAGGGAGTGAGAGAGAGGGAGGAAGAAAGGGAGAGAGAGGAAGGGACTCAGCCTGGAAGTTGACTATCAGTTTGCCTTGGTGGACGGGGGGGGGGGGGGAGTGGGCATGGCTGGTCTCTTATGGAAAAAGCAGACCATTGCATTCTCCTCTCTTTTTGTATGATAAGAAAGCAGAAGTTTGGGGAACAACAAGTTAGAGGAATTGGGGCAGTAGATTCACATCCTAGTGTAGCTGGTTTTTTGTTCCTGTGCAGTGTATGTTGTATGGAAATGTCTGGTGTCTCTTAAACCTGTTTAAAATATTGGCAGAACAAAAGACAAAGTTAAGTTTAGAAAACAAAACTTTGGACCAGGGAATTGGAAGAGTTGTATCTGAACTGTTAAGGTGGATCCTTCAATTTGGTTCCCTGGTATCACAGGAATTCTTTGCCTTTGAGAAAACAGAAGTTTTAGACATATACATTTTATAAACAGTACCACATTTATGTCATGATGACTGTGACAGATATTTTTGCACAATGAGAAGTATTTTTAAGACGATGGAAGGCAGCATGATAGAGAAATTTGATAACTTGTATTTGTCCTCACACCTTCATAACTTGCAGGTACACTCCTTAGTAACTTGTAATTGTGTTTTACTGAAATTTGTTTGGTGAGATTGTCCTTTTAAACTGACAAAACCTCTCAGCTGTCAAACTGCATCGGAGTTCTTTGAGAAGGATGAAATTTTACTTGAGTTATTGATTTAAAAATGACAAAGAACTTACTTGGTTGGCACCTACAGCTACTCCTCAGGGTCCTCCTTGGTCACTGAACATAATAATTGTCATTTGCTATTTAGCGCAAAGTCTGCCATGCTGCAGAAGGTCCTGTGGGGTAAGAAATCTATAGGGAGACAAAAATAACTTGAACTGAGTAGCTAGGCTGCTGATTCCAATGATTCTGTCCACTGTGTGGAGATTTTTGTTTAGTTAAAAGGCAGTTTCGCCTAGTGGTCAGCACGTGACAGTTGAAGCAGATTGCAGGTGGACATTGTTCTGTGCCCATTTGTCTTCTGTCTTCTTCGGAGGAAGTAGAGTGCTGCTACTAGGAGCCAATCTGCCTCTTTTTGTTATGAAAAGTTTTTTAATAATTAAATATTTAAATGCCATAGTCCCCAGATCTCTGAGCAGCTGAGTGCTGTTTATCAGATTTAACTACATTATAAAATCTGCCTGGAAAGCTGAGACTGAGCTTGACTGCACTGGCTCTTCACTTAACAGGTAAGATTTACACTCATAAAAGACAGAAAGAAGAAAAAAAAACTGCTTGCATTAGAAGGTTAATGGCAGAACTGACAATACTAGAGAACATCTTAATATATTTTAAATGAGGAATCAATTTAATATAAAGCATTTATGTAAGAGACTTAGAAGTACATACCAGTTTAAAATATGTGACTTATTATTTTTGTAGTCTGGAATGAGATGCAACGAACAGACTATTATAACATTTAACAGTAAACAGAGGTGCACTTAAGTTACATGTTCAAACACACACACAGAGTGAACATTATTTGTGTGAAGTGGATGTTCTTGGTGGGCCTTATCAAAGGCATACCACTGTACAAAACACACATATTACAGAGTCAGCACTGGGGAAGCAGAGAGGGAATAACTCAGTAAAAATGACCTAACTGGTCAATTGACATAGCTCTCAGTTAAGATGGTGGTGAAGTCACCTGCCCTCAGTAAGATGGTGGTAAGGTTACCTGATGTCAGTCAAAATGGCAGCAGTTATATGTTGTATGGAAAAGTCACGCAGTTCAGATGTTAGTAAAGTCACCTGACCTCAGTTAAGATGATGGGAAGGTTACCTGATCTTAGTCAAAATGGCAGTGGTCACATGTTGTAAGAAAAGCCAAGATTTCTAAGATGCAGGCATTTTATGTTTAATAATAAGAGAGACCTAGATGCATGATCTACCCAGTCTCTGATCCATTATACCACAAGTATCAGCTGGGAGCAAAAGGCTAGAATTGAAAAAAAAATCTGCCTTATAGATCTGACCCGTCTTTTTGGCAGCAATACCAGTAGCAGGGACAGTTTGAGGAAACCCTGTATCATATAGGAAGATGTAACCCCTCTAAAAGATGGTAGTGAATCAGTGGCGAACAGTGCAGGGCTTGTAGGATAGTGTCCTCTGTCCATAGGCATGGTTCTCAAGAATGACTGGTTCTGATTAGGTGCCTCAAAAACCACAGATGCCAGAGGCCACTCTGAGTGGCCTTTAACTGCAAGGGAAAAAAGGAAAGAAAAAGAAAATTCCGAAGGATCCTGGCCCCCAGTTAAAGGCACCACACAGCATGTGCAGTGATAGCATGGGAAGACTGATCCCTGGTCATCCAAATATGATTTCAGCTTAGCGAGCAATCCAGAGATGAATGTCAGCAAGGGGCTCAACCATAGCTGTAAAGACCATGGTTGGGGGTTGTGCCCTCCCCAAGTTTCTAAGAACACCAGAAGATTGTCAGAAGTTCAACGTTCAATTCTTCAGGTTTGGATAAATGATTAAGTGGAACAGAATGGGTAAACTCACCAGTTGAAGCCAGTGGCATGTGTAGAAATTTTGCTTAGGCAGATGAAATGAAAAGCTGTTGTGAAGAAAGTGGTTCCTGAGCCCAGGGTTCCATGCATCCTCAGCTGGCCCACCCGCAGGCAGGAGGAAACATGGAGAATAAGAAGCTGGCCAAGTCACAGCACCATTGTTATGGTTTACGTAAAAATGCTGCAGGTCTCCAAGTGGCTGCATTGGGACACAAGGGGTAGGGAGTCCCATGCATGGAGCCACAAGGTGTGTGAGAGACCTCGACAGGGAAAAGAGCAGAGAGAGGGGAAGAAAGAGAGGGAGAGGAAGAGAGAGAGAAACAGAATGGGAGAAATGGAGAAGTGGGGAGAAGGGAGAGAAAGAACCTGCCTCTGGGAGAGGGAAGTGTAAAAGGAAAGGACTCAGGCTGGAAGCTGAAGATCAGCTTGCCTCAGAGGATTGGGGAGGGAGTGGGCATGGTTTGTCTCCTAAAGGGATAGAGCAGGCCATTACAAAGTGTATTAATAGATTTTGTTTTCGTACCTCATTATTAATTACTTATTAAAGTTTTAAGTGACTATAGCAGGTACCTTGAAACTGTTTTGATGAAAAGAATTTACTTTATGAAATACCAAAATTGAGATAAGGCATGTAGAGCTGGATAAAGTTAGCCATTTATTCATACCAAATTCTAATATTTAACTAAGAGAAAGATTAATAACTTAAAAATACATCACTACGGAGTAACACTTTAAGATGATACACAAACTCTAAGATGTCTATTAAACCTCAAAGTAGGCTTTCAAAATAAAATTTAAATTTATTCAGGGCTTTCTCTTCCATAGGCCCGGCTAAAATAAGGTTCTAGAATAACCTGTTTATTCATTTGTTTGTTTTTCAAGAGACAGAAGTGATTTTATTAGAATTCTTAAACTATATAAAATGTTCAAATTCATATATGCACTAAGTCAAATTATTTTTTAAACTTTGGAATAAAGAGTTCAGTGTCTCAAAGGAAGGCAATGGTCTGATAGGAATAACTTATGAGGAGTAGGAGTCATCATATCTTAAAAGTAACTTATACCCTCAAGCAATATAGTCTATGCTGTAGAACTAGAATTAGAATAAAGTTCTAGGAGATAACATATTGACCAGTACTGTATCATTATGTACCTCTTGTCCTTAAAAGCAGGTTTAATTTTTTTAGATTAGAAAAATTCATGTGAATTGTCACAAAGAAAGATTAAGAACCATTACCAATCTCTGCTTGTTTTACCTAGGTAGTAACATTGATTAAATATACTTTTGCCTTTTATCATAACTTTGTTTCTTAAAGATTCAGTCTGCTGTGAGCCAAAATGAAGGTGAACTTGTTATGGGAGCACAATGGAATGACAGCTCACATACAACTGAGCGTCAATTCAGAGTGTTTATTCTAGCTGGTTGGGACTATACTCAATTATTTGGGAACTAAGTTTAGCCCCAAGGACTTAGAGCAGTGGTTCTCAACCTCAGGGTCACCTCCCCTTTATGGTTGAGTGACCTTTTCACAGGGGTCACTGAAGACCCACAGAAAATACAGATATTTACATAACTATATATAGTAGTAGCAAAATTCTCGTTATGAAAGAGCAACGGAAATAATTTTATTGCTAAGAATCACTACAACATGAGGAATTGATTTAAAGGTTCACAGAATCAGGAAGGTTGAGAACCAATGATTTAGAGTAAGAGGCTTTTAATAATAAGACCTACATCCTGTAATTTTGCTCTGCAGCTTGAGTGATAGGTTGCAAGCAATTTAACAGAAGCTAAGAGAAGCTGCTTCTGGAAGAGGTAGGGTTATGCAAAAGCAAGGAATTTAAAGGGTGCTAAGATGTTAGCTGGGGCAACTTGGCCTCAGGACCTAGAATAGATTTGAAATATTTCCTAGGTATTCTGAATCAAGGAGATCAAATTCTGGTTATGTCTGAAGTAGTCTCATTAAAATACAAAATGGAAGAACCTCTGCATTGTCTTGCCCAGTTACATTCCCCTCTGGTTCTTTGAGCATGAGAAAATTTGGTGATTTGTCATTTTCTAGGAGACCATCATTGATGCCATAGACCACTAGCTTATTTGAACATGTAGTTGAGGATGCAGGGTTCCCATCATTTGCCAGCTCAGAATGAAAATCAATGGGTAGGCCATTGCTGAGAGTAACATGGTCAGCCTTGGCGACCAGTTAAACAGAGACTGAAACACCAATTATTTGATCTTTCTTTTCTTTCTTAGAAGATTTTTCTGACCATGACAATGTTTTCCCTAATCACCACAAATTAGGTGACACAGAATTAGCAAGTTTCTTCTCAGGCCATGCAGCAACTTCATTCTTTCACAAAAGGAAGCCTAGCCTCTTTCATTTCTGTAGGACTACCAATCTGAGTTAGTCAAAGTGATTCTCCAGGCTAAATTCTTACATCCAGGTTTGGGGTTGTTGGGGATTGTGTATCCTGGGCTAGGAAACTTTGGTCAGTCTTATCTCTAAGTTCATCTGATGCCATCCTCAGTGATCTCTTTTCAAGGGACGACACCACCTTATTTGATAGCAGTTGGGGTGGTGAGCATGACTGGATGGGGTTCCTTTCATATGGGCAGGGATCCTCTTTATCCAAACTAAGTAAGTCTGTCTTATGATAAGGACTGGTGGACAGGTTCAGAGATAGAAGGTGGCAGGATTCCCTTCACTGTCCTATCGATGGCCTTGCACCCTTCCTTCAAAGCCTGCACAGAATTCAGAAGAAAGTGATTAAGACATTTCTGTATCGGGAATACTTTGGACTTTGGGAAGGATGGGACGTAGTATTCCAAACATAACTTCTAAAGGAGGAAGCTACTCCTGGTAAAGAGTAGATCAGGTCCTGAGCAGAGAAAATGGGAGGAAGGTGGCCCAAGTTTCCCTGACCAAATTGGTCAGAATTTCCTTGAGTTTTATAGTCATACTTTGTGCCTCATCTGAGCTCTGTGGCCTATACATATACTTTCTAATGAACATTTAATGTATTTGTCAGATTATGATAACCTTTGGTGAGGAAGGCTGGGCCATGTGAGACCCCAACGTTAGGGAAGTCCAAACCTAGAAACTTTTCCTGAAAAAGTTTCTTAGTAACTATTGGAATAGTCTGTTCCAATGGAGTAGCCTTCCTCCAACCCTGAAAGGACAACTACAAACACCAGCAAATATTTATAGTCAAGATCTCCTGTGGGTCTTCCTTCCCACTTTGGGATTTTCCTGAGCACAAGTGCCACATCAAAAAGTGGTGTCATTAATCAAGCTTTCCATATTTGAAGCATAATACCTAGGTCTGAAAAATTCAAGAATCCTCCCGGCTCCAATGTGCCCAGCTAGGTAGAGATCAACAACCAGCTGCCTGCCATCCACCACCCCTCTCCAGGTTAGCCACTTTTTGTCTAGTACTGTTAGTCTTGCCCCAGAGTGCATTCCTGCATCCAAGGATGGCCCATAAATTGGGCTCCTGCAGAGTTTTCAAGACTTGGAGGGTCCCCATTGATTTTAGAGCCATTTTCCAAGTGTGCAATTCAGCAGCTAAGTTTCCTCTGACTTCTAAGAAATCCCTTTCTGGATGCCTTCTTTAAAGAATAATGGCTACCTTCTTGGGTAAGCAAATAGCTTGTAATAGGTACCATAACCATGGATGTCAGCTCCTGTGACGGCAATCAGGGTTACAAAAAAGAAAGCCTTCAGAGCAGTTTGGACTTAAGAAAATTTCTTCTCTTTCTATGGACTACATTTTTCTATCTGAGAGGAAATAGGGAAATACACATGATTTCTAATGGTAACTTAAGAAACAAAGAAACAAGCACATGCTTTGCTGATGGTAAACTTCTTTTTTACTTCATCCTGAACACTCTCTCATTCTTGGCAATCTCTCTGCACAGTTATGTCTCCTTACATACAGTTACATTTCTCTTTACACACATACATCTCCCTTCAACACAGCCATGCACCTCTATACATGATTATATCTATTTTCACAGTTACATTCTCCACATAGTCTCCATATTTTCTCAACACAGCTACCTACTTTCACACTTCTTTACACAGCACAACCCTCTCTACAGTTATATTCTGCATACACACATATGGTTGTTCTTTTACACTTCCTACATACACATATCTCTTCTATATAGCTACATCTTCAAGCTCTCTATGCACTCAGCTGTATATATATATATATGTGTGTGTGTGTGTGTGTGTGTGTGTATCTTTTCACTTGTCTCTCTCTGAACATTCAGCTCCCTTTCAGCACACATACACACACACACACAGACACACACACACGCACACACACACACACACACACACACATACACAGAGTCTGTTCAATTGAGCCCATCCCCATCAAGCCCAGGAGATTCTACCACTGAGAAAAACTTCTACTATACAGAAGAATAAGTTCAAACTGATAGTTCTCATGGCCTTTCTGAGATTGAGAGACGAGGGTTTTTCTTAGATGACCTTCCATGTGTGTTTACCTTTAGGTCCAGAATGTGCCTTTTCTGAGCATTTCTGTATTGCATGATGCTCACTCAGCTTATTATCTTGTGCTTATCAGACCTCACCACTCCTTTCTTACCTGACCTGAGAAAGCTGCTCCTGGGTGTAGCAGCATTTCATTTGTATTTTAATAAATTAAGGTGCCTGAAGTTCAGAGAGAAAAACAGCCACACTGGCCAGTCTTACAGACCAGGCCACAGTAACACTTTAATGCCACTCTTGCTGCCATAGGAACTGGGTGGTGCATGACTTTAATCTCAGTGGTGCACACCTTTCATCCCAGAGGCTAGAGAGGATTGTAGAATGTGGAGACAGCTCTCAGTTACATCTCATTCTGAGATTCCTAGAGGCAGGATTGCCATTTCAGACTGAGGTGAAGGTAAGAGCCAGTGGATGACTGCTTTCCTTTTGGGTATTCAAGTCGAACCCTAATGTCTCCCTCTGAGCTTTAATTATACATGCTTTATTTGGTGCCCAACTTTTTGGGGCACTAATTGACAAACAAGCCATTTTCCTGAAACTTTTAGTCACCATGCCAGGAAAGAATTTGGATTGGAATTCCAGCTCTAGGAATTCAGAGGAAGCACTAGGATTTCCAGGTCCTATCTGCCTAGGCTTAGCTTCCTCTACTGAGGAGCCCATCCTTTATGCCACCCCTCAGGCACCCACAGGGGTTCCTGTGTTCCTACTGTAGTTTCCTGTGGGTCCTACAATCTGTTGTTTACCACTAGCCATGCATGCGTAAGGCTACCTTTCAAAGACAGAAGTTTCTCTCTTACCGGTTCGCATAGCTGCTCAGTCCCAACACAACACAGAGGCTTATATCAGTTATAAACTGTTTGGCCCCATTAGCTCAGTCTTATTGTTAACTGGCTCTTCTAACTTAAATTAACCCATAATTCTTATCTATGTTCAGCCACGTGGCTTGAAACATTTTCCAATGCAGCATTTCATCTTGCTTCCTGTCCAACTGGGTGGTAACTGCAGATGGACAGGAAGCCTTTCCTCTTCCCCGAGTTCTCCTAGTCTGCTCACCCCATCTATACTTCCTGCCTGGCTATTGGCCAATCATGTTTCATTAAAACAATGCAAGTGACAAATCATTACTGGGTACAACAGTATTATCCCACAGTACCTGGTGTTGATTTAACTTGGAATTTGCTTGAGTATAGTTTTATGACTTGTGCGTGTAGGTGCTTGCACAGGCCAGAAGAGGGCATGGACATTTTAGAGCTGGAGGCAGTGCTAGACATTAAGACTAATTTAGTAATATTGAAAATAAAACTGATATAAGAGTCACAGTGTGGTTAAGCATAAGTAGAATAGGGCAGTGTTGTCTCTAAATCATATGCTTAATCTAAATTCTTTCATTTACTAGCCATGGAAACATGAAAACATTTAGATCTGTAGGTCTTGTTATCCATGGAAAAATGATTTTGATGATGTCTTTCATGCATAAAGGGGATACATGTATATAGTACAAAAGTCTGTGTTTGAATCAGAAGGTATCATTTATTAATGTGAGCACTTAAATTGAACTCATTTTTATCCTTATTTTCTGTAATATTTTGCCTAAAAGAATCTACAGAGAGTACTGTACAAGAAGGAAAAAACAAGACCTTCTTTCCTGAAGATAACTAGTAATGAATGTAGATAGATATTTTATGTTGAACAAGATATCACTCCATTTATTGTTTCTTTATGAAGTATAGAACTTATTCCACTATGTCCAATAATGAGAGTTTCTTATAGGATATATCATTGCATATTCCAGACCTCCTGCTTCTATTAACAAACATATCCTGTACAAGGGAGACAGCCCTGCAAGAGCAAATGTTCAGTGTGTGTTTGGATAAAACATGAATGTTTAAAAAAAAGAGATCTGCTTCTCTGCTAATTTCTCACATATATTTTAATATCAGAAACAAAAGTCAGTATACATCCCTGACATCAATGCCAAGAAAACAAGGACTAAAAAAAAATCTTCACTGAAAAGCCTAACATGTTTGAATATTTTTCTTTCATGTTTCACACCATTTTCTTAATCTAATTCCATAGTACCTTATGAACATCACCAAATCCTTAGAACATTTCAAATTGTAAACTGTATTTCAAATAAATCCAAAAAATTTGAGCTCCCAACTTGGTAAACAACAGTGAAGGAACGGGCTACAAAATTTATCTGTGTACATTCTAACCCCAAGTTAAAACTTTGCTAAAAGTTTCCCAAAAGGTTATCAACAGCTTATTTGCAAAAAGATGAACAGACCTTTTCAATCATAAAGCAGAGGCTACCTTATACCTCACTTGTGAGTAGGACAACTTAACTTGGTCTTAGTACGTCCCTTGGCCTTGCCTTTAGTGCCAGACTTGGCTGCAGCTGCAGCTTGGGCTTCCTCTTCCTCTTTAATCAAATCCTGCTCATAACGAGATAGGCACACCCCAGGCAAGGCTTCACTTATCTTTGCTAAAAAGTCCATCACCTTTATCTGGCATGTTTCATCATAGGCTCTCGGGCCCCACAGGAACTGATAGGATGGAGGATCACTGTTAGGAACCTGACGGTATTCTATGTATTCCTCCTGCACTAGCTGCTCAGTGATGACCCTCCTAATATCCCCAACAAAGACATGCATGATCGCATCATAGACTCCTAATGCATTCAGGAAATACCAGACATCCTCCTCGGCAGCACAATTGTTATTTAGGTAGATCACACTGAGGAGAGCAATCAGAATGCCCCTGGTAGGAACACCTAGCTCATTGATCCTACTTCCATCATCCTCGAAATCTAACTTGCTCACAAGCTCATATGCTTGACCATGTGGCAGGATTTCTTTCAGCTCAAGGCCAAACACCACATCCAATCGATAGGAGGCTTTCTTGAAGATCTCGGGGAAGTGTTCCTTGAACCTTTTGTTGATAACTTTGAGCATCTCTCCCCTCTTCATGGGCTGCTGCACTTTGTATTTGAGGAGCATGTAATCCATCAGAATTACTGTCTTCCTTGTCATAAGATCCATCTGCATGCTTCTAGTGGAGAGTAGAGCCCTGGAGGAACACTCATTTCCATCCCCTTGGCCCTGGTCACCATTATCAGACCTTCCATGGGTCACTCCCTGGCTAGCAGTGCTGCTGGGTGCTGAGCTTTCAGACTGCTGTGGGAAGTCAGCAGTAGAAGTCCTTGGCTTAGCATCTCCTGAAGCTTGATCAGAGCCAGCAGGTGACTCTACTTTCTCTGCCTCCTTTGCTTGAGCATCCTTGAGCCCCTGGCGCCTTTTCTCACGAGCACGCGCCTTACTCTTCTGTCCCCTTGGCATGATGGCTGGCGTCAGGGACAGCAGGTCAGACTCTTGGTAGTAGAACAGGGAACTGAGATACCTGAATCAGGAAAATAGCATGCTATGAGCACTTTGAGCATGTTGAGAATACTCTGGCTTTCAATAATTCTTTCCCCTTTTTTGTCACATACATTATAATGACATCAGTGTTCTAAGAACTCACTGTAGGGAATCAACCTACCCTAGGATCCAGCAATACCACTCTTGGGAATATACCCAAGAGATGCTCTATCATACTACAAAAGCATTTGTTCAACTATGTGCATAGCAGCATTATTTGTAATAGCCAGAACCTGGAGACAAACTAGATGTCCCTCAATGGAAGAGTAGATAAAAAAGTGTGGAATATATACGCATTAGAGTACTACTTAGCGGTAAAAAAAAATGACATCTTGAATTCTGCATGCAAATGGTTGGAAATAGAAAACACTATCCTGAGTGAGGTAACCCAGACCCAAAAGATGAATATGGTATGTACTCACTCATAAGTGGATTCTAGCCATAAATAAAGGACATTGAGCCTATAATATGAGACTCTAGGGAAGCTAAATAAGAAGATGAATCCAAAGAAAAACATATAGTTAGCCTCCTGATATTGGAAGGAGACAAGATTGCCAGACAAAAATTGGAAATTTGGGGGTGGGGATGTGATCGGGGTAAGGAGAAATGGGAAAAAAAAGTGAGAGGGGGAGGATGGGGAGAGCTTGGGGGAATGGGACAGTTGGGATGGAGGCAGGGTGGATATGGGAGTAGGGAAGTATATATCCTAATTAAGGGAGCCATTTTAGGGTCGGCGAGAGACTTGACTCTAGAGGTGTACCCAGGTGTCCATGGACATGTCCCCAGTTACATCCTTGGGCAGCTGAGGAGAGGGAACCTGAAATGGCCCTATCCTATAACCATACTGATGAATATCTTGCATATCACCATAGAACCTTCATCTGGCGATGGATGGAGATAGAGACAGACCCACATTGGAGCACTGGACTGAGCTCCTAAGGTCTGAAGGAGGAGCAGAAGGAGTGAGAACATGAGCAAGGAAGTTAGGACTGCGAGGGGATGCGCCCACTCACTGAGACGGTGGGGTGGATCTAATGGGAGCTCACCAAGGCCAGCTGGATGATGAAGCATGAGATCAAACCAGACTCTCTGAATGCGGCTGCCAAGGAGGGCTGACTGAGAAGCCAAGGACAATGGAACTGGGTTTTGATCCTACTGCATGTAATGACATTGTTGGAGCCTAGCCAGTTTGGATGCTTACCTTCCTAGTCCTGGATGGAGGGGGGAGGTCCTTGGACTTCCCACAGGGCAGGGAACCTGGACTGCTCTTTGGCCTGGAGAGGCAGGGGAAGGGGGATGGGGAAGTGGGAGGTAAATGGGAGGAGGTGGAAATTTTTAATTAAATAATAATAAAAAAAGAAAAAAAAACCTCACTGAATTCCTCACCTCTGGTCACCTTATATATACTGTGAGGTAAAGGATGGTTGCCTTTCTCTGGTGTTTGAACACTCTCAAATCTACTCACATCTAGTACTAGGCTGCTGTAATGTTTCACAGAACCCATGAGTAAGGAATCCCAAAGGAGACTTGAACTTGAATGACAACACCAATTCACATAACATGAATGGTGAAGTCTCACGAGTCCATACCCCTAGATGTAGCACTGTAGACAGTGGCTGTTACAAGAGGGAGATTCAGTCTTCTGCAGGCAAATCGCTCAGTCCTAAAACCATACATATTTAAGCAACACTAAATGGACAAATTAAATTGTTTTTAGATCTTTATATAATATATGCATATATTACTTATTACTCACACTACTGATATTGTTACATAAAACAATATATAAAATGTATGTATGCATTTATATATTGTCACATATGTAACAATAATAATTATAAAATGGGCTGTGGATTTGAGACCACATGGAGAGGAATGGGTGGGGATGGAGAGAGAAGCTGGGAAAAGATATAAATACAGTGCACATATATTAAATAAAAATTCAAAAGCAAAAATAATTACAGCACTTAGCAAGTATGGGCAGAAAGACTTCCATAATTTAAAAGGCATCCTGGTCTATGTTTTGCGTTCTGGGGAAACCAGAGCTATATACAAAAAAACCGACTTTAAAAAAAAAGAGAGACAAAAAAGCATGATACGCACTGGGAGAAACCACAAACATAAGATATGATGGAGATGCTGAATCTCAGAAGGCTAACCTTTGCCCTCTTGTGCTGACAATGCCCTGGGAACAGAGCCTGTGGCTAGTTAGGACAGGTGTACATGTCCAAGTCACACTATAGAGCCTCACTTGCAGTGGCCCCATTATTTTAGAAGAGATTCCCTCACCTCCACATATCTTCACTGATGTTAGGTACTGGAGACCAAGGCTAAAGTGGGCCCATAGGAGACCAAGGCTGTCCCTTCTCAGAGAACAGGCTCAGAGGAGCACAGAGGGCTGTCACACTTCCAGCTCCTAATTCAGGACATTTTAAATATCCCTGTGCTATGTGTTAGCTTTCAGTTTTCATTCAGCCAGAATGTTAGCATCCTCCCCAGACATTTGAAGCTGACCCTGTTTCTTTGTTTGCACTAATTTGGTGAAGTTATGGGAACTGCTGTAAAGTTCCTGACATGCACACCTAGTATCATACTCTTCCCAGCTTCCCTCAACCACTGCTGTATTTCCTCTCTTCCTTGTTTGCTCATCCTGGTCAATTTCCCATTATCTTTTTACTTCTTCCTAACAGTACAGGAGAGTATTGACAGGAGGCTTTAACTCTTCCACATTATTTATTTATATTTAATAACGTCTGCTTAAGCCCTCTTTGCCACGTTACCTAGGGTTTCAGGAATGCTAAGCAAACACTATAAACCAGCTGTGCTCTACGTCCATCTTTCCATTTCTGATTTTTATTCCTATATTTTTTAAAGACAGGGTTTCTCTGTGTAATAGCCCTAGTAGTACTGGAACCTGGAACATGCTTTGCAGAAACAGGTTGGCTTCAAACTCACAGAGATCTGCCTGCCTCTGCCTCCCAAATCCTGGTATTAAAGGCGCCATAACTGCTGGGCTCCATTTCTGATTCTTAATTGTAGTTTGGGAGAATACAAAAGGGAGGTGCATCTCTGTGAGTTCGAGGTCAGACTGCTCTACAATAGCTAGTTCCAGGACAGCTAGGACTGCTAAAGAGAGAAACCTTGTCTCGAAAAAACTAAAAAGAAAGAAAAACCAAAAAAAAGCTCTAGGTAGCTGGGTGGTGGCTGTACACCCTTTGGTCCCTCCCAGCTGTCTGGAGACAGGGCTACATGGATTTCTTTGTGTTCTAGTCCTGCATGGAAAACAGAGTGAGTTCCAGGAGAGGCTTCAAAGCTACAGAAAAAACCTAGCTCAAAAAACAAAACAAAAAAACACTCTATTATCTCTGTTATAGAGTTCCTTATGCTTGCCATACACTAGACATTACTGCACAGGTTAGGATTCCTCTGACTCCCAGGGGATGTGCTTGCTTGCCTAAGTTAGGCTTGCCCCTGAGTACCACGGGATGGGCATGCCTAGCCTAGTTAGAAGTTCCTCTGACTCCACAGGATGGGAGGGGCAACAGGCAATAGGCTTACCTGTGACTTCCATCGTTTGGGAGTGGCTATTAGAGTTAGGCTTTTCTCTGCCTCAACAGGATGGGAGTGGCTACCAGAGATAGACTTTCCTCTGATACCCAGGGGATGGGAGTGGCTCCCAGAGTTAGGCTTTTCTCTGACTCTCACAGGATGGGAGTAGCTAACCACAGCATCTGGGTATCTTCTGCATGTGACACTTCCTCTGACCACCCCGAGATGGGCACGGCTATCTTAATCCTGAATGTATCTCTTTCTTTTGGTCCCTGAGACCTTCTATCAGCCTGTGTTGGGCAGGACAAACCAATCCAGTGCCTTTACCGTGTTTTTCCTAGGTTTGGGTTTTAAGCACTAACTCAGGCATTTAAGCTTAAGTAGAGAGCCAGGCAGTGATGCCTCAAGCCTTTAAGCCTACCACTTGGGAGGCTGGTGCAAGCAGATCTCTGTGAGTTCATATCTAGCTTGGTCTATAAGAGCTAGTTCGAGGACAGCCTCCAAAGCTACAGAGAAACTCTATCTCTAAGGGGAAAAAAAGAGTAAGTTCAGAGCTCGCAGGAGTTGATTGTTCATTCCACTGATCATTAACTACTGATTTTCATGGTGATGAAGTCTGATAAACTTCCTTTGCTTCTGTACTCTACAATGGGTCACTTTAGAGTCCAGGGCCAGGACAGCTCACGGTGGACATGAATTCAGTTCAAGGTTTTTGCCTTACCATTTAGAAGTCAAAGGCTGGCTATAATTGTGACCTATTAAAGCCACCATTTTCAGAATCAGTTACCTTTTAAGAGCAGGGATCCCAGTTTCCTCCCAGAAACATACAAAACTACAAGTCGCCTCATATTTTCCCAGGGCAAGCCTGAGTGAGAGCTAGCACAGTTCCTGTGATTATTCCAGACATATTCCCCTTGGTACACATTCAGGGTCCTTACCTTGACTGCAGACCTCTCTGAGAAGTCGCCGGCAGCAAGGCCTGAGCAGCAGGGCCCGAGCAGCAGAGGCGGCTTTCGTGCCAGGGGAACTAAGACCCAGCTCCTCCCCTCCTCACAGGAAGTGAGATAAACCATATCCGGTCAGGGGCGGGCTCTGAAGAGTGACAGCAGGGACTCTGGTTACTATGGAAGCAGACTGCTGTGGAGTAAATTTAGAGAAGAGTCTGGTTTCCTTACTGTACTTCCCTAAGACATTAAGCCTTCCCACTGCCTACACTTTTCTTGGGCTATTTCGTGCAGAGCTTAAAACCTGAATCTCTGAAGCCACACTTAACTCATGCCACATCCACCACGCCATGCTTCCATCTCCACCATACACTACCTGAACCCATCTCCCTCTCTTCCCGATTTTGCATGTCCTGATCCAGGTTGCATGCAAGTCTTCTTCTATTTAGAGCTTAATTCCCAACTTTCAGAAACACTCCTCTGCTGCCCAGGAACTCCAGCCCACTCCCACCCACACCACCATGGGTTTGGGGGGTTAATAAAGAACACAAAGGCACAACTTCTGTCTAGCAAGTCTCACCTAGGTAGAGTGAAGCTTGAGCTCCTGCCCCGTATGCACCCAAGTCTGCCAGCTACACACATAACACCCCCCCCCTCGTCTCAGTCCTTCAAGTGAAAGTCTAGATTTACTACACAGGTTGACAGCTTTGTCCTCGATCTCAGAGTGCTGTGTCCCACTCTTTTCCAGAGCCAAGTAATGTCTCAGGTTCAAGTCCAGTCTCCCTAGGAAGCCACACCTTTCTGAGTCTCAGAGGAGATGATCTGGGCAAACTTCCTTACTTGGTACTCAAGGTTTGAGTTTATTGGGCCTGACTGCAGGGTCATGGGTCTGAGCCCACACTTTCTCTAACGAGAAAATTCTTTCCAATCAACAGAGGTCCTCTCAGCTTGATTTTAATTTTGAAAAGGATCTCTACCTTGCAGACCCTGGATTCTGTCCCTTAAAGCCTATTAGGGTGCTTAGGCAGAGATGAGATGCACCAAAAACACTGTCTGCTGGCTCAACCACATGTCTTCTGGGGTTCCTGGCATCTTCTCTTCTACTGATTTTGGACCTTTTGCATCAATTCACTTCCCTAAATTCCCAAAGTGGAAGTCTCATCATGCCCCCATCCCTCAAATTTCCAGCCAGAAGCATGGCTGAGGCTTTTGAGGTAGCTCTCTTTGTGGAATTTTTGTCCAATAGAACAAGTTTTACAACCACTATGCAATTTATTAGGCCTATTTTATGTGAGTATCACTCTCTGAACAGAATAATTTTTTGTAATTAAAGCAATGACTGTCATTCCAAACAGCAAAAGCTTTTCAATGGGAATCATTTTTAAAAATTAAAATTTAATATTAGGTTTTAAATTTTGATCTATTAAAAGAATATTAAGAACAGATCAATACTTAAGAAAATATTGTTAACTGGGCAGTGGTTGTGCATCACTTTAATCCCAGCACTTGGGAGGCAGAGGCAGGTGGATCTCTGTGAGTCTGAGCCTAACCTAGTCTACAAAGTGAGTTTCTGGGCAGCCAGACTATACAGTTAAATCCTGTCTCACAAAGAAATAAAAACAACAACAAAAAAGAAAATATATTGTTGCAGAATATCAAGCATTATATCTCAGGTTATTGAATCAACATTTAAATTTTTTAACCTACATGTAATTTTAAATTAGTTACAAATATATTTGTAACCAACCTGTTACATCAAACTTTAATCTTAACATTATGATTGCTATTACAATTTTCAAAAAACAACTTCAATGAGGTGATTTTAATAGAAAGCTCAATTGGTTATATCTAAAGCACCATAGACATATGGTATCTTAGATAACACTTACAAACATATGTAAAGTGTGTTTTGGTTTGTGTAAAGTGCTGTGGATCCCCAAGTGTTTGTAGCGGGCAGTGGGTCCCAAGACCACGCAGCAGGTCCCTGAAGTGGCAGTTGGTGCCTGGCAGGGAGTCACATGTTGGGTGAGAGACACAGAAATGGATAGGAATACTTCGCAGAGTGAGTTTGTATATTTATTTATTGGGCTATGGAAGGGAAAAGGGAGAGGGGGAAAAGAGCAGAGAAAGAGTCAGAGAGAGAGAAAGAGAGAGAGAAACAGGAGGTAAGGGAAGGGAGAAGGGAAAGACAGAAGCTGCCTCTGAGAGAAAGGGGGGGAGGGGGAGAGGGGGAGAGGGGGAGAGGGAGAGAGGGAGAGAGAGAGAGAGACTCAGGCTAGAAGTTTAATATCAGCTTGCCTTGGTGGACAGTGGAGGAACTGGGCATGGCTTGTCTCTTATGGACAGAGCAGACTATTACATTCCCATCTCTCTTTTTTTAATAACAAGAAGGCAGGAGTTTAGAACAACAGGTTAAAGGAATTGTGACAGCAGATTCTCAATATGCCTTCCAGCTTATTTGTGGGTATTGTTGAGGCGGGACCTGAGAAAACTGGGTACTGGTCACATACTGGTGTAGCTGGTCTGTTTGTTCCTGTCTGGTGTATTTGGTATGGAAATGTCTGCTGTCTCTTACACCTGTTTAAAATATTGGTAGAACAGAGAACAAAACTTAAGTTTAGAAAAAAAATTAGGACCAGGAAATTGAGAGGGGTGTATCTGACTTGCTTAATGTGGATCCTTCTATTCTGTTCCATGGAACTCACAAGAATTCTTTGCATTTGTGAAAACATAACTTTTAGACATATACATTGTATAAATAGGAGCACATTTACGTCAGGATGACTGAGATAGATATTTTTGCACCATGAGAAGTATATTTAAAACCACGGAAGGCAGCATAATAGAGAAATGTGATAACTTGCATTTGTCCTCACACCTTTATAACTTGCAGGTATACTCCTTAATAACTTGTATTTGTGTTTTACTGAATTTTGTTTGGTGAGGTTGTCCTTTTAAACTGACAAAACCTCTCAGCTGTCAAACTGTGGTGTAGAAGGTCCTTCTGTATTTGTGCTGCTTTCATTGGTTAATAAAAAATATGCATTGGGCCTGGTGATAGGTAGGCAAGGAGACAGAACTGAATGCTGGGAAGATGGTCAGAGAGAGAGCCACCATGGAGATGCCAGGTCAGACATGCTAAATCTTTTCCAGTAAGCTACAACCTTGTGGTGAACACAGATTAATAGAAATGGGTTAAATAAAGATGTGAGAGATAGCCAATAAGAAGCTAGAGAAAATGGACCAAGAGGTAATTTAATTAATACAATTGCTGTGTGGTTATTTCGGGTGTAAGATAGATGGGCAGCTGGGACAAACTGCGAGAACTCTCCCTGTAACAATTGGTGCTCCAATGTGGTAAACTGGCTCAACGTAAAACCTGAGAGGGCTTTAAAAGTAATTCTAGACACAAATAGAGAGTTTAACACAACTTCTTGCTGTTTGCTGGAGATAACATATTGACCAGTACTGTATCATTATGTACATCTTGTCCTTAAAAGCAGGTTTAAATTTTTTGGATTAGAAAAATTCATGTGAGTTGTCCCAAAGAAAGATTTAGAACCATTACAATCTACATTTGTTTTACCTATCTAGTAACATTGATTAAATATACTTTTTGTCTTTTATCACTATTTTGTTTCTTAAAGATTCAGTTTGCTATGAGCCAATATAAGCTGAACCTGTTATGGGAGCCACTGAAATGACAGCTCACATACAACTGAGAGTCAATTCAGTTGTTTATTCTAGCTGGTTGGGAGTATACTCAATTATTTGGGTACGAAGGACTTAGAGAAGTGGTTCTTAACCTCAGGGTCACATCCCCTTTATGGTTGAGTGGCCTTTTCACAGGGGACACTGAAGACACGCAGAAAATACAGATATTTACATAACTATGTATAGCAGTAGCAAAATTCTCGTTATGAAGTAGCAATGGAAATAATTTTATTGTTGGGAATTACTATGACATAAGTAACTGATTTAAAGGTTCACAGAATCAGGAAGGTTGAAAATCACTGAATTGGAGTAAGAAGCTTTTTAAAACAAGACCTACATCCTGTAATTTTGCTCTGCAACTTGAGTGATAGGTTGCAAGCAGTTTAACAGAAGCTAAGAGAAGCTGCTTCTGGAAGAGGTAGGGTTATGCAACAGCAAGAAATTAAAGGGTGCTAAGATGTTTTTTGGAGAAACTTGGCCTCAGGACCTAGAATAGATTTGATATATTTCCTAGGTATTCTGCATCAAGGAGATCAAATTCTGGTTGTGTTTGAAGTGGTTTCATCAAGAATACAAAATAGAGGAACCTCTGCATTTTCATACCCAGTTATATTCCCCTCTAGATCTTTGAGCATGAGAAAATTTGGTGATTTGTCATTTTCTAGGAGACCATCATTGATGCCATAGACCACTAGCTTATTTAAATATGCAGTTGAGGATGCAGGGTTCCCATCATTTGCCAGCTCAGAATGAAAATCAATGGGTAGGCCATTGCTGAGAGTAACATGGTCAGCCTTGGCGAACAGTTAAACAGAGACTGAGACACCAATTATTTGATCTTTCTTTTCTTTCTTAGAAGATTTTTTGACCATAACAATGTTTTCCCTAATCCCACAAATTAGGTGACACAGAATTAGCAAGTTTCTTCTCAGGCCATGCAGCAACTTCATTCTTTCACAAAAGGAAGCCTAGCCTCTTTCATTTCTGTAGGACTACCAATCTGAGTTAGTCAAAGTGATTCTCCAGGCTAAATTCTTACATCCAGGTTTGGGGTTGATGGGGATTGTGTATCCTGGGCTAGGAAACTTTGGTCAGTCTTATCTCTAAGTTCATCTGATGCCATCCTCAGTGATCTCTTTTCAAGGGACGACACCACCTTATTTGATAGCAGTTGGGGTGGTGAGCATGACTGGATGGGGTTCCTTTCATATGGGCAGGGATCCTCTTTATCCAAACTAAGTAAGTCTGTCTTATGATAAGGACTGGTGGACAGGTTCAGAGATAGAAGGTGGCAGGATTCCCTTCACTGTCCTATCAATGGCCTTGCACCCTTCCTTCAAAGCCTGCACAGAATTCAGAAGAAAGTGATTAAGACATTTCTGTATCGGGAATACTTTGGACTTTGGGAAGGATGGGACGTAGTATTCCAAACATAACTTCTAAAGGAGGAAGCTACCCCTGGTAAAGAGTAGATCAGGTTCTGAGCAGGGAAAATGGGAGGAAGTTGGCCCAAGTTTCCCTGACCAAATTGGTCAGAATTTCCTTGAGTTTTATAGTCATACTTTGTGCCTCATCTGAGCTCTGTGGCCTATACATATACTTTCTAATGAACATTTAATGTATTTGTCAGATTATGATAACCTTTGGTGGTGAAGCCTGGGCCATGTGAGACCCCAACGTTAGAGAAGTCCAAACCTAGAAACTTTTCCTGAAAAAGTTTCTTAGTAGTAACTATTGGAATAGTCTGTTCCAATGGAGTAGCCTTCCTCCAACCCTGAAAAGACAACTACAAACACCAGCAAATATTTATAGTCAAGATCTCCTGTGGGTCTTCCTTCCCACTTTGGGATTTTCCTGAGCACAAGTGCCACATCAAAAAGAGGTGTTATTAATCAAGCTTTTCATATTTGAAACATAATACCTAGGTGTGAGAAATTCAAGAATCCTCCTGGCTCCAAAGTGCCCAGCTAGGAAGAGATCAACAACCAGCTGCCTGTCATCCACCACCCCTCTCTAGGTTAGCCACTTTTTGTCTATACGGTCAGTCTTGCCCCAGAGTGCATTCCTGCATCCAGTGATGGCCCATAAATTGGGCTCCTTCAGAGTTTTAAAGACTTGAAGGGCCTCATTGATTATAGAGCCATTTTCCAAGTGATAAATTCAGCAGCTAAGTTTTCCTCGACTTCAAAGAAATCCCATTCTGGATGTCTTCTGCAATGAACAATGGCTACCTTCTTGGGTAAGCAAATAGCTTTTAAAAGGTACTACATCCAGGGATACCGGCACCTGAGACCTCACCCAGAGTTGCAAAAAAGGTAGCATTCAGAGAATTTTTGACTTAAGAAAATGTCTTCCTTTTCTATGGGCTACATTTTTCTATCTGCGGGGAAATAGGGAAAAACACATGATTATTAATGGCAACTCAAAAAACAAAGGAACAAGTACATGCTTTGCTGATGGTAACCTTCTGTTTTACTTCATCCTGAGAAATCTTTCATCTCAGCAATCTCTCTTCAAAGTTATGTCTCCTTACATCCAGTTAATTTTCTCTTTACACACATACATCTCCCTTCAACACAGCCATGCACCTCTATACGTGGTTATATTTATTTTCACAGTTACATTCTCCAAATAGTCTCCATATATTCTCCACAAAGCTACCTACTTTCCCTCTTCTTTACACAGACACATCCCTCTCTACACAGTTACATCCTGCATACACCCATGTGCATGTTCTTTTACACTTCCTACATACACATATCTCTTCTATATAGCTACATCGTCTATGTCTCTACAAACTCAGTTATATATATCCCTTCTCATTTCTCTCTATGTGCACATTCAGTTCCCTTTCAGCACATACATACACACACACACACATACAAACACACACACACACACACACACACACACACACACACACACACACACTCCTCACATTTCTCTCCCACCTTTGGACAAGTATGAATCACATTTTCAGAGTCACACAGCCCTTCTTTAGTAAACATTAAGAAACAGAGTCCTACTGATAACACAGTTTCTCTC
This sequence comes from Microtus pennsylvanicus, assembly GCF_037038515.1. Lineage (NCBI taxonomy): Eukaryota > Metazoa > Chordata > Mammalia > Rodentia > Cricetidae > Microtus > Microtus pennsylvanicus. The sequence goes on along the minus strand of NC_134601.1, from coordinate 100,279,670 downwards.
ATGCTAGTCTGGTTTCGCTGAACAGTCATGGTGAGTAAAGTAAGCAGGGAATTCTGAGCGGTCAGGGTTCCCAGACAGAAAGCAACCCTGAAATTCAGAAGTTAAACAATAAGCAGTTAGCTGGCTAAACTTTGACATTGGGAGGATGTGCAGAAAGTAAATTGCTGAGAAAGTTATGCCTACTAAGATGTTTTGTGCCTGACCTTGAATCATCACTGAATCTTGGAAAATTGAGTCAGTGTATTTGCCTCTAGGGGTACCAGTTTGTTTGGTAATTACTCTGAAGTCTAAAATTAGCTGTCTTTGTGATTGAAAATAGTATTTTTGAATGTCTGTCTGAGTAACTAAAACACCATAATATTATTTCTATGTTTCTGAATTATACATTTAAGTATAAATCATCTTCCTTACCATCCACACATATGTGTGTGCCCAGTTGATAGAATAGTAGTATGTAGAATTATATATATATATATATATATATATATATATATATATATATATATATATAATCATACAGACAGTAGGAAATATCCATAGCTCTTTTTAGTGGCACATGAATGAGAGGGGCCCTATAAGATTTCAAGATGCACACCCACTAAAATTCCTCTCCAGCCAGTACACTCTTCTCCACTCATGAGGAGCCTGAGTCCCCCTAAATATCTATGTCCACTCTCTGGAAATCACACTGGGAGTTGCCAAAATAATATGGGAGAGCATACCAAGGATGATCACCCAGACACAGTTTACAACCAATTCAAAGTCTGTATTCCAACTGTCTCAGACTACATTCAGATATTCAACACCCACGTATAACACTGAACAGTTAGAGCAATGGGCTTTTAAAGGAGAAACACACATCTTGGGATCTTGCTGTGAAGCTGCAGGGGAAGGTTTGAAGAAACAAGCAGTTTAAGAGAAGCCAAGATAGGTTGTTAGCTAGAGAAGGATGTTCTCACAAGCCGGCAGTTTAGCAGAAGCTACAGTAAGTTAGCTGGGGTGTTTTGGCCTTGGGTCCTAGAATAAAGTTGGGACATTTTCCATGGGATTCTCTAACAAGGAGACTGAGTTCTCCTTAAACCTGAAAAGGCCTCAGCAAGAATACAAGATGGAGGAAACTCTGCACTCTCTTGCCCTTTCACAAACCTAGTTAACAATTCTAGTTTACATAAGCATTTATATTATGTAAAAATGAACCATAACCACACACCGTAGGTTTGTATACATAATAAAACATATGATTTATTTTAATAAACCAAGATTTTGATTATTAGTCTTTGGGTGATATTTTCTATAATCACCACTGTGAAAAGGAACTTAATATAGATATCTTTAGTAAACTTATAAATCTATTAGTTAATATAGTCTAATCTTAATAAAAATCTTAGAGTTCACATTTTTATATTTTATTTTGAAAAAATCAAATGAATTTTATGTTACCTATTAATAATTGAAATTTGTTTTTTAAGGAAATCCTCATCAAAATCTCTATATATATTATTAAAGGATTATGAAACATTAAATATTCTCAAAGATATCATTTTCATAGGTAAAAAAATGTTAGAGTATTCAAATTTATAAGATTGTATGCCTTTATCAGTCCTTAAGACGTGATTAAAATAATGAAATTTGAATCTGCACATGTGTTTTAGTTGTACATGCCAAAATAAGAGTGTTAGCACATAACAAAACCTAATTTAAAAAGAGAACTGAAGTCACCAGAGGGTGTTAAAACCTTGGACACAGCAATATATGAAAACAACCAAAGATATACAAAACAAATATCATGCATATAACACAAGTACATGAAATTAGGTGCATCCAGTCACAAAAAATGTTACAAAATAGAACATATTTGCTTAAGTTGAAAAGCTGAGTTACACAAAAGATCAAAAGGTGAAGTTTGTACTAGAGATATGGAACTTCTCTCTCTTTATTTCTTTCTTTATGAATTGCTGAGGAAGGAAACATGTTTTTTATTGTGTCCTGGACTGCTTTCTAACAGGTAATCGGAGTTCAAAACCTCATGCTAAGTCTCACCTGGTGATTCATTCACAACACATAAATTAAAAGAAACAAATTAAAAGCAGAAAGCAAAGATTCAATTCAGTCATATTGGGAAGAGGAGGATGATAAAGATATTTCATAAATTCAAATCTTTCTTCATTGTACTGAAGTGAGAACAAAATTTGAATGGGGAGCCACATATATGAACATCCATGTGTTCCAGGTCAAGGAGTAGTTATACCCACCATTGACTCATTAGTACCTGGCTTTTATTCTATGTAAAGTGTCTTGAGAAGTAGTTGCTAGAACTCTTTGAAATCTCTTTCACATAATGAAAATAACCCCTCTGACTGGTTCTCTTCTTTTCCCCAAAATGGAATAGCTGGAAAAACCCCATTAGCCTTATTGGCCCATTTTGTATATACCTTTTTAGAATGTTTATATCTGCCAGACCTGTTACATGAGGCAGCAGGAATCAGGTTTTATGAAAATATTCTTCAGAAAAGCAGTGTGGTGCTATACAGAACCAGTAGCAGACCATGAATAGAACTAGGTAATGTCTGTTTTGATATTAGTGACACTCAGACAGTCAATGGGTTTCATGTTAGGAAAAGCAAAAGCAAAGGAAAATAGAATTAAGTCTAGAAGGATTGGTCCTACAAATGACAGACAGGGAAACTCCCCAACAATGCTTGAAGATGGGTTTCAGCATAAATGCTCAGGAATGCTGTGGTGGGGACACAGACCTAGTTTCACTTGGTTATCTTTTATAGTCTGAAGTGTCCTCCTAAACTTTAAGGACCTCCTCTCAGGCCAAACAAGATTTGGGGCTTTAAGGCTGAAAAAATTTTAGGACTGGTTTGAATTGTAAAGACACTATAATATAAGTAAGAGAGTTAAAAGGAGGAAACAGTTGCTCAATAAAAACAGTAAGACACATAAGACATTAAGAAACAAGAAAAGAGAAAGAGATGAGCTATTTTAGAATTTAACCTTATGATATCAAATCAATAAAATTTTTATTTATTTATTTATTTTAGCAGCCCTTTTAGCACATATATTTTATGTGTGTTAAAGCACTCTCTTTTTAGAATGAATTATTTATATATGTTATTTTTGTTAACAAATATTACACATTTTAATTAAATAAGGCTCCTCTTTGTGATATATTTTTAAAACATTGCATAGAATTTCAAAAGTGTGCACAATGAGCTACTTTATAGGTAGTTATCTGTATATCTTCTTTCCCCTGAAATACTTACAAGTTAATAATTATCACACTTAAAGCTATCCTAGAAACTGATGGGAATTTATCTTCAAACATCCAAATACTTCACCTTTTTTGGACATTTGGTTCATATACACATGCATATATGTATACGTGTATGTATGAACATATGCATGCATATTTTGCTTCTCTCCAGAAAAGTGAGCTGTATGCTAGAGCTAAGGAATGTTTTGGGGGTCAGTATATGAGCTTCTTGTTGAATTAACTTTGTAGGATTTTATGTAGCAGTCTCCTTCCCCCATTGGGTTTTGGGATTATCCTGTCTGCTTACCCAAACATGAGGGGGCCCTAAGACACTGGTGACAAATCCCTCAAATATGCATTCCTGGGCCAGCCAATAATGTTCCTTCTGACCCAGTAATGGGGTGTATTTGTTTGGATTCTCTATGCAGCCATTGCACAGTGTGTGATGTTTTACCTCTGTTCTTTTGGATGGGAGGGAGAAAACAATTTCTCTTCTCTTTATTGCTTTAATCATCAGATGCTCTTAAAATTCCTAAGCTAAAGACTTGGCATGGTCACAGGAACGATTTAAAATAAACTGGAGATGGACATGGGGTAGGTCTGCAGCTGGACTGGAATACTATGGCTTCAGATTACCTCACACTATGAAGTATTGTCTGCTCTGTCAGCTAGCAACAGTGTCCCCCACATGCACAAGTTCCCCAACTGTCTGGACTGCAGTCTCTACATTTACACTTGGTTTCTCCAGCCCTGTTCTCCTCATGTTACAGAGGTTGTGTAATGAATGGAGATAACTTGAAACTCTGACTGCCATGTATATAAGATATTCCCCTTCTGCTGTCTCATGGCTGCCATTTTCAATCAGTATTTTTATGTCCTTGTTCTAGACATAAAGAAGATATGACAAGAGACTTTTGACACCTTGACTCTACAGTTTCATGCTGGGATAATGAAAAACAGATAGACTTTTCTGTCCCTGTGATACTAAATGTTATTGTCCTTTCAGGCCCTTCCCAGGTATCCCTGACTTGCTTCCTGGTGAAACTCTACTTCTTCCCTCTTTGGGTGTATGTTAAATGTTAAGGATGCTTGACTGTCTTCATACACATGTGTAGAGGATAGACGTGAACTTGATGTCTTACTAAGTACTTCCCTGCTTCTTTGTTGAGACAGAGTATCCCACTATATTATCTCTCACTAGTTTGGTTAGTCAGGATGGCCAGCTAAGCCAGCTAAGTATGTGTCAATGGAGATTTCTCTCCTGCCCACCAGTTCTCGAACAGACACTCAAAGACTTACAGTAATTATAAAACTTGGCCCTGTGGCTCAGGCATATTACAAACTAGTTCTTACTTAGAAATGAACCCATTTCTACTATTTGATATTTTACCTCAAGGCTTGTGGTTCATTACCTTACATGTTGCTTGTCTATAGTGTTGCTGGTGCCCTCCTGACTCCACCTTCCTTCTCTCTGTATAATTGCTTGGATTTCCTGCCTGGCTCTATTCTGTCTGGATATTGGTCAGTCACCACATTTACTACAGAAAGGTAATAAAACATATTCATAACTTACATATGGGCATCCCACAACTATGAAGCACTGAGCTTCAAGGTCCTATCGCAGGACCTGGTTTTCAAGAAGAGTGCTAATGGACTGAATTCAGGTGCTAATTCTTGGGTCACATGATATGTACCATCTAAGTCATCTCAGTAGCGATGGTCCCATCCTTATGGTAAGGTATGCTCTCTGCATGAGCCTTTTGTCTCCCGCACACACACTAGGCAGAAGGAAGTAAAGATATTTCCTGTCCATATACCAGAAAAAAATTGGTGAAAAAATCAAGACTTTACAATTGGTTGTTCATGACAGGAAAGCAAAAGAATGTTCGCCATTAAAAGAATCGACCATCCTAATAAATTTAATTGAGGTGCCATGAGACACAAGCCTTGAACTGTGCAGTTCACCTAAAGTGGAAACTGACTGAGATCTCTGCCTGACATTACCTTGTGTCCCAGATGGTGACAACAGACAGGATTAGGTCTGTCACTCACCAATATGAGATGCAAGTTCACTTTTTTTTTTACCAAACCAAATCTTGACATAATCTGGCAGGCTTCCTCTTTTCTTTTCATATGAAGTGTCTTTACATATCTCCTGTCTTGTTTGTGCTAATAAGGGATTTGTATAAGAATTTATTTGGTCATTTATGTTCTTCAATTTTTTTCCTTGGAGGAAAATTCTGGCACAACTGTTTTAGGGACCTCCCTCTCCCACTAACTTTCATTTATTGAAAATATTCTTCTCTCATACAATACAGCCTGACTACAGTTTTCCTTCCCTTCACTCCTCCCAGCTATCTCCTACCTTCTCCCCCAGATCCACTCCCCCTCTTTTTCCTCTTCAGAAAAGAGAAGGATCCAAGGGATGAAAGCAAAATAAGACCAAACATTATTTAATAACATCAAGCAAACAGTCATTACATATATGCAAAGGACCTCACACATATCTATACAGATTCTGTGCTTGCTACTCCAGTCTCTGTGGGCCCATATGAGCCCTGCTTAGCTGATTTGCTGGGTCATGTTATCTTGTTGTCCTCCACCCTCTTTGAATGCTATGATCTTTCCTCCAATTCCCAGAGTTCCCCAGTCTCTCAGGGGTAAAACCCTATGCAGACTGTAATCACTCTGCAAATATCTGGCTGTGGGTCTCTGAACCTGCTCCCATCTGGTGCCAAAGGAGTCCTCTCTGATGATACTGGTCATGAAAGTGGCATGAGACTTTACTCCACAGGCTCCAGAAATAGAAACCTGGCCATCAACCCAGACACAAACCCCAGACCTACACTCTATCCTGTCTGCAAGTTGTGCTTGTCCAATGGTGGCCAACTAACTTTGGTTTAGCATGAGGCACACACTGTGAGTGGAGCCTCTATGGCTAGGAACTGGAAACTGGACAGCCCAGAGACCTGCGGTAGAATGAAACATGACCGAAACAAAACACAATGAAATGATTTCTAATAATATACTTCTATACCCTGACTTTATCTGAGACCTTCAGTGTCATTCCAACAGCCTCAAATCTAAGACACTCTCTAGTTAGCAGTGAAATTTTCCTTGTTGTAGTTCACCTGCAAAGAGTTCCCAGGGTGAGTTGTAATGGAAGAAGTATGTGTGTGGGAGTTTTCAGGTTTCTGATATAAAGTAGAAAGCTAGCCCATGTGAACCTGAGTCAGAACATGTTTCCGGTGTTCCTCAAGGCCTTGTGTTGTCCCAGACTGAAGTGAACATGATTCACTATTACCATATATATATGGTTTTACAGTTCTTTATATTATTCCCCTCATTTACACTTGAGACTTGTCATTTACACTTGTTGACTCTTGTTAGGCGGTACTATAGGCGTGCTCACGCACGCACATATACACATACACACACACTGTTTATTTAGGCAATATATACACTCACAAACACACTCGCTTCAGGTAAGCAGTTTTGTGCACAGACACACACAAACATTCTCTGTTCAATAAGGTAGTGTTACACACAAACACACCAAGCATACAAACAGACACCATACAAACACACACACGTACAGACACATAGACTGTCTACTAAATAGAGCCGATTCCTATCAATCCAAGAAGATCCTACCACTAAGATGAACTTTTCTACATAGAAGAATAAGTTCAACCTGACAGTTCTCATGGCCTCTCTCAGATGAGGGTTTTTCTTAGATCACCTTCCATATGTGTTTACCTTTAGTTCCAGAATGTGCCTTTTCTGAGCATTTCTGTCTTGCATGATGCTCACTCAGTTTATTATCTTGTGCTTATCAGAATTCACCATTCCTTTCTTACCTGACCTGAGAAAGTTGCTCCTGGGTGTAGCAGCATTTCATTTGTATTTTAATAAATTAAGGTGCCTGAAGTTCAGAGAGTAAAACGGTCACACTGGCCAGTCTTACAGACCAGGCCACAGTAACACTTTAATCCCACTCTTGCTGCCATAGGAACTGGATGGTGCACGACTTTAATCCCAGTGGTGCACACCTTCCATCCCAGAACTAGAGAGGATTATAGAATGTGGAGACAGCTCTCAGTTACATCTCATTCTGAGATTCCTAGAGGCAGGATTGCCATTTCAGACTGAGGTGAAGCGTTATTACTGCTTTCCTTTTGGGTGTTCAAGTCGAACCCTAATGTCTCCCTCTGAGCTTTAATTATACATGCTTTATAAAAAAAACCTTTTGGAGTGTAAATTGACAAAAAAGACATTTGTCTGAGAATTTTTAGCTACCATGCCAGGACAGAGCTTGGATTGGAATTCCAGCTCTAGGAATTCAGAGACAACACTAGGATTTCCAGGTCCCATCTGAGTTGGCTTAGCTTCTTCTCCTGAGGAGCCCATCCTTTATGCCACCCCCTCAGGCACACACAGGCGTTCCCATGTTCCTACTGGAGTTTCCTGGGGGTCCTACAGACCTGCGTGTTTCCCCTAGGCCTGTATGCTTAAGGCTACCTTTCATAGACAGTAGTTTCTCTCTTAAAAGTTCCCATTGCTGCTCAGTACCAACAAAACACATAAGCTTATATCAGTTAAAAACTGTTTGGCCTCATTAGCTCAGTCTTATTTCTAATTAACTCTTATAACTTATATTAACCCATAATTTTTATCAATGTTAAGTTACACAGCTTGGTACCTTTTCCAATGCAAAATTTCATCATGCTTCCTCTCCATCTGTGTGGAACTGCAGAAGGGGCCTTTTCTCTTCCCAGAATAATTCTTTTTATTTATTTATTTATTTATTTTTATTGAAAAAAGGAAAAAAAAGTTTAAGCCTCCTCCTAGCCTCCCATTTCCCTACCCTCCTCCCACCCTTCTCCCCCTCCCCCCACACTTCTCCCCCTCCCTCTCCAGAGCAAAGAGCAGTCAGGGTTCCCTGCCATGTGGAAAGTCCAGGGTCCTCCCCCCTCTGTCCATGTCTAGGCAGGTGAGCATCCAAACTGGCTAGGCTCCCACAAAGCCAGAACATGAAGTAGGATCAAAACCCCGTGGCATTGTCCTTGGCTTCTCATCAGCCCTCTTTGTCTGCCATGATCAGAGAGTCCGGTTTTATCCCATGCTTTTTCAGACCCAGTCCAGCTGGCCTTGGTGAGCCGCCAATAGATCAGCCCCACTGTCTCAGTGGATGGGTGCACCCCTCTTGGTCCTGACTTCCATGCTCATCTTCTCCCTCCTTCCGCTCCTCCTTTGGACCTTGGGAGCTCAGTCCAGTGCTCCAGTGTGGGTCTCTGTCTCTATCTCCATCCATCACCAGATGAAGGTTCTATGGTGATATGCAAGATATTTGTCAGTATTGCTATAGGATAGGGTCATTTCAGGTTCCCTATCCTCAGCTGCCCAAGGAACTATCTGGGGACATCGCCTTCGGCTCCTGGGAGCCACCCTAGGTTCAAGTCTCTTGCCAACCCTAAGGTGGCTCCCTTAAATAAGAATTGTGCTTCCGTGCTCCCCTATCAAACCTGCCTTTACCCCAATCATCCTGTTTCCCCAAGTTCCCCGCATCCTCCCTTCTCACTTTTCTCTCCCCATATCCCCTAACCCCCATCCCACCCCACCCCCTAGATCCCAATTTCCTCCCTGGCAATTTTGTCTACTTCCCATAGCCAAGAGGATAACTATATGTTTTTCTTGGGTTCACCTTCTTATTTAGCTTCTTTAGGTTCACCAATTGTAGACTCTGTGATCCTTATTTATGGCTAGAAACCAATTATGAGTGAGTACATCCCATGTTCATCATTATGGGTCTGGGTTACCTCACTCAGGATGGTGTTTTCTATTTCCATCCATTTGCATGCAAAATTCGACAAGTCATTGTTTTTTACCACAGCGTAGTGCTCTAATGTGTATATATTCCACACTTTTTTCATCCATTCTTCCATTGAAGGACATCTAGGTTGTTTCCAGGTTCTGGCTATTACAAATAATACTGCTATGAACATAGTTGAACAAATGGTTTTGTCATATGATAGGGCCTCTCTTGGGTATATTCCCAAGAGTGGTATTGCTGGGTCCAGAGGTAGGTTGATCCCGAATTTCCTGAGAAACCGAAACACTGACTTCCACAGTGGTTGCACAAGATTGCATTCCCACCAGCAATGGATGAGGGTACCCCTTCCTCCACAGCCTCTCCAGCAAAGGCTATCATTGGAGTTTTTGACTTTAGCCATTCTGACAGGTGTAAGATGGTATCTCAAAGTTGTTTTGATTTGCATTTCCCTGACTGCTAAGGAAATTGAGCACGACCTTAAGTGTCTTTTGGCCATGTGAACTTCTCCTGTTGAGAATTCTCCATTCGGTACAGTGCCCCATTTTTTAATTGAGTTAATTAGCATTTTAAAGTCTAGTTTCTTGAATTCTCTATATATTTTGGAGATCAGACCTTTGTCTGTTGCAGGGTTGATGAAGATCTTCTCCCAGTCAGTAGGTTGCTTTTTTGTCTTAGTGACAGTGTCCTTTGCTTTACAGAAGCTTCTCAGTTTTAGTCGTCCCATTTATTGAATGTTGCCCTTAATGTCTGTGCTGCTGGAGTTATACCTAGGAAGCGACCTCCTGTGCCCATCTGTTGTAGGGTACTTCCCACTTTCTCGTCTATCAGGTTCGGACTGATATTGAGGTCTTTAATCCATTTGGACTTGAGTTTTGTGCATGGTGATATGGGTCTATTTTCATTCTTCTACAGGTTGACATCCAGTTGTGCCAGCACCATTTGTTGAAGATGCTTTCTTTCTTCCATTGTATACTTTTAGCTCCTTTATCGAAAATGAGGTGTTCATAGGTTTGTGGGTTAAAATCCGTGTCTTCTATACGATTCCATTGGTCAACTTCTCTGTTTTTATGCCAATACCACACTGTTTTCCTCACTGTAGCTCTGTAATAGAGTTTGAAGTCAGGGATGGTAATGCCTCCAGAAGATCCTTTATTGTATAGGATTGTTTGGGCTATCCTGGGTTTTTGTTTTTCCATATAAAGTTGATTATTGTCCTCTCAAGATCTGTGAAGAATTTTGATGGGACCTTGATGGGGATTGCATTGAATCTATAAATTGCCTTTGGTAGAATTGCCATTTTTACTATGTTGATCCTCCCAATCCAAGAGCAAGGGAGGTCCTTCCATTTTCTGGTATCCTCTTCAATTTCTTTCTTCAATGCCTTAAAGTTCTTGTCAAATAGATCTTTCACTTCCTTGGTTAGAGTTACCCCAAGATATTTTATGCTGTTTGTGGCTATCGTGAAAGCTGAAGCTTCTCTGATTTCCCTCTCTGCTTCCATATCCTTTGTGAATAAGAGGGCGACTGATTTTTTGGAGTTGATCTTGTATCCTGCCACATTACTAAAGCTGTTTATCAGCTGTAAAAGTTCTTTTGTGGAGTTTTGGGGGTTGCTTATGTACACTATCATATCATCTGCAAATAACGAAAGTTTAACTTCTTCCTTTCCAATTCGAATTACCTTGATCCCATTATGTTGTCTTATTGCTATTGCTAGCACTTCAAGCACTATATTGAAGAGGTATGGCGAGAGTGGACAGCCTTGTCGTGTTCCTGATTTTAGTGGGATGGCTTTGAGTTTCTCTCCGTTTAATTTGATGTTAGCTGTCGGCTTGCTGTAAATAGCTTTTATTATATTTAGGTATGACCCTTGTATCCCTAATCTCTCCAATACTTTTATCATAAAGGGATGTTGAATTTTGTCAAAAGCTTTTTCAGCATCTAATGAGATGATCATATGGTTTTTTCTTTCAGTTTATTTATATAATGGATTACATTGATAGATTTTCATATGTTGAACCAGCCCTGCATCTCTGGGATGAAGCCTACTTGATCATAGTGGATAATTTTTCTAATGTGTTCTTGGATTCGGTTTGCCAGTATTTTGTTGAGGACTTTTGCGTCGATATTCATGAGTGAGATTGGCCGGTAATTCTCTTTCTTGGTTGAGTCTTTGTGTGGTTTTGGTATCAGAGTGACTGTAGCTTCATAAAAAGGAAATTGGCAATGACTCTTCTGTTTCTATATTTTGAAATACATTAAGGAGTATAGGTATTAGCTCTTCTTGGAAGTTCTGGTAGAATTCCACATTGAAGCTATCTCGTCCTGGGCTTTTTTTGGTAGGGAGGTTTTTGATAACAGCTTCTAATTCTTCGCGACTAACAGGTCTATTTAGATTGTTCACCTGGTCCTGGTTTAACTTTGGTATGTGGTATTTATCTAAAAAAGTGTCCATTTCTTTTACATTTTCCAGTTTTGTGGTATACAGGCTTTTGTAGTAAGATCTAATGATTCTCTGAATTTCCTCTGTGTCTGTGGTTATGTCCCCCTTTTCATTTCTGATCCTATTAATTTGCATTTTCTCTCTCTGCCATTTGATTAGTTTGGATAGGGGTTTATCAATCTTGTTGATTTTCTCCAGGAACCAGCTTTTTGTTTCATTGATTCTTTGGATTGTTTTCTGTGTTTCTATTTTGTTGATTTCCGCCCTCAGTGGATTATTTCCAGTCTTCTACTCCTCCTAGGTGAGTGTGCTTCTTTTTTTCTAGAGCTTTCAGGTGGGCTGTTATGTCTCCAATGTGTGCTTTTTCTGTTTTCTTTAAGTGGGCACGTAGTGCTATGAACTTTCCTCTTAGGACTGCTTTTATAGTGTCCCATAAGTTTGAGTAGGTTGTTTCTTGATTTTCATTGAATTCAAGGAAGACTTTAATTTCTTTCTTTATTTCTTCCTTGATCCAGGTGTGGTTCAGTAGTTGACTGTTCAGTTTCCATGAGTTTGTAGGCTTTCTGGGGGTAGCATTGTTGTTGAATTCTAACTTTAATCCATGGTGATCTGATAAGACACATGAGGTTACGAATATTATTTTGTAACTGTGGAAGTTTGCTTTGTAAGCGAGTATGTGGTCAATTTTCGAGAAGGTTCCATGAGCTGCAGAGAAGAAGGTATATTCTTTCCTATTTGGGTGGAATTTTCTATAGATGTCTGTTAAGTCCATTTGATTCATTACCTCCATTAATTCTCTTATTTCTCTGTTAGGTTTCTGTCTGATTGACCTGTCCTTTGGAGAGAGAGGAGTATTGAAGTCTCCTACTATTAGTGTGTGCGGTTTGATGGCAGCCTTGAGTTTTAGTAATGTTTCTTTTACATACGTGGGTACTTTTATATTAGGGGCATAGATATTCAGGATTGAGACTTCTTCCTGATGAATTGTTCCTGCTATGAGTATAAAATGTCCCTCTCCATCTTTTCTGATTGATTTAGGTTTGAAGTCCACTTTGTTAGAAATTAGTATGGCCACACCTGCTTGTTTCTTAGGTCCATTTGCTTGATAAGCCTTTTCCCAGCCCTTTACTCTGAGTCGGTGCCTGTCTTTGTGGTTGAGGTGTGTTTCTTGTAAACAGCAGAATGTTGGATCCTGTTTTCGTATCCAATCTCTTAGCCTGTGCCTTTTTATAGGTGAGTTGAGTCCATTGACATTAAGTGATATCAATGACCAGTGGTTGTTAACTCTGGTCACTTTTTTAGTAGTAGAGTTTGTGTGTTTCCATTCTTTGAGTTGTGCTGGTGAAGGGTCTCTAGAAGTTTAAGTTTTTGTGGTCATTCTTGGACTCCTTGGTTTGTGATTTTCCTACTATTACTTTCTTTAAGGCTGGATTTGTAGCTACGTATTGTTTAAATTTGTTTTTATCCTGGAAAATTTTGTTTTCTCCATTTATGGTGAACGAAAACTTGGCTGGGTATAGTAGTCTGGGCTTGCATCCATGTTTTCTTAGTGTCTGCAGTACATCTATCCAGGACCTTCTGGCTTTCATGGTTTCCATAGAGAAGTCAGGTGTAAGTCTGATAGGTTTACCTTTATAAGTATCTTGACCTTTTTACTTTGCAGCTCTTAATATTCTTTCTTTATTCTGTATGTTTTATGTTTTGATTATTATATGGCAATGAGATGTTTTTTTTTTTTTTTGGTCCAGTCTATTCGGTGTTCTGTATGCTTCTTGAACCTTCAAAAAAATATCTTTCTTTAGGTTGGGAAATTTTTCTTCTATAATTTTATTAAATATATTTTCTGGACCGTTGAGCTGTACTTCTTCTCCTTCTTCTATCCCAATTATTCTTAGGTTTGGTCTTTTTATTGTGTCCCAGATTTCCTGAATGTTTTGGGATGAGAATTTGTTGGTTTTGCTGTTTTCTTTGATCAGTGTGTTTATTTTCTCTATGGTATCTTCAGTGTCTGACATTCTTTCTTCTATCTCTTGTAATCTGTTGGTAGTACTTGTCTCTGTAGTTCCTGTTCATTTACCCAGATTTTCCATCTCCATCCTTCCCTCGGTTTGTGTTTTCTTCATTATTTCCGTTTCATTCTTCAAGTCTTAAACCGCTTCCCTTACCTGTTTGATTGCTTTTTCTTGTTTCTCTTGGTTTACTTGGGTATCTTTGAGCGATTTATTCATTTCCTGTACCTTTTTGTTTGTAATCTCTAATTGTTTATGGCAGTTTTTCACCTCCTGTTTGAGGTCTTCTATTATTTTTATATAATTCACTTTTGAGTCGATTTCATCTAATTCCTCTGGATTAGGGTGTACAATTCTTCTTATTTCAGGATCCCTGGATTCTGGTGATGTCATGTTGCCTTTCATGTTGTTGGAGGAATTCTTGCATTGGCGTCTTCCCATCTCTTCCTTCAAATGGAGCCAGGAGAGGCCTGGTGTCGTGGTCCAGTCTTTGCTGTGACTGACTCTCTGGGTGTATCTCTTCAGTGTAGAAGCAGGAACCGTCCCATCCAGATGGAACTCCTCAGCACCAAAACATGGACGCCTGGTAGTCCAATGACCCGCGGACAAAAGGGGGAACTTGGGGAGCCGGGAGGGGACGAGTAGAACACAGGACACCCTGTTGCAAAAGCTAAAGGTGCTCCTGCTCCCTTTCGGGGATCCTTGAGGCCTGCCTGGTAGGCAGTCACTCACCGCTCTGGGAGGGTAGCCTTAGTGTAGGAGCAGAAAACTGTTCCTGAGAAAAGGACCTAGCAGAAAACACAGGCTTGGGGCGGGGGGTCATGTGTAAGAAAGACAGCCCTGCAGAAGGAGCCGGGGGAGGGGGGTTTGTGCTCTTTTCCGGGACAATCCGCCCCTGGATAGCACACACTCACCTGTCCAGATGGAACTCCACAGCACCTAAACATGGATGCCTGGTAGTCCAATGACCCGCGGACAAAAGAGAGAATTTGGGGGACAGGGCAGGGACGAGTAGAACACAGTACACCCTGCCTTAAAAGCTGAAGGTGCTCGTGCACCCTTTCGGGGGTCCTCGAAGCCTGCCTGGTAGGCAGGCACTCACTGCTCTGGGTGGGTAGCCTTAGTGTAGTAGCAGAAAACTGTTCCTGAGCAAAGGACCTAGCAGAAAATGCAGGCTTGGGGAGGGGTCGTGTGTAAGAAAGACAGCCCTGCAGAAAGAGCTGGGGTAGGAGGGTTGTGCTCTCTTCCAGGACAATCAGACCCTGGATGACACACATTCACCCGTCCAGCTGGGATTCCTCAGCAACTAAACAGGGCCGCCTGGTAGCCCAATGATCCCCGGACAAAAGGAAAAACGGGGCAGGCAGGGCGAGATCCAGGAGAGCACAGGCACCCCTGGAGCACAAGCTCCCCAGAATAATTCTTGCTTGCTCACCCCGCCTTTACTTCCCCTTGGCTACTGGCCAAGCAGCATTTTGTTAAACTATTGCAAGTATCAAATCTTTAGTGGGTAGAAGAACTTCATCCCTCAGCACAAAGGGCTCTGAAACCCCTCGGGATTTGTGTGGGTATAGGTGTATGCCTTGTGAGTGTAGGTGCTTGAAGAGGCCAGAAAAGGACATACATCTCCTAGAGCTGGAGGCAGTGCAACCAATTAAGACACATTTAATAATATTTAAAATAAAACTGATATAAGAGTCACATTGTGCTTAAACATAAGAGGAATGCAGAAGTGTCGTCTCTAAATCTCATGCTTAATCTAAATTCTTTCACTTACTTCCATGTAAATACGGGAACAGGTAGATTTTTACCTCTTGGTAACCACTGAGAAGTGATTTTGTCAAGTTCTTTCTCATATAATGGGGATACATGTGTACGGTACAAAGAATCTGTGCTTAAATAGTTGTTATACTAACTTATCAGAAAGTGTCATTTATTCATGTGAGCATTTTAATCAAATTCATTATTATCCTTATTTCTCTTCACGTTTTCCCTAAAAGATTTTACAGAAAGTGTTGTATTCCAGGCCATGAAAGAAAAGGGAAAACAAGACCTTCATACCTGAAGATAACTAGTAATGGATACAGAAAAATATATTTTGTTGAAGAAGACATCACCCATTTTATTGTTTCTTTAGGAAGTAGAGATCTTATTCCATTTTGTCCAATAATGAAATTTTATTAGAGAATCTATCATTACATATTCCAGACCTCCAGCTTCTATTATCAAACATGCCAAGTACACAAGGTAAAAACTTTACAAGAGTAGGTATTCAGTGCGTGTTGGTTAAAGCATGAACCTTTAATATAAGAGATCTCTTTCTCAGCTAATTTATCACACATATTTTAATATCAGAAACAAAAGTCAGTATGTTTACCTACAGCAATGACAAGAAAATAAGGACTACAAAAACACTTCACTGAAAAGACTAACACTTTTGAATATTTTTCTTTCATATTTCACACCATTTTCTTAATCTAATCCATAGTATCTTATGAACATCACCAAATCCTTAGAACATTTCAAATTGTAAACCATATTCCAAATAAATCCAAAAAATTTGAGCTCCCAACTTAGTAAAGAACAGTGAAGGAACTGGCTTTAAAACTTGTCTGTGTACATTTAACCCCAAGTTAAAACTTTGCTAAAAGGCCTCCAAAACATTATCAACAGCTTATTTGAAAAAGATGAACAGACCTTTTCAATCATAAAGCAGAGGCTACCTTATACCTCACTTGTGAGTAGGACAACTTAACTTGGTCTTAGTACGTCCCTTGGCCTTGCCTTTAGTGCCAGACTTAGCTGCAGCTGCAGCCTGGAATACTTCTTCCTCTTTAATCAAATCCTGCTCTGAACGATATAAGCAAACCCCAGGCAAGGCTTTATTGACCTTGGCTAAAAAGTCCATCACCTTTATCTCGGTTGCTTCAGCATAGGCCCTCGGACCCCACAGGAACTCATAGGACGGAGGATCACTGTTAGGAACCTGACGGTATTCTATGTATTCTTCCTGAACTAGCTCCTCAGTGATAAGCTTCCTGATATCCCCAAAGAAGACGTGTATGATCACATCATAGACTCCTAATGCATTCAGGAAATACCAGACATCCTTCTCGGAAGCACAATAGTTATTTAGGTAGATCACACTGAGAAGAGCAATCAGAATGCCCCTGGTAGGAACACCTAGCTCATTAATCCTACTTCCATCATCCTCGAAATCTAGCTTGCTCACAAGCTCGTATGCTTGACCATGTGGCAGGATTTCTTTCAGCTCAAGGCCAAACACCACATCCAATCGATAGGAAGCTTTCTTGAGGATCTCGGGGAAGTGTTCCTTGAACCTTTTGTTGATAACTTTGAGCATCTCTCCCCTCTTCATGGGCTGCTGCAAGTTGTATTTGTAGAGCATGTACTCCATCAGCATTCCTGTCTTCCTTGTCATAAGATCCATCGGCATGCTTCTAGTGGAGAGTAGAGCCCCGGAGGGACGCTCATTTACATCCCCTTGGCCCTGGTCACCATTATCAGACCTTCCATGGGTCACTCCCTGGCTGGCAGTGCTGCTGGGTGCTGAGATTTCAGACTGCTGTGGGAAGTCAGCAGTAGAAGTGCTTGGCTTAGCATCTCCCGAAGCTTGATCAGAGCCGGCAGGTGACTCTACTTTCTCTGCCTCCTTTGCTTGAGCATCCTTGAGCCCCTGGCGTCGTTTCTCACGAGCACGCGCCTTACTCTTCTGTCCCCTTGGCATGATTGCTGGCGTCAGGGACAGCAGGTCAGAGTCTTGGTAGTAGAACAGGGAACTGAGATACCTGAATCAGGAAAATAACGTACTATGAGCACTTGAAGCAAGTTGAGAACACTCAGGCTTTCAGCAATTCTTTCCCCTCCTTGTTATACACAGTATAATGACATCACTGTTCTAAGCATTCCCTGTATTCCTCACCTCTGGTCACCTTATATATACTGTGAGGTAAAGGATGGCTGCCTTTCTCTGGGGTTTGAACACTCTCAATTCTACTCACATCTAGTACTAGGCTGCTGTAATGTTTCACAGAACCCAGGAGTAAGGAAGCCCAAAGGAGACTTAAACTTGAATGACCACACCAATTCACATAACATGAATGGTGAAATCTCACAAGGCCATACCCTTACATGAAGCACTGTAGACAGTGGCTGTTACAAGAGGGAGATTCAGTCTTCTGTAGGCATAATCGCTCAGTCCTAAAACCATATACATGTAAGCAACACTAAATGGACATATTAGGCTGTATTTACGTCTTTATATAATAAGTGTATGTTTTTATATTATTTATTACTTACACTATAGATATTTTTAAGTAAAACAATATATAAAATATATGTATTTATATATTGTCACATATGTAACAATATTAATTATAAAATGGACCGTGGATTTGAGACAACAAGGAGAGGAATGGGTTGGGATGGAGAGAGAAGACGGGAACTGAATAAATATAGTGCACACAAGTTAAATAAAAAGTCAATGCAAAAATAATCACAGTACTCAGGAAGTATGGGTAGGAGGACTTCCATCATGTAAAAGGCATCCTGGTCTAAATTTTGAATTCTGGAGAAACCAGAGGTATATACAAAAAAAAAAAAAAAACCCTGACTTTAAAAAAAGGAGAAAGACAAAAAAGCATGATGTGCCCTGGGAGAAAACACATACACAAGATGTAATGTTTATGCTGAAATTCACAATGCTAAGCTTTACTGTTTTGTGCTGACAATGCCCTGGGAACAGAGCCTGTGGCTAGTTACGGCAGGTGTCATGTCCAAGTCACACTATAGAGCCTGACTTGCAGTGGCCCCATTATTTTGGAAGTGATTCGCTCACCTCCATATAACTTCACTGATATTAGGTACTGGAGACCAAGGCTAAAGTGGGCCTATAGGAGACCAAGCTGTCCCTTCTCAGAGAACAGGCTCAGAGGAGCACAGAGGGCTGTCACACTTCCAGCTCCTAATTCAGGACATTTTAAATATCCCTGTGCTATGTGTTAGCTTTTAGTTTTCCTTCAGCCAGGAAGTGAGTATCCTGCTAGACATTTGAAGCTGACCCTTTTTCTTTGTCTGCACTCATTTGGTGCAGTTATAGGTACTGCTCTAAATTTCCCGACATGCACACCTTGAAAACGGATCATACTCTTCCCAGCTTCCCTCAACCCCTGCTCTATTTCCTCTCTTCCTTTACTGCTCATCCTGGTCAATTTCTCATTATCTTCTTACTTCTCCCTAACAGTAAAGTAGAGTATTGGCAGGAGACTTTAACTGCTTCATTTCATTTATTTAATGATGTCTGCTTTTGCAGTCTTTGCCACTTTACCTAGGTCTTCAGGATTGCTATACAAACCCTATACATCAGCTGTGCTCTCTGTCTATTCTTCCATTTCTGATCCTTTCCTTCTTTTTTTGAAAGGATTTCTGCCTCCTCCCATCCTCCCATTTCCCTCCTAGTCCCTACACTCCTCTCCCCCTCCCTCCTCCTTTCCCCCTCCCTCTCCAGTCCTAAGAGCAGTCAGGGTTCCCTGCCCTGTGGGAAATCCAAAGTCCTCCCCAATCCATCCAGGTCTATGAAGGTGAACATCCAAACTGGCTTTCTCTGTGTAATAGCCCTAGTAGTCCTGCAACCTGGAACATGCTTTGTAGAACCAGGTTGGCTTCAAACTCACAGATATTCCTCTGCTGCTGCCTCCCAAATGCTGGAATTTGTGCCATCACCTCTGGGCTTCTCTTCTGATTTTTAAGAGTAGTTTGGGAGAATATAAAAGTGAGGTGCATTAGCATCTTAACCTCTGTGAACAACTGTTTCCTTCTCTTTTACTCTGATAATAGTTTCCCTATAATTTGACCTTAAATTATCAAACTGTGATTACTTTAAGATGGACTATGAGAATATTGACTGATAAAAATTAAGTACATATGTATGTTGATATAGAGTTACTGAGTGATCTTCTAGTTAATATTAGGGGTTAAGATTGGAATTAAAAAGACTTGGTTTCCCTCGGCTGGCTATCAAGGGAAATCGGGAACACTTGGGAAATAAAGCTGTCATAGATTGTTAAAAAAAAAAGTGAGGTGCATCTCTGTGAGTTCAAGGTCAGCGTGCTAGTTTCAGGACAGCTAGGACTGCTAAACAGAGAAACGCTCTCTCGAAAAAAAAAAACAAAGAAAAAAAAGTGTTCAGATAGGCGGGTGGTGACTGTGCACCCTTTGGTCCCTCCCAGTTGTCTGGAGGCAGAGGCAGGTGAGTCTCTGTGCGTTCCAGTTCCACCTGAATAACAGAGTGAGTTTCAGGAGAGGCTTCAAAGCTACAGAGAAATCCTATCTCAAAAAAAAAAAAAGAAAGAAAGAAAGAAAGAAAGAAAGAAAGAAAGAAAGAAAGAAAGAGTCCTCTAGTTATCTCTGGTATAGAGTTCCTTATGACTGCCATACACTAGGCATGACTGCCAAGGTTAGAATTCCTCTGATTCCCAGGGGATGTGCTTGTTCACCCAAGTTAGGCTTCCCCCTTAGTACCACAGGATGGTCATGCCTAGCAGAGTTAGGAGTTCCTCTGACTCCCACGGGATGGGAGTGGCTAACCAAAGACTCTGGGTATCTTTTGCACATGGCTCTTCCTCTGACCAGCCCCAGAAAGGCATGGCTATCTTAAACCTCAATATAGCTGTTTCTTTTGGCTCCCTGAGACCTCCTACCCGCCCATGTTGGACATGACCAACCCCATGCCTTTCGCGTGTTTTTCGGAGACATGGGTTTTAAGCGCTATCACAGCATTTAAGAATAAGTAGAGAGCCTAGAGGTGATTTCCCAAAAGTTTAATCCTAGCACTTGGGAGGCACGGGCAGGCAAATCTCTGTGAGTACGAGGCAAGCTTGGTCTCCGACAGCTGGTTCCAGGACAGCCTCCAAAGCTACAGAGAAACACTGTCTCTAAGGTAAAAAAAAAAAAAAAGTACAGAGATAGCGGAGTTGGTTCTTCATTCCACTGAACACGAACTACCGATTTTCCTGGTGATGAAGTCAGATAGACTTCCTTTACAATAAGGCACTTTAGAGCCCAGGACTGGGACAGCTCATGGTGGACTAGAATTCATTTCAAGGTTCTTGGCTTATCATTTAGAATTCAAAAGCTGGCTTTAATTGTAACCTATGAAGCCACCATTTTCAGAATCGGAGTTACCTTCTAAGAGTGGGGGGGGTGTGTCCCCGTTTCCTCCAAGAAACATACAAAGCTACAAGTCGCCTCATATTTTTCCCAGGGTAAGCCTGAGTGAGAGCTAACACTACTCCTGTGATTATTATAGACACATTCCCCCTTGGTACACATTCAGGGTCCTTACCTTGACTGCAGAACTCTCCAGCAGCAGGGCCTGAGCAGCAGAAGCGGCTTCTGGGCCAGGGGCACTAAGACCCAGCTCCTCCCCTCCTCACAGGAAGTGAGGTAAACCATATCCGGTCAGGGGCGGGCTCTGAAGAGTGACAGCAGGGAAGGGTTACTATGGAACCAAGCTGCTGTGAAGGAAATTTAGTGGAGAATCTGGTTTCCTTACTGTACTTCCTTAAGACACTTAGCCTTCCTTCTGCCAACACTTTTCTTGGGCGATTTCGTGCAGAGTTTAAAACCTGAACCTCGGAAGCCCCCACTTAACTCATGTTCCACCCACCTCACCATGATTCCATCTCGCCATATACCACCTTAACCTGCCTCCCCCTCTCTCTCATATTGCAAGTCCTGCCCAGGTTGAGGGCAAATCTTCTATTTAGAGCTCAATTCTCAGCTTTCAGCCACACTCTCGTGCTTTCCAGGAACTCCACTCCACCACCACCATTCTGGTGGGTGGGAGAATAAAGGACACAAGGGCACAACTTCTCTCTAGCAAGTCTCAACTAGGTACAGTGAAGCTCGTGCTTCTGCTAGAAGTTCTTGTTGGCTATATTAGTTTTGGGCGTTTGGAATTTGAAAAATAAAGCATCAGAGTAAGAATTCTAGATAACAAAACTGTATTTTCCTTTAATTCCTAATCATGACAACAATGTAACTATTAAACCTAAGAATAGTTTTTCTTTTATTTCTTCGTATTTCTGTCCCTCTCTTATCACAAATGTTCTCAGTAGGTTCAAGAGAGGCTATATGACACATTTCTATCCTCTGCGGACTCCTAGGTATGATATTAATTGGGGGCAGATGTTTGAAATATTTCATGTTGATTATATATTTTCAGTAATAATTCATGCAAAGACTACATTTTTCTCTTATGTCTTAAATTCGTTGGGAAATGGGGACCGTAAGGTAGGGGTTTAAAATTAAGACATGGCCTGCAAACCACATTTTTATGTATAAGGAAAATGACTGATAGACAGGACAGCTTATTTCCATTAAGCCAAGAGAATGGAAAGTTTAGTTCAAGCCTAAATTATACAATATTTTCAATATCAGCTCATTTGAGATCACCTTATCTAGATCAAACCCCTAAACAATTAAAATTACATTAAATAAAAAAAATAGAAAGCTGAAGGACCGGTGATATATTTCAACAATTAAGATGCATTTTCTGCTCTTCAGAAGATCTGGGTTTAGTTCCCAGTATCCCCATGCGACATACCTTTAGGTTAATCTGAGGCCCTCTTCTGACCTCCAAGGGCACTGCATGCACACAGTGCATTTAACACATATGCAGGCATAATACTTATACATGTAAAAATTAAAAAAATAGAATACATTGTTGAGGGAATAAGATTGTTTATTCTGGATCCATTTTGAGTGTCCATGGCCTGAGAATACAGACTTGGGTTACCCCAAATTCCATGTTCCAGTGTGGAAGAGGTATACTAAGTTTTTATAGTTTTACAGAACAAAGAAAGTCACAAATCAATACAAGTTTAACATGAATTGCAGAAAATATCATATAGGCAGACACAAACAGATGGGAGAGGCTTCTCCAGGGTCTCAGGGTGCTATCTGATAACATTCTTAGATTTGGCTTAGTGAAATCTGGTAGTCTGTTAGTTAATAGATTTGAAAAGGTTTCTGTCAGCCACAAGACTCAGTTCAGATACAGACAGTGGCAAGGAATGGCTGCTCAGGAGAAAGAAACTTGTCCACGGAAAGGTGGTTAGCCCCTGGCCCTGCAACATTCCAGAGTCCTGAAATTTTAATCAGCTAATCATTCTCCACAGGCAATTTCTTTTTGTGAATTAATCGTTTCCAATCAGATACTCTTTCTTTTCAATTCTCATTCCTGGTTCTCCCTATAGCTCTAGCAACATGATTTGTGCATTCCGGGGCCACATGAAGTTTATTAAATACTATAAGGTCTCATGTAGCTAGGGAGGCCGATTCCTAGGATGTGGTGTAGATGAAGTTGAGTAGAGGACTGGAAAACAGGCTCCAGGAGAGAGGACTAGCTGGTATAGGTCTTTAAGAAAGAAAGTCTTGGAACATATCAAAGCCATTATCCATTATGTAACTTATCTGAATTATTTTTACATCCTCTGTATCTGATGTAACATTTGCATGTAACATAAAATCACTACATTTAAAATTAAGTAATAAAGAACACAGTTTTCCGAATGGAGTGAAAGTTAGCAGATGAATGCAACATCTAAATTAACCAAAATTTACATATATTTTAAAAGATTAACTACAGAGTTTTCTTTGTATTTATAGTTATTTCTATTCAATGAACTTTCTTCCTTACATTTACATGGTAGAAATGAACTTTCAGGCAAGCAGTGGTGGTGCCTGCCTTTAATCCCTGCATTTAGGACATAAAGGCAAGTGGATCCAGGTCAAGTAGCGTTTATACCCACCGTTGACTCATTAGTATCTGGGTTTGAATCTATGTAAGGTGACTTGAGAAGTAGTTGATAGAACTGTTTGAAATCTCTTTCACGGAGGGAAAATAATGCCTTTGACTTGTTTTCTTCTTTTCCCCAAAATGGAATATCTGGAAAAACCCCATTAGCCTTATAGACCAATTTTGTATATACCTTTTTAGAATCTTTATATCTGCCAGACCTGTTACATGAGGCAGCAAGAATTAGGTTTTATGAAGATATTCCCCAGAAAAGCAGTGTGCTACTTCACAGATCCAGTAGCAGACCATGAAAGAATCTAGGTAATGTCTATTTTGACATTAGTGACACTCAGACATTCAATATGTTTTGTGTTCAGAAAAGCAGAAGCAAAGGAAAGTAGAACTGAGGTCTAGAAGGATTGGTCCTTCAAATGACAGACAGGGAAACTCTCCAACAATACTTGCAGATGGGTTTCAGCATAAATGCTCAGGAATGCTGTGGTGGGGACACAGACCTAACTGCACTTGGCTATCTTTCACAGTTTGAAGTATCCTCCTAAGCTTTGACTTAGGCCAAACAGATTTGGGGCTTTGAGGCTCAAAGGAATTTTAGGACTGGTTTGAATTGTAAAGACACTGTAATATATGCAAGAGAGTTAAAAGGACAAAACAGTTGCTCAAGGAAAACACTAAGACACGAAAGACATAAAAAAAAAAACAAGGAAAGAGAAAGAGATGAGCAGGGAGGTATTTCAGAATTTATCCTTAGTATATCAAATTGGTAAGATTTTTATTTATTTTAGCGTTATCATTTAACACATATATTTTATGTGTGTTAAAAGACTCATGTAGTAATAAGGGTGGCGGCGGGGCTGCATCCCCAACACCCCAGCCGCCTGCACGGCTAGCTTATGCTCCGAAATAACAACACACAAACTGTATTCATTTAATCACTGCTTGGCCCTTTAGCTCTGGCCCTTACTGGCTAATTCTGATATACCGATCAACCCATCTCTAATAATTGTGAGCACCGGTCTTACCGGAAAGATTCTAGGTCGGAGCTTCATCGTGTGTGTCTGCCTGGGAGCAGGACATGGCCTCTCTCTCTGAGGCGTTTGCCCCCGTGAGGAGAGCTGTTGAGTCTGAGCTCACTCCCTCTTTTTCCCGGCATTCTGTTCTGTTTACTCCACCTACCTATGTCCTAACCAATAAAATGGGCCAAGGCAGTTCCTTTATTAGCCAATGACCTTCCTCCATCAGACTCATTTTTAGAATGAATTACACATTTTATTAGTTATTTTGTGAACAGATATTTCACATTTTAATTAAGGCAGGCTGCTCTTTGTGATTTATTTTTAATCCTTTGCCTAGGACTTTCCAAAGTGTACACAATAAACCCCTTTATAGTTAGTTATATTTAAATCTTCCTTCCCCACAAATACTTGCAAGTTAATAATTATCACACTTAAAGCTATCCTAGAATCTGATGGGAATTTATCTTCAAACATGCAAATACTCCCTCTTTTTGAACATTTTGTTCATATTCAAATGCATGTATGTATACATGTATGTTTGATCGTACGCATGCATATTCTGATTCTCTCCTGATAAGTTACCTGTATATTATAGCTAAGGAATGTTTTGGGGGTCAGTTATGTATGCAGCCTGTTGAATTAACTTTGGCAGATATTATGTTGCAATCTCCTTCTCCACCTGGGTTTTGGGATTATCCTGGTTGCTTACCCAAACATGAGGGGCCCTAAGACACTGGTGACAAATCCCTCAAATATGCATTCCTGGGCAAGCAAATAATGTTCCTTCTGACCCAGTAATGGGGTGTATTTGTTTGGATTCTCTATGCAGCCATTGCACAGTGTGTGATGTTTTATCTCTCTTCTTTTGGATGGGAGGGAGAGAACAAATCTCCCTTCTCTTTAGTGTTTTCATCATCAGGTTCTCCTACAGTTCCGAACCTAAAGACTTGGCATGGTCACAGGAATGATTTAAAATAAACTGGAAATGGACAATGGGTAAGTCTGCAGCTGGACTGGAATACTATGGCTTCAGATTACCTCACATTATGAAGTATTGTCTGCTCTCTCAGCTAGCAACAGTGTCCCCCACATGCAAAGCTCTCAAACAGTCTGGACTGCAGTCTCTACATTTACACTTGGTTTCTCCAGCCTTGTTCTCCTCAAGTGACAGAGGTTGTGTAATGAATGGAGATAACTTGAAACTCTGACTGCCATGTATATAAGATAGACCCCCTTTTGCTGTCTCATGGCTGCCATTTTCAATCAGTATTTTTATGTCCTTGTTCTAGACATAAAGAAGGTAAGACAAGAGATATTTAACTCCTTTGCTCTACAGTTTCATGTTGGGATAATGAAAAACAGTTAGACTTTTCTGTCCCTGTGATACTAAATTATATTGTCCTTTCAGGCCCTTCCCAGGTATCCCTGACTTGCCTCCTGGTGAAACTCTACTTCTTCCCTCTTTGAGTGTATGTTAAATGTTAAGGATGCTTGACTGTCTTCATACACATGTGTAGAGGATAGAAGTGAACTTGATGTCTTACTAAGTACTTCCTAGCTTTTTTGTTGAGACAGAGTTTCTCACTAACTAAGATCTCACTAGTTTGGTTAGTCAGGATGGCCAGCTAAGCCAAAGGGTATGTGTCAATGGAGATTTCTCTCCTGCCCACCAGTTCCCGAACAAACACTCAAAGACTTACAGTAATTATAACACTTTTGCCTTGGCTCAGGCTTATTACAAACTAGTTTTTACTTAGAAGCAAACCCATTTCTACTATTTGATATTTTACCACAAGGCTTGTGGTTCATTACCTTACATCTTGCTTGTCCAGTGTTGCTGGTGCCCTCCTGACTCCATCTTCCTCCTCTCTGTATAATTGCTTGGATTACCTCCTAGTTCTATTTTGTCTGGATATTGGTCAGCGAGCACATTTAATAAAGAAAGCTCATAAAACATATTCATAACTTACAGAAGGGCATCCCACACCTATGTAGCACTGAGCTTCAAGATCCTTTTGCAGCACCTGGATTTTAAGAGAGCTTATGGATTGAATTCAGTTGCTCATTCTTGGACCACACGATATGTACTAAGTCATCTCGGTAGCCATTGTCCCATCCTTATGGTAAGATATGTCCTATACATGAGCCTTGTGTCTCCTGCAAACTCACTAGGCAAAGTGAAGAAAAGGTATTTCCTGGCTACATACCAGAAATAAATCTGTGAAAAAATCAAGACTTTACAATTGGTTATTCATGACAGGAAAGAAAGGAAAGTTCTCCATTAAAAGAATCGACAGTCCTAATAAATTTAATTGAGGTGCCATGAGACACAAGCCTTGAACTGTGCAGTTCACCTAAAGTGGAAACTGACTGATATCTCTGCCTGACATTACCTTGTGTCCCAGATGGTGACAACAGAGAGGATTAGGTCTGTCACTCCCCAATATGAGATACATGTTCACACTTTCTATTTACCAAACCAAATCTTGACATAATCTGGCAAGCTTCCTCTTTTCTTTTCATATGAAGTGTCTTTACATATCTCCTGTCTTGTTTGTGCTAATAAGGGATTTGTATAAGAATTTATTTGGTCATTTATGTTCTTCAATTTTTTTCCTTGGAGGAAAATTCTGGCACAACTGTTTTAGGGACCTCCCTCTCCCACTAACTTTCATTTATTGAAAATATTCTTCTCTCATACAATATATCCTGACTACAGTTTTCCCTCCCTTCACGACTCCCAGCTGTCTCCTCCATTCTCCCCCAGATCCACTGCCCCTCTGTTTCCTCTGCAGAAAAAAAGAAGAATTCCAAGGGATGACAGCCAAATAGAACAAAACAGGATATAATAACATCAAGCAAACAGTCATTACATATATGCAAAGGACCTCGCACATATCTATACAGATTCTGTGCTTGCTACTCCAGTCTCTGTGGGCCCATATGAGCCCTGCTTAGCTGATTTGCTGGGTCATGTTCTCCTGTTGTCCTCCACCCTCCTTGATTGCTATGATCTTTCCTCCAATTCCCAGAGTTCCCCAGTCTCTCAGGGGTGAAACCCTATGCAGACTGTAATCACTCTGCAAATATCTGGCTGTGGGTCTCTGAACCTGCTCCCATCTGGTTCCAAAGGAGTCCTCTCTGATGATACTGGTCATGAAAGTGGTATGAGACTTTACTCCACAGGCTCCAGAAATAGAAACCTGGCCATCAACCCAGACACAAACCCCAGACCTACACTCTATCCTGTCTGCAAGTTGTGCTTGGGCAATGGTGGCCAACTACTCTTTGGTTTAGCATGAGGCACACACTGTGAGTGGAGCCTCTATGGGTAGGAACTGGAAACTGGCCAGCCCAGAGACCTGCGGTAGAATGAAACATGACCGAAACAAAACACAATGAAATGATTTCTAATAATATACTTCTATACCCTGACTTTATCTGAGACCTTCAGTGTCATTCCAACAGCCTCAAATCTAAGACACTCTCTAGTTAGCAGTGAAATTTGCCTTGTTGTAGTTCACCTGCCAAGAGTTCCCAGGGTGAGTTATAGTGGAAGAAGTATGTGTGTGGGAGTTTTCAGGTTTCTGGTATAAAGTAGAAAGCTAGCCCATGTGAACCTGAGACAGAACATGTTTCCGGTGTTCCTCAAGGCCTTGTGATGTCCCAGACTGAAGTGAACATGATTCACTATTACCATTTTATGACTTTCACAATTCTTTCTGTTATTCCCCTCATTTACACTTGAGACTTGAGACTTGTCATTTACACTTGTTGACTCTTGTTAGGTAGTAGTACAGGCGTGCTCACGCACAAACAAATACACATATACACACTGTTCAGTTAGGCAGTATATACATTCACAAACATACTCTGTTCAGTTAGGCAGTTTTAGGTACAGACACACACAAACATACTTGTTCAATAAGGTAGTGTTACACACACACCAAGCATACACAACATACACGATGCAAACATGCACACATACAGACACACAGACAAACAGTCTTCTCAGTTGAGCTGAACCTTATCAATCCAAGAAAATCCTACCACTAAAACTAGTTCAACCTGACAGTTCTCATGGCCTCTCTCAGATTGAGAGATGAGGGTTTTTCTTAGATGACCTTCCATGTGTGTTTACCTTTAGGTCCAGAATGTGCCTTTTCTGAGCATTTCTGTCTTGCATGATCCTCACTCAGTTTATTATCTTGTGTTTATCAGAATTCACCACTCCTTTCTTACCTGACCTGAGAAAGTTGCTCCTGGGTGTAGCAGCATTTCATTTGTATTTTAATAAATTAAGGTGCCTGAAGTTCAGAGAGAAAAACAGCCACACTGGCCAGTCTTACAGACCAGGCCACAGTAACACTTTAATCCCACTCTTGCTGCCATAGGAACTGGATGGTGCATGACTTTAATCCCAGTGGTGCACACCTTCCATCCCAGAACTAGAGAGGATTATAGAAGGTGGAGACAGCTCCCAGTTACAGTCTCATTCTGAGATTCCTAGGGGCAAGATTGCCATTTCAGACTGAGGTGAAGGTAACAGTCAGGGGATGACTGCTTTCCTTTTGGGTGTTCATGTTGAACCCTAATTTCTCCCTCTGAGCTTTAATTATACATATTTTATTTGGTGCCCAACTTTTGGAGGCATGAATTGACAAACAAGCCATTTGCCTGAGAGTTGTAGCCACCATGCCAGGACAGAGCTTGGATTGGAATTCCAGCTCTAGGAATTCAGAGGAAGCTCTAGGATTTCCAGGTCTAATCTGAGTTGGCTTAGCTTCTTCTCCTGCCAATCACATCTTTTATGCCACCGCTGAGGCACACACAGGCGTTCCCCTGTTCCTCCTGGTTTCCTGTGGGTCCTACAGACCCGCGTCTTGTCCCTAGCCCTGCATGCTTAAGGCTACCTTTCATAGACAGTAGTTTCTCTCTTAAAAGTTCCCATAGCTGCTCAGTCCCAACAAAACAAAGAGCTTATGTCAGTTGTAAACTCTTTGGTCTCATTAGTGCAGTCTTATTTCTCATTACCTCTTATACCTTAAAATAACCCATAATTCTTATCTATGTTAAGCCACATGGCTTGGTACCTTTTCCAATGCAAAATTTCATCATGCTTCTCCCCATCTGGGTGGAAATGCAGAGGAGTCCTTTTCTCTTTTCAGAATAATTCTTGTTTGCTCACACTGCCTATACTTTCCCCCTGGCTACTGGCCAATCAGCGATTTATTAAACCCGTGAAAGTAACAAATCTTTAGTGGGTAGAAGAACTTTATCCCACAGTACATGGGGCTCTAATTTCCCTTGGGATTTGTGTGGGTATAGGGGTATGCCTTGTGTGTGTAGGTGCTTGAAGAGGCCAGAAAAGGACATACATCTCCTAGAGCTGGAGGCAGTGCAACCAATTAAGACACATTTAATAATATTTAAAATAAAACTGATATAAGAGTCACATTGTGCTTAAACATAAGAGGAATGCAGAAGTGTCGTCTCTAAATCTCATGCTTAATCTAAATTCTTTCACTTACTTCCATGTAAATACGGGAACAGGTAGATTTTTACCTCTTGGTAACCACTGAGAAGTGATTTTGTCAAGTTCTTTCTCATATAATGGGGATACATATGTACGGTACAAAGAATCTGTGCTTAAATAGTTGTTATACTAACTTATCAGAAAGTGTCATTTATTCATGTGAGCATTTTAATCAAATTCATTATTATCCTTATTTCTCTTCACGTTTTCCCTAAAAGATTTTACAGAAAGTGTTGTATTCCAGGCCATGAAAGAAAGGGGAAAACAAGACCTTCATACCTGAAGATAACTAGTAATGGATACAGAAAAATATATTTTGTTGAAGAAGACATCACCCATTTTATTGTTTCTTTAGGAAGTAGAGATCTTATTCCATTCTGTCCAATAATGAGAGTTTCTTAGAGAAAATATCATTGCACCTT
Organism: Microtus pennsylvanicus; assembly: GCF_037038515.1. Classification (NCBI taxonomy): domain Eukaryota; kingdom Metazoa; phylum Chordata; class Mammalia; order Rodentia; family Cricetidae; genus Microtus; species Microtus pennsylvanicus. The sequence continues at coordinate 100,249,314 of NC_134601.1, read as the reverse complement.
CCAGACCTCCTGCTTCTATTATCAAACATGCCCAGTACACAGGGAGACAGCTCTGCAAGTGGAGATGGGCAGTGTGCTTGGTTAAAGCTTGAACCTTTTAAGAAAAGATTGCTTCTTGGCTAATTTCTCACACATATTTTAATATCAAAAAATCAGTATATATACCTGACATCAATGCCAAGAAAACGAGGACTAAAAGAAAATTTCACTGAAAAACCTAACACTTTTGAATATTTTTCTTTCACATTTCACAATATTTTCTTAATCTAATTCCATAGTATCATATGAACATCATCAAATCCTTAGAACATTTCGATTTGCAACTGTATTTTAAATCAATCCAAAAAAATTGAGTTCCTAACTTGGTAAACAGTAGTGAAGGAACGGGCTTCAAAATTTTTCTGAGTACATTTAACCCCAAGTTAAAACTTTGCTAAAAGTCCTCCAAAGATTATCAACAGCTTATTTGAAAAGATGAACAGACCTTTTCAATCATAAAGCAGAGGCTACCTTATACCTCACTTGTGAGTAGGACAACTTAACTTGGTCTTAGTACGTCCCTTGGCCTTGCCTTTAGTGCCGGACTGGGCTGCAGCTGCAGCTTGGGCTTCCTCTTCCTCTTCAATCAAAGCCTGCTCAGAACGAGATGAGTAATCCTCAGTCGTGGTTTCACTCATCTTGGCTAAAAAGTCCATCACCTTTATCTTGTTGGTTTCAGCATAGGCTCTCGGGCCCCACAGGAACTCATAGGATGGAGGATCACTCTTAGGAACCTGACGGTATACCAGGTACTTTTCCTGTACCAGATCTTCAGTGATGAGCTTCCTGACATCTCCAAAGATGAGATGTGGGACCCCATCATAGACTCCTAATGCATTCACGAAATACCAGACATCCTCCTCGGCAGCACAATACTTATTTAGGTAGATCACACTGAGGAGAGCAATCAGAATGCCCCTGGTAGGAACACCTAGCTCATTGATCCTACTTCCATCATCCTCGAAATCTAACTTGCTCACAAGCTCATATGCTTGACCATGTGGCAGGATTTCTTTCAGCTCAAGGCCAAACACCACATCCAATCGATAGGAGGCTTTCTTGAGGATCTCGGGGAAGTGTTCCTTGAATCTTTTATGGATAACTTTGAGCATCTCTCCCCTCCTCATGGGTTGCTGCATTTTGTATTTGAGGAGCATGTACTCCATCAGCATTCCTGTCTTCCTGGTCATAAGATCCATCTGCATGCTTCTAGTGGAGGGTAGAGCCCTAGAGGAATTCTCATTTCTATCCCCTTGGCCCTGGTCACCCTTATCAGACCTTCCATGGCTCCCTCCCTTGCTGGCAGTGCTGCTGGGTGCTGAGCTTTCAGACTGCTGTGGGAAGTCAGCAGTAGAAGTGCTTGGCTTAGCATCTCCTGAAGCTTGATCAGAGCCAGCAGGTGACTCTGCTTTCTCTGCCTCCTTTGCTTGAGCATCCTTGAGCCCCTGGCGTCGTTTCTCACGAGCACGCGCCTTACTCTTCTGTCCCCTTGGCATGATTGCTGGCGTCAGGGACAGCAGGTCAGAGTCTTGGTAGTAGAACAGGGAACTGAGATACCTGAATCAGGAAAATAACGTACTATGAGCACTTGAAGCAAGTTGAGAACACTCAGGCTTTCAGCAATTCTTTCCCCTCCTTGTTATACACAGTATAATGACATCACTGTTCTAAGCATTCCCTGTATTCCTCACCTCTGGTCACCTTATATATACTGTGAGGTAAAGGATGGCTGCCTTTCTCTGGGGTTTGAACACTCTCAATTCTACTCACATCTAGTACTAGGCTGCTGTAATGTTTCACAGAACCCAGGAGTAAGGAAGCCCAAAGGAGACTTGAACTTTATTGACCACACCAATTCACATAACATGAATGGTGAAGTCTCACAAGGTCATACCCCTAGATGAAGTACTGTAGACAGTGGTTGTTACAAGAGGGAGATTCAGTCTTCTGTAGGCAAATCGCTCAGTCCTAAAACCATATACATGTAAGCAACACTAAATGGACATATTAGGCTGTATTTACGTCTTTATATAATAAGTGTATGTTTTTATATTATTTATTACTTACACTATAGATATTTTTAAGTAAAACAATATATAAAATATATGTATTTATATATTGTCACATATGTAACAATAATAATTATAAATTGGGCTGTGGATTTGAGCCGACATGGAGAGGAATGATCACAAATGGAGAGAGAAGACAGGAAAAGTTTTAATACAGTACACACAAATTAAATAAAAAGTCAAAAGCAAAAAGAATCACAGCATTTCGGAGTGACAGGCAAGAGGACTTCAGTAAGTTAACAGTCATCCTGGTCTACGTTGTGAATTCTGGGGAAACCATTTCTAGATACAAAAAAAAAAAAAAAAAACAAAAACAAAACCTCACATTAAATAAAGAACAAGTCAAGAAAACATGGTACGCACTGGGAAAAAAAACACATACACAAGATATGATGTAGATGCGGAAAATAACAATGCTAACCTTTGCCCTCTTGTGCCGACAATACCCTGGGATCAAAGCCTGTGGCTAGTTATGACAGGTGTACATGTCCAAGTCACACTATAGAGCCTCACTTGCAGTGGCCCCATTATTTTAGAAGAGATTCCCTCACCTCCACATATCTTCACTGATGTTAGGTACTGGAGACCAAGGCTAAAGTGGGCCTATAGGAGACCAAGGCTGTCCCTTCTCAGAGAACAGGCTCAGAGGAGCACAGAGGGCTGTCACACTTCCAGCTCCTAATTCAGGACATTTTAAATATCCCTGTGCTATATGTTTGCTTTCAGTTTTCATTCAGCCAGCATGTTCGTATCCTGCTCAGACATTTGAAGCTGACCCTTTTCTTTGTCTGCACCCATTTGCTGAAGTTATGAGAACTGCTGTAAAGTTCCTGACATGCACACCTAGTATCATAATCTTCCCCGCTTCCCTCAACCACTGCTGTATTTCCTCTCTTCCTTTTCTGCTCATCCTGGTCAATGTCTCTTTATCCTCTTACTTCTTCCTAACAGTACATGAGAGTATTGACAGGAGGATTTAACTCTTCAACGTTATTTATCTACATTTAATAACGTCTGCTTTTGCCCTCTTTGCCACTTTACCTAGGGTCTCACGAATTCCAACAGTATACACCAGCTGTGTGCTATGTCTATCCTTCCATTTCTGATTTATGCCTTTTTTTTTTTTAAAAAAAGACAGGTTTCTCTGTGTAATAACTCTAGTACTCCTGGAACCTGAAACATGCTTTACAGATCCAGGTTGGCTTCGAACTCACAAAGATCTGCCTGCCTCTGACTTCTAAATGCTGGGATTTGTGCCATCACTGCTGTGCTCCATTTCTGGTTCTTAAGAGTAGTTTGGGTCAATATAAAAGGGACCTGGATCTCTGTGAGTTCGAGGTCATCCTGCTCTACAAGAGCTAGTTCCAGCTGGAAAAGCTAGAACTGCTAACCAGAGAAACTTTGTCTAGAAAGATCCTAAAAAAGAAAAGGCTTCCAGATAGCTGGGAGATGGCTGTGCACCTTTTGGTTCATCCCAGCTGTCTGGAGGCAGAGGCACATGGATCTCTGTGTGTTCCAGTCTTGCGTGGACAACAGAGTGAGTTCCAGAGGTGGCTTCAAAGCTATAGAGAAAACCTATCTCAAAAAAACGAAAGAAAAAAAGCATCTAGTTATCTTTGGTATAGTGTTCCTTATGACTGCCATACACTAGGCATGATTTCCCAGGGTAGGATTCCTATAACTCCCAGGGGATGTGCTTACTCACCCAAGTTATGCTTCCTCCTGAGTCCCATGTGATGGGCATGCCTAGTCTAGTTAGGGGTTCCTCTCACTCCCAATGAATGAGAGTGACTACCAGGGACAGACTTTCCGCTGAATCCCATGGGATGGGCAGTGGCTACTAGAGGTAGACTTTTCTCTGATACCCTCTGGATGGGAGTGGCTACCAGAGGTAGGATTTCTTCTGACTCCCACAGGATGAGAGTGGCTACTGGACTTAGTTAGGTTTTCTCTGATTCCACAGGTTGGGATTGGGTACCAGAGTTAGACTTTCCTCTGCCTCCACTGGATGGGAGTGGTTACCAGACTTAGGCTTTTCTCTCACTCCAGGAGATGGGAGTGCCTACCAGACAAAGGGCTTCTGTGGCTCCACAGGATGGTAGGTGACTACCAAAGTTAGGCTTCCCTCTGACTCCATGGGATGTGACTGGCTACCAGAGTTATGCTGTTGTCCTATGACTCCCACGGGATGGGAGTGGCTACCAGAGATAGACTGTTCTCTGACTCCCACTGGATGGGAGTGGCTAACTAAAGCCTCTGGATATCTTCTGAACATGGCACTTCCTCACAACACCCCAAGATGGGCGTGGCTATCTGAAACCTCAATGTGTCTCTTTCTTTTGGCTACTGGAGACCTCCTACCAGCCCATGTTGGGCATGACCAGTCCCGTGCCTTTTGCGTGGTTTTCCAAGATATGTGTTTTTAAGCGCTACCTCTAGCATTTAAAATTAGTAGAGAGCCAGGCAGTGATGTTGCAAGCCGTTAATTCCAGCACTCAGGAGGCAGGGGCAGGCAGATCTCCGTGAGTTTGAGAACAGCCTGGTCTACAAGATCTCGTTCCAGAATTAGCCTCCAAAGCTATAGAGAAACACTGGCTCTAAGGGCAAAAAAGAGAAAGTACAGAGCTCGCAGGAGTTGGTTCTTCATTCCACTGAACATTACCTACTGATTTTGCGGGTGATGAAGTCAGATAGACTTCCTTTGCTTCTGTACTCCGCCACGGGGCACTTAAGTGTCCAGGGAGTCCAGGGCCAGCCGGGCGGTGGTGGCGCACGCCTTTAATCTCAGCACTCGGGAGGCAGAGGCAGGCGGATCTCTGTGAGTTCGAGGCCAGCCTGGTCTACAGAGCTAGTTCCAGGACAGGCTCCAAAGCCACAGAGAAACCCTGTCTCGAAAACCCAAAAAAAAAGAAAAAAAAAAAAAGAAAAGAGTCCAGGGCCAAAACAGCTCGTGGCAGACTAGAATTCAGTTCAAGGTTGTTGTCTTACCATTTAGAAGTCAAAGGCTGGCTTCAGTTGTAATCTAAGAAGCCACCATTTTCAGAATCAGAGTTACCTTCTAAGAGCAGGGGTCCCCGTTTCCTCCCAGAAACATACAGAGCTACAAGACACCTCATATTTTCCCAGGGCAAGCCTGAGTGAGAGCTAGCACAGGTCCTGTGATTATTCCAGACATAATTCCCCTTGGTACACATTCAGGGTCCTTACCTTGAATGCAGACCTTTCTGAGAACTCGCTGGCAGCAGGGCCTGGGCAGCAGAAGCGGCTTCCGTGCCAGGGACACTAGGACATAGCTCCTCCCCTCCTCACAGGAAGTGAGGGTAAACCATATCTGGCCAGGGGCGGGCTCTGAAGAGTGACAGCAGGGACAGGTTACTATGGAACCAGACTGCTGTGGAGGAAATTTAGAGGAGGGTCTGGTTTCCTTTTTGTACTTTCTAAGACACTAAGCCTTCCCACTGCCTACACCTTTCTTGGGCTATTTCGTGGAGACCTTAAAACCTGAACCTCGGAAGCCCCACTTAACTCATGCCCCATTCCCCTTGCCAGGCTTCCATCTCTGCCACACACTACCTGAACCCGCCTTCTCCTCTTCCCCATTTTACATGTCCTGCCCCTGGTTGCATGAAGTCTTCTTCTATTTAGAGCTCAGTTGTCAGCTTTCAGCCACACTCCTCTGCTGTCTGGGAACTCCATCCCACCCTTACTTGGTTTACCAGTGTCATCTGTCTATGTGTTACTTTCATTGGTTAAATAAGAAACTGCTTTGGCTTTTTGATAGGGCAGAATTTAGACAGGTGGAGTAGACTAAACAGAATGCTGGGAAAAGAGAGCAGAGTCAGGCAGCGGCCACGGCTCTCCTCTTCGAGATGGAATTATGCCGGTAAGCCACAGTCAAGTGGTGATACACATTGATGGAGATGGGTTAATCTAATATGTGAGAGTTAGCCAATAAGAGGCTAGAACTAACAGACCAGGCAGCAATTTAATTAATACAGATCCTGTGTGATTATTTAAGGCATAAGCTAGCCGGGTGGACAGAACGACAAGCAGCCTGCCGCTCCCATTACAACAGAGAGGCTGCCAAACGTGGTAACTAACTCCACTTAAAAACTTGAGAGGGCTTAAAAGGAAAAGAGAGTTTAACACAGCTTTTTGCTGTTTGCTTGCCACAAAGAAATTTTCCTGACTCAGCAGCAGGAAAAAACTGGCCATTTTAAAATGCCAGCTTTCTTTCCTGTCCTGGGATTGCGATCTTTGTTTGACTCCAGCGTGAGACAGAGCTTTTAAATGGGGGTTTTGATTAAAGCGATATGGCTTGCTTGATGGCAATGTGGACTGATATGTGCCTGGAACTAAGTGCAGCTCAGGAGCACCAAATTGTTCTGAGGGCGCTGCTCTGGCTCCACTATGCTTAACTGTGATGATCTCAGGCAGGATCTATTGTAATTACCATAATAACAGCTCAGTTAAAGTTTAGACTAGGCAGCAAATAGATGGTACCATATTACCCCTATGTGGCACAAGCTAAAGATTTTTTAGAAGTGCTTAACATTTTAAGAAGTGCCTCTTGACAGTAAAGAATTACAGATTCACAATAGGACAGATTCAGACATAAAAGACCTCTACATGTGTCACAGTGTTGGATGAGTGTTCATAGGCTTGGGAGAGAGAAGAAAAAGAATATAGAGAATAAATTTAATGCCTTAAAAAGTGTAAAGTCTTTAAAGAGACAGAGTACAGATAGTTACAGATTAAAATAAATAAATAAAAATAAGCCACATAAAAATGGAAAATTCATAGAGTGTCTGGATTATGAACCATTGTGTTTTCTTCAAATTTTTTGACTGTGAAGGAGGTAAATACAGAGACCTGTCATTGTGTGGTCTACCAAACTACATATATGTCTAAAAATATCATGAGTTCCAAATTTGGGTCTAGGGATATGATGCTTTGGAAAAGATGTTCTTCTTTTGTTTTCTCAAAGGATGAGACCCTGTGGATGAGACCATGCCCTCCTGAAAAGTTGCTGTGAACACCCTCAAAAAACCTAGCATCCAGGATATACCATGAATGACCTGATTAACAGCACCCCCATTCAGCATGAAGCAGTTTGGAGAGAAATAACTAGGTCCATATCCCCAGATATTGTTTATAAATATTCTTTTACATTTAAAGGATGATATGATATAGATATGAATAATTTACATTGGCATAAATTTTGCCTTATTGATATAAATTTAAGGTCAATTTTGTTATATGTAGTTCTGATATTGATTAATGTATTGTGATTGTGTAGTTCATTTAAAAATGTAATGTATAATTAGGAAATATAGGTTGTTAATGGATAATCATAAATAATAGTCAAGCTTGTAGTCATGTTAGTTAGATTGCCTCGATATACAGAGAAATATTTTAAGTAGATAGGCATTCTTCATATATTTCAAAGACTACAGAATATGGCTTTTAATGTTTTAATAACTTAGGGCTTTTTGTGACAATGAGACACATCTGCTCCTGGCAGCACCAATCTAATTCAAGAGGTGGATGGGCATCGAAGAGGCTACTTATGGAGTTTGTTTGCCATTTGGCCAAGAACCTGCTCTTGCCTGGACTGTTACATAAACTGGACATGAAAAACCAGCAGAGAGAGAACTGCTGAACTTGTTTAAAGGTGAGATGGTCTTTCGGGGTGCCTGCTTCATGAAAGAGTCTGTGAGACATTCTGCAGGACACAGAAAAAAGTGACTGAATTGTCTATGAAATTTTCTGCTTCACAGAAAAGTCTGCTGGATACTAAGGGCCTGTAGGCTGAAGGTGGATGCCCCAGTGGTACAAAAGAACTTTGGGTGACTTTACCGGCAGTGAGATGTCTCTGTCATTTCTAGAGTTTTGGATGTTGCTTACTTCTTGTTTACTTAGGTAAAATTCTATCCTTCTGGAGTCTTTGATAGAGTTAAAGAATAGATAGATAGTTATAGTTTTCCACTGCTATGATAAAAGATAAAATAGATATAAATATTGTAACTATAATTCTTGCTTTATAACTGGTTTATTATATGTAATTTTACTATGTTAAAGTTAAAGCCTTTCTTTTTTGTTTAATTGAAAAGGGGGAAATGGTATAGGAAGGTCATCAGTCTATGTCTTACTTTCATTGGTTAAATAAAGAAACTGCCTTGGTTTATTGATAGGGCAGAATTTAGATAGGTGGACTAGAACAAACCGAATGCTCGGAGAAAGAAAGCAGAGTCAGGCAGAGGCCGTGGCTCTTCTCTCCGAGAAGGACGCTGGTTAGACTCATGCTGGTAAGGCACAGTCAAGTGGCAGGCCGCTGCTCCCATTACAACACTCACCCCAACAACCATGGTGTTGAGGGGAGCTAATAAAGGACACAGGGGCACAACTTCTGTCTAGCAAGTCTCAACTAGGAAGAATGAATCTCAAGCCCCTACCCAATATGTACCCATGAGTGCCAGCTACACAGATAACCCTCCCTGCCTCAGTCCTTTAAGTGGAAGTCTAGATTTACTATATAGGTTGACAGCTTTGTCCTGGAATTCAGAGTGCTGTGTCCCACTCTTTTCCAGAGCCAAGTAATGCCTCAGGTTCAGGTCCAGTCTCCATAGGAAGCTACCCATTTTGGAGTCTCAGAGGAGTTTATCCAGCCAAACTTGGTTCTCAAGGCTTATGTTTCTTGGGCCTGACAGCAGGGTCAAGGTTCTGAGCCCACACTTTCTCTTAGGAGAAAATTCCTTGCAATCCACAGAGGCCCTCTCAGATTGATTTTGGCTTTGAACAGGAACTCTACTTTGTAAACCTGGGATCTTCTCCCTTAAAGCCTATTAGGGTGCTTGCAGTGACCCTGAAGCCACAGAAGAGATGCACCAAAAACACGGCCTGCTGGCTCAACTGCATGATTTCTGGAGTTCCTGGCATATTCTCCTGTTGATTTTGGACCATTTGCATCAATTCACTCTCCTCAGTAGCCATGGTGGAAGTCTCATCATGCTCCAGATAGGATTGGTTTCCCATCCCTCAACTTTCCAGCCAGAAGAATGCTTGAGGGTTTTGAGGTAGCTCTCTTTGTGGAAATATTTGTCCAGTAGAACAAGTTTTACGACCCCTAGGTGGTTTATTAGGCATATTTTAAGTGACTATCACTCCCTGAACAGAACACTTTTTATGATTAAAGACATAACTGTCAATCCAAACATCAAATCTTTTGCAATGGGAAAATGTTTTTAAAAGTTGAAATTTAATAATAGGCTTTAAATGTTGCTCTATTTAAAGAATATTAAGAACAGATTAATACTTAATACTATATTGTGAACTGTGCAGTGGTGGTGCATACCTTTAGTTATGGCACTTGGGATGCAGAGGCAAGTGGATCTCTGTGAGTCTGAGCCTAACCTAGTCTATACAGCAAGTTTTAGGACAGCCAGACTACACAGAGAAATCCTGTCTCAAAACAAACAAAAACAACAGCAGAAAAAGAAAAGAAATATTGTTGTAGAAAATCAAGCATTATGTTTCAGGGCATTGTGTCAACATTTAAATTTTTAACCTACATGTAATTTTAAATTCATTACAAATATATTTGTAAACAATCTTTTACATCAAAGTTAATCTCAACATTATGATTGCTATTACAAATTTCAGGAAACAATTTAATGAGGTGATTTTAATTGAAAGCTCAGTTGGTTATATCTATAACACAGTAAATGTATGGTATCTTAGATAACACTTATAAACTTAAGTAAGGTGTGCTGCAGTTTAAGTAATGTGCTGCGGATCCCCAAGTGGCTGTAGTGGGCAGTGGGTCTTGAGACAATACTGCAGGTCCCTGGAGTGGCGGCAGGCAGCTGGCAGGGAGTCACATGGTGGGCTAGAGACAGAGACAAGAATCGGCATGCTTTTCAGAGTGAGGTTGTGTATTTGTTTAGTGGGCTATGGAAGGGAAAGGGGACAAGGAAAAAAGAGCAGAGAGAGAGAAAGAGAGAGAAAGGGAGAGAAGCAGGGGAGGAAGGAAGAGAAGTGAGGGAGGAAGAAAGAGAGTAAGAGGGGGAGAGAGAAAAAGTGACAGAGAGAGGGAGAGGGAGAGAAAGAAAGAGAGAGAGAGAGAGAGAGAGAGAGAGAGAGAGAGAGAGAGAGAGAGAGAGAATAGAAGGGACACACGCTGGAAGTGTAAGACCAGTTTGCCTTGGTGGACAGGGGAGGGGTTAGGCATGGCTGGTCTCTTATGGACAGAGTAGACTAATAGATTCCCATCGCTTTTTTATAATAAGAAGGTAGGAGTTTAGGAAAAACAAGTTAAAGGAATTGGGGCAGTAGATTCTCAAGATGGCTTCCTGCTTATTTCTGAGCATTGTTAAGGGGGGAACCTGAGAAAGCATGGTGCTGCCCAGTGTGTGTGCTATGCAAATGTCTGTTTTCTCTTATACCTGTTTACGATATTGGCAGAAAAAAGGACAAAGTTAAGGTTAAAAAAATTAGGACCTGAGAATTAAGAGGGGTTTATCAAAACTTCTTAAGATGGATCCTTCAATTTGGTTCCCTGGACTCACAGGAATTCTTTGCCTTGGAGAAAACAGAAGTTTTAGACATATACATTTTATAAACAGTACCACATTTATGTCATGATGACTGTGACAGATATTTTTGCACAATGAGAAGTATTTTTAAGACGATGGAAGGCAGCATGATAGAGAAATTTGATAACTTGTATTTGTCCTCACACCTTCATAACTTGCAGGTACACTCCTTAGTAACTTGTAATTGTGTTTTACTGAAATTTGTTCCGTGAGGCTGTCCTTTTAAACTGACAAAACCTCTCAGCTGTCAAACTGCATCAGAGTTCTTTGAGAAGGATGAAAATTTACTTGAGTTATTGATTTAAAAATGCTAGAGAACTTACTTGGTTGGCACCCACAGCTACTCCTCAGTGTCCTCCATGGTCACTGAACATAATATTTGCCATTTGCTGTTTAGTGCAGGGTCTGCCATGCTCCAGAAGATCCTATGGGCTAAGAAATTCATAGGGAGACAAGCAAACTTGACCTGAGTAGCTAGGCTGCCTATTCCAATGATTCTGTCCACTGTGTGGATATTTTTGTTTTGATGAAAGGCAGTTTTGTCCAGTAGTAAGCATGTGACAGTTGATACAAATTTTAGATGAACATTGTTCTGTGCCCATTTGTCTTCTGTCTTCTTGGGAGGAAGTAGAGTGCTGCTACTAGGAGCCAACCTGTCTCTTTTTGTTATGAAAAGTTTTTAATAATTAAATATTTAAATGCCATATTCCCTAGATCTCTGAACAGTTGAGGGTTGTTTATCAGGTTTAACTACATTATAGAATCTGCCTGGAAAGCTGGGTCTGAGCTTGACTGCACTGGCTCTTCACTTAACAGGTAAGATTTACACTTATAAAAAGACAGAAAGAAGAAAAAAACTGCTTGCCTTAGAAGGTTAATGGCAGAACTGACAATAGTAGAGAATATCTTAATATATTTTAAATGAGAGATCAATTAGATATAAAGTATTTATATAGGATACTTAGAAGTACATACCAGTTGAAAACATGTGACTTATTGTTTTTATAGTCTGAAATGAGATGCAATGAACAGGCTATTATAACATTTAACAGTAAACAGAGGTACATTTAAGTTACGTGTTCAAACATGCACCTAGAGTGAACATTAATTGCACGAAGTGGATGCTCTTGGTGGGCCCTACCAAAGGCAAGCCACTATAGAAAACACACATGCTACAGAGTCAGCACTGGGGAAGCAGAGAGGGAATACCTCAGTAAAGATGGCCTATCTCGTCAACTGACATAGCTCTCAGTTAAGATGGCAATGAAGTCACCTGCCCTCAGTTAAGATGGTGGTAAGGTCACCTGATGTCAATCAAAATGGCAGTAGTCATATGTTGTATGGAAAAAGTCACTGAGTTAAGATGGCAGTAAAGTTATTTGACCTTAGTCAAAGTGACAATGGTCACATGTTGTATGGGGAAAAAAAGATTTCTGAGCTGCAGAGGTTTTACATTTAATAATAAGAAAGACCTAGATGCATTATCCACTCTTTCTCTGAGCCACCATACCACAAGTAGCAGTGGGGAGCAATAGGCTAGAACTGAAAAAATCTGCCTTGTGGATCTGACCAATCTTGTTGGCATCAGTAGCAGTGGTAGGGACAGTTTGATGAAATTCCTTTAGCCTGCAGTACTTAGAAAGCTCCCTTAAAGGTGGAGCTGGAAGGACACTTGTAGAATTACAGTAAAACCTAAGAAGTAGGGCATTAAGGCCTGGGATTTTTATGGCCTCTAAAAGGCATCCATCCCAGGGGGAGGCTGGATTGACAGACAGGGATGACTTCCTACCCGTAGTTGAAACGTGAAAATGGCAACACCACAAGGACTACAGGAAGATGTAGCCCCTATAAAGGCAGGTTGTGAATCAGTGGTGAACACCACTGGGCTTGTAGGAGAGCATCCTCTGTCCATAGGCATGGTTTTCAAGATTGACTGGCTCTGATCAGGGTGACTCAGAAACCACAGAGGAAAGACACCACTCTGAGTGGCCTTTCATGGCAGGGCAAGAAAAGAAAAAGAAAAAAGAAAAAGGGAAAGGAACAGGAAAAGGAAAAGAAAAAGGAAAGGAAAAAGAAAAATCTGAGAGACCCTGGCCCCCAGTTAAAGGCACCACACAGCATGTGCAGTGATAGCATGGGAAGACTGATCCCTGGTCATCCAAATATGATTTCAGCTTAGCGAGCAATCCAGAGATGAATGTCAGCAAGGGGCTCAACCATAGCTGTAAAGACCGTGGTTGGGAGCTGTCCCCCCAAATTTCCAGGAACACCATAATATTGCCAGAGTTTCAACGTTCAATTCTTCATGTTTTCAGGTGTGTGTAGAAATTTTGCTTAGGCAGATGAAATGAAGAGCTGTTGTAAAGAAACTGGTTCCTGAGCCCAGGGTTCCATGCATCCTAGCTTGCCCACACATAGGCAGGAGGAAACATGGAGAATAAGAAACTGGGCAAGTCACAACACCATCGTTATGGTTTACGTAAAAATGTTGCAGGTCTCCAAGTGGCTGCATTGGGATATGAGGGGCAGTGAGTCCTAGGCATAGAACCAAGAGGTGTGTGAGAGACCTCGACAGGGAGAAGAGCACAGAGAGAGGCAGAGAGAGTGGGAAATGGAAAGGAAGAGAGAGAGAAAAACAGAATGTGGGAAGTGGAGAAGTGGGGAGAAGGGAAAGACAGAACCTGTCCCTTGGAGAGGGAAATGAAAAAGGAAAGGACTCAGGCTGGAAGCTGAAGATCAGCTTGCCTCAGAGGATTGGGGAGGGACTGGGCATGGCTTGTCTTTTAGAGAGACACAGCAGGCTATTACAAAGTATATTAATAGATTTTGTTTTCTTACCTCATTTTAATTACTTATTAAAGTTTTAAGTTACTATAGCAGGTACCTTGAAACATTTTTGACGAAAAAAATTTACTTTTTACTAGTGTGTATAAAACACCAAAATTCCGATAAGGCATGTAGAGCTGGATAAAGTTAGCCACTTATTCCAACCATTGTAATATTTAATTAATTAAAAAAAGATTAATAACTTAAAAATATATCACTGTGGAGTAACACATTAAGATGATACACAAACTCTAAGTTCTCTATTAAACCACAAAGTAGGCTCTCAAAATAAAATTTAAATTTATTTAGGGATTTTTCTTCACTAGGCCTGGCTAATATAAGACACTTGGAAAACCTGTTTATTTGTTTGTTTTTCAAGAGGCAGTAGTGATTTTATTAGAATCCTTAAAATACTTAAAATGTTTATATATGTATATATATATGTATGTATATATATATATATATACAAAGTTAAATTATTTTTTAATCTTTTGAATAAAGAGTTTAGTATCTCAAAAGAAGGAAATGGTCTGATAGGGAAAACTTACCCAGGAGTAGGAGTAATCATATCTTAAAGTTAACTTATGCCCTCAAGCAAAAGAGTCCGTGGTGTAGAACCAGAATTAGGATAAGGATTTAAGAGATAACATATTGACCAGTACTATATCATTATGGACATCTTGTTCTTAAAAGCAGGTTTAAATTTTTTAGATTAGAAAAATTTACGTGAGTTGTCCCAAAGAAAGATTTAGAACCATTAACAATCTCTACTTGTTTTACCTATGTGGTCACATTGATTAAACCTACTTTTTATCTTTTATCCTTATTTTGTTTCTTAAAGTTTCAGTTTGAAATGAGCCAAAATAAAGGTGAACCTGTTATGGGAGCCCACTGGAATGACAACTCACATACAATTGAGAGTCAATTCAGAGTGTTTAATTCTAGCTGGTTGGGACTATACTCAATTATTTGGGAACTAAGTTTAGCCCGAAGGACTTAGGGCAGTGGTTCTCAACCTCTGGGTCACAACCCCATTAGGACTGAGTGACTTTATCACAGGGGTCACTTAAGACACACAGAAAACACAGATATTTCATATCTATGTATAGCAGTAGCAAAATTCTAGTTATGAAGTAGCAAAGGAAATAATTTTATTACTGGGAATCACTACGACATAAGGAACTGATTTAAAGGTTCACAGCATAGGAAGGTTGAAAAGCACTGATATAAAGTAAGTAGCTTTTAAAAACAAAACCTTTATGCTGGGATTCTGCTCTGCAGCTTCAGGGATAGTTGCAACTGGAAGAGTTAGGGTTCTGCAAATGCAACAAATTTAAAAGTGCTAAGATGTGCTGGGCGGTGGTGGCGCACACCTTTAATCCTGGCACTCAGGAGGCAGAGGCAGGTAGATCTCTGTGAGTTCGAAGCCATCCTGGTCTACAAGAGCTAGTTCCAGGACAGGAACCAAAAAAGCTATGGAGAAACCCTGTCTTGAAAAATCAAAAAAAAAAAAAGTGCTAAGATGTTAGCTGGGGCAACTTGGCCTCAGGACCTAGAATACATTTGATATATTTGCAAGGTATTCTACATCAAGGAGATCAAATTCTGGTTATGTCTGAAGTGTTCTCATCTAGAATACAAGAGAGAGGAACCTCTGCATTGTCTTGCCCAGTTACATTCCACTCTGGTTCTTTGAGCATGAGTCAAATTGGTGATTTGATCCCATGGACTACTTGCTTAACTAAACATGCAGGGGTCTCATCATTTGCCAGATCTGGACATTGGTGACATTAACGTGGTCAGGCATGGCGACCATTTAAACAGAGACTGAAACACCAATTATTTGATATTTCTTTTCTTTCTTTGAAGATTTTTCTGACCATGACAAGGTTTTCCTTAATCAGCACTAATTAGTTGACATAGAAACAGCAAGTTTCTCCTCAGGCTATGCAGGTTCTTCATTCTCTCACAAAAGGAAGCCTAGCCTCTTACATTTCTGTAGGACTAACACTCTAAGTGAGTCAAACTGATTCTCCAGGCTTGAAATAGAATTACCCAAGTAGTCTAGGTCTATGTCTATCCGGAAACTGAGTTACCTAAAGTGCAGTATCAAACAATCAAGGCTGAGGTGCTTATTGGAGTTGTACCAGTTATTTCCACCCTTACTAGGATTGGAAACAGAATCAGGGCCCATTTGATTTTTGTTGACATTGACTCAAGGCTCACTTGATCTCTCCTCTGTTCTCTACTATACACATATGCCTGAGGGATAATAGAGAGAAGTATATATAGAGTAGAGCTGTAAATTTCCAGTGAGTTGTAGGAGGCACATTTAGTCAGACCATTAGTACAACTAGTCAGATAGTTTGAGCATATGATGTAGGTACCTTGTCCTTGGTAGAGCATGCATAAAATTATAATCCCTGAAGGTCTTTTACTAGTCAGATTTCTCTACAACCTGAGTTACAGACCTCTCTGTTTCTGCACTAGGCTGATCTTATTCCATCCCTGGAAGGGACATAAGGGAGCAGAGATCCACCTGGAATATAGAATTTGCCATCATTGGTTTTTCTATATTCTGACATGCAGGTTTGGGGTTGATGGGGATTGTGTATCCTGAGTTAGGAAACTTTGGTCAGCCTCATCTTTAAGGGGTCCATATGACAGTGCATCTGATGCCATCCTCAATGAACTCTTTGCAAAGGATGACACTAGCTACTTTGACAGCAGTTGGGATGGTGAGGATGACTGGGTGGGCTCCCTTTCATATGGGCAGAGATCCTCTTTATTCAAACTAAGTAATACTGTATCCTAATAAGGACTGATAGACAGGTTCAGAGATAGAAGATGGCAGGATTCCCTTCGCTGTCCTGTCAACGGCCTTGCACCCTTCCTTCAAAGCCTGCACAGACTTGGGAAGAAAGTAATTAAGACATTTCTGTATGGGAAATACCTTGGAGTTTGGGAAGGATGGGAGGTAGTATTCCAAACATGACTTCTAAAGGAGGAAGTCACTCTTGGTAAAGACTAGATCAGCCCTGAGCAGAGAAAATGGGAGGAAGATGGCCCAAGTTTCCCTGAACAAATTGGTCAGAATTTCCTTAGGAATTCTAGTCACCCTTTCTGTCTTATTTAAGCTCTGTGGCCTATACATAGACTTTCTAATGAACTTTTAAGGTATTTGTCAGATTTTGATAACCTTTGGTGGTGAAGGCTGGGTCATGTCAGACCCTAAAGCTAGGGAAGTCCAAACCTAGAAACTTTTCCTGAAAAAGTTTCTTAGTAACTATTGCAATAGTCTGTTCCAATGGAGTAGGCTTCCACCAACCCTGAAAGGACATTTCCAAACTCCAGCAAATATTTATAGTCAAGAATAGAAGGCCAGATTTCATGCAAGTCCAACTCTATTTATGTGCCTCAGACCCATTTCCTTGGGTGGAAATCTCCGGTGGGTCTTCCTTCCCATTTTGGGATTTTCCTGAGCACAAGTGCCACATCAAAAAGTGGTATCATTAATCAAGCTTTCCATATTTGAAACATAATACCTAGGTCTGAGAAATTCAAGAGTCCTCCTGGCCCCAATGTGGGCAGCTAGGTAGAGATCAACAACCAGCTTCCTGTCATCCACATCCCCTCTCCAGGTTAGCCACTTTTTGCCTAGTACTGTCAATCTTGCCCCATTCCTGCATTCAGGGGTGGCCCATAAATTGGTCTTCTGCAGAGATTTCATGACTTGGAGGAGATTCTCAGATTCTAGAGCCATTTTCCAAGTGATCAATTCAGCAGCCAATTTTCCTCTGTCTTCTATGAAATCCCTTTTTGGATGTCTTCTGCAATGAACAATGGCTACCTTCTTAGGTAAGCGAATAGCTTGTAATAGGTACCACAGCCAGGGATGCCAGCTCCTGTGACTTCACCCAGGGTTGGAAAAAAAGGAAACCTTCAGAGCAGTTTGGACTTAAGAAAATTCCTTCTCTATCTTTGGGCTACATTTTTCTGTCTGAGGTGTAATACAGAAATACACCTGATTTCTAATGGTAACTTAAGAAACAAAGTAACAAGCACATGCTTTGCTGATGGTAACCTTCTCTTTTACTTCATCCTGAGGAATCTCTCAATCTTGAAAATCTCTCTGCACAGTTATGTCTCCTTACATACAGTTACATTTCTCTTTACACACATACATCTCCCTTCAACACAGCCATGCACCTCTATACGTGGTTATATTTATTTTCACAGTTACATTCTCCAAATAGTCTCCATATATTCTCCACAAAGCTACCTACTTTCCCTCTTCTTTACACAGACACATCCCTCTCTACACAGTTACATTCTGCATACACCCATGTGCATGTTCTTTTACACTTCCTACATACACATCTCTCTTCTATATAGCTACATCGTCTATGTCTCTACAAACTCAGTTATATATATATCCCTTCTCACTTCTCTCTATGTGCACATTCAGTTCCCTTTCAGCACATACATACATACATACATACACACACACACACACACACACACATACACACACACACACACACACACACTCCTCACATTTCTCTCCCACCTTTGGACAAGTATGAATCACATTTTCAGAGTCACACAGCCCTTCTTTAGTAAACATTAAGAAACAGAGTCCTACTGATAACACAGTTTCTCTCATGCTAGTCTGGTTTCGCTGAACAGGCATGGTGAGTAAAGAAAGCACGGGGTTCTGAGTGGTCAGGGTTCCCAGACAGGAAGCAACAGTGAAAATCAGTACTTGCACAATAAGCAGTTAGCTGGCTAAGCCTTGACATTGGGAGGATATGCAGAAAGTCCATTACTGAGAAAGTTATCTCTACTAAGTTGTTCTGTGCCTGACCTTGAATTACCAATAAAAACTTGGGGAATTGTTTTAGTGTATTTTCTCTAGTGGTAACCACTTTGTTTTGAAATTATTCTGAGTACTAAAATTAGCTATCTTTGTGACTGAAAATATTATTTTCGAATGTCTATCTGAGTAATGAAAAAATTCTAATATTATTTCTACATTTCTGAATTATACATTTAAGTAAAAAACTTCTTTCTTACCATCCGCATATACCTGTGTGCCCAATAGATTGGAGAATAGTAGATACATTATTATATATATCATACATTGTATATATAAATATATTTTTATAAATGGGATAAACACACAAGCAGTAGGAAATATCCATAGCTCTTTTTAGTGGCACATGAGAGGACCTTTTAAGATCTCAAGATGCACACCCACTAAAATTCCTCTCCAGCCAGTACACTGTTCTCCACTCCTGAGGAGCCTGAGTCCCCATAAATATCTATGTCCACTCTATGGGGATCTTACTGGGAATCTCCAAAATACTATGGGGGAGCATTCCAAGGAAGATCATCCAGACACAGTTTACAACCAATTCAAAGTCTGTATTCCAACTGTCTCAGGCTAAATTCAGATAGTCAACACCCACGTATAACACTGAACAGTTAATGCAAGAGGCTTTTAAAGGAAAAACCCACATCTTGGGATCTTGCTGGGCAGCTTCTGGGGAAGGTTTGAAGAAACAAGCAGTTTAACAGAAGCCAAGATAGGTTGTTAGCTAGAGAAGGATGTTCTCACAAGCCGGCAGTTTAGCAAAGCTACAGTAAGTTAGCTGGGGTGTCTTGGCCTTGGGTCCTAGAATAATGTTGGGACATTTTCCATGGGATTCCCTAACAAGGAGACTGAGTTCTCCTTATACCTGAAAAGGCCTCAGCAAGAATACAAGATGGAGGAAACTCTTGACTCTCTTGTCCTTTCACAAACTAAGTTAAGAACTGTAGTCTACATAAGCTTTTACTTATAATTCAATGTGACAGTAAGTATATTATGTAAAAATAAACCATAACTACACACAGAAACCATAACCATATGCAGATAATTTATATAAATAATAAAACTAAAGGATTATTTTAAGAAACCAAGTTATTAAACATAATTTGTAAATGATATTTCATATAGTCTTCATTATGAAAAGGAATTTAATATATATATTTTTAGTAAACTGATGGGGGAGAGTCTTCTGTTTTGTGTTAATTTCATTGGTTAAATAAAGAAACTGCCTTGGCCCTAATAGGACAGAAAATTAGGTAGGCGGAGTAGACAGAACAGAATGCTGGGAGAAAGAAGTTGAGTCAGTGAGTCGCCATGATTCTCCCACCCAACACAGACGCAGGTTAAGATCTTCCCTGATAAGCCACCTCGTGGGCTACACAAATTATTAGAAATGGGTTAGATCAATAAGTAAGAGCTAGCCAATAAGAGGCTGGAACTAATGGGCCAGGCAGTGTTTAAAAGAATACAGTTTTCCGTGTAATTATTTTGGGTATAAAGCTAGCCGTGCAGGCGGCCGGGTGCCAGGAACATAGCCGGCTCCGCTCATATTACTACAGTAAACTTATAAATCTAACAGTTAATATAGTACAATCTTAATAAAAATTTTAGAGTTTGTATTTTTGTATTTTTATTTTGAAGAAATCAAATGAATTTTATGTTACATATTATATAAGCTGGAACTTATCAAAATATATGTATATATTATAAAAGGATTATGAAACATTTAATATTCTCAAAGATATCACTTTAATAGGTGATAAGATGTTAGTGCATTCAAATTTATAAGACTGTATGCCTTAATCAGTCCTTAAGACATGATCAAAATCATCAAATTTGATTCTTCACATGTGTTTTAATTGTACATGCCAAAATAATAGTTTTAGCACAAAACAAAACCTAATTTAAGTACTACTCAGCAGTAAAAAACAATGACTTCTTGAATTTTACATGCAAACTGATGGAAATAGAAAACACTATCCTGAATGAGGTAAGCCAGACCCAAAAAGAGGAACATGGGATGTACTCACTCATATTTGGTTTCTAGCCATAACTAAAGAACATTGAGCCTATAATTCGTGATCCTAGAGAAGCTAAATAAGTAGGTGAACCCAAAGAAAAACATATAGGCATCCTCCTGGATATTAACCTTCATCAGGCGATGAAAGGAGACAGAGGCAGAATGCCACATTGGAGCACCGAACTAAAACCCCAAGGCCCAAATCAGGAGCATAAGGAGAGAAAGCACGAGCAAGGAATTCAGGACGGCGAGGGGTGCACCCACACACTGAGACAATGGGGATGTTCTATAGGGAACTCACCAAGGCCAGCTGGACTGGGTCTGAAAAAGCAAGGGATAAAACCGGCCTCGCTGAACATAGTGGACAATGAGGACAGCTGAGAAGCCAAGAACAATGGCACTGGGTTTTGATCCTACTGCACGTACTGGCTTTGTGGGAGCCTAGGCTGTTTGGATGCTCACCTTACTAGACCTGGATGGATGTGGGTAGTCCTTGGACTCCCCACAGGGCAGGAAACCCTGACTCCTCTTTGGACTTCTGAGAGAGAGTAAGTTGATTGAGGGAAGAGGAGGGAAATGGGAGGCAGTGGCGGGAAGGAGACAGAAATCTTTAATAAATAAATAATAAAAAAATAAATTAAAAAAAGAGAACGGTTGTCAATACTGAGTGTTCAAACCTTGGACACAACAATATATGAAAACAACCAAAATACACAAAACAAATATCATCGCATATGACACAAGTACATGAAATTAGGTGGACCCAGTTACAAAAAGTGTTACAAAATAGAACATATTTGCTTAAGTTGAAAAAGATGAGTTACACAAAAGATCAAAAGGTTAAATTTTTTCCTATAGACATGGCAACTTCTCTATCTTTATTTTTCTCTTTATGAATGGCTATGGAAGGAAAATTGTTTTTTATTGTGTCCTAGACTGCCTTCTAGCAGGTAACCTGAGGTCCAAAACTCATGCTAAATCTCACCTGGTGATTCATTCACAACACATAAATTAAAAGAAACAAATTAAAAGCAGAAAGCCAAGATTCAATTCAGTCATATTGGGAAGTAGAGGATGATAAAGATATTTTATAAATTCAAGTCTTTCTTCATAGTACTGAAGTGAGAACAAAATTTAAATAGGGAGCCACATATATGAACATCCATGCGTTCCAGGTCAAGGAGTGGCTATACCCACCATTGACTCATTAGTATCTGGATTTTAATCTAAATATGTAAGGTGACTTGATAAGTAGTTGCTAGAACTGTTTGAAATCTCTTTCACGGAGGGAAAATAACCCCTCTGACTGGTTCTCTTCTTTCCCCCAAAATGGAATAGCTGGAAAAACCCCATTAGCCTTATAGACCAATTTTGTGTATATACCTTTTTAGAATGTTTATATCTGCCAGACCTGTTACATGAGGCAGCAGGAATCAGGTTTTATGAAGATATTCTTCAGAAAAGCAGTGTGGTAATATACAGAACCAGTAGCAGACCATGAAGAACTAGGTAATGTCTATTTTGATATTAGTGACGCTCAGACAGTCAATGGGTTTTATGTTAGGAAAAGCAAAAGCAAAGGAAAATAGAATTAAGTCTAGAAGGATTGGTCCTTCAAATGACAGACAGGGAAACTCCCCAACAATGCTTGAAGATGGGTTTCAGCATAAATGCTCAGGAATGCTGTGGTGGGGACACAGACCTAGCTACACTTGGCTATCTTTTATAGTCTGAAGTGTCCTCCTAAACTTTAAGGACCTCCTCTCAGGCCAAACAAAGATTTGGGGCTTTAAGGCTGAAAAAATTTTAGGACTGGTTTGAATTGTAAAGACACTGTAATATAAGTAAGAGATTTAAAAGGAGGAAACAGTTGCTCAATAAAAACAGTAAGACACGAAAGACATAAAGAAACAAGGAAAGAGAAAGAGATGAGCTGTTTTATAATTTATCCTTATGATATCAAATCAATAAAATTTTTATTTATTTATTTTAGCAGCCCTTTTAGCACATATATTTTATGTGTATTAATGCACCCTCTTTCTAGAATGAATTACCTATATATGTTATTATTGTTAACAGATATTTCACATTTTAATTAAAGCAGGCTGCTCTTCATGGTTTATTTTTAAAACATTGCATAGAATTTCGAAACTGTGCATGATAAGCCACTTTATAGGTAGTTATCTGTATATATTCCTTCCCCCCAAATACTTGCAAGTTAATAATTATCACACTTAAAGCTATCCTAGAATCTGATGGGAATTTATCTTCAAACATCCAAACACTTCCCCCTTTTGGACATTTGTTTCCTATACACATGCATGTATGTATACATATATGTATGAATGTATGCATGCATATTTTGCTTCTATCCAGAAACGTTACCTGTACATTACAGCTAAGGAATGTTTAGGGGGTCAGTTTTGTGTGCTGCTTGATGAATTAACTTTGTCAGATTTTATGTAGCAGTCTCCTTCCCCCATTGGGTTTTGGGATTATCCTGTCTGCTTACCTAAACATGAGGGGCCCTAGGACACTGGTGATAAATCCCTCAAATATTCATTCCTGGGCCAGCCAATAATGTTCCTTCTAACCCAGTAATGGGGTGTATTTGTTTGGATTCTCTATGCAGCCATTGCACAGTGTGTGATGTTTTACCTCTGTTCTTTTGGATGGGAGGGAGGGAACAAGCATCTCTTCTCTTTATTGCTTTAATCATCAGATGCTCTTAAAATTCCTAAGCTAAAGACTTGGCATGGTCACAGGAACGATTTAAAATAAACTGGAAATGGACATGGGGTAGGTCTGCAGCTGGACTGGAATACTATGGCTTCAGATTACCTCACACTATGAAGTATTGTCTGCTCTGTCAGCTAGCAACAGTGTCCCCCACATGCACAAGTTCCCCAACTGTCTGGACTGCAGTCTCTACATTTACACTTGGTTTCTCCAGCCCTGTTCTCCTCAAGTGACAGAGGTTGTGTAATGAATGGAGATAACTTGAAACTCTGACTGCCATGTATATAAGATATTCCCCTTCTGCTGTCTCATGGCTGCCATTTTCAATCAGTATTTTTATGTCCTTGTTCTAGACATAAAGAAGATATGACAAGAGACTTTTGACACCTTGACTCTACAGTTTCATGCTGGGATAATGAAAAACAGATAGACTTTTCTGTCCCTGTGATACTAAATGTTATTGTCCTTTCAGGCCCTTCCCAGGTATCCCTGACTTGCCTCCTGGTGAAACTCTACTTCTTCCCTCTTTGGATGTATGTTAAATGTTAAGGATGCTCGACTGTCTTCATACACATGTGTAGAGGATAGACGTGAACTTGATGTCTTACTAAGTACTTCCCTGCTTCTTTGTTGAGACAGAGTATCCCACTATATTATCTCTCACTATTTTGGTTAGTAAGGATGGCCAGCTAAGCCAAAAGGTATGTGTCAATGGAGATTTCTCTCCTGCCCGCCAGTTCCCGAACAAATACTCAAAGACTTACAGTAATTATAAAAGTTTGACCTGTGGCTCAGGCTTATTACAAACTAGTCCTTACATAGAAACGAACCCATTTCTACTATTTGATATTTTACCACAGGGCTCCTGGTTTGTTTCCTTACTTGCTGCTTTTCCAGTGTCTCCTAGTGCCCTCCTGACTCCATCTTCCTCCTTTGAGTACGTTTGCTTGGATTTCCTCCTGGCTCTACTCTGTCTGGATATTGGCCAGTCAGCCCATTTACTAAACAAAGGTAATAAAACATATTCATAACTTACAGAAGGGCATCCCAAACCTATGAAGCACTTAGATTCAAGATACCATCTCAGCACCTGGATTTTAAGATGAGTGCTTATGAATTGAATTCAGGTGCTCATTTTTGGGCCACATGAAATGTACCAACTAAGTCATCTCAGTAGCCATGGTCCCATCCTTATTTTAAGGTATGTCCTCTGCATGAGCCTTGTGCCTCCTGCACACCCACCAGGCAGAAGGAAGAAAAGGTATTTCCTGGCTACATAACAGAAATAAATTGTGAAAAGACAAATGCTTTACAATAGGTTGTTCATGACAGGAAAGCCAAAGAATGTTCTCCATTAAAAGAATCATCAGTTCTCATAGATCCAATTGTGGTGTCATGAGAAGCAAGCCTAGAACCAAGCCGTGAACTGTGCAGTTCACCTAAAGTGGAAATTGACAGAGATTTCTGCCTGGCATTACCTTCTGTCCCAGATGGTGACAATAGAGAGGATTCGGAGTGTCACTCACCAATATGAAATACATGTTCATACATATTTTTAACAACCCAACCCCTGAAATAATCTGGCAAGCTACCTTTTTCTTTTCATATGAAGTTTCTTTACATATCTCCATTCTTGTTTGTGCTTATAAGGGATTTGTATACTAATTTATTTGGTCCTTTATTCTCTTCTGGCACAACTGTATTGGGAAACCTCTCTTTCTCTCTTTCTCTCTCTCTCTCTCTCTCTCTCTCTCTCACTCACTCTCTTGCTCTTTCGTGCTCTTTCTTTTATTGAAAAAAATTGAAAATATTCTTCTCTCATACAATACAGCCTGACTACAGTTTTCCTTCCCTTCACTCCTCCCAGCTATCTCCTACCTTCTCCCCCAGATCCACTGCCCCTCTTTTTCCTCTTCAGAAAAGAGAAGAATTCCAAGGGATGACAGCCAAATAGAACAAAACAGGATATAATAACATCAAGCAAACAGTCATTACATATATGCAAAGGACCTCGCACATATCTATACAGATTCTGTGCTTGCTACTCCAGTCTCTGTGGGCCCATATGAGCCCTGCTTAGCTGATTTGTTGGGTCATGTTCTCCTGTTGTCCTCCACCCTCCTTGAATGCTATGATCTTTCCTCCAATTCCCAGAGTTCCCCAGTCTCTCAGGGGTGAAACCCTATGCAGACTGTAATCACTCTGCAAATATCTGGCTGTGGGTCTCTGAACCTGCTCCCATCTGGTTCCAAAGGAGTCCTCTCTGATGATACTGGTCATGAAAGTGGTATGAGACTTTACTCCACAGGCTCCAGAAATAGAAACCTGGCCATCAACCCAGACACAAACCCCAGACCTACACTCTATCCTGTCTGCAAGTTGTGCTTGGGCAATGGTGGCCAACTACTCTTTGGTTTAGCATGAGGCACACACTGTGAGTGGAGCCTCTATGGGTAGGAACTGGAAACTGGCCAGCCCAGAGACCTGCGGTAGAATGAAACATGACCGAAACAAAACACAATGAAATGATTTCTAATAATATACTTCTATACCCTGACTTTATCTGAGACCTTCAGTGTCATTCCAACAGCCTCAAATCTAAGACACTCTCTAGTTAGCAGTGAAATTTGCCTTGTTGTAGTTCACCTGCCAAGAGTTCCCAGGGTGAGTTATAGTGGAAGAAGTATGTGTGTGGGAGTTTTCAGGTTTCTGGTATAAAGTAGAAAGCTAGCCCATGTGAACCTGAGACAGAACATGTTTCCGGTGTTCCTCAAGGCCTTGTGATGTCCCAGACTGAAGTGAACATGATTCACTATTACCATTTTATGACTTTCACAATTCTTTCTGTTATTCCCCTCATTTACACTTGGGGTCATGTTGACTCTTGTTAGGTAGTACTAACAACATCCTCAATTTTGTGTGTGCACGCACACACACACATACACACACACTGTTCAGTTAGGCAGTATATACACGCACAAACACACTGTGTTCAATAAGGCAGTATTACACACACACACACACACACACACACACATAAACACACACTCACACAACACAGTCTGTTCAATTGAGCCAATTGCTATCAATCCAGAAGATCCTACCCCTGAGAAAAAATTCTACACAGAAGAATAAGTGCCTTTTCTGAGCACTTCTGTTATACTTGGGTCTTGCATGATCCTCATTCAGTTTATTAGCTTCTTCTTATCAGACCTCACCACTCCTTTCTTACCTGACCTGAGAAAGCTGCTCCTGGGTGTAGCAGCATTTCAATTGTATTTTAATAAATTAAGGTGCCTGAAGTTCAGAGAGTAAAATGGTCTCACTGGCCAGTCTTACAGACCAGGCCACAGTAACACTTTAATCCCACTCTTGCTGCCATAGCTACTGGGCAGTGTGTGACTTTAATTCCAGTGGTGCACATCTTCCATCCCAGACCTAAAGAGGATTATAGAATGTGGAGAAAGCTCTCAGTTACAGTCTCATTCTGAGATTCCTAGAGGCAGGATTGTCATTTCATACTGAGGTCAAGGTTAAGAGCCAGTGGCTGACAGATTTGTTTTTGGGTGTTCAAGTTAAACCCTAATATCTCCCTCTGAGCTTTTATTAATCATGCTTCATTTGGTTCCCAACATTTGGGGCACTAATTGACAAACAAGCCATTTTCCTGAGACTTTTAGGCACCATGCCAGGACAGAGCTTGGATTGGAATTCCAGCTCTAAGAATTCAGAGGAAGCACTAGGATTTCCAGGTCCCATCTGCCTAGGCTTAGCTTCCTCTACTGAGGAGCCCATCCTTTATGCCACCCCCTCAGGCACCTACAGGGGTTCCTGGGTTCCTACTGCAGTTTCCTGTGGGTCTTACTGCCTGATGCTTACCTTTAGTCCTGCATGCTTAAGGTTACGTTTCATCGTCAGGAGTTTCCCTCTTAGCGGGTCCCATAGCTGCTCAGTCCCAACACAACACCAAGGCTTATATCAATTCTAAAATGTTTGGCCTAATTAGCTCAGTCTTATTTTTAACTGGCTCTTGTAACTTAAATTAATCCATAATTCTTATCTATGTTCAGCCACGTGGCTTGAAACATTTTCCAATGCAGCATTTCATCTTGCTTCCTGTCCATCTGGGTGGTAACTGCAGAAGGAGTCTTTCCTCTTCCTTGAATTCTTGTTGTTTTGCTCACCCTGCCTATACTTTTCACCTGGCTACTGGCCAATCAGCATTTTATTAAACCAGTGCAAGTAACAAATCTTTAGTGGGTAGAAGAACTTTATCCCTCAGCACAAGGGGCTCTGATATCCCATGGGATTTCCGTGGGTATAGGTGCATGCCTTGTGTGTGTAGGTGCTTGAAGATTCCAGAAAATGGCATATATCTCCTAGACTGGAAGCAGTGAAAGCAATTAACACGTTTTAAATAATATTTAAAACTGATATAAGAGACACATTGTGCTTAAATATAAGAGGAATGTAAAAGTGTTGTCTCTTAATCACATGCTTAATCTAAATTCTTTCACTTACTAGCCATGTAAATATGGGAATAGGTAGATTTGTAAGTCTTGCTATCTATTGAGGAGTGATTTTGACAAGTTCTTTCTCATATAATGGGCATACAATACAGAGAATCTGTGCTTAAATAGCTCGTATACTGACTTATCACAAAGTGTCATTTATTAATGTGAGCATTTTAATGTAACTCATTATTATCCTTATTTCTCTTAATGTTTTCCCTAAAAGCTTCTACATACAGTGCTGTATGCCAGGCCATGAACAAGAAGGAAAAACAAGACCTTCATCCCTGAAAATAACTAGTAATGGATATAGAAAATATTTTGTTAAATAAGACATCGCCCCATTTATTGTTTCTTTAGGAAGTAGAGATCTTATTCCACTCTGTCCAATAATGAGAGTTTCTTTTACAATCTATCATTGCATTATGCAGACCTCCTGCTTCTATTATCGAGCATGTTCAGGACACAGGGAGACAACTGTGCAAGAGTACATACTCAGTGTGTATTTGGTTAGACCATGAACCTTTAAAAAAGAGGTCTGCTTCTCTGCTAATTTCTAACACGTATTTTAATATCAGAAACAAAAGTCAGTATACATCCCTGACATCAATGCCAAGAAAACAAGGACTAAAAGAAATTTTTCACTGAAAAATATAACACACTTGAATATTTCTCTTTCATATTTCACACAGCATTTTCTCTATCTAATTCTATAGTATCTAATGAACATCATCAAATCCTTAGAACATGACAAATTATAAACTGCATTTCAAATAAATCCAAAAAATTGAGCTCCCAATTTGGTAAACAACAGTGAAGGAACTGGCTACAAAACTTATCTGTGTACATTTAACCCCAAGTTAAAACTTTGCTAAAAGACCCCCAAAAGATATTAAACAGCTTATGTGCAAAAAGATGAACAGACCTTTTCAATCATAAAACAGAGGCTACCTTATACCTCACTTGTGAGTAGGATGACTTAACTTGGTCTTAGTACGTCCCTTGGCCTTGCATTTAGTGCCAGACTTGGCTGCAGCTGCAGCTTGGGCTTTCTCTTCCTCTTCAATCAAAGCCTGCTCATAACGAGATAAGCAAACCCCAGGCAAGGCCTCACTGATCTTGGCTAAAAAGTCCATCACCTTTATCTGGCTTGTTTCAGCATAGGCTCTCGGGCCCCACAGGAACTCATAGGATGGAGGATCACTGTTAGGAACCTGACGGTATACCAGGTACTTTTCCTGTACCAGATCTTCAGTGATGAGCTTCCTGACATCTCCAAAGATGAGATGTGGGACCCCATCATAGACTCCTAATGCATTCACGAAATACCAGACATCCTCCTCGGCAGCACAATACTTATTTAGGTAGATCACACTGAGGAGAGCAATCAGAATGCCCCTGGTAGGAACACCTAGCTCATTGATCCTACTTCCATCATCCTCGAAATCTAACTTGCTCACAAGCTCATATGCTTGACCATGTGGCAGGATTTCTTTCAGCTCAAGGCCAAACACCACATCCAATCGATAGGAGGCTTTCTTGAGGATCTCGGGGAAGTGTTCCTTGAACCTTTTGTTGATAACTTTGAGCATCTCTCTCCTCTTCATGGGCTGCTGCACTTGGTATTTGAGGAGCATGTACTCCATCAGCATTCCTGTCTTCCTTGTCATAAGATCCATCTGAATGCTTCTAGTGGAGAGTAAAGTGCCAGACGAACGGTTATTTTTATCTCCTTGGCGTTGGTCACCTTTATCAGACCTTCCATGGCTCCCTCCTTGGCTGGCAGTGCTGCTGGGTGCTGAGCTTTCAGACTGCTGTGAGAAGTCAGCAGTAGAAGTGCTTGGCTTAGCATCTCCTGAAGCTTGATCAGAGCCAGCAGGTGACTCTGCTTTCTCTGCCTCCTTTGCTTGAGCATCCTTGAGACCCTGGCGTCGTTTCTCACGAGCACGCGCCTTACTCTTCTGTCCCCTTGGCATGATGGCTGGCGTCAGGGACAGCAGGTCAGAGTCTTGGTAGTAGAACAGGGAACTGAGATACCTGAATCATGAAAATAACGTACTATGAGCATTTTGAGCATGTTGAGAACACCCAGGCTTTCAGCAATTCTTTCCCCTCCTTGTCTCACACATCATAATGACATCAGTGTTGTAAGCACTCCCTGTATTCCTCACCTCTGGTCACCTTATCTATACTGTGAGGTAAAGGATGGCTGCCTTTGTCTGGGGTTTGAACACTCTCAATTCTACTCACATCTAGTACTAGGCTGCTGTAATGTTTCACAGAATCCAGGAGTGAGGAAGCCCAAAGGAGACTTGAACTTGA
Source organism: Microtus pennsylvanicus (assembly GCF_037038515.1). Taxonomy (NCBI): domain Eukaryota; kingdom Metazoa; phylum Chordata; class Mammalia; order Rodentia; family Cricetidae; genus Microtus; species Microtus pennsylvanicus. Next base: position 100,219,321 of record NC_134601.1, on the reverse strand, counting down.
ATGACAACACCAATTCACATAACATGAATGGTGAAGTCTCATGAGTCCATACCCCTAGATGAAGCACTGTAGACAGTGGCTGTTACAAGAGGGAGATTCAGTCTTCTGTAGGCAAATCGCTCAGTCCTAAAACCATATGCATGTAAGCAACACTAATTGGACATATTAGGCTGTATTTATGGCTTTATATATTAATACATGTGTTTATCATATTTATTACTTATACTATTGATATTATTGTTATGTAAAACAATATATAAAATACATGTATGTATTTATATATTGTCACATATGTAACAATATTAAATATAAAATGGGCCGTGGATTTGAGACCTCTTGGGGAGAAATGGGTGGGGATGGAGAAAGAAGACAGGAAAAGATAGAAATACAGTGCACACAAATTAAATAAAAAGTCAAAAGCGAAAATAATCACACCACTTATAAAGTACCAGCAGGAGGACTTTCATGAAGTAAAAGTCATTCTGGTCTACATTGTGAATTCTGGGGAAAATAGAGTTATACACACACACACACACACACACACACACACACACACACACACAAACTGACTTAAAAAAAAGAGAAAGACCAAAAACCATTATGCACCCTGGGAGAAAACAAACACAAGATATGATGGAGATGCTGAATCTCACAAGGCTAACCTTTGCCCTCTTGTGCTGACAATGCCCTGGGAACAGAGCCTGTGGCTAGTTATGACAGGTGTACGTGTCCTAGTCACACTATAGAGCCTGACTTTCAGTGGCCCCATTATTTTAGAAGAGATTCCCTCACCTCCACATATCTTCACTGATATTAGGTACTAAAGACCAAGGCTAAAGTGGGCCTACAGGAGACCAAGGCTGTCCCTTCTCAGAGAACAGGCTCAGAGGAGCACAGAGGGCTGTCACACTTCCCGCTCCTAATTCAGGACATTTTAAATATTCCTGTGCTATGTGTTAGCTTTCAGTTTTCATTCAGCCAGAAGGTTAGTATCCTGCTCAAACATTTGAAGCTGACCCTTTTCTTTGTCTGCACTCATTTGCTGAAGTTATAAAAACTGCTATAAAGTTACTGACATGCACACCTAGTATCATACTCTTCCCCGCTTCCCTCAACCACTGCTGTATTTCCTCTCTTCCTATTCTGCTCATCCTGGTCAATGTCCCTTTATCCTCTTACTTCTTCCTAACAGTACAGGAGAGGATTGGCAGGAGGCTTTAACTCTTCCACATTATTTATTTTTTTAATATCATCTGTTTTTGCCATATTTGCCACTTTACCTAGGGTTTCAGGAATGCTAAGCAAACACTATACACCAGCTGTGTTCTCTTCTATCCTTCCATTTCTGATTTCTTCCATTTTTTTAAAGGCAGGTTTCTCTGTGTAATAGCCCTAGTAGTACTGGAACTTGGAACATGCTTTGTAGAACCAGGTTGGCTTCAAACTCACAGAGCCTCTGCCTCCCAAATGCTGTGATTTGTGCCATCACTGCTGGGCTCCATTTCTGGTTCTTTTTTTTGTTTTGTTTTTTGTTTTTTCGAGACAGGGTTTCTCTGTGGTTTTGGAGCCTGTCCTGGAACTAGCTCTTGTAGACCAGGCTGGTCTCGAACTCACAGAGATCCGCCTGCCTCTGCCTCCCGAGTGCTGGGATTAAGAGTAGTTTGGGAGAATATAAAAAGGAGGTGCATCTCTGTGAGTTCGAGGTCAGCCTGCTCTACAATAGCTAGTTCAAGGACAGCTAGGACTGCTAAACAGAGAAACCTCGTTTCGAAAGAACCAAAAATAAACAAAAAAGCATCCAGACAGCTGGGTGTGTGCACCCTTTGTTCCCTCTGAGCTCTCTGGAGGCAAAGCACGTGGGTCCCTGTGTGTGGCAATCCTGCGTGAAAAACAGAGTTAGTTCCAGGAGGGGCTTCATAGCAACAGAGAAAACCTATCTCAAAAAACAAAAGAAAAAAAATAAGCATCTGGTTATTTCCGGCATAGTATTCCTTATGACTGCCATACACTAGGCGTGACTGCATAGGTTAGGATTCCTCTGACTCCCAGGGGATGTGCTTGGTCACCCAAGTTAGGCTTCCACCTTAGTACCAAGGGATGGGCATGCCTAGTCTAGTTAGGAGTTCCTCTGAATCCCATGGGATGGGAGTGGCTACCAGAGACAGACTTTCCTCTGACCCCCACGGGTTGGGAGTGGCTAGCAGGGACAGACTTTCATCTGAATCCCATGGGATGGGTTGGCTACCAGAGACAGACTTTCCTCTGACCCCCACGGGTTGGGAGTGGCTAGCAGGGACAGATTTTCATCTGAATCCCATGGGATGGGCATGGCTACTTGAGTTAGGCATTTCTCTGATTTCCCGGGATGGGAGTGGCTCCCACAGTTAGGCATTCCTCCAATACCCACGGGATGGGAGTGGCTACAGAGTTAGTCTTTTCTCTGACTCCCACAGGATGGGAGTGGCTACAGAGTTAGGCTTTTCTCTGACTCCCTCTGGATGGGAGTGGCTAACCAAAGCCTCCGGGTTACTTCTGCAAATGGCAATTCCTCTGACCACCCCGAGATGGGCGTGGCTATCTTAATTCTCAATGTATCTCTTTCTCTTGGCATCTTGAGACCTCCTACCAGCCCGTGTTGGGCATGACCAACCCCATGCTTTCCGTGTATTTTTCTGATATATGGGTTTCAAGCGCTACCACAGGCATTTAAAAATAAATAGAGAGCTGGTGGTGATGTTGCAAGTTTTAATCCCAGCACTCAGGAGGCAGGGGCAGGCAGATCTCCGTGAGTTTGAGAACAGCCTGGTCTACAAGATCTCGTTCCAGAATTAGCCTCCAAAGCTATAGAGAAACACTGGCTCTAAGGGAGAAAAAAGAAAAAGTACAGAGCTCGCAGGAGTTGGTTCTGCATTCCACTGAACATTACCTACTGATTTTGCGGGTGATGAAGTCCTATAGATTTCCTTTGCTTGTGTACTCTGCCACAGAGAACGTTAGAGTCCAGGGACAGGACAGCTCATGGTGGATGAGAATTCAGTTCAAGCTTTTTGCCTTACCATTTGAAGTCAAAGGCTGGCTTTAATTGTGACCAACGAGGCCACCATTTTCAGAATCAGAGTTACCTTCTAAGAATAGGGGTCCCCGTTTCCTCTCAGAAGCTTACAAAGCTACAAGACCCCTCATATTTTCCTAGGGCATGCCTGAGTGAGAGCTAACACAGCTCCTGTGATTATTCCAGACATAATTCCCCCTTGGTACACATTCAGGGTCCTTACCTTGACTGCAGACCTCTCTGAGAACTCTCAGGAAGCGCGGCCTGAGCAGCAGAAGAGGCTTCCGTGCCAGGGGCACTAAGACCCAGCTCCTCCCCTCCTCACAGGAAGTGAGGTAAACCATATTCAGACAGGGGTGGGCTCTGAAGAGTGACAGCAGGGACAGGTTACTATGGAACCAGACTGCTGTGGAGGAAATTTAGAGGAGGGTCTGGTTTCCTTTTTGTACTTTCTAAGACACTAAGCCTTCCCACTGCCTACACCTTTCTTGGGCTATTTCGTGGAGACCTTAAAACCTGAACCTCGGAAGCCCCACTTAACTCATGCCATATCCACCTCGCCTTGCTTCCATCTCTGCCATACACTACCTGAACCCGCCTCCTCCTCTCCCCCATTTTGCATGTCCTGCCCCTGGTTGCATGCAATTCTTCTTCTATTTAGACCTTAATTCTCAGCTTTCAGCCACACTCCTCTGCTGTCCAGGAACTCCACTCTACCCCCACCCCCATGGGTTTAGGGGGTTAATAAAGGACACAAAGGCACAACTTCTGTCTAGCAAGTCTCACCTAGGTAGAGTGAAGCTCGAGCTCCTGCCCCATCCGTATGCACCCAAGTCTGCCAGCTACACACATAACCCTCCCTTGCTTCAGTTCTTCAAGTGAAAGTCTAGATTTACTACACAGGTTGACAGCTTTGTCCTCGATCTCAGAGTGCCGTGTCCCACTCTTTTCCAGAGCCAAGTAATGCCTCAGGTTCAGGTCCAGTCTCCGTAGGAATCCACACCTTTCTGAGTCCCAGAAAAGATGATCTGGGCAAACTTTCTTACTTGGTACTCAAGGTGAAAAACCTCTGGACTGGGGAGACTGTCATTCAAGTCTCGGCATAACTCGACCCCTTCCCCCCAGGAACTCAAGAGAGACCGTCTTTGCTGTCATCGCACAAGGTTTATTGACAGGTCAGGAACCAGTGCACTGGGCTGAAACTCATTTCCCACCCAGGGGTAGTGAGTTTGACCCCGAGTAGATCAGAGGAGGAGTATTTAAGGGAAGAAACCATCCAAAAGGGGTAGAGAGGGTGTCATTGAAAAATTCCAAAAATATCTGTGATAATCACAAGGGAGTAAGTAACTCCTGTTTCTCAAGATTATAATCTAACTTTATGTTCAGCTACTTCCTGAAACAAAGTCACTGAACTGGTTAATCTAGATTTTTGATTCTTCTCTCCCTGCTTAGATTTTTGTCTCTATTTTTTCTGCTAGATGAGTCTGGATTTATCCAGGTCTTTCATCTCCCCACTTCTTCTAGTTCCTAGTTCTAATCATAGAACTAGATTTCTGAATCATTTTTACCTTGTAAAGCGCTATATTAGTAGTGTAACATCAAAATCTGAACAGCACTTAATTTTTCTCTATTGAAGGTAATTAATTTTAATTCATTGAAGTACTGAGGAACCTGTATTAGGGCATTGGTACCTGTCCCAACACAGGCAGCTACCCTGATGCCCAGGATTACTGCTAGGGTCAGAGAAATAGGTTCTCATCGAAAGCGAGTTCAGTGTTTGTCAAACTCATCTTCAAGCATGTTAGCTGGATGATAAAAGACCCTAGGTACCAGTTGTACAAGCACACAGTAATCTTTTGTGTCATTAAAAACCAATATCAACAGGCAAGTTGTCAGGCCTGTACTACAAGCCCACCATTCATCTAAACCGGAAACCAAGTACCTGGTATCAGGAGTCTTAGGGTTCTTAAGAGCCTCATTACACAAATGTTTGTAGGCAGCTGGTGGACTTCCCAGGCATGACCCTACACCTATAATCTTAGTAAAAAATAAGCCTATAATTAGTCCCCTAAACACAAGCAAACTGACTGGTGGTATTGTTAAAAAGCCCCGGATACTGCAATTCTTCAAGAGTATCAAGTATGGCCCTTTCCAACGAGGCTCAAGATTCCCAAATCAATGCCGCCAGACAAAAACATCATCGCCTACTTGGAAGTGATGCAGCACATCTGAGTCTTCAGCATATAAACTTCTTTTAGTTGTTTTCAGATCTGGTGTCTCACCACTTCAAGGGCCTTTAGGCTGGCAAATAAAGGTCTAGAAAGAATAGCATCAGGATTATACACTCCACCCAACTCAGTGAGCGGTGGTGGTCCTCCACATAGGATCTCATAAGGGGTGTGTTTAAATCATCCTAAGGGTGTTCTGAATCTGGAATAGGGCAAAGGGAAGGAGGGTTATCCAGTCATTCCAGCCGATCTCTAGGGCCAATTGTTTCAGGGTCTCTTTTAGGGTTCTACTCATCCTTTCTACCTGACCTGACTCTGGGGTTGGTAAGCACAATGTAATTTCCAATTGACCCCAGTTGGGTGGCTAGTGCCTGACTTACCTGGGCAACAAAGGCAGGTCCATTATCATACCCGATTATCTTGGGTATCCCAAACCTTGGGAAGATTTCTTTTATGATCTTCTTAGCCACCACATTGGCTATCTCAGTTCTGTTAGGAAAAGCTTCTACCCAGCCTTAAAAAGTTTCTATAAAAACTAATAAGTACTTGTTACCATGTCTGGCTGGCTTAATTTCTGTAAAATCTACCTCCCAGTAGGCCCCAGGCCAATTGCCCCTGAGCCTCTTCCCAGGAGTATATTGTAGTAATATGGAGCGGCGGCGGGGTTGCGTCCCCAAAACCCAAGCCGCCTGCCCGGCTAGCTTATGCCCCGAAATAATTACACAGACACTGTATTCATTTAAACACTGCTTTGGCCCATTCCTATCTAGCCTCTTCTAGGCTAATTCTCACATATTAATTTAACCCATTTCTAATCATCTGTGTAGCACCCCTAGGTGCGCTTACCGGGAAGATTCTAGCCTAAGTCCATCCTGGGTCAGAGCTTCATCACGTGCGTCTGCCTGGGAGCTGGGCATGGCGTCTCTGCTGCGTCTGCTCCCGAGAGAAGAGCTGTGGAGTCTGATCTCACTTCCTCTTCCTCCCGGCATTCTGTTCTGTTTACTCCACCCACCTAAGAGTGGGTCTATCCAATGGGCCTAGCAGTTTCTTTATTGCTTAGCCAATGAAATCAACAGACTGATATATGACACTCCCACATCAGTATATATGGAGTGTCCTGCATTAGTCATAGCACAGGCCTTTCAGGTTTTGACTACTTTTTCTCCCAAGTCAGAGAGTCCCAAAACATATTAGTCGGAAGACCTAACCACATCTTTTAGTTTCTTTGACTGCCAGGACCATTGCTCCTTGGGCCGCCTGTTTAGCAGTTAGGTCTGCTGTCTGATTTCCTTTAGCCACAGCATCTCGAGCTTTTTGTTGTCCTGGACAATGTATGACTTTTTCCTGCAGGTGGTAACAGTCCTCTTTGTCTGTATATTGCTCCGTGTATATGGGAAGTGGCAAAAGCATATCTGCTGCCAGTGTAGGTGTTGATAGACTTTCCCTCTGCCATCATTAGAGCTTGTATCAAAGCCATGAGTTTGGCTTTCTGGGCTGACGTCCTTCAGGGAGGTTACTGGCCCAGGTTACTAGCTTCCTGTCCACCACTGCTTTCCCCACATTCCACTTACCTTCAACCATGAAACTGCTGCCGTCCGTATACCAGCTCGGACTCCCAGGCCAAGGCTGACCCTTCAGATCATTTTCATACCAGCTTCTTCTGCCAAAATATCAGCGCAGTGATGGATAGGTGAGGTGTCATTAGTCTCGGACAGTAGGGCAGCGGGACTGAGGACAGTAGGGGGAGCAAAAGTCACTGGTTCGGTCAATAAAAGGCTTTGATTACCTCCAGCCTGGTTCGAGTAAACCTGATCTGGGCCTTCAACTTTGTTAACAAGTCTATTTCTGTTGAGGGAGCTGCGTGCAACTTCCTGCCTCCCAGCTCCCGGCCACCAGCTAGCTTTATACCCAAAATAACAACACACAAACTTTATTCATATAAACACTGCTTGGCCCATTAGCTCCAGCCTCCTACTGGCCAACTTTCACATCCTTATCAACCCACCTCCATTGATGTGTGTAGCACCACGAGGTGGTGACCCACCAGGAAGATTCCAGAGTACATCCATCTTGGGCTGGAGCTTTATCAAATCTGGCCTGGAGAGGAGAGGCATTGCATCTGCCTAACTTCCTCTCTTCCCACCATTCTGTTTTGTTTACTCCACCCACCTATGTTCTAACCTATCAGGCCAAGTAGTTTTTTTTATTAATTAACCAATGAAATCAACAGATCGATATATGACACTCCCACATCGTATTTGTAATAAAGACATGGGACACTCAGGGATAACCAGGAAGGAATGAGTTACTTGTCCTCTCCTCAAATCTACAGTTCGTAGGGTGGTCCACAGATATTGTTTTTGTTCAGTTGTTCCAATTACTATAGTCTTTGTATTCTTTAGCTTCCCCGATGGTTGTTTTGGCACAGAGTGCTCAGCCCCTGTGTCCACTAGAAAATTTATAGGAGTCCCCTCCACAGTCAGGGTTACCCTATGCATGGGGAGGGGTCTGAACCCCATCCCCTCTAATCATCTTCTAGGGCCAGTACCTTAGAGGCCCTTACTTACTTCTTTGGGCATTCTCTTGCCCAATGTCAATAAGCACATTGCTCTTTGTCCAAGGGGTGCCTCTGTCCGTCTTCACTCATCTTTGGTCTTCTGTTGCCTAGGTTCTATCTGTCTAGGTCCTGTCTTCCCTTTCTCTCCTACCACTGCGGCCAAAATACTATAAAATTTCTCTCTTGTCTACGATCCCTGTGGTCCTCTCTTCTGCCTCCCGCCTCTCTCTCTCTCTCTCTCTCTCTCTCTCTCTCTCTCTCTCTCTCTCTCTCTCTCTTTCTCTCCTCTTCCTCTGTCTCTCACTTACAAAATGCCTTCTCTGCCTCCTTAAGCAAATCCTGCAAGGTATAATCTTGCAACCCTTCTAACTGCTGAAACTTTTCTTAATATCTGATGCTGACTGTCCTATGAAGGCCATAGTTCCCGCTGCTTGCTGACCCTCAGAGGTTGGGCCAAAGGAAGTATAATGCCTGTAAGCCTCCTTTAAATGTTCAATAAACACAGATGGTGGTTTATCCAGCCCATGAATAACCTCTCTTACCTTGGCCAAATTAGTGGGGTGTCTTGCGGCCCCTTGGAGACCTGCCATGACAGCCCTGTGGTGACAGACTGTCAGCCACTCCATACCTGCTTTAAGTTTGACCTTGAAAACATACACAGGGGACTGGATGAGGCCAATTTATGTTTACACATTTTTTAACCAAAATCTCTCTTGCTTTTTAGACAACACACTAAAAATTTCTCTTGCTTTTTAGACAACATACCAAAAATCTCTCTTGCTTTTTAAATAATACAACAACTCTTACCAAAGTCTTTTTTTGTGGTTTTTCTCAGTGGGTATTATGGCTACATTTTAAGCAAGAACGGCACATAAAATTCTGTACAAGTGTGAAACATTTGAGACCAACAATAGGGTTTTTTTTAACATTAACCAACAATAATTTTTAAACAAGAACAGTACATAAAATCCTATACCAGTGCGAAACATTTGAGACTAGCAATAGGTTTCTTTTTAACATTAAATAATAATAATTTGTAACCAGCCCTTATAAATGATTGTTGTAATATGAGTGGCGGGGCTGCATCCCCAGCACCCCGGCCGCCTACATGGCTAGCTTATGCCCAGAAATAATTACACGGAAACTGTATTCTTTTAAACACTGCTTGGCTCATTAGTTCTGGCCTCTTATTGGCTAGCTCTTACATATTAATCTAACCCATTTCTACCCACAAGGTGACTTACCAGGGAAGATCTTAACCTGCATCTGTCTGGAGTGGGAGAATCATGGCAACTCCTCACTCAGCTTCTTTCTCCCAGCATTCTGTTCTATTTACTCCTCCCACCTATGTTTTAACCTATGAGGCCAAGCAGTTTCTTTATTACTTAACCAATGACCTTCCTCCATCAAATGATGACAGATATTTATAATACTTTTAACCCATAGGATCTGAAAGAGTTTTTCACCTGCGGAGCCAAACCTTGGTCAGCTTTGACCAAAGGTTTGAGGCATGCAGCTCTCAGGGCAGGCAGAGGGAACTCATCCTTCAGCACGGGGTGGGGCAGGGTGGTACGTAGCACTGGGGGAAAAGATTATTAACCTCTTTAGGCCGTAGCTATTACCCACAGATTTTTTTGTTTAGTGTTTGAAATCCTATTGGGGTACATCTGCCTTCTACAACTGTGTCTGGCAGCCTCAATACCTTGTAACAGCAAAGCTGAATAGCCCAGCCATCCATACAAGCATGCTGCTCTGTGCTTGGGGCTGAGGTTGACTCTTTTTTTAAAATGAAATATACCCTTATGCTTATGGCCCTATCTCTGAAGTCTTGTAAGTGGTCACAGTATCAAAGTCAAAGAAGTCATGATTTGAGTACATCAGCATCAGTCTAAGTCAGGACAAAAGCACAACACATATTACACAGACATACAGAACAATAGCCCGAAACAAACCAAAGACACAGCTTCAAGCAGCTTCGCGGGTGTGACCTACCCCACTATTGAATTGAGACCGCAATCCACACATGTCTCTACAGAGACCTGACCACGCCACTTGGGTGTCATACCACAGAACTGAGAAACGTCACCTGCATATCTCACCAGAGAACTGGACACGCTACTTGTGTGTAAGACAAAACAGAGACGGAAGATGCATAGACAAAGGCTAACAAAACTCAGAAAGACAAAACCACTGATCCAAAGTCAATGTCACAGTTTGTCCCAATCATCAAACTCACAAGTAAGAAAAAACAAAAGACCGAAGACACACAAGACACACAAACAAACAAATGTCCATCTCCACTGAGACAGACAAAACCATTCCAGAAATACAGACAGCCGAGAGGGCGTATAGCTCCTCCAATCCAGGAGAGCTTCCGTATCCTCACCAGCATCCAGACAGGAATCTCCTAGGAGTCCCTGGGTCCCTTCTCACCTCCTGGGATGCCTCCTAGGGTGGCAGTTGATGATCTCCTAGCATGTCTGCTGATCACTCCCTCTGTCTCCTTCTGAGATGCAAGCCACTGCAAAACCAAAAAGAAAAATACAGAACCTGTATAGAACCTGAATTCAGCTGGCACAAAATACAAAGACACAGACACGACTGTAAAACCAAAAGTACAGAATCTGAACATGAATTCAGCTGGCACAGAAACACAAAAACACAGACACGACTGTAAACCCGAAAGTAGAGAACCTGAACCTGAATTTAGTGGGCACAGAAAGACAAAGACAAAAAACATGACTGTAAATCCAAAAGTAGAGAACCTGAACCTGAATTCAGCTAGCACTGAAACACAAAGACAGACACACAGACAAGGTCTCACTTCCAAGTGGGTCTTTGGAGACGAAGGTGGTTGCCAATCCCAAGATGAACCCCAAATGAAAAACCTCCGGAGTGAGGAGACTCTCATTCAAGTCTTGGGATAACTCGACCCCCCAGGACCTCACTAGATACCATCCTTGATGCAATTGCACAAGGTTTATTGACAGGTAAGGAACCACTGCACTGAGCTGAAACTCATTTCCCACATAGGGGTAGTGAGTTTGACCCCGAGTAGCTGGGAGAAGGAGTATTTAAGGGAAGAAACCATCCAAAGGGGATAGGGATGGCGTCATTGAAAAATTTCAAAAATATCAGTGATAATCACAAGGGGGTAAGTAACTCCTGTTTCTCAAGATTATAATCTAACTTTATCTTCAGCTACTTCCTGAAACACAGTCACTGACCTGGTTAATCTAGATTTTTGATTCTTCTCTCCCTGCTTAGATTTTTGTCTCTCTTTTTTTTTTTTTTTTTTTGCTAGAGGGGTCTGGATTTATTCATGTCTTCCAAAGGTTTGAGTTTCTTGGGCTTGACAGCAGGGTCATGATTCTGAGCCCACACTTTCTCTTAGGAGAAAATTCCTTTCAATCTACAGAGGCCCTCTCAGCTTGATTTTGGCTTTGAACAGGCACTCTACCTTGCAGACCTGGGGTCCTTTCCCTTAAAGCCTATTAGGGTGCTTGCAGTGACCCTGAAGCCAGAGATAAGGTGCACCAAAAACACTGTCTGCTGGCTCAACTGCATGTCTTCTGGGGTTCCTGGCATCTTCTCTTCTACTGATTTTGGACCTTTTGCATCAATTCACTTCCCTCAGTTCCCAAAGTGGAAGTCTCATCATGCCCCCATCCCTCAAATTTCCAGCCAGAAGCATGGCTGAGGCTTTTGAGGTTGCTCTCTTTGTAGAGATATTTGTCCAGTAGAACATGTTTTACAACCACTATGCAATTTATTAGACATATTTTAAGTGACTACCATTCTCTGAACAGAATACTTTTTATGACTAAAGCAATGATTGTCGATCCATACAGCAAAAGTTTTTCAATGGGAAAACATTTTTAAAAATTAAAATTTAACAATAGGTTTTAAATGTTGATCTATTGAAAGACATTAAGAACAGATCAATACTTAATAAAATATTGTGAACTGGGAAGTGGTGGTGCATCCCTTTAATCCCAACACTTGAGAGGCAGAGGCAGGTGGATCTCTGTGAGTCTGAGCCTAACCTAGTCTGCAGAATGAGTTTCAGGACAGCCAGACTATACAGTTAAATCTTGTCTCACAAAGAAACAAAAACAACAACAAAAAATAGAAAAAATATTGTTGTAGAATATCAAGCATTATATCTCAGGTTATTGAATCAAATTTTAAATTACATGTAATTTTAAATTAGTTACAAATATATTTGTAACCAACCTGTTACATCAAACTTTAATCTTAACATTATGATTGCTATTACAAATTTCAGAAACAACTTTAATGAGGTGATTTTAATAGAAAGCTCAGATGGTTATGTCTAAAACAAAGTAGACATATGGTATCTTAGATAACATTTATAAACATAGGTAAAGTATATTATAGTTTAAGTAATGTGCTGCGGATCCCCAAGTGGCTGTAGTGGGCAGTGGGTCTTGAGACAATACTGCAGGTCCCTGGAGTGTCGGCAGGGAGTCACATGGTGGGCTAGAGACAGAGAGAAGAATAGGCATGCTTTTCAGAGTGAGGTTGTGTATTTGTTTAGTGGGCTATGGAAGGGAAAGGGGACAAGGAGAAAAGAGCAAAGAGAGAGAAAGAGAGAGAAAGGGAGGGAGGCAGGGGAGGAAGGAAGAGAAGTGAGGGAGGAGGAAATAGAGAGTAAGAGGGGGAGAGAGAGAAAGAGACAGAGAGAGAGGGAGAGAGAGAAACGGAGGGAGAGAGAGGGAGGAAGAAAGAGAGAGAGGGGTAGAGAAAGAAAGAGAGAGAAGAAGGGACTCAGGCAGCAAGCTGATGATTAGTTTGCCTTGGTGGACAGGAGAGGGAGTGGGCATGGCTGGTCTCTTATGGACAGAGCAGACCATTACATTGCCCTCTCTTTTTTGTAATAAGAAGGCAGGAGTTTAGGAACGACAAGTTATAGAAATTGGGGCAGCAGATTCTCAATATGGCTTCCTGCTTATTTGTGGGCATCGTTGAGGGGGAACCTGAGAAAGCTTGGTGCTTGTCACATCCTGGTATAGCTGATCTTTGGTTCCTGTAGTGCATGTTGTATGGAAATGTCTGTTTTCCCTTATACCTGTTTAGGATATTGGCAGAACAGAGGACAAAGTTAAGTTTAGAAAACAAAATTTAGGATCAGGGAATTGAGAGGAGTGTATTTGAACTGCTTATGGAGGATCCTTCAATTCGGTTCCCTGGACTCAGAGGAATTTTTTGCCTTTGAGAAAACATAAGTTTTAGACATATACATTGTATAAACAGTACCACAATTATGTCAGAATAACAGTGACAGATATGTTCTCACAATGAAAAGTATTTTTAAGACTATGGAAGGCAGCATGATAGAGAAATTTGATAACTTGTATTTGTCCTAAAAACCTTATAACTTGCAGGTATACTCCTTAATAACTTGTATTTGTGTTTTACAAAAATTTGTTTGGTGAGGTTGTCCTTTGAAAATGACAAAATCTCTCAGTTGTCAAACTGCATCAGAGATCTTTGAGAAGAATGAAATTTTACTTGAGTTATTGATTAAAAAAATGACAGAGAACTTACTTGGTTGGCACCTACAGATACTCCTCAGGGTCCTCCATGGTCACTGAACATAGTATTTACTCTTTGTTCTTTAGTGCGGGGCCTCCCAGACTCCAGAAGTTCCTGTGAGCTAAGAAATCTGTAGGGAAACAAGACCTTGACCATGCTGCAGCCAGCGCAGCCTGGATAGCTGAGACTGGCAGGGGGTGCCAGGATTGAGACATGGAGGCTTCTTTTCAGGTGGAAGAACAGCAACCTTTATTTTGCCCAGCAATCTTTTATACCTCTACTCTTTCTGTGGAGACCCACTGGCCAGAAAGAACACAAATATCCTTGTCAATTACAGACCACAGTCAGGGGGAGTGAGGGCAGCTGGATCACAACAACTCCCCCCATTTTATTTTATAATACCTTGCCTGTCATGGGGAATAGCCCTCTAGTATTTCCTGTCTTAGGTATCATACTGCCCCCAAAGTATTACCGGTCCGTGGCTACCCAGACACATAGCCCTAAACCAAGTATCCGCAGGACTGACAATGCCAATGAGCCAGACCAGTGCTGCAACTATCTAGCATGCACTAACTGGGTGGTAAAATTAACAAAAGCAGTATTCCAAACCCCTCCCATATGATGGTTGAGTTCCATAACAGTAGCAGAAGCATGCAATACAGTGCCACGAGTAACTCACATAACATGATTAATTGTTGAAAAGTCCAAAGATAGTCCACTTGCTCCTGAAAAAGAGCTACTTGTTGGTTTAAGGTCAAAATGCCCAATTAAGATCATTTTGAATGTCCAAAGCATTGCTGACTCTTTCAGCCTGCTGGTTGACAATCTCAGCCGTCTGCACAATCTATGAACTTCTGCCAATCTTCTATGGTTTGCTGATACTCCTGACACCGCTGACCCATATTTTAAAGTCAAAATACAATAGCCTTGTAATCATGTGACTGGTCCAAATCATTTGTCACCTCACTTCCAAGCTAGTGTCTGGAGCCCAGCATAATCTCTAGGGTGGCCACCGGAAAGACCCCTGCACTAGTGGTTCTACATGCAGAATAAAAGCCTCAGTGACCCATAAATAAAAGAAAGCTGAGACCGGCAGATGCCATGATTCTCTTGCCTGAGAAAGACGCTGTTTAGAATCTTTTCTGGTAAGCCACAACCTCATGGTGGTATACAGATTATTAGAAATGGGTTAAACTAATATGGGAGAGTTAGCCAATACGAGGCTTCTGACATCTGTGGTTTCCGAGTCACCCTAATCAGAGCCAGTCAGTCTTAAAAACTATGCCTATGGACAGAGGACGCTCTCCTACAAACCCTGTGGTGTTCACCACTGATTCACAACCTGCCTTTAGAGGGGGGATACTTTCCTATAGGCCTTATAGTATTGCTATTTTCATGGTTTCAGCTACGGGTAATTCTGTAGAATTAGGAGTGGCGGGGCTCCAGGTGGACAGGCAGACTAAAGACATCAAAGGAAGCAGTGGCACGGGAGGGGCAAGCACTGGGCCAGCCTTGCACATCAGGGTCAGGGTCTAAGCAGCTGGTGGCTCCAGGGATCTCTATCCACTTTACTCCCAGAATTTTGTTCCATCTTCTCTGCCTACCTTTCTCTGCCTACCTGAGTTTTGCCTTATCAACTAGGCCAAGGCAGTTTTCTTTAATAACCAATGAAAGAAAAACAAATACAGAAGGGCTTCCTTCACCACTTCCCCTTTTTCCGTTTAAACAAAAAAGAAAGGCTTTCACTTTAACACAGTAAAATTACATATAACAAAAGTTATTAAGCAAGAATTACAGTTACAATATTTATATCTTTTATCATAACTAAGGAAACCTATAATTATCCATTCTTCAACTCCATCAAAGACTCCAGAAGGGTATAATATTACCTAAGCAAACAAGAAGTAAGCAACTTTTAAAATTCTAGGAATGGCAGAGATATATTGCTGCCTGGACAGTCACCCAAAGTTCCTCTGTACCGTTGGGGCATCCATCTTCAGCCTGTAGGCCCATAGTATCCAAGACTCCCATAAAAGATCAGATTCTCATAACTTGAAAAATCTAACTTAGTTACAAGTATGTAGGAAAGAGCTGATACCCTTATTTCAGGCCAAAGATTAGTTCCATGTTCTCAAATGTTCTCCTATGAATCTCAGTGTAGTGTTCACTATGATTTGAATGGGGCTGATAATTATCCACCAAAGGTTCATATACTGAAAGCTGTATGACATCATTAAGGTGGTTCAAACTTTAAGAGATTGGATTTAGGACAAAATAATTCACTCATAAGTAAATTACCTTCAAAAAAGATAAATGATGTTCCTTGTTTGTTTTAACTTTTGTGAAAGAAGATTATATAATGAGGTGATTCTTCCTACCCACACTCTTGGCTTTCTTTTCATAATTTGATGGTTCTCTTTCCATTTATTCCTCATATTGTAATTTAGCCATAGTACCCTTGCCAAGATCATATTTTCTTTATATGATTCTTAATTTCAGCTAGTTTACTATAATAGAAAATAAACTAACATTGTGATATTTGTGCTTTCATTGAAAATCTCCATTATTAATGCTTTTATAATCAGCTTTTTCATTTTGTATTTGCATAGCATAAACTAGATGAATATCCTCACTTTTTAACAGATAAAGACCTTTGTTTGAGCTCTCAGTGGAGGTTGGGACCTTAGAGAGGAGCTCACATTTTCACCATGTTAGCTTTTGGCACAAATATAATCTTGTACCTTAAGTACCAGCAGCAATACTGGTAGTGAGTGAAGTTTTAAAAAGATCCCTGAAATGTCATCGTTAGTTATCCTCTGGAAACATCACCTGAAAGGGGAGAAGAAAAGAACTCCTACATGACAGCTTTGTTCCCAGTGCCTACTTCAGGATCAATCTGGCTATTGTGCAGCCTGCATTGACAGGCAGGAAAGTAGAATGTCTGTGGGGAAATGACATCACCTGGATGAGGTTTAACAGTGAAGGTCAACTTTGGGCCATCAACCCTGAGATTGACTTCTTTAGGGTGGCCCTTGGTAATCTACCACAAGCAATTCCAATACCATGGCCACAATTCACAGTAACAGTCTTTTCACCAATAGGATAGAGACCAATGATGGTGATGTGTACTGGGTGAACATTGACAAGCCTCTTCCACTTGATGGCACCAAACCTTCCTGGCTAGGAAAGCTCTGGAAACCTGCTGACAAGGAGACCTGTGAACCTGGGTCCTGGTTTCTATCATGGACCCAGCCTGGGAAGCCTCAGAGGGCATCTCTATTGATGCTATCAGTTTTGGAGGCTATGGACTGAAAGAGGTACCTCTCACCTATGAGGTCTTCACCTGGCATCACTGTGGGTCGGTGGATAACTCTATGTCCTCAGAATCCATTGCAGCCACTGAACACAAATAAAAGATCAATTTGCCACATGGTCTTTTTCTGGTTAAACTTTGGACACCACCTGGAATACTGACAGAGCAGATCCAAAAGAACCTGACTGCTCTATATCTTCCATGTCAACTGGTTCCTGAAAGATGAAGCAAGCTAGGCGATATTTGTCAATGATTTGAAGGAGAAGATAGTGCCCAAGAGATACCTATTTGACTAGTACCAAAGTAAGGACCCCTGGATCTCAGTGTCCTCAGAGTCATTTAAATCATTCAGCTATTCTAAACTCACACGGACTTCATGGGCAGAAGGTTTTTAATACCCAAAGCTGCCTGCTAGAAGAGGCCAACCAGGATCTGCCCAAGGAGGTGTTGACTGAGCTCAAAAGAGTGTGTACACATAATTTTGTTTTTCTGCAAGGTCCCATGTAATAGAGGCTGGCTTCAAACTCACTGTGTGGCTAAAGATGTAATTCTGATTCTTCTCTATCCAGCTAACACTTCCATAGCATCATCTGGGTCCTAGGCCCTATTCTAAGCACATTATGAAAAGCCCTTTTCCTTTTATGAAAGTACCATTTTACAGACCAAGAAATGAAGTTAGATTGGGCATAATGGCACATGTCTTGAAATTATAACACTAGGAAGATCAAGGCAAGAAAACCTCATACATAGTGAGACCATGTCTCTAAAGAAAGAAAACCAGAAATCAGAGAATTGTCCAGAGAATAGCTCCCCCCTCTCTGTGTGTGTGTGTGACAATAATTAGACTCTAGGAGGCAGAGGTCAGTGACTCTTTGTGAGTTTGTGTACAGCCTGGTCAACAAAGGTAGTTCTAGGACAGCCAGGGTTACACTAAGAAACTCTGTCTCAAAAGAAAAAAGAAAAGGAAATATAGAAGGAAAGAAAGAAGGAAAGGAAGGAAGGAAGAAAGGAAGGAAGGAAGGAAGGAAGGAAGGAAGGAAGGAAGGAAGGAAGGAAGGAAGGAAGGAAAGGGTTTGGAGAGATGGCCAGGTGGTGGTGGTACACACCTTTTATCACACCATTCCAGAAACAGAAATAGCCTGGTCTACAGAATGAGTTCTAGGAGAGCCAATGCTGTTATACAGAGAAACTGTCAGAATAAAATCAAAATAATGATAATGATAATAATAATACTCGGTGGTTATTTAAAAAAACAACTTGAAGTTTAGCACATAATATGTTGGGGAGTGTCTGGGGTAAACTGGAGAGAGAAGGTGGATTTGATCAAAAGGCATTATATACCCATATGAAACTCTCAAGGAACATAAAAACATTAATATTTTTAATGTGAAAAAAAGAGAAGAGCACAGATCACGTGAGCACTTGCATCAGGAAGATCTTATTTGTCTTTTAGTAAGCTTCCTCTGCAGGTTTCCGAGTCAGTATAATTCTAGGTATCCAACTGACATGCTTGTTTTATTCAATTTGTACACTGATAGTGCTGTAGAACAAGTTATCTTTTTTTAGGCTATAACCCACTACTGTGCTTATTTTTAAACTGCACGGAGAGTAGGACATAGCCTCTGTTCAAGAGTGCAGATGTTTCTTTAATTTGGGCTTCAGTATTTGCATGTTAACTCTTGTCAGGACCTTGCTCTCTTTCCTTTGCAGCTCTGAGAATAGTGTTTTATTTTTGTGGGTTGTTTATTTGGTTGAGATCAATTTCATTATGTAGTTCATTGTGGCCTCAAATTTTCAGATCTCCCACTTTACCATCCCAAGTGTTGGGATTACAGTTATGTGCTACTATGCCTGGCTTTGAAGTTCATTCTTTAAAAATCCCTGAAGTTCTGGAAATACAGCTCACTGGTAGATTGTTTTTCTAGTGCGTGGAGCTCTAGGGTGATTCCTCACTATTACAAACAATAACCAAACCCTATAAAATGCTCTGATCTCAAAAAATAATAAAAGATATATTATCCCGGAAAGACAAACATCGAAAGTTTTGTTTCATGCAAAATCTCGACTACAAAGGAGAGCAAAGGAATGGTGGATGGATATGACTGATGTACATTTTACACATGATTGACACACATTTTATGCATGTAAAATGTTGTGATGAAACCACTATTATGCACAAAATATGCATTAACAAGGAGAAGAAACTCAAAGGAGTGTCATCCTCACTGTCTCTCTCCAGAAGGAAAGACGCTCTCTGGGACCCAAACAGGGAAATGTAAAGGTGAGTCATTCAACCATCCTTGCCAAGGAACATGCAGTTATGATAGCTCAGTAGAGCCTGCCTGTCCTGAGTTCCTCAGGCCCTAAGTCCTTACTCAATGTCCTCCCCTGAACACCCTGCAGGGCCTTGGTCTCACTTGTTCACAGCTGACTGCACATTAGGACTAATAATCTCATTTCCTCTAGACCTGAGTCAAAACATGATGGGAATCCATGAACCAAGTGATATATTTGCCTTCACAGAATTAAAATATATTCATTTCCTAGCAAAAATATCATAAAAAGATTAAGAAAACAATTTACAAATTAGGGAAAATAATTTTCTAAGGACATAGCTGATAGAAGGTTGTTTCAAAATATTCAAGAATGTCTAAAACTCAATGACAAAAATTCAATGTAAAAATAAGGAAAAAATCTGAAAAGATGCTTAACAGAAAAATACAAAATATAAGTATATATGTTCTGATGCCATATGCCACTAAGCAACCATAAGCTAAAATAAAAATGTAATATCCCCACACATCTATTACAAGTGTCCAAATCCAAAATACAGACAACAGAAAACCTTGGTGGCAGACAGAAGTTTCTGAAGCTACTAGAAAATATCTCGGCTCTGGAACTACCCCTTGACACAGTAAAGTAGGAAGAGTTGGGGGCACCTTGGAAACACCGGAATTCACCTTGGGCCTAGTGGTATTTTTAACAAGCATGGAAGTGACCCTTTTCAACATGAGCGATGATGACTGGTCAAAGACAGATGACAGGAATGTGGGCTAAAGTGCAAGTGATGCAGGCACCAAGATTGCACAACATGAACCCACATTCATCACTGCTGATGATACAAAATAGCACAATCACTTTGGAAGACAATTTGGAAATTTTCTACAAAATCATTCAGACTTTTTCTATAGCATACAACCATTATGCCACTCAATATTTACCAAAACAAGTAAAAAAACTTAAAGTCTATGTGATGATATGCACATAATGGTTTATAGAAGGTTTATTTGTTGTTTCCCAAATTAGTAGCGATCCAGATGTTTGTCAGTTTGTGATCAGGTAAATAAAGTATGGTACATTCAGACTATGTCACTAAAACTAAAGCCCTGTCTGTTAGTTGTGACCTTACTAACTTCAAATGGGCATAACTTGAACAAATTTTGTGAGGAAAAGGTTCAACAAACTGAGTTTTCTTTAAAAAATTGAATAAGTTATTAAACCATGAAAGGATACAGAAGAAACATATGCATATATTACTTAGTGAAAGAAATCAATATGGAGGATATGCATGGTGAATATTTCCCATGATATTATAGGGAAGCTAAAACTGTGGTGACAGTAAAATGTTGGCAGTAACTAGCACTCAGAGGAAGGTACGACATGAACATAAGGAACAAGGAGGATTTTTCAGTGAAATGATGCTGTAGTGATTAATTTTGAATATACTCCCTCAATGGACTTTATTTGACCGCATGAAGGGTCTGGGACTTTCTGGGATTTCCTATTTCTTGACCTAAAGAAATAGGTCTTTATATATATATATATATATATATATATATATATATATATATATATATATATATATATATATATCCTGGACCTTTTATGTAGCCTTCACTCATGACAATGAAGGTGACTAAACTTATCAGGCAACAAATGTTTTTGATTCCTAAGATGTGGCAGACAAGAGACATCTCAGTCAGCAAAGCATTTGCCTTGAAAACATGTGAACCTAATTTCAGTTCTTAGAAGCTGAATGCAGTGGTGTGTCCTTGTAATCCTAGTGTTGGACTGGCAGGAACACAGATCCCATGGGCTTGCTACCAGCAAATTCTAGGCCAGTAAGAGGCACTGAGGACTCAAAAATGTGGCTAGTGCCTAACAACAAACAATAACTACAATTGACCTCTGACCTCCTCACACACCTATCCCCTCACCCAACATACAGAATCAGCAGACAGATTTGCGTTTTGGGCTGCATCTCTCATTGGGACTCTTATCTCAGGATCCTCACGTTCACTTAATTTAGGACTGTACTTTTGCTAAGCAGAATGTGAGGGTACTTTTGTCTTATATTTATGCCTGAAACCTCTAAAATCTAAGAGAGGATACTATGGGGTCTCACTGATAGAAGCAGGATAGTTTTAGAACTATTCAGAGCTTTTGCTTTATACCTGCCATACCTTGAAAATCCTCCATCTCAAGGCCTGAGCTACCCAATCCTGAGGCCACGGTCTTCATCTTCCAGAGACCTCGAAAAGAGAAATTAACCCCACTCAGTTGAAGCTGTCTTGGAACTCTGTGACTTGACCACAGGTCAGGATACTACAAATCACATTGATCTGGGTGTGTGCTTCTCTACTTCCTCATCAAGTTCTTCAATTTCTCTTAGATTTAAGATTCTACCTCTTTTGATACAAAGCAATTCTACTTTGGGGGTAAGACAGATCCTGAGAATCTTTAGTATTAGGGCAGGCAATTTGTTGGCTGACAGCCCTGCTTGGCATGTTCTTTATCTTGCATTCTTACAGGGACATCATAAATTTTATTCATGTTCCTAGATTACAGCTTCACTGAGAAATATCAAATTCCTAGAACTGATCAGTTTCTCTGTACTATAGGAAAATCATACACAAGGAAGGGACCTTGGGCAGATGTTTCTTTAGAAAAACAGTGGCTTGTTCTTTTTTTATTACAAGTCAGACTTAGCTTCATATATTCACATTGAAAATGTTATAATTTTTAAAAGGAAATTTGGCAGAATGATGGGATATGAGTGCATCATCTTTTGAGTTTATCTGATCTGCATCATATGTAATCACGGTTTTACCAGTATTTTCTCTCTTTCCTTATTTTTTTCCTCTGCACCTCAGACTTGTATTTTTTTTATTATTTTAGTTATGTTTCAATCTAGTGGATTAGACACAAAATATCTCTTAAGGAAAAAAACAGCAAGGTCCTTCACCAGGGTCAATCTGAGTGTGACCACCTTTTTCTCTACTCTATGTACATTCCCCAGTGCCCAAGATCTAGCCTGGGTCCTTCTTGACCTAGTTGTCCCCAAAGTCTACACTTCTGCCAAGACCTGCTCAAAATCACATCTAACCACTTAGTTAAACCAGATCTTGAACAGCTTTTTCCAGGGTCCAGGACATGATCTACCAACTCCTGATCTAAAGACCCCCTTTGAAGTACATTCAATGTATTAGCTCAGCCATATCCTGCACTTCCTTCACCAGGCGAATCTGCTTCATTCCACATAGTCTTTCTAATCTTCTACATCCACAATCAAACCACAGACTTGGACCAGGATATATATCCTGGATGGTAGTCAAGCCCTTGTGTCCACCTGACTCCATTTTATCTAAGCCCTACCCAACGTTTAGGTTTAACCTTCTCAGTACATCCTGTATCCAGAAACCAAGTGGATGTTACTATCCTAGTGTCTCCTACTTCAGACCAGTGGCCTTTGTCAAAGCCCCATAGTTTACCAGTTGTGTGAAACTATGCCTTATCAAAATCAGGGAACTTCAGACTTTTCATATGTGAGGTGTTTATGATAACTCCTGTCTTGTAGGAATGCCTAAGTGTGTATGAGATATGTAAAATTGTGGAAATATATTTTAAAATACAAATTCTTGTTATGATTCATTTTCCTTTGATGATATAGTTATCATAATACTGTTTTTAAAATCAGGAACTGTATTAGAAATTGTATCACATTCCAGGACAAAGATAACACTATTAGATAAAGTGCTACTTAACAAGGAAAACGTAAGTACTATTGTGATATTTCATTCGTATTTTAGTAAATACAGGTTGCCTTAACTTCAGAGAGTAAAACAGCTCCACTGGTCAGCTTTACAGACCAGGAAGTGGTGACCCACACCTCTAATCCCAGTAGGCACATTAGCTTGCCTTAGAAACCAGGCAGCAGTCTGTTTTCCTTTAATCTCAACCCTAGAGAGGGATATATAAGATATAATATATAAGACAGGAGGAAATTGCTTTCTCACTCAGTCTCATTCTGAGGATTCCTGGAGGCAGAATTGCTATTTTGGACTGAGGTAGAGGTAGGGGTCGCTGTTTTGCTTTTCTGACCTTCAGGTTGAACCCAATTTCTGTGTCTGGGTTTGTATTAATCATGCTACAAAGTACTATGTTTTCCTATGAAAAATCAATTTCAGTGTGAGGTCAACTTTTCTCAATTGATACAACACAATATTTTTTTTTATTTTTAAATGTACTGCAAGGACTCTAAAAATTTCCTTCCTTCAAGATGCCATTCCAGTTAAGCCACTTTAATTTTTATTCCTCTAACCCCTAGAGAAAATGTCTGAAAGTTGTCAAATTGCACACTGTGTAACATGATTAGTGGAACATGCTCTGGATTCCCCAGCCCATGGCAAAGAGTATCAGCACAGCGTCTTCTAGATGCCCTACCTTCCTTTAGGATTCCTTCTCAGATTGTGTGTGTATAGAACACTCAGGTTATTCAGTGATCTTTACCTCCTGGCACGGAATTACAGGACACTATCTATCCCGGCCAGTTTTCCCACAAATCCCCCAAGTAAATGTCAATGACATTTTCCCTTTCACAGCTTCGTTTCTCAATGGTGAGGGTCTGGCTCCTTCCCCCTCGCTCCCACATCCTAAGCTCATACATCTAGTTGTCTCATTTAAATTGTTTCCCACGGAAAGGATTGAAGTTTCCCAAGAACCGGCTTTGCATTAATCAAATAATTTCTATTTGATTATTTTCTTGTAAAACTCCCTTCCTAGCACTTGGGAGGAAGAGGCAGGTGAGCCTCTGAGTTCGAGGTCAACAAGTTCCAGGACAGCAAAGGCTACAGAGAGAAACCCTGCCTCAAAAGAATAAAAAGCACTACTACCACCACCACCACCAACAAAAACTTCCTTTCGTCCATTAATTGTATTGGTTACTACATTTTCTCTATCTTAGCTCTCTGCCTCTAAGAGTATATGGTTAAATGATGTTTAGGGAACAAGTAAGTATATGAGTATTTGGGCCTAACTAAATATTATTTAAGTCCACATTTTTAATTAATTTTTTTCCTATAATAAATTTTGATCACATCATTTCCCCTATTCAATCTCTTCCCAGGTAATTGAAGCAGAAACATTTATTTAACTCTTCTAATTTTATTAAATACAGAAAAAAAGTTTTAATGCAAATATTAAACACATTACACATTACCATTTTTATTTCTCTATTTCCTATACTGAATTATTTTAAGTTAAATTTAAAGAAATGCTTATTCCAATTCTATCTTATCTTGAAGTAGATGGATTAGGTAATAAAAGCTTCTCCAATTACTTTTATAATGAAACTCTTACTTTTAACACATTAACATGTGTGAACAATACGGTTTATTTAATAATCGTACTGATAGTAAAAGAGGATGTTTGAAGAATTGAAATCAAGCAAAATGCAGATAATTTTCGAAGTTGCCCACACAGAACAAGAACACAAAGCTGCTCATCACACTCCTCTAGTTAGAAACAGTCCTTCAGCACGTCTTTCAGAAACTGCCCTCTTGAAATGCCAAATCAAGTCTGAAAACTTTAACTTCACTAGGTGTGGGAGGACCTGTTTGGCACAGCTGTGAAACATTTAATTGCTGTGGATTAAAGTGTCACCAAGTACAACTGCAGCTGCAGCTTTTTCTTCCTCATCTTTCAAAGCCTCATCATACCAGGACTCAAAGGCACTGGGCACTGTGTGGTTGATCTTAGCCCAAAACTCTAGGATTTTCATCTTGCTTGTCTCAGCATGAGATCTTGGGCCCCACAGAAATTCATACCTTGCAGGATGACTGTTGGGTACTTGACGATACTCCAGGTATTTAAGCTTCACTAGATCTTGAGTGATAAGCTTCCTGGGCTCCCCAAAAATGAAATGCTTCTTTCCATCATATATTTTCATCTTATTCAAGAATTCCCAGATTTTTTCCTCAGTGGCACAGTTTCCTCTCAGGGATATCACACCTAGGAGATTCATTAGCAGGCCAGTCTTGGGAAATCCCCTGCCTTTACTCACAGTGCCATTGTTGGGGAGATCCATTTTGCTGACAAGGATGTATGAATGCTTTGGAGAGTCCACTTCCTTTAAGTCTACCCCGAAAACCACCTCTATGTTGAAAGAAGCTTGTCTGAGGATGTCCGAGAAGCGCTTCCTGTGCTTTTTGGTGATTATCTTCAACATGTCTGCTTTCAGAATGGGTCTCTTCATTTCATACATGTGCATCATGTACTTCACCACCGTCTGAACCAGACTGCTTAGAGAGCTCTGTGGGGGCTTCAGAGTGGAGGCAGAGGCCTGGGAAGAATGCTGCTTTCTCTTAATTCTGTAGTTATCTCCTTCATTCGCTCTTATAGGAGAACCATTGTTAAACTTGGTAGTAGAAAGAGCTTTCTGCAGCACCTTGGAAGTGCTTTGTAGCCTACAAGCTGATTTTGTACGGGTAATAATCCCCATATAAGGAGAAGGTAGAGAGGGAGATTCCTCTGTTGCAAGGGCCTGAGCACTCTGGAGCTCTTGGGTTATACCTTCACTCTTGTGACATTTTTCTTGGCTTTGGAGCTTACTCTTCTGATTCCGAGGCATGGTGATCTTGTTCAGAGTATAGGCTAGCAAGCCAGTGATGCAGTCACCTAAAGAGAGAATGGGATTGCATAAGCACCTTCAGCATAGACACAGACACAACTCTTGGCTTTAAGGAGACCACCTTTGCAGGATTCTGTGAAAGTACCATCCTAAGAACTCAGTTGGCACTTGTTCTGATCATCCTATCCTCTGATAACCCTGTGGCACTAAATACAGTGTGCTTTCCACTGCAGCCTGCCACCTCGGCCTGGTGTGCACTGGGAATGCAAGTGATGGTGGCAGGCTTAATTCTGGTGGACCCCTTTCCTCGGGGGATAGAAGATCTCTGATCTTCAATGCCAATGAAATTATCAGATCAAATTGTAAGCCATGCCTAGGCCCCTTCCTTGTGCTGCAGTAATTTTTGGTTACTTCACCAAATGCCCTCATTCCCTTCCTTGGGCCCCTAAGATGAAATGAAAGAACACCTGAACCCTCAATACCTTCTCCAGGTAACTAAGTTCTAAAAGCTGACACGGGCTCACTGGCTGCTATGTTAGACACTACCCTTTTTGAGGCTTTCTGGGCAAAATTTAGTGTGACAGGTTTTCTGGGCCCACACAGGGCTAGAGTAACCCGATATGGGACAGATTTAGTGGGATGCTATAGATTGTGAGGATGAAATCGGTCTTTTAAATCCAAAGTCAGGGTCCTAAATCCAGGTGACTCCTAGGGTATTCTATCCCTTTCATTCTTCCAAGATTTGGCATTTCAAGAGAAATGAGAATAACCTATATCCTGCCACCATTGCCCAAGGTTTCCCCATACTGACAACAGGGGTGTGTTGTTAAGGAACCTCACTATTATAGAATCCGTGCTCTTTAGGTCCTCAACATATCAAGTGGAGCCAGGGATTCTTGCTGTTCTCACATGAGTAATGTAAACTTGAAATGAAGAGTCAACCTTCCTCAATCACCATTAGAAATAATAATTTCAAGCCTCAATGGGCCAACCTCTGGAAAGATTCTCAGGTGTCACAGGAGATACAGGGATCTCTGAGACTCCCTATTTTGGGGAATGTGTCTTTTAACTCAGAGTTTCTCAACTGACTTTGCCCTCCCTTGCAGAACCAGGAGCCTACCCATTACATTCAATTTTGCTGTTTTCTGTGACTCTCCAGGCACAAATGATGGACACTTCAATCGTGGAATTCTGCCTACTGAATTATTTCTCTGTACCCTAGGATCCCTCCTTCCGCCTATATAATAAGTTCACTAGCCACAAACATCTTCCTCTTTCCTTGGTGTTTTGAGTGAAAATCCAGATACACTACAAAAGAGAACAGTTTTCTCTGGGTCCCCACAGGACTGAAAATGGAGCTGGGTCTTTTGACATCTCTTTTAACGAGTGCAATGGTAGATCCAAAGATGCCTCACTATACTGACTGAAGTCCCTCAGCCTCCAAAGGAAGCCACAAACTCCCCAAGAGGAGGCACTGTAGGCAAGACTTACATGTTTTTTTTTAATTTATTTATTTATCTTTTTTTTTTTTTTTTTTTTGGTTTTTCGAGACAGGGTTTCTCTGTGGCTTTGGCGCCTGTCCTGGAACTAGCTCTGTAGACCAGGCTGGTCTCGAACTCACAGAGATCCGCCTACCTCTGCCTCCCGAGTGCTGGGATTAAAGGCGTGCGCCACCATCGCCCGGCTAATTTATTTATTTATTAAGGATTTCTGCCTCCTCCCCGCCACTGACTCCCATTTCCCTCCCCCTTCCCCGATCAAGTCCCCCTCCCTCATCTGCTCGAAGAGCAATCAGGGTTCCCTGACCTGTGGGAAGTCTAAGGACCGCCCACCTCCATCCAGGTCTAGTAAGGTGAGCATCCAAACTGCCTAGGCTCCCACAAAGCCAGTACGTGCAGTAGGATCAAAAACCCACTGCTATTGTTCTTGAGATCTCAGTATTCCTCATTGTCCGCTATGTTCAGCTAGTCCAAATTTATCCCATGCTTTTTCAGACCCTGGCCAGCTGGCCTTGGTGAGTTCCCAATAGAACATCCCCATTGTCTCAGTGTGTGGGTGCACCCCTCGCGGTCCTGAGTTCCTTGCTCGCGCTTCGTCTCCTTCTGCTCCTGATTTGGACCTTGAGATTTCTGTCCGGTGCTCCAATGTGGAAGACTTACTTGGTACTCATAGCCCAAGCCTCTCATCCAAGCAGGGGGCAAAGATTTGTGAGAAGCCTTGTTTAGGGAACAATTCCTCTACTCTCATCCTCCCAAGGGCCTCTCAGCTTTACTTTGGTTTTTAACAATAACTCCCTTTACCAGAACTGGGGTCCCCACCATTGTACTCCATTAGGCTATTTGCTGTTGTTACCTTCCAGGTTAAATGAGGAGCACTTAAAACTCCTGTTCATGGGCTTAACAGAGTGGATTCAGTGGAGCAAGAATCCTCCCTATGAGGACTCAAGGCTTCGCGTTCACCTTTCTTAGTTCTTACACCAAAAGTCTAGATGTGTATAAACTAAACGGCTAACACCCAGACCAATAGAAAACAGAGTTGTTTTTTTTTGATACACCCATCCCCCCCCCACACCACTCCTCCACATGACAGCGCTATAAATCCCTCGTGTTACTGACCTGAATCACAGACCTCCTACATGAAGTTTTCAACTCCCTCAGTAGGCAGATAGGACCAGCACAATCACAAGCTGGCTGCCCTCTGTCTGTTAACAGGACCTAGGCAAACCACGCCTCCCTCAGTGAGCTGTTAGGACCTGTGCAATCAAAGGCCTCCTTGCAACAGGGCCTAGGCAAACCACGCCCCCCTCTGTGAGCTGTTAGGGCCTGTGCATGTGCTCTTCTCCTTATATCCATTCACAGGCACCCCCTGTTGGAGGTTCTTAGGTCTGACACCAGGGACTGAATGGTCCCTCCCTAGTTTGTGGGGAAACGTTCTCTCATCAGTATTTGGGGTACCCCAGCTATACTGTTTTTGACCAGGACTTCTCTCTTGTAAATCTGGGGCTCATAACATCCTATTAGGTTACTTGTTGTGACCTTCAACACAGATCTGGAGAGGACGTCAGAAACTTACTGTGCTGACTCATCAGAGTGGATTCTTTGTTTGTTTGTTTGTGTTTTTGAGACAGGGTTTCTCTGTAGCTTTGGAGCCTGTCCTGCAACCAGCTCTGTAGACCAGGCTGGCCTCAAACTCACAGAGATCCGCCTGCCTCTGCCTCCCTCCCGAGTGCTGGGATTAAAGGCGTGCGCCATCACAGCTATGCAACAGAGTGGATTCTATGACTCCCGTGTCCCCCCTCCCCCATTAAGTCTTCATTTGAAAAAGGTTTTATTTATGTTAGTATTGTTAATTTAAAAATTATTTAGTTTATATCATGTGTATGAGTGTTTATCCGCAGGTATACACATCATGTGCATGCCTGGTCCCCAACGAGGTCAGGAGAGGGTGTAGGATACCCTGGAAAGGAAGTTACACACAGTCATGAACCTCCATATGGGTCCTGGGAAACAAACCTGGGTCCTTTGCCAGAGCAACAAATGCTCTTAACTGATGTGTTATCTATCTAGCCCTTTATGGAAGTGTTCCTAAGTGCTTCATCTATGCATTCTATTTCAATTCCTTTAGGCACAGACTTTTATGAGTATGTGGCGGCTTTTATTAATACTGTTAATAATACTGTATTGTATAATGGAAACTCCCTGAGACCTTTGGGAATATTTGAAAGAAAAGGGATTAGTGGATACAAGGAAGGTCTCTCAAGCAGATGATGGTTCAGTCTCTTGCAGTTTTTTAAAAATACAATTTCTCATATTATAGGCTCAATGTCCTTTATTTATGGCTAGAATCCAAAAGAAAAACATATAGTTATCCTCCTGATATTGGAAGGAGATAAGATTTCCAGGCAAAAATTGGAAACTTGGGGGTGGGGATGGGGGAGGAAGGGGAAATGGGGAGAAAAAAGTGAGAAGGGGAGGATGAGGAGAGCTTGGGGGAATGGGACAGTTGGGATGGAGGCAGGGTGGATATGGGAGTAGGGAAGTATATATCTTAATTAAGGGAGCCATTTTAGGGTCAGCGAGAGACTTGACTCTAGAGGTGTTCCCAGGTGTCCATGGAGATGTCCCCAGCTAGATCCCTGGGCAGCTGAGGAGAGGGATCCTGAAATGGCCCTATCGTATAGCAATACTGACGAATATCTTGCATATCACCATAGAAACTTCATCTGGCGATGGATGGAGATAGAGACAGAGACCCACACTGGAGCATCGGACTGAGCTCCCAAGGTCCCAATTAGGAGCAGAAAGAGGGAGAACATGAGCAAGGAAATTAGGACCGCAAGGGGTGCGCCCACTCACTGAGACGGTGGGGCTGATCTAATGGGAGCTCACCAAGGCCAGCTGGATGATGGAGCTTGTGATCAAACCGGACTCCCTGAACGTGGCTGACAAGGAGGGCTGACTGAGAAGCCAAGGACAATGGGACTGGGTTTTGATCCTACTGCATGTAATGACTTTCTGGGAGCCTAGTCTGTTTGGATGCTCACCTTCTTAGTCCTGGATGGAGGGGGGAGGACCTTGGACTTCCCACAGGGCAGGGAACCCCGACTGCTCTTTGGATTGGTGAGGGAGGGGAAGGGGGATGGGGGAGTGGGAGGGAAATGGGAGGAGGTGGAAATTTTTAATTAAATAAAAAAAGACAATTTCTCATGTAGCCCAGACTAGCCTCAAACTCACTGACCCTAAATTCTTTATCCTCCTGCCTCTTTCTTTCCAGTACTAGGATTACACGAGTGTTCCACCACACCTACTAGGCCTTATTTTTGCTTCATTCATTTATTTGTATTCTTAGCATACAGTTAACTGTAAAAAGGTCTCATGGCATTGTCACACATGTTATATGTTAATACTTATGAACCCCATTTCCAGGTATTAGCCACTATTCCTATTATCTTCTTTTCCCCAATTAGTCTTTCTCTTACCTTTAAGAATTTTTTAAATATATATTTTTTTCATATGAAATAATGAAGTTATTTGATTTTTGGAAAAGATTGTGGTACTTGAAATCAGGATCTCCAGTGCCATATACCTTCCTGCAAATGACATGATTTTTTAAGCCTTCAGACATCACCTATCTATGCAATCCTATAACCCTTAAATATATTATTTATTTTATTCATACTTCACAGTGAACAGGTATTTTTGTTTCATGTTTTTAATCATTGCACTAAGGAATGAGAGGTAGGAGAATTTCACAGACTTTGAAGTCAGCCTGGTCTGGTAGTGTATGATGTTTTTCTCTAAAGTGAAATGAGTACATAGAAAAAAAATCTCACCCATTTATTTTGGTGATCTTATTGCTTTCACTGGGTATTATATCCAGTAGTTCGAATACAGACTGTTTATCTGTTTTGCTGTAGAACACGGCCCTAGACTTGAGCCTTCTACTTCCATGATAACCTATAGCATTCACTATAACAGAGACAAGAAGAAATTCAGAAGCAGGAAGCAAATTTCAGGTTTGGAGGGGTGAAATACTGTGGGTTTTCATTATCCTATTCTGTGGAGGATACTGTCACTTACTAACTGTTCAAGTTCATAAATTCTCTGAGCGGCATGTTTCACATCTGTACAACAGTTTTGGTAAACCCTATCTTCTAGTAGCCACAGAACAAGTACAAGGAATGGAAAACATTTTATATAGTGACTAGCATATATTGAATCTCTCCCTTGTTCTGTCTCATGCCTGCAGATGCCAACCAAAGATTTCCCTTACACACATACTTAAAACTTAACCTAGCCAGGATTAAAACTTTAATTCCAGCACTCCGGAGGCAGAGGCAGGTAGATTTTTGAGTTTGAGGCCATCTTGGTCTAAAGAGTGAGTTCCAGGACAGCCATGGCTAATAAATAAACGAACAGACTAAAAACAAAAAAGACAACGTAAGAAAGATAGATGGATCCCCCTCTGAGAGGCCTACTTTGAAACCATCTCAGTGTGTTAATGAAGGGCAGGGTGAGACACTTTCCTGTCCTCTCTATTAAAAAGCATATTGTTAGCTCTGTCCCTACCCAAGTTCTCTGACTTGCCTCCTGGAAGAAAAGGAGGTACCTTTTCTTTTGAAAAAAAATTTTATTCACTATGTGAGGCCTGTGCCTCCATGAGCCCCACTAGGAGGAAGCAATAATACTTCTTGTCAGTTAGTTATTCCAGCACAACAAAAGTCTTTCAGGTCTGAGGAAAGGACCCAAGTTCTATGAGACTATTTTTCTTGTGTAACTCCATAAGTTATACTTGGTATCACCATGTTGATACTTTTTAGGCAGTGAGCTTTCTCCCTCTTTTAAGCAGAGCCACACATAATCTAGTCAAAAAATCTTATCTTTAAAGCCATTTCCCACTCCATAAAAGGCTAAGTTCAACTCAGGTCTTGGTAGTGCCCTCCCATGGATAAAGAAGTGAGACATTATAAAGTTACTTTTTCTGCCTTGTTTGTCTTTAAGTTAATAATGTTGCTTCTCCCCCACACATACACTTTTGTTGTGCTTGGGTCTTCTATCATTCTCATGTTGGTTTATTACCTTACTTCTATCAAAGCCTGAAAATTCTTTCTTGCTTGACATCACAATGCTCCCATAGTACCTTTAGATTACTCAGAATCTTAAAGGAGTATGTGAAGCAATATTGCTAGGACTGGCAATTTTGCCAGGAATATCTTGTCAGGGAATGTATGTGGAGTAGGTCTCTCTGTAATATTCTTCATATTCTGAGGTGTTGGTAATGTGGCATTCCCCTCTGTATGCTATGATATGTTTTATTACTATTAGTTATTAAGATGTTTTGGAAAATGGCTTAGTAGAGTAAAGCCAGGTGGGAAAAATAAACAGAGATATAGAGAGCAGTCAGAGTCAAAGAGATGCCATGTAGCTGCCTAAGGAGAAGGACATGGTGGAACCTTAGTGACCTTACTGATAGGCCACAGCCTCATGGCGATACATATATTGATAGAAATGGGTTAATTAAGATGTAAGAGCTAGCTAGAAATACATGATAGTGATCGACCAAACAGTATTGTAATTAATATAATTTTGTGTGATTATTCGAGTCTGGGAGGACAGGAAATAAACAAACAGTCTCTATTTATAGAATGGCATCCACCATCTGGGACACTGATCCACGTAAGACCTGAAAAAGCTTTTTACAAAAGAGGACTTCTAGACCTACAAGAACAGGAACCAAGCACAGCTTCTTGGTAGCTGCATTTTTTCAGATAGATTCTGTTTGCTGGTGGCAAGCAGAGGAACGGCTTCTTTAAGAGAAGTCTTCCTGACCCAGTGTTAGCAGAAAAAAAAAAGCATGGCTTCTTTAAGGAAGAATGACAGAATTAAACTACAAACTCCCTACTAGGGTCCAGGTTCCTTTTCAGTTATGGAAGAACACCAGTTACTATCTGAGCCATCCCCATTCCAGCTAGAATCTACCCCACATTTGGCTAAATTACAAAAGAAGATTGCTGGGGCATAGACAGAAATAAATCCACGTGGACTGGCAAGACATTAAGCCCCAATAGTACCTCAGTTGACTACTACCACAACCCTAATTCAACGGAACTATTAAGAAACAAGTTTTACATATTGCATTTATAAAAGACAGTACGGGACATTGTCAGGTGGTATACAAGTTGTATCCAAACAACCACTCGGCCACAATCCAAGGTACACATGAGAGTCAGAACTTGAGGCAAAATACCTGGAGAATAGTGGGAGGTGGGCTTTACTGAAGTAAAACTAGACCAAAATGGGTATAAGTATGTCCTTATATTTGCAGATACCTTTTCAGGTGGGTTAAAAGTTTCTCCTATCAGATGAGAAATAGCACAGGTTACGATAAAGAAGCCATTAAAGGAATTAGTCTCCCAATTTAGCATTTCATTGGTAATGTGGTCCAAGAAAGGCCCAGCTTTCATAACTTGAATTTCTCAATTACTGGCTACAGTCTTAGAAATAACATAGTATATTTTACCTATAGACCTCAGAGCTCTGGGAAAATAGAAAGGATCACCCAAGCCTGAAGGAAACTTTATCCAAACTAACAACATAGTTCAGTGAAGGTTGGGTGAGCTTTCTTACCTTTGTCCTCTTATGGCCTGATTTGTACCTTTATAGAGAGGGGATTTTCTCTTTTCTAATTCTTTTCAGCAGACCTCTTCCTAGACTATGAGATGTACGCTCTACCTAGACTATGTGATGTACGCTCAGATAACATTTCTAACTATTTGCTTTAGGTCCTGCAACAGGTTCTTCAGCATGTCCAGAAAACTGTGAGAAGGACCCAGTCAAGAGACTGACCTAACTTCCCACCCTTAGCAGGTGAGTGATGCTGTCTGGGTTAGAAGACATCATCCAAAACCACTTGATTATCATTGGAAGAAACCACATCCCAGGGTTCTCACCATACCCACCACTATTAATAATGTTGGGATCACTCCCTGGATTCATCATACCCAGCACAAGTGGGCAACAAACACTCCTGACCTGTGGACTCTCACTCACTCGGAGGATCCTTTAAAGGTAATCTCACCCAACTCCACAATTTCCAGATAAAACAAAAAAAAATGCCTTAGTACTATCAAACCTGGATCTGCTTTCTACTACATCTCTGTCTTGATTACCCAATTCTAGGACAAAAAAAAAAAAATAGAAAGAGAATGAGAGAAAAGAGAGAGAAAAGAAAGAAAGAGAGAAACAAAGAAACAAAGAGAAAATCCCCCATGTTAGGACAGCATTTATATTCTAACAGCTGGTTAAATTAGCTCATATTTCAAATACTACTGACTTGTCTTTACGAGGTTTTAAATGCTGCAAGTATTTTAGGTACTTGTCTTATTCCTGTTTGTAAACCCATTCAGGATATTGCTAACCTAACAATATTTAATCTTTCAACAGGCACTCCTAAGCCTACCAGTTATAAAGATTCTTACAATTGGGGGAGAGTTTCTTATAATGAAGAAGTAGATGCGATAGAATTCCGTACTCCCTGAATCTTGCCGGGAAATCTTGGGAAAGAGTAAAGCATGTTTTCTTGGTAGCGACAATTTCTCGGGTCTATTCTGCTTGCTAGAGGCAAGCAAGCGCTCTCATCTAAGAGAGGCTTCCTGATTCAGCTTTAGCTGCAAAACCCTGCAGCTCTTAAGAGGTTTTGGCACAAAACATACAAATGACACATGTACTAAAATATAAAACCTAGAAATTCTTACACATAGCCAAGGGACAAATAAGTTGCTCCAGCACTGAGGTCATCCTTAACAGGACATCCTATATTCCTTTGCCTGAAGGATGTTTTTATACATGAACAATATTATAACCATATTCCTGCTAACTTGTCTCACAATAACCATTGATATTTAAGCAAACTGTTTATTATTTTCTTGACAGTCCAGGAAAAGTCCAATAAGACAACAGTGTCAGAGACAGAGAGAGTCCCTGACTGGAGACTGTGATGATTATATTGTTCTCCTCTCAAATCCTAATGTTTTGGCCATCTTGTTCTCTGTAATAAGCCTCCCCATTACGGCTGCATACAGTGATGGCAGCTTAGCTGGGTGGCCTTTAAAATAGCTAAAGGTTTAAACTATATGTCCAGTGCTATTAGCTTATTAAGTAAAGAAAAAAAAGTACATTGACAGGCTATAATAGATAACAGGGCCACTATTGACTATCTAATGTTACTGTACCAACAAGGACGCCAAGAAGTTAGGAAAATGTGTTGTTTAATCTTCCTGTCTGTAACGTTACCTCATTACTTCTCTTAGGAGTGGGTCAGTCAAACTCAACTTCCTCCCTTGAGTTTTGTTTTGGACCATTCCAAGGACTTTCAAACCCAAGCTGCTGACTTGGGGCTCATTGTCTGAAGGGGTTGGAGGTGTACTTGATAAGGACAGAGCAGGATTTGGGTTACCTGACAGAGAACCTGCAGTTGATCATTGTGGTGGCACCAATGAAGAGGCTGACATTTTTTTTGTTGTTATTGTTGTTGTTTTCGCAGGGTACTCACTACCACACAGGCACTCTGTTCCTGCAACCTGCCCTGGTACATAGCTGCTGTACTTCCCAGTCCTTTCCTTCCTAAGCCAAATTCTTCACCATGGACCAAGGTCCTTGCTGCCAGTTACTTCCCCTTAACCCTGTCCTTTCTGACACTGCCTAGGAAAATTTATGCTTTTGTTTCCACAAAAAAGTGTGGTTTTTCTTCATTCAGATCCAATGGGTTATAAATATTGTCATCATTTAGAGGGGTTGGTTAAAAATTATCATTGGTTAGGGTAAGAAGAAAAACTGCTACAGGTTTTTATGTGATGATTCAAATTTAGAGTTATTTCAGCTATGGTATATGTATGTTTCTGTTCTTGTTTAAAGTGTTATAGGCATATAATACTACAGACTACTAAAGGAAACCACAAGAAGGACTTTGAAAAAAGTTTTCATGTTGTCTAAAAAAAATTCAGGAGATTAAACAGAAAAGAAAAGAAAAAAGGTCTAAAATCAAAATGTCTGGGAAATCAGAGGAGCTCAGATTTAAAAAAAACTGAGGAGTATAGTAAGTTGTAGAAGGTCAGAGGAGGTATGAGATTTGATCGTGTTATTCTAATTTTGATTATTTTCTTCATTAAAAAACAAAGCTAATGATTCACTCTAAAATGTTTGTGTTGGGAATGGGGTCATACTCTTCAAAGGAGAGAGGGGGAGAAATGATTGCCTACTGCACCCCTATACCCTGTCTTTCCTTCTCCAAACAACTTGGAAGAGGAGTTCTTTTTTATCCTACTACATTACCCCCAGGTGCCCCAGGATAAGAGGACCTGGAGGTAAGATGGGGAGGGGTGGAGGAGACCCCACATACACACACATTAGCATTCTCAAAGGGAGGAGCTGGCAGCCTGGTCTGACTCCATGGCCCTTGTATTGTGCCCTGTGGGCCAACCTAATGCTGAGGGCAGGCATCAGCTAGTCCATTGGCCCCTTGTCACTAACAACCTTTATAATTAGAAATTACCAAATCCTAAGTTTTCTAAAAAGCCTTTAAGGATGGTTGACCTGGTGGATTTTGTCCTTTTCACTCATCAGACCACAGAAGATGATTGTTTCCAACTGCTCCAGGTCCTCTTCACTACTGAGGAAAGATCAGAACAGAGGCTTAGAAATTGGTTCCAAGCCCAGATGGAAGACTGGCCACCAATGCAGATTTCATAAATGTTGGGGTTCCTGTGACATGACCCAACTGGGATTTCAACACAGCATAAGGTAGGGTGATGCTGAAAGTCTACCGCCAGACTCTAATGGACGGTCTATGGGCTGCCACAAGGTGGCCCATAAATTTATCCAAAGTGAGGTACTCCAGACGCCTAAATTAACACCAAGAACATTCCTAGAGAAGCTGATAGAAGCTTATAAAATCTATACACCCTTAAATCTGGAAGTACCAAAAAATTGGTCTGTAGTCAGCATGGCTTTTGCCAACCAGTCAGCTCCAGATATCTGACGTAAGTTACAGGGACTAAAAGGTTTTAAAGGTAAGAGGTTGGCTAAACTTATTGCAGTTGCTGAAAAAGTATTCAATAATAGGGAGACCCCCCCAAAACAGACAGACGAAGGGGCTCATCAAAGCTTTAAAAAGACAAACATGGGGGCTCACCAAAGTCATTCTGGCTGTGTAAAGCAGTCCAGATGTTAGAAAACAGAACTGGCATTTGGAGATTCACCATGTAAAGGGAAAGGCCTAAAGCAGGGACTGCGCAATAGGCCTAGTCTGCAGAAAGGCCAATGTGCCTTCTGTAGGAAGTTGGGTCATTTAAAAAAACTAAATGCCCTAAATGACAGGACTCAAACGTAAAGGTACTAAAACAACAACAACCACAAAAGCAACTAAAGAGGACAGGGTTCAGAGCCTCTCCTCAAGCCTTAGGTGATCCTAAAGCTGGAGGGGAAACCCACTGATTTTCTGGTGGATACAGGAGCACAGCACTCCATTCTAAAACAACCCCTAGGCAACATGTCACCAAAACAATCTTGGGTGCAAGGGGTCACGGGGATGAACTGGTATTCATGGACTATTCAAAGATCAGTGAACATTAAAAAAAGGTCGAGTAACCCCACTCTTTATGTTTAAAAAAGACTTATTTGTTATAATGGGGCCCACATCCATTTTGTTTACAGGCCCCCCCAAATCAGAGACACATAGAGATCTGCTCCAAAATTGGCTCAAAAAAAAAAATCCCAAGTATGGGCAGAAACAGCTAAAGGCAAGTGCAACACCAATGCATGTCAAACAATCCCCAATGCCCAGAGAGGCCAAGCAGGGGATCACTCCCCATATTAAGTGCCTCAGAGACCTGGGTATCTTGGTCCCTTGCCATTTGGCCTATTTATGTGAATGACCGCCTAATAGCAGCTGACGCCTTAAACACCTGCCAAGCTGCCACTAAGGAGCTGCTTAGAACTTTGGGAGACTTAGGGTATCGTGTATCAGCAAAAAAGGCTCAACTCAGCCAGACTGTGGAACTTACCTGGTGTACATACTCAAGGGGGGCAAAAGGTGGTTTTCAAAAGCAAGGAAAGAGATCATCTTGAAGATCTTCCAACCCAACAACTGTCGCAAAGTGAGAAAATTCCTAAGGTCTGCTGGGTTCTGTAGGCTCTGGATTCCTGGATTTGCTAAACTAGCTTGGCCTCTGTATGAGGCCACAAGGAGAGGGAAGACTCCCCTCGATTGAACCCCACAGATAAAAAAGGCCATCAATAAAATTAAGGTGGTTCTACTAAACATGCCTGCTTTGGCACTACCAAATGTCACCAAAGCCTTCCCACATGTATATGGGAAAGAAGAAGGAAATGGCGAAAGGGGTATTGATGCAAACCCTGGGTCCATGAAAAGGGCCTTCTTGCCACCACATAATTGCAGCAACAGCTTTACTAGTTAAAGACTCACACAAGCTAACTTTGGGGCAAACTCTTAAGAGTGACCACCACCCATGCTATCGAGGGGGTACTTAAACATCCTCCTGATAGATGGCTCACTAACTCTCAGCTGACTCTTATTATTATTATCAGGCTTTGCTCTTAAACCCAACCAGAATCCAATACACCCAGAACAGTGCCTCTAAACACTGCTACTCTGCACCCAGCCTCTCAGCAATTGTCTGGACATTCTGAGCTATCTCCACAGGATCAGGCCAGACCTCAAGGATGTCCCTTTGTTAAGGGCTGAGGTAACATGGTATACAGATGGCAGTAGCTTCATCAAAGATGGTATCTGGGGGCAGTGGTTACAACTGAGAAAGAAGTCATATGGACATCAGTCCAGAGGGTGGAGCTGATAGCTCTAATAAAGGCACTGCAGTTGGAAAAGGAAAAAAAAGAGTATCTATTCCCATAGCTGGTATGCATTTGCCAAGATACATGTCCATGGTGCCATCTGCAGGGAGAGGGGACTGTTGACTGAAACAAAAAAAATGGTTATTAAAAAATAACGAGCAGAGTTTAGACCTCTTACAGGCCATATGGCTGCACCAAGAGATAGCAGTCATACACTGTCCTAATCTCGAGGGGAAGCAGCTATGCAGACAAGGCAACAAAGGAGGCTGCCCTCCAGACACCAGCCATCCTGGGGCCACACCAAAGATGATAACACCTACATTGCCAAAATTTCTAGCTGACACTGACCAAGTGCTTCAAAAAAATCCACTCATGTACAAACACTTAAAAGGAGGAAGGATGGCCGGGCGGTGGTGGCGCACGCCTTTAATCCCAGCACTCGGGAGGCAGAGGCAGGCGGATCTCTGGGAGTTCGAGGCCAGCCTGGTCTACAAGAGCTAGTTCCAGGACAGGAACCAAAAGCTACAGAGAAACCCTGTCTCGAAAAATCAAAAAAAAAAAAAAGGAGGAAGGATGGTTCAGGACCCTGGATGAACGAATCATCCTCCCATCAGACTTTGTCACTCAACTAGTCCGACAAATACACCAAAGTACTCACTTGGGAGAAAGAAAAATACAGGACCTCTTAAAAAGAGCACATCTGGCTGGTCAGTGGTGATGCACACCTTTAATTCCAGCACTCGGGAGGCAGAGGCAGGCAGATCTCTGTGAGTTCGAGGCCAACCTGGTCTACAAAAGCTAGCTCCAGGACAGGCTCCAAAGCTACAGTGAAACCCTGTCTCAAAAAAAAATAATTTTTTTTGGGGGGGGGGGTTGATCCTACTTCATGTTCTGGCTTTGTGGGAGCCTAGCCAGTTTGGATGTTCACCTTCCTAGACCACGATGGAGGGGGAAGGACTTTGGACTTTCCACAGGGCAGGGAACCCTGACTGCTCTTCAGACTGGAGAGGGAGGGGGAGAGGAGTGGGGGGAGGGGAGAGGAGTGGGAGAAGGGGGAGAGAAATGGGAGGCTGGGAGGAGGCGGAAATTTTTTTTTCAATAAAAAAAAAAAAGCACATCTTAAGGTCTTTGACCTTAAGGCCAAAACAGCAGAAGCTGTAGGCCAATGTCCACATGCCATCTCGTCAATTAAAAAAAAAAGGAGTCATACTTCACAGTGGTAAAGCCAGACCTGTATAGCTATAAATATTTGCTTGTTTTTATAGATATCTTTTCAGGATAGACTGAGACTTTCCCAACTAAGCACGAGACTGTTGCCAGGGTGGTCAAGAAGCTACTAGAAAAGATTATCCCGAGGTTTGGTCTCCCTGTGCTCTGGGCTCAGATAACAGACCTGCATTTATCTCTCAGTTAACACAAAGACTCGTTAAGGCTTTGGGGATCAATTAAAAAAACTTCATTGTGCTCATTGCCCCCCAAATTCAGGACAGGTAAATGGGATAAACCAAACCCTAAAGGGGACCTTATCCAAATTAACCCCTGAGACTGGTGGTGACTAGGTGTCTCTCCTCCCCTTTGCTCTCTACAGGGTTCGCAATTCTCCTTATACCTTAGACCTGACCCCATTTGAGATCATGTATGTCAGGTCACCCCTATTCTCCCTAATCTTAGGACAGAATTACTGGCTGAATTCGATGACCAAAGATTGCTTTCCTCCATACAAGTTCTAAGTCCGTTGCAGAAACTCTGGGCTCAGCAGCCTACAGTCTATGAGAAGACACTGCATCCTGTACCCCACAGATTCCAGCCTGGAGACCTGGTGATCACCCCATTCTCTCCAAAGTCCAGATGACGATTCTAAGACAGCAATACAAGCCTGCAGATGGGAACAATGCATCTCTAGATGACCCACTCTTAAGGGGAAGATAAAAGAGCTGGGGAGGGGTGCAGATATGGTTCTCCTAGTAACAAAAACCTAAGCCTTAGTACCACTTCACTGAAATGGGAGAGAGCTAAACAGTCCAAAAACAAACAAACAGAAAACAAAAAACTCCACAGCATTCTTATAGCTCAGCAGACACCCCATGACACCCTTCTGCAGGCTCAGCAAGCCCCATAAGCCTTTTTGCTGGCTCAGCAGATGCCCCCAGTTTGCTGATAACTAAAGATAGCTTTCCCTACCCTGCTGCTGGAAGGTCCCTAGCCACTAGGATCTCCCACCAATCAGCCCCCACACTAATCTTTCCTCCACCAATCAGTCACAGATTTATTACCTCTTCCCGGGAATTCCCCTAACTATGCTAAAGATTATAATCTTAAAAGAAGATATAATCTGGGGGTCGCCATATGCCGTCTCAATGTTAAAATTAATAAAGCACTCTTGTTATTGCATACATGGGCTGTGTGTCTTCTTTGGGGGGCCTCTCTCGCACCCTAACATGAACACCATCGATTGTTTCTGTCAGTGGTTCCTGCCTCCATTCTTGTACAATTCAGAGGAACATTGTTTTATTAACTATTTTGTAAATATGAGTTTTTAAGTAGCTCAAGAAGCATTTTTAAAGGTGGGAAAGAAACTCACTTCATCCCAGTTTTGAATTGGTTAAATCATTAGCTGGTTTATTTCTGATATAACCAGAAAAGAGCAGGATACTGGATCAGGAGAGGTTGTGACTGTCTGGGGGTCACTATAACATTCTGTAGAGGGGGCTAGCTTTACATCCTACAACAAAGCATATTAAACCACAATTTGGAGTCTTAATTGTCTATTTGTTTCTGGAAGATTTTCAGTTAGATCTGGTCTCATGTTTCTAGTAAAACTGTTTAGTAAAAAACAAAACAAAACAAAAAAAAAAAAAACACTCCTCTCAGAACTTCAAATGTTTCTGTCATGGCAGTCCATTTTCCTAAAACTTGTGAACTATGGAACTTTTGAGTATATACAGTGTGTGGCATAAAATTGAGAATCAGTGGAATGAAGGATTATGAGATTTGACTGTTATGTGAGGTCGTAGGGAAAATTTGCCAAGTTGTAGGCTGGAACATCACTGGAGTAAGTTCAAAGAGAAACAACACATGGCTCTTTAGGGTATGTGAACACAATGTATGACTTCAGAATTTAGGTATATGTTTTCAGAATTGAAATGTCTGTATACTCTGCTCTTCAACTAATAAAAACTCCGTTGTGAAAGGGACAAAATACATAGGGATCATAATAGGAGCATTTTGATTTGAATCTTTGCTACCCATCCACTGGGATTACTTTTCTAAATTAATGTCTAAATGTAGATGCCACAGAGTATACAACATTTGAAATTGCAATAAAATTAACAATCAGAATTTTTTTTTAATGAAAACACCTTAAAATGTTTTCTGTCTAATGCCACAAAAACAACTTGCTTTTTTTCTTCATTGGGAAGAGATTACCTTTCATTCTCATGCACAATGAGACCTTCTAGAATCATCCACTGCATGGGCAGATGCTAGACCTATTTTCAATAAACATCCTCAGTAGAAAGTCTGAATACTCCCCAAGACTGGGTGTTTAACTACTGTTTAGGGAAAGCATCCACCTTTAAAAAAATGAGATCTGATTCACTGTGATTAAATTTCACAGGCATTCTTTAATATCAAAAAACAAATGCACGTGTACATCTCTTAAGCTTGAAAAAACAAACAGTAAACCACAAATGTCCAACTTTCACTCTTGTCCATTTTCAAATATTTTACTCCCGATTTTGCTATCTCCAAGATTCTTCCTCTATTAATGCCATGTTACTTTGACATAGCACCACCAAAGTTCTATGCAAAATTCAAATTTCCATTTCTAAATGTGAACATTCAACTTAATAAACAACAGTGAAGGAACGGGCTACAAAAATTATCTGTATACATTCTAACCCCAAGTTAAAACTTTGCTAAATCCCCCAAAAGATTATCAACAACTTATTTGCAAAAATATGAACAGACCTTTTCAATCATAAAGCAGAGGCCACCTTATACCTCACTTGTGAGTAGGACAACTTAACTTGGTCTTAGTACGTCCCTTGGCCTTGCCTTTAGTGCCAGACTTGGCTGCAGCTGCGGCTTGGGCTTCCTCTTCCTCTTTAATCAAAGCCTGCTCATAACGAGATGAGTAATCCTCAGTGGTGATTTCACTGATCTTGGCTAAAAAGTCCATCACTTTCATCTTGCTGGTTTCAGCATAGGCTCTTGGGCCCCACAGGAACTGATAGGACGGAGGTTCACTGTTAGGAACCTGACGGTATACCAGGTACTTTTCCTGTACCAGATCTTCAGTGATGAGCTTCCTAACATCTCCAAAGATGAGATGTGGGACCCCATCATAGACACCTAATGCATTCAGGAAATGCCAGACATCTTCCTCCGGGGCACAGTAGCCATTTAGATAGATCACACTTAGGAGAGGGATCAGAATGCCCCTGTTGGGAACACCCAGCTCATTGCTCATACTTCCATCATCTTTGAAATCTAGCTTGCTCACAAGCATGTAGGACTGACCATTGGGCTGGACTTCTTTCAGCTCAATGCCAAAGACCATATCCAGACGATAGGAGGCTTTCTTGAGGATCTCAGGGAAGTGTTCCTTGAACCTTTTGCTGATAACTTTGAGCATCTCTCCCCTCTTTATGGGCTGCTGCACTTTGTATTTGCAAAGCATGTACTCCACTAGCATTCCTGTCTTCCTTGTCATAAGATCCATCTTTGTGCTTCTACTGAAGAGTGGGGCCCTACGAGAAGACCCATTTTGCTCTTCTTGGCCCTTTGCACCTTTATCAGACATTTTCTGGGCCATGCTTTCACTAGCAGTGATGGAGAGTGCCTTACCCTGAGGGAAGCCAGCAGTAAAAGTGCTTGGCTGAGCATCTTCTGAAGCTTGATCAGAGCAGGCAAGTGACTCTCCTTTTTCTGATGCCTTTGATGAAGCATCATTTAGCCCGTGGGCCTCATCTTGGGTCTGGCGACGTTTCTCTCGAGCACGGGCCTTACTCTTCTTTCCTCTGGGCATGATGGCTGTAGTCAGTAAGAGAAAGCACTACTTTGAGCAGATGATCTTGTTATCTAGATCAGAAAAATAACATACTACAAGCCCTTTTTGGCAGATTTCAAACACCTTGGATTTCCCTGACATTTTCATTCCCATATTTTGAGGAAAACATTGCTATGAGAATACACTGGGCTTTTGTTTTCCTGACCAGCTTCCATTAATTCAGCCTTAGAGGGGTGTCTGAGTACTCTTATTTCTATTCAAATCCAGAACTGTTCCACTCACCTTGCCATAGAGAAGATGCCCATGAACCTAGAGAAGAGCTCAGGAGGGCTCACTCTACTGAAATAACTGCTTAGAGTGCTGAGAATTCTGTAATTGTCCATCAAAGGCTCTTTGGTGCCTTCAACCCTACTTCCAGTTATTTCCTAGGCTCCACGTTAAACATAGCAACAACACCTTCCTTTTCACTGGGCCCTACAGTATCAGACAAAGACATTTAACTTTGGGTTGAAAACAAGAAACATTGAATGGGTCGGGATGGTAGCACAATCCATAATGAGCTTGCTTGGAAATCTGAGCTTGAAACCTAGACTCCATGTGTAAAAGCAAAGCAAAGAATGGTGGATTGCATTTGCAATCTTAGTTATGGGATGGATACAGAAGGATGCCAGGGGCTCTGGAACCAGCAAAGCCAGTCTTTTTCCAGATGCAGGATATAAAAAAAGCACATCTTAAACACAAGAAGGATAGC
This sequence comes from Microtus pennsylvanicus, assembly GCF_037038515.1. Classification (NCBI taxonomy): domain Eukaryota; kingdom Metazoa; phylum Chordata; class Mammalia; order Rodentia; family Cricetidae; genus Microtus; species Microtus pennsylvanicus. The sequence goes on along the minus strand of NC_134601.1, from coordinate 100,174,575 downwards.
TCCTAAGGAACAATGACCTTACTTAGGCCTCTGGTTTCAACAAGCACGCATTCACACTGGGACATACAAATATACACACGCACAAGAAGTGATGGGGATGCTGAATCTCACAAGGCTAACCTTTGCCCTCTTGTGCTGACAATGCCCTGGAAATAGAGCCTGTGGCTAGTTAGGACAGGTGTACATGTCCAAGTCACACTATAGAGCCTGACTTGCAGTGGCCCCATTATTTTGGAAGTGATTCCCTCACCTCCACATATCTTCACTGATATTAGGTACTGGAGACCAAGGCTAAAGTGGGCCTATAGGAGACCAAGGCTGTCCCTTCTCAGAGAACAGGCTCAGAGGAGCACAGAGGGCTGTCACACTTCCAGCTCCTAATTCAGGACATTTTAAATATCCCTGTGCTATGTGTTAGTTTTCAGTTTTTCTTCAGCCAGAATTTAGTATCCTGCTCAGACATTTGAAGCTGACCCTTTTCTTTGTCTGCACCCATTTGCTGAAGTTATGAGAACTGCTGTAAAGTTCCTGACATGCACACCTAGTATCATACTCTTCCCCGCTTCCCTCAACCACTGCTGTATTTCCTCTCTTCCTTTTCTGCTCATCCTGGTCAATGTCCCTTTATCCTCTTACTTCTTCCTAACAGTACAGGAAAGTATTGGCAGGAGGCTTTAACTCTTCCATGTTATTTATTTATATTTAATAACGTCTGCTTTTGATGTCTTTGCCACTTTACCTAGGGTTTCATGAATGCTAAGGAAACACTAGATACCAGCTGTGCTGTCAATCCTTCCATTTCTGATTTTTTCCTTTTTTTTTTAAAGACAGGGTTTCTCTGTGTAATAGCCCTAGTAGTCCTGGAACAGAGAACATGCTTTGGAGAACCAGGTTGGCTTCGAACTCAGAGAGATCTGCCTGACTCTGCCTCTCAAATGCTGGGATTTGTGCCATAACTGCTGGGCTCCACTTCTGATTCTTAAAAATAGTTTACCAGCCTGGTCTACAAGAGCTAGTTCCAGGACAGGCTCCAAAACCACAGAGAAACCCTGTCTCAAAATAAAACCAAAAAAAAAATAGTTTGGGAGAATATAAAAGGGAGGTGCATCTCTGTGAGTTCGAGGTCAGCCTGCTCTACAATAGCTAGTTCCAGGACAGCTAGGACTGCTAACCAGAGAAACCTTGTCTCGAAAAAACAAACAAACAAACAAACAACAACTACAACAACAACAAAAAAAAACTATCCAGATAGTTGGGTGGTGGCTGCTCACCCCTTTAGTCCCTCCCAGCTGTCTGGAGGAAAAGGCAGGTGGGTCTCTGTGTGTTCCAGACCGGCTTGGACAACAGAGTGAGTAGTTCCAGGAGAGGCTCCAAAGCTACAGAGAAAAACTATCTCAAGAAAGAAAGAAAGAGAGAGAGAGAGAGAGAGAGAGAGAGAGAGAGAGAGAGAGAGAGAAAGAGAGAGAGAAGGAAAGAAAGAAAGAAAGAAAGAAAGAAAGAAAGAGAGAGAGAGAGAGAGAGAGAGAAGGAAAGAAAAAAAGAAAGAAAGAAAGAAAGAAAGAAAGAAAGAAAGAAAGAAAGAAAGAAAGAAAGAAAGAAAGAAAGAAAGAAAGTCAGTCTCCAGTTATCTCGGGTATATTGTTCCTTATGATCCCCATACATTGGGCATGGCTGCCAACATTAGGATTCATTCCACTGACTCACAGGGAATGGGTTTCCCTACCTAGTTAGGATTGATTCTGGCTTTCACGAGATGGGAGTGGCTACCACATTTAGGCTTGTCTCTGATTCCGAGGAATATGAGCAGCTACTAGAGTTACGACTGACTCTGACTCCACGAGATGGGAGTGGCTACCACAGTTAGGCTTGTCTCTGGTTCCAAGGGATATGGGCGGCTACCAGAGTTAGGACTGATTCTGACTCCACGGGATAGGAGTGGCTACAGAGATAGGCTTTCCTCTGATACCCACGAGATGGGAGTGGCTATCCAAAGTCTCTGGGTATATTCCCCATGTGGCTCTTCCTCACCACCCCGAGATGGGCGTGGCTATCTTAAACCTCTTAAGTAACTCTTTCTTTTGGCTCCCTGAGACCTCCTACCAGCCCGTGTGGGGCAGGAGCAAGCCCATGCCTTTCACGCGTTTTTTCCCAGATATGGGCTTTAAGCACTATCACAAGGATTTAAGAATAATTACAGAGACAGGCAATGGTGTCCCAAGCCTTTAATCCCAGCACTTGGAAGGCTGGGGCAGGAAGATCTTTGTGAGTTCGATGCAAGCTTGGTCTACAAGAGCTAGTTCTAGAACAGGCTCCAAAGCTACAGAGAAACCCTGTCTCTAAGGACAAAAAAGAGAGTAAGTCCAGAGCTCGCAGGAGTTGGTTCTTCATTCCACTGAACATTAACTACCGATTACCCTGGTGATTAAGTCTAATCTTCCTTTGCTTGTGTACTCTGCCACAGAGAATGTTAGAGCCAAGGGACAGGACAGCTCACACTGGACGTAAATTCAGTTCAAGGTTCTTGATCACCATTTAGAAGTCAAAGGCTGAATTTAATAGTGACCTACAAAGCCACCATTTTCAGAATCGGAGTTACCTTCTAAGAGCGGGGTCCCCGTTTCCTCCCAGAAACATAAAAAGCTACAAGTCGCCTCATATTTTCCCAGGGCAAGCCCGATTGAGCGCTAGCACAGCTCCTGTGATTATCCCAGACATATTCCCCCTTAGTACACATTCAGGGTCCTTACCTTGACTGCAGACCTCTCTCAGAACTCGCCAGCAGCAGGGCCTGAGCAGCAGAGGTGGCTAAGACCCAGCTCCTCCCCTCCTCACAGGAAATGAGGATAAACCATATCCGGCCGGGGGCGGGATCTGAAGAGTGACAGAAGGGACAGGTTACTATGGAACCAGACTGCTGTGGAGGAAATTTAGAGGAGAGTCTGGTTCCCTTACTGTTCTTCCCTAAGACACTAATCCTTCCCACTCCCTACATATTTCTTAAGCTATTTCATGCAGAGCTTAAACCTGAGCCTCTGAAACTTCACTTAACTCAAGCATCACCTACCTTGCCATGCGTCCATCTCCTCCATACACTACCTGAACCCGCCTTCTCCTGCCCCGATTTTGCATGTCCTGCCCCAGGTTGCATACAAGTCTTCTTCTATTTAGAGCTCAATTCTCAGCTTTCAGCCACATTCCTCTGCTGTCCAGGAACTCCACCCTACCCCCACCACCATGGGGTTGCGGGGGGGGCTAATAAAGGACACAAGGGCACAACTTCTGTCTAGCAAGTTTCAACTAGGTAGAGTGAAGCTTGAGCTCCTGCCCCATATGCATCCAAGTCTGCCAGCTACACACATAACCCTCCCTTGCCTCAGTCCTTTATGTGGAAGTCTAGATTTACTACACAGGTTGACAGCTTTGTCCTGGATCTCAGAGTGCTGTGTCCCACTCTTTTCCAGAGCCAAGTAATGTCTCAGGTTCAGGTCCAGTCTCCCTAGGAAGCCGCCACACCTTTCTGAGTCTCAGAGGAGATGATCTGGGCAAACTTCCTTGCTTGGTACTCAAAGTTTGAGTTTCCTGGGCCTGAGAGCAGGGTCATGGGTCTTAGCCCATACTTTCTCTTAGGAGAAAATTCCTTTCAGTTCAAAAAGGCTCTCTCAGCTTGACCTTGGCTCTCAACAGGAACTCTACCTTGTAGACCTGGGGTCCTGTCCCTTAAAGCCTATTAGGGTGCATGCAGTTACCCTGAAGGCAGAGAAGAGATGCACCAAAAACACTGTCTGATGGCTCAACCCCATGGCTTCTGGGGTTCCGGGCATCTTTTCTTCCACTGATTTGGGACCATTTGAATCAATTCACTCCCCTCAGTACACAAATTGGAAGTTTCATCATGTCCCAGCTAGGATCTGATTCCCTTCCCTCAAATTTCCAGCCAGAAGCATGGATGAAGGTTTTTAGGTAGCACTCTTTGTGGAAATGGTTTTCCTGCCTCTTCTTACCTTTGTACAAGTTAAGGCCAAGCCTCCTGATGCTTAAATGTCATGGACTTTCACTCTTGACATCCTTGAGGAGTAAAATGAGCTTTAGCTCATCTGCACAGCTCTGTCAAGCCTAAACACAGCTGTTAGCTCATAAAGCCTTATGTTTTAAGTAGAAATATTCACATATATAATTATATTAGCCACATGTTTATGTCCAGTCCCATGTTTGTGATTCAGTGATCACCTTCAATAATCCTAAATCACGCTTTTCCCTCCCATCTGTGCTATTTACTCATTCTGCTTGTTTTCTTTGGCGAAATCTCCCAGCTAGAAATTCTTGTTGGCTACGTTAGTTTTGGGGGCATTTGGAATTCGAAAAAAACAGCATCAGAGTAAGAATTTTAGGGAAAAAACCTATACTTTCCCTTCAAATACTAGTTATTATTACCATGTGACTATTAAACCTAAGAATAGTTTTTCTTTTTTTCTCTGTATTTCTGTCCCTATCTTCTCCCCAATGCAGAATGTACAATGCCCAATGTAGGTTCAAGAGAAGCTATATGGCATCTCTCTCTTCTCTGAAGACTTCTAGATATGATATTAAGTTTGGGCAGATCTTTGAAATTTGTCATGTTGAGTATATATTTTCAGTAACAATTCATGCAAGGACAACATTTTTCTCCCATGTCTTTAAAATGTTGGAAAATTAACAACATAACCTAGGGGTTCAAAATTAGGAGATGGCCTGCAAACCACACTTTTATGTATAATGAAAATGCCTGATAGACAGGATAGCTTATATCTGATAAGGCACGAGAATGGATAGTTTAGGTCAAACCTAAACTATACAATAATTTCAATGTCTGGTCATTTGAGATCACCTGATCTAGATCAAACCCCTAATGAAAAAAATTAAAACTAAATTAAATAAAAAAAAATACAGTATATAGAAACAGCTAAAAATTCCTAGGTGTACCTTCATTTGTGTCAGCCTGATTCATTAGAGTTGCTTCTTAAACTCTTATTGTTGAAAATTGGACGGCTCAGTTAGGTTTTTATAAGCCTTTTATCTTTTAAAATTAATTGACGTCACATAATATACAATTCTGTCACCACCAAGCACATTCCACTTTATCTATTTCTATATCTTATATTTAGTGAGATAGTTTGGATCATACTTTCAATCACTGAACTCATAAAGGAGAGATATGACGGCTGCCAAGACTACAGTTGCATTCTCTCTTGCATGGTATACCCTGAGACAGCCTGCATTTCAGTGCAAAACCCTTTCTCTAAGATACAGAAAAAAGAATTCTTCACAATTATTTTGGTGATCTCATTTATCTCATTATATATTACTCCAAGTGATTTGAGATCAGAGTTTACTTCTTATGATGTTGTTACAATAATAGAAAGAAAACTGAAGAGCTGGATAGATAGCTCAGCAATTAAGATGCATTTTCAGCTTTTCAGAAGATCTGGGTTTAGTTCCCAGTAACCATATGGTGACATACCTTTAGGGGAATCTGAGGCCTTCTTCTGACCTCCAAGGGCACTGCATGCTCGCAAAGCACTTAACATACATGCAGGCAAAATACTTATACACGTAAAAATAAAAAAAATAGAAAATATTGTTAAGGAAGTAAGACTGTTTATTCTGGATCCATTTTGAGTGTTCATGGTCTGAGAATACAGATTTGGGTTACCTCAACTTCCATGTTCCAGTATGGAAGAGGTGTCCCAATTTTTATAGTTTTAAAGAACAAAGAAAGTCACAAATCAAGGCATATTTAAAATGCGTTGATGAGAACATCAGCAAGGCAGGGACAAATAGATGGCAGAAGCTTCCCTAAGGTCCGAAGATGTTATCTGTTGACATGTTTAACTTTGGCTTAGTGGAATCTGGTAGTCTGTTAATTAATAGATTTGAAAAGGTTTCTATCAGTCACAAGATGTTAGTTCAGAAACAGAGAAATAAACTCGTCTACAATAAGGTAATTAGCCTTTGCCCCTTCAACATTCCACAGTACTTAAATTTTATATCAGCTAATCAGTCTCCATAGACAATTTCTTTTTGTGAAGTAATTGTTCAGTCAGACACACCTTCTTTTCAATTTTCATTCATGGTTCTTCCTATAACTCAAGCAACACAACTGGTGCATGTCAGGGCCACATAAAGTTTATTAAATCTCATAAGGTCTCATGTAGCAAGGAAGGGTGCTCCATAGGATGTGATGTAGATTAAGTTGAATAGAGGACTGACCAGCTCTCTCCATGAGAGAGCACTAGCTTATGTAGGCCATAAAGACAGAAAGTCTGGGATGTTATCAAAGATGTTAGCCATGATGTAACAGATTTGAATTATTTTTACATCCTCTGTATCTGACATAACATTTTCATGTAACATTAAATCACTTCAATTAAGATTAAGTAATGAAGACACAGTATGGCCTAATGGAGTAAAAGTTAGCAGATAAGTACAACATCTATAATAACTAAGTGTTCTCTTTCCGTTTTCATTCAGCCAGAATGTTGGTATCCTGCTTAGACATTTGAAGCTGACCCTGTTTCTTTGTCTACACTCATTTGGTGAAGTTATGGGAACTGCTATAAAGTTACTGACATGCACACCTAGTATCATAATGTTCCCCGTTTCCTCAACCACTACTGTATTTCCTCGCCCTGTTTTCTATTTATCCTGGTCAATTTCCCATTATCCTCTTACTTCTTTTTAACAGTACAAGAGAGTATTGACAGGAGGCTTTAACTCTTCCATGTTATTTATTTATATTCAATAACGTCTGCTTTTGCCCTCTTTGCAACTTTACCTAGGGTCTCACGAATGCTAAGCAAACACTATAAACCAGCTGTGCTCTCTGTCTATCCTTCCATTTCTGATGTTTTCCTTTTTTTTAAAGACAGGGTATCTCTGTGTAATAGCCCTAGTAGTACTGGAACTTGGAACATGCTTTAGAGAACCAGGTTGGCTTCAAACTCACAGAGCCTCTGCCTCCCAAATGCTGTGATTTGTGCCATCACTGCTGGGCTCCATTTCTGGTTCTTAAGAGTAGTTTGGGAGAATATAAAAGGGAGGTGCTTCTCTGTGAGTACAAGGTCAGCCTGATATACAATAGCTAGATCCAGCACAGCTAGGACTGCTAACCAGAGAAATCTTGTCTCGAAAAATCTCAAAAACAAAACCAAAAAAAAGAAAACCAGCTTCCAGATAGCTGGGAGGGGGTGGCTGCCCACCCTTTGGTCCATCTCAGCTGTCTGGAGGCAGAGGAATGTGGATCTCTGTGTGTTCCAGTCCTGTATGGACAACAGAGTGAGTTCCAGCAGAGGCATCAAAGTTAGAGAGAAAACCTATCTCAAAAAACGAAAGAAAAAATAAAGCCTCTAGTTATCTCTGGTATAGTGTTCCTTATGATTGACAAACACTAGGAATGATTTCCAGGTTAGGAGTTCCTCTGACTCCCACGAGATGGGCGTGGCTACCAGAGTTAGGCTTTTCTCTGACTCCACGAGATGGGAGTGGCTACCAGAGGATGGATTTCTTCTGACTCCAGGGGATGGGAGTGGCTACCAGAGTTAAGCTTTTCTCTGATACCCAGGGGATGGGAGTGGCTACCAGAGTTAAGCTTTTCTCTGATACCCAGGGGATGGGAGTGGCTACCAGACAAAGACTTTCCTCTGAAATGCACTAGAATGCATGGTTACCAGTTTTAGGCTTTTCTCTGTTTCCCACAGAATGGGAGTGGCTAATCAAAGCTTCTGGGTATCTTCTGACATGGCACTTCCTCTGACCAACCCGTGATGGGCATGGCTATCCTAAACTTCAAAATATCTCTTTCTTTTGGCTCCCCGAGACCTCCAAACCGCTCATGTTAGGCAGGAGCAAGACTGTGCCTTTCACATGTTTTTCCCAGATATGGGTTTTTAGCGCTAACTCAAGCATTTAAGAATATGTACAGAGCCAAGCAGTGATGTACCAAGCCTTTAATCACACCACTTGGCTGGCCGGGACAGGCAGATCTCTGTGAGTGTGAGGCAAGCCTGGTCTATAAGAGCTAGTTCTAGGACAACCGCCAAAGCTACAGAGAAACCTTGTCAATAAGGGGGAAAAAAAAAGAATAAATCCAAAGCTCGCAGGAGTTGGTTCTTCATTCCACTGAACATTAACTACCGATTACCCTGGTGATTAAGTCTAATCTACTTCCTTTGCTTGTGTACTCTGCCACAGAGAACGTTAGAGCCAAGCGACAGGACAGCTCACACTGGATGTAAATTCAGTTCAAGGTTCTTGATCACCATTTAGAAGTCAAAGGCTGAATTTAATAGTGACATACAAAGCAACCATTTTCAGAATCAAGTTACTTCTAAGAGCGGGGGTCCCCGTTTCCTCCCAGAAGCATATAAGACGACTCATATTTTCCCAGGGCAAGCCTGAGTGAGAGCTAGCACAGCTCCTGTGATTATTTCAGACATATTCCCCCTTGGTACACATTCAGGGTCCTTACCTTGACTGCAGACCTCTCTCAGAACTCACCAGCAGCAGGGCCTGAGCAGCAGAGGTGGCTAAGACCCAGCTCCTCCCCTCCTCACAGGAAGAGAGGGTAAACCAGGGGGTGGGCTCTGAAGAGTGACAGCTGGGACAGGTTACTATGGAACCAGACTGCTGTGGAGGAAATTTAGAGGAGAGTCTGGTTCCCTTACTGTTCTTCCCTAAGACACTAATCCTTCCCACTCCCTACATATTTCTTAAGCTATTTCATGCAGAGCTTAAACCTGAGCCTCTGAAACTTCACTTAACTCAAGTATCACCTACCTTGCCATGCGTCCATCTCCTCCATACACTACCTGAACCCGCCTTCTCCTGCCCCGATTTTGCATGTCCTGCCCCAGGTTGCATACAAGTCTTCTTCTATTTAGAGCTCAATTCTCAGCTTTCAGCCACATTCCTCTGCTGTCCAGGAACTCCACCCTACCCCCACCACCATGGGGTTGCGGGGGGGGCTAATAAAGGACACAAGGGCACAACTTCTGTCTAGCAAGTTTCAACTAGGTAGAGTGAAGCTTGAGCTCCTGCCCCATATGCATCCAAGTCTGCCAGCTACACACATAACCCTCCCTTGCCTCAGTCCTTTACGTGGAAGTCTAGATTTACTACACAGGTTGACAGCTTTGTCCTGGATCTCAGAGTGCTGTGTCCCACTCTTTTCCAGAGCCAAGTAATGTCTCAGGTTCAGGTCCAGTCTCCCTAGGAAGCCGCCACACCTTTCTGAGTCTCAGAGGAGATGATCTGGGCAAACTTCCTTGCTTGGTACTCAAAGTTTGAGTTTCCTGGGCCTGAGAGCAGGGTCATGGGTCTTAGCCCATACTTTCTCTTAGGAGAAAATTCCTTTCAGTTCAAAAAGGCTCTCTCAGCTTGACCTTGGCTCTCAACAGGAACTCTACCTTGTAGACCTGGGGTCCTGTCCCTTAAAGCCTATTAGGGTGCATGCAGTTACCCTGAAGGCAGAGAAGAGATGCACCAAAAACACTGTCTGATGGCTCAACCGCATGACTTCTGGGGTTCCTGGCATCTTCTCTTCTACTGATTTTGGACCTTCTGCATCAATTCATTTTTCACAGTTCCCAAAGTGGAAGTCTCATCATGCCCCCATCCCTCAAATTTCCAGCCAGAAGCATGGCTGAGGTTTTTGAGGTAGCTCTCTTCATGGAAATATGTGTCCAGTAGAACAAGTTTTACAACACTATGCAATTTATTAGGCACATATTAAGTGATTATCACTCTCTGAACAAAATACTTTTTATGAGTAAAGCAATGACTGTCAATCCAAACAGCAAAAGCTTTTCAATGGGAAAACATTTTTAAAAATTAAAATTTAAGAATAGGATTTAAATGTTCATCTATTAAAAGAATATTAAGAACAGATCAATACTTAAGAAAATATTGTTGACTGGGCAGTGGTTGTGCATACCTTTAATCCCGGAACTTGAGAGGCAGAGGCAGGTAGTTCTCTGAGAATCTGAGACTAACCTAGTCTACAGAAAAAGTTTCAGGACAGTCAGTCTACATAGAAAAATCTTGTCTCATAAATAAATCAAAAACAAAAAGAAAAGAAATATGGTTGTAGGAAATCAAGCATTATATCTCATGGTATTGAATCAACATTTTAATTTTTTAACCTAGATATAAATTTAAATTAGTAGAAATATATTTGGAAACAATCTTTTACAATAAACTTTAATCTTAACATTAGGATTGATATAACGAAGTTCAGAGAAGAAGTTTAATGAGGTAATTTTAGTATAAAGCTCAGTTGGTTATATTTAAAACACAGGAGACATACGGTATATTAGGTAACACTTGCAAACTTATAATCTAATTAATTATTATTCTTATTTTACTTAACGTTTTGACTAAAAGGTTCTACAGAAAGTACTGTATGCTAGGTCATGAACAAGAAGGTAAAAACAAGAACTTCTTCCCTGAAGATAACTAGCAATGAATATAGATAGTTATTTTCTGTTGAACAAGACATCACCCCATTTATTGTTTCTTTAGGAAGTAGAGATCTTATTCCATTCTCTCAAATAATGAGAGTTTCTTAGACAATGTATCATTGCATATCCCAGACCTCCTGCTTCTAATATCAAACATTTCCAATACACAGGGAGACAGATCTGCAACAGTAGATACTCAGTGTGTGTTTGGTTAAAGCACAAACCTTTAAAACAAGAGAACTGCTTCTCAGCTAATTTCTCACACATATTTTAATATCGAAAAAAAAGTCAGTATACATCTCTGACATCAATGCCAGGAAAACAAGGACTAAAATAAAATATTCACTGAAAAGCCTAACACTTCTGATTGATTTTCTTTCATATTTCAAACACCATTTTCTTAATGTAATTCCATAGTATCTTATGAGCATCATCAAATCCTTAGAACATTTCAAATTGTAAACTGTATTTTAAATCAATCCAAAAATTTGAGCTCCCAACTTGGTAAATAGAAGTGAAGGAACTGGCTACAAAATTTATCTGAGTACATTTAACCCCAAGTTAAAACTTTGCTAAAAGTTTCCCAAAAGGTTATCAACAGCTTATTTGCAAAAAGATGAACAGACCTTTTCAATTATAAAACAGACGCTACCTTATACCTCACTTGTGAGTGGGACAACATAACTTGGTCTTAGTAAGTCCCTTGGCCTTGCCTTTAGTGCCAGACTTGGCTGCAGCTGCAGCTTGGGTTTCCTCTTCTTCTTCAATCAAATCCTGCTCAGAACGAGATAAGCAAACCCCAGGCAAGGCTTTACTGACCTTGGCTAAAAAGTCCATCACCTTTATCTCGGTAGCTTCAGTGTAGGCTCTTGGGCCCCAGAGGAACTCATAGGATGCAGGATCACTGTTAGGAACCTGACGGTATTCTATGTATTCTTCCTGCACTAGCTGCTCAGTGATGACCCTCCTAATATCCCCAAAGAAGACGTGTACGATCACATCATAGACTCCTAATGCATTCAAGAAATACCAGACATCCTCCTCGGCAGCACAATAGTTTTTTAGGTAGATCACACTGAGGAGAGCAATCAGAATGCCCCTGGTAGGAACACCTAGCTCATTGATCCTACTTCCATCATCCTCAAAATCTAGCTTGTTCACAAGCTCATATACTTGACCATGTGGCAGGACTTCTTTCAGCTCAAGGCCAAACACCACATCCAATCGATAGGAGGCTTTCTTGAAGATCTCGGGGAAGTGTTCCTTGAACCTTTTGTTGATAACTTTGAGCATCTCTCCCCTCCTCACGGGCTGCTGCACTTTGTATTTGTAGAGAATGTACTCCATCAGCATTCCAGTCTTCCTTGTCATAAGATCCATCGGCATGCTTCTAGTGCAGAGTAGAGCCCCGGAGGGACGCTCATTTCCATCCCCTTGGCCCTGGTCACCATTATCAGACCTTCCATGGGTCACTCCCTGGCTGGCAGTGCTGCTGGGTGCTGAGCTTTCAGACTGCTGTGAGAAGTCAGCAGTAGAAGTGCTTGGCTTAGCATCTCCTGAAGCTTGATCAGAGCCAGCAGGTGACTCTGCTTTCTCTGCCTCCTTTGCTTGAGCATCCTTGAGCCCCTGGCGTCGTTTCTCACGAGCACGGGTCTTACTCTTCTGTCCCCTTGGCATGATGGCTGGCGTCAGGGAGAGCAGGACAGAGTCTTGGTAGTAGAACAGGGAACTGAGATACCTGAATCAGGAAAATTCTATGAGCACTTTGAGCATGTTGAGAACACTCAGGCTTTCAACAATTCTTTCCCCTCTTTGTCTAATGGAGGAGGGTCATCTTTCTATGTGTTACTTTCATTGGTTAATAAAGAAACTGCCTTAGCCCTTTGATAGGATAGAAAATTAGGTAGGTGGAATAAACAGAACATAATGATGGGAGGAAGAAGGCAGTAGGGGAGATGCCATGATTCTTCCATCTGAGATGGATGTAGGCTAGAATCTTTCCAGGTAAGCCACCTCCTTGTGGTGCTACACAGATTATTAGAAATGGGTTAATCAAGATGTGAGAGTTAGTCAGTAAGAAGCTAGAGCTAATGGGCCAGTCAGTGTTTAAAAGAATACAGCTTTTCTGTAATTATTTTGGGTAAAGCTAGCTGGAGGCCGGGAGCCCTCCGGGGCAGCTCCTTCTACACTTGTCTCACACATTATAATGACATCAGTGTTGTAAGCACTCCCTGTATTCCTCACCTCTGGTCACCTTATATATACTGTGAGGTAAAGGATGGCTGCCTTTGTCTGGGGTTTGAACACTCTCAATTCTACTCACATCTAGTACTAGGCTGCTGTAATGTTTCACAGACCCAGGAGTAGGGAATCCCAAAGGAGACTTGAACTTTATTGACCACACCAATTCACATAACATGAATGGTGAAGTCTCACAAGGGCATACCCCTAGATGAAGCACTGTAGACAGTGACTGTTACAAGAGGTTGATTCAGTCTTCTGTAGGCATAATCGCTCAGTCCTAAAACCATACATATTTAAGCAACACTAAATGGACATATTAGGCTGTATTTACATCATTATATAATAAATGCATGTGTTTATATTATTTATTGCTTATACTATTATTATTGTTACATAAAGCAATATATAAAATATATGTATGTATTTATATATTGTCACATATATAACAATATTAATCATAAAATGGACTGTAGATTTGAGACAATATGGAGAGGAATGGGTTGGGATGGAGAGAGAATACAGGAACTGATATAAATATAGTGCACAGATATTAAATAAAAAGTCAAAAGCAAAAATAATCACAGCTCTCAGGAAGTACGGGTAGGAGGACTTCCATTAGGCAAAAGAGATCCTGTTCTAAATTTTGAATTCTGGGGAAACCAGAGGTATACACAAAAAAACTGACTTTAAAAAAAGAGAAAGACAAAAAAGCATGATGTGCCCTGGGAAAAAACACATACACAAGATGTGATGTTTATGCTGAAATTCACAATGGTAACCTTTGCCCTCTTGTGCTGACAATGCCCTGGGAACAGAGCCTGTGGCTAGTTAGGACAGGTGTACATGTCCAAGTCCCAGTATAGAGCCTGACTTGCAGTGGCCCTATTATTTTAGAAGAGATTCCCTCACCTCCACATATCTTCACTGATATTAGGTACTGGAGACCAATGCTAAAGTGGGCCTACAGGAGACCAAGGTGGTCCCTTCTCAGAGAACAGGCTCAGAGGAGCACAGAGGGCTGTCACACTTCTAGCTCCTAATTCAGGACATTTTAAATATCCCTGTGCCATGTGTTAGCTTTTAGTTTTCCTTCAGCCAGGAAGTGAGTATCCTGCTAGACATTTGAAGCTGACCCTTTTTCTTTGTCTGCACTCATTTGGTGCAGTTATGGGAACTGCTGTAAATTCCAGACATGCACACCTTGAAAACGGATCATATTCTCCCCAGCTTCCCTCAACCACTGCTGTATTTCCTCTCTTCCTTTACTGCTCATCCTGGTCAATTTCTCATTATCTTCTTACTTTTCCCTAACAGTACAGGAGAGTATTGGCAGGAGACTTTAATTCTTTTATTTCTTTTATTTAATGATGTCTGCTTTTGCAGTCTTTGCCACTTTACCTAGGTCTTCAGGATTGCTATACAAACCCTATACATCAGCTGTGCTCTCTGTCTATTCTTCCATTTCTGATCTTTTCCTTCTTTTTTTGGAAAGGATTTCTGCTTCCTCCCATCCTCCCATTTCCCTCCTATTCCCTACACTCCTCTCCCCCTCCCTCGTCCTTTCCCCCTCCCTCTCCAGTCCTAAGAGCAGTCAGGGTTCCCTGCCCTGTGGGAAATCCAAAGTCCTCCCCAATCCATCCAGGTCTATGAAGGTGAACATCCAAACTGGCTTTCTCTGTGTAATAGCCCTAGTAGTCCTGCAACCTGGAACATGCTTTGTAGAACCAGGTTGGCTTCAAACTCACAGATATTCCTCTGCTGCTGCCTCCCAAATGCTGGAATTTGTGCCATCACCTCTGGGCTTCACTTCTGATTCTTAAGAGTAGTTTGGGAGAATATAAAAGTGAGGTGCATCTCAGTGAGTTCAAGGTCAGCGTGCTAGTTCTAGGACAAGTAGGACTGCTAAACAGAAAAACGTTCTCTTGAAAAAAACAAAGAAAAAAAGTGTTCAGATAGGTGGGTGGTGACTGCGCACCCTTTGATCTCTCCCAGCTGTCTGGAGGCAGAGGCAGGTGGGTCTCTGTGCATTCCAGTTCCACCTGAATAACAGAGTGAGTTTCAGGAGAGGCTTCAAAGCTACAGAGAAATCCTATCTAAAAAAAAAAAGTCTCTAGTTATCTGTGGTATAGAGTTCTTTTGACTGCCATACCCCTAGGCATTACTGCCCAGGTTAGGATTCCTCTGTCTCCCAGGGTATGTTCTTGCTAACCCAAGTTAGGCTTCCCCCTGAGTACCAAGGGATGGGCATGCCTAGCATAGTTAGGAGTTCCTCTGACTCCCACGGGATGGGAGTGGCTAACCAAAGACTCTGGGTATCTTTTGCACGTGGCTCTTCCTCTGACCCGCCCCAGAAAGGCATGGCTATCTTAAACCTCAATATAGCTGTTTCTTTTGGCTCCCTGAGACCTCCTACCCGCCCATGTTGGACATGACCAACCCCATGCCTTTCGCGTGTTTTTCGGAGACATGGGTTTTAAGCGCTATCACAGCATTTAAGAATAAGTAGAGAGCCTAGAGGTGATTTCCCAAAAGTTTAATCCTAGCACTTGGGAGGCACGGGCAGGCAAATCTCTGTGAGTACGAGGCAAGTTTGGTCTCCGACAGCTGGTTCCAGGACAGCCTCCAAAGCTACAGAGAAACACTGTCTCTAAGGTAAAAAAAAAAAAAAAGGTACAGAGATAGCGGAGTTGGTTCTTCATTCCACTGAACACGAACTACCGATTTTCCTGGTGATGAAGTCAGATAGACTTCTTTACAATAAGGCACTTTAGAGCCCAGGACTGGGACAGCTCATGGTGGACCAGAATTCATTTCAAGTTTCTTGGCTTATCATTTAGAATTCAAAAGCTGGCTTTAATTGTAACCTACGAAGCCACCATTTTCAGAATCGGAGTTACCTTCTAAGAGTGGGGGGGGGTGTGTGTCTCCGTTTCCTCCCAGAAACGTACAAAGCTACAAGTCGCCTCATATTTTCCCAGGGCAAGCCTGAGTGAGAGCTATCACTACTCCTGTGATTATTATAGACACATTCCCCCTTGGTACACATTCAGGGTCCTTACCTTGACTGCAGAACTCTCCAGCAGCAGGGCCTGAGCAGCAGAAGCGGCTTCTGGGCCAGGGGCACTAAGACCCAGCTCCTCCCCTCCTCACAGGAAGTGAGGTAAACCATATCCGGTCAGTGGCGGGCTCTGAAGAGTGACAGCAGGGACGGGTTACTATGGAAGCCAGCTGCTGTGGAGAAAATTTAGTGGAGAATCTGGTTTCCTTATTGTACTTCCCTAAGACACTTAGCCTTCCTTCTGCCAACACTTTTCTTGGGCGATTTCGTGCAGAGTTTAAAACCTGAACCTCGGAAGCCCCCACTTAACTCATGTTCCACCCACCTCACCATGATTCCATCTCATATACCACCTTAACCTGCCTCCGGCTCTCTCTCATATTGCAAGTCCTGCCCAGGTTGAGGGCAAATCTTCTATTTAGAGCTCAATTCTCAGCTTTCAGCCACACTCTCCTGCTTTCCAGGAACTCCACTCCACCACCACCATTCTGGTGGGTGGGAGAATAAAGGACACAAGGGCACAACTTCTCTCTAGCAAGTCTCAACTAGGTACAGTGAAGCTCGTGCTTCTGCTAGAAGTTCTTGTTGGCTATATTAGTTTTGGGGCGTTTGGAATTTGAAAAACAAAGCATCAGAATAAGAATTCTAGAGAACAAAACTGTATTTTCCTTTAATTCCTAATCATGACAACAATGTAACTATTAAACCTAAGAATAGTTTTTCTTTTATTTCTTCGTATTTCTGTCCCTCTCTTATCACAAATGTTCTCAGTAGGTTCAAGAGAGGCTATATGACACATTTCTATCCTCTGCGGACTCCTAGGTATGATATTAATTGGGGGCAGATGTTTGAAATATTTCATGTTGATTATATATTTTCAGTAATAATTCATGCAAAGACTACATTTTTCTCTTACGTCTTAAATTCGTTGGGAAATGGGGACCGTAAGGTAGGGGTTTAAAATTAAGACATGGCCTGCAAACCACATTTTTATGTATAAGGAAAATGACTGATAGACAGGACAGCTTATTTCCATTAAGCCAAGAGAATGGAAAGTTTAGTTCAAGCCTAAATTATACAATATTTTCAATATCAGCTCATTTGAGATCACCTTATCTAGATCAAACCCCTAAACAATTAAAATTACATTAAATAAAAAAAATAGAAAGCTGAAGGACCGGAGATATATTTCAACAATTAAGATGCATTTTCTGCTCTTCAGAAGATCTGGGTTTAGTTCCCAGTATCCCCATGCGACATACCTTTAGGTTAATCTGAGGCCCTCTTCTGACCTCCAAGGGCACTGCATGCACACAGTGCATTTAACACATATGCAGGCATAATACTTATACATGTAAAAATTAAAAAATAGAATACATTGTTGAGGGAATAATATTGTTTATTCTGGATCCATTTTGAGTGTCCATGGCCTGAGAATACAGACTTGGGTTACCCCAAATTCCATGTTCCAGTGTGGAAGAGGTATACTAAGTTTTTATAGTTTTCCAGAACAAAGAAAGTCACAAATCAATACAAGTTTAACATGCATTGCAGAAAATATCATATAGGCAGACACAAACAGATGGGAGAGGCTTCCCCAGGGTCTCAGGGTGCTATCTGATAACATTCTTAGATTTGGCTTAGTGAAATCTGGTAGTCTGTTAGTTAATAGATTTGAAAAGGTTTCTGTCAGTCACAAGACGCAAGTTCAGATACAGACAGTGGCAAGGAATGGCTGCTCAGGAGAAAGAAACTTGTCCACGGAAAGGTGGTTAGCCTCTGGGCCTGCAACATTCCAGAGTCCTGAAATTTTAATCAGCTAATCATTCTCCACAGGCAATTTCTTTTTGTGAATTAATCTTTTCCAATCAGATACTCTTTCTTTTCAATTCTCATTCCTGGTTCTCCCTATAGCTCTAGCAACATGATTTGTGCATTCCGGGGCCACATGAAGTTTATTAAATACTATAAGGTCTCATGTAGCTAGGAAGGCTGATTCCTAGGATGTGGTGTAGATGAAGTTGAGTAGAGGACTGGAAAACAGGCTCCAGGAGAGAGGACTAGCTGGTATAGGCCTTTAAGAAAGAAAGTCTTGGAACATATCAAAGCCATTATCCATTATGTAACTTATCTGAATTATTTTTACATCCTCTGTATCTGATGTAACATTTGCATGTAACATAAAATCACTACACTTAAAATTAAGTAATAAAAAACACAGTTTATTTGAATGAAGTGAAAGTTAACAGATGAACACAATATGTAAATAAACCAAAATTTACATATATTTTAAAAGATTAACTACAGAGTTCTCTTTGTATTTACTGTTATTTTTATTCAATGAACTTTCTTCCTTACATTTACATGGTAGAAATGAACTTTCAGCCAAGTGGTGGTGGTGCCTGCCTTTAATCCCTTTATTTAGGCAAATGGATCTCCACGAGTTCAAGGTCAGGCTAGTGTACAGAGCAAATGCCAGAACAGACTCAAAAGCTACACAGAGAAACCCTGTCTAGATTTTTTTTTATGTGCATTGGTGTAAAGGCATCAGATCCCCTGGAACTGGAGTTACAGACAGTTTTGATCTGCCATGTGGGTGCTGGGAATTGAACCCTGGTCCTCTGGAAGAGCAGCCAGTGCTCCTAACCTCTGAGCCATCTCTCCAGCCCCGAAACCCTGTCTAAAAAATACCAAAAAAAATAATAAAAAATAAAAAATAGCTTAATTAATTTTTAAATCATGGTTCATTGTACCATAAAGAATTTTATATACTAATCAAATATAGAATCATTAGTATTTAAGATATTAAACATCATAAATATTGTGGAATTAGACATTGAGGTCTTTTATATAATTTGTAGAATCTTATTTATAATGTATAAATAAGAATTAACCAAATCTTTGAGTAACTCTAGCTAGAGAAAATATATTTAAAGTTTAATTTGAAAATTTGAAATTTTTCTTTCATCTAAATTATACTGAATAGTAAGAATATATACTATATGCATATATTTATAAAGACAATGATAAACTTGCATATTTCAAACATTCACTTTTTATAAGGTAGGAGTTTAGGGTAAGCAAACAGTTATAACAAAGAAAGATTTGATCAAATGAAACTTCATGATACTTTCATTTATAACTCATTAAAATCAAGACTTTTATTATTTTATCATCTATAAATATACAAAGTAAATTATTACTCTAAAATACTATAAATATTTTTAAAAATCTAATTACAAATTTATTCAAAAACTATAAAAGGTGAGAAATAGGTTCTCAACTGTCAGTGGTGTTGAAGATGAGTATCAAGCATTTTCAGTGTCCACATGAATGTGCTCTTAGATGATATGAGAAAGTTCACCACCTCCTAAGAATGAAGAAGTACTTGGAGACAATCCTGGCCCTTAAATCAGAATGGGGACTTTGATGTGATATCCCGTTTTTCCCTTTCAGTTGACGAGATCATCTTCTGTTCTCCTTTGAAGAAACTCTATAACTAACTTTGAACTTTCACTATCATGGTTAAAGTCTTTTATGATACTGTGTGTTGTTTATCTAAAAGACCAATTTTTTTTGCAAATATTTGTCCAGTAGAACAAGTTTTACAATCATTATGCAATTTATTAGGCATATTTTAAGTAACTATCGCTCTCTAAACAGACTATGTTTTACGATTAGAGAAATGACTGTCAATCCAAACAGCAAAAGCTTTGTCCAATAGGAAAATATTTTTAAAAATTAAAATTTGATGATAGGTTTTAAATGTTCATTTACTAAAAGAACATTAAGAACAGATCAATACTTAAGAAAATATTGTTAACTGGGCAGTGGCAGTGCACACCTTTAATCCTGGCACTAGGGAGGCAAGGCAGGTGGATAATTGTGAATTTGAGCTTAGCATAATCTAGAGAGTTTCAGGACAGCCAGGCTACACAGAGAAAGCCTGTCTCAAAAACAAAAAAAAAGTAATGTTGTAGAAAATCAAGCATTATATGTAGGGTATTGACATTTAAAGTTTTAACCTACATATATTTTTAAATTAGTTACAGCTATAATTGAAAAAATCTTTTTACAACATACTTTAACCGTAACATTTTGACTGCTATTACAATGGTTAGAAAACAACTTTAATGTGGTGATTTTAATTGAAAGCTCAGTTGATTATATCTAAAACACAGTAGACATATGGTATCTTAGGTAACACTTACAAACTTAGGTAAAGTGTATTAACAGATTTTGTTTACTTAGCCAATTTTAAATTACTCAATAAAAATTTAAGTTACTATAGTATATACTCTGAATATTTTATTAAAAAGCATTTACTTTTTTACAACTGTTTATAAGACATCAAAGGTCAGATAAGGCATGTAGAGCTGGATAGAGTTAGCTATTTATTCCTATCATTATAATATTTAACTAAGAAAAAGATTAATGATTAAGAAATACATAACTATGGAGTAACACATTAAAATGATCTGTAAACTCTAAGATAAGATGACTATAAAAGCCTCAAGGTAGGTTTTAAAATAAAATTTAAATTTATTTAGGGCTTTCTCTTCCATAGGCCTCAGTAAAATATGACTCTTGAAAAACTTGTTTATTTGTTTGTTTTTCAAGAGGCGGTAGGGATTTTATTAGAATCCTTAAAATATTTAAAATGTTAATGTTCATATATACATTAAGTTAAATATTTTTTTAAGCTTTGGAATCAAGAGTTTAGTATCTCAAAGGAAGGAAATGGTCTGATAGGGAAAACTTTCCCAGGAGTAGGAGTAATCATATCTTAAAGTTAACTTATACCCTCAAGCAAGAGTCCATGGTGTAGAACCGGAATCAGGATAAGGATTTAAGAGATTACATATTGACCAGTACTATATCATTATGGACATCTTGGCCTTAAAAGCAGGTTTAATTTTTTAGATTAGAAAAATTCATGTGAGGTGCTCCGGGTTCTAGCCACTCCGCCACCCTCTCTGTCGCCTCGGCCTCTCTCCTAGCTCGCCATGCTCTCCGCCTGCTCACCACCATCACCGACCAGCAGCAGCTGAGGGTGTTGCCTCTGAAGCAGCTCCACCTGTCTGAGAAGAACACGCCCCCGAGTCTCAGTGGGACCCGCATCCTGGCGAACAAGGCTGCAAGGAGAATCTTGCTGGACCTGGCCGAACCGGAAAGTAAAGAATCTACTAAGCCCAGCGTTGAGGATGAGCCCTTACTGAGAGAAAATCCCCGCCGCTTCGTGGTCTTTCCCATCGAATACCATGATATCTGGCGGATGTACAAGAAAGCCGAGGCCTCCTTCTGGACGGCTGAGGAGGTCGAACTCTCCAAGGATATTCAACACTGGGAAGTGCTGAAACCCGACGAGAGACATTTTATATCTCACGTCTTGGCTTTCTTTGCAGCGAGTGATGGCATAGTCAATGAAAACCTGGTGGAGCGCTTTAGCCAGGGAGTTCAGGTCACAGAGGCCCGCTGTTTCTATGGCTTCCAAATTGCCATCGAAAAACCTACATTCTGAAATGTACAGTCTCCTCATCTACACTTACGTTAAAGATTCCAAAGAGAGGGAATATCTCTTCAATGCTATTGAGACAATGCCTTGTGTGAAAAAGAAGGCCGACTGGGCCCTTCGTTGGATTGGGGACAAAGAAGCTACCTATGGAGAACGAGTTGTGGCCTTTGCTGCTGTGGAAGGGATCTTCTTCTCTGGCTCTTTTGCGTCAATATTCTGGCTCAAGAAACGGGGACTGATGCCTTGGCCTTACGTTTTCCAACGAGCTTATTAGCAGAGATGAGGGTTTACACTGTGACTTTGCCTGCCTGATGTTCAGGTACCTGGTACACAAGCCGTCGGAGCAAAGAGTACAAGAAATCATCATCAACGCAGTGAGGATAGAGCAGGAGTTTCTCACGGAGGCCCTGCCTGTGAAGCTCATCGGGATGAACTGCGCCCTGATGAAACAGTACATCGAATTCGTGGCGGACAGGCTTATGCTGGAGCTGGGGTTCAGCAAGATTTTCAAAGTAGAAAATCCGTTTGACTTCATGGAAAATATTTCACTACAAGGGAAGACAAACTTCTTTGAGAAGCGAGTGGGCGAGTATCAGAGGATGGGGGTGATGTCAAATTCAGCAGAGAATTCTTTCACCTTGGATGCTGACTTCTGAGTAAACTGCCTGCTCTTTGTTGATTATTGTTCTCTCCTTGTCATAAAAAAATCAGCAAAAGCAATCAACTGGCTACACCATGAATTTGTTAACCGGTATCTAAGAACTGGGTAGCTACCTCAGTTGGTCCCTTTTAGCTAGTTGTGTCACTAGAGGAAGGATGTTAAAGGTACTCGGATTCTTAGGGGAGATTCTGCCCTTGGCTTCTGGGAGTAGTGTGTGATAGCCTTTGGCCCCAAGCACCAACAGACCCAGGCTCTATGAGAGGCGACCCTCCAGCAAGCAGGATTCAGCATTTGTTGCCATAAGACTGTTTAAAAGATGTGAGCCTCATTCACTGCTTCCCGTGGACTCTAGCATTTACTTAAGTTTGTAAATAAAACTAGCACTTTGCACACACACACACACAAAACGAAAAATTCATGTGAGTTTTCTGAAAGAAAGATTTGGAACCATTACCAATCTCTATTTGTTTTACCTATGTGGTCACATTGATTAAACATACTTTTTATCTTTTATCCTTATTTTGTTTCTTAGAGTTTCAGCTTGCTATGAGCGAAAATAAAGGTGAACCTGTTATGGGAGCCCACTGGAATGACAACTCACATACAATTAAGAGTCATTTCAGAGTGTTTATTCTAGCAGGTTGGGACTATACTCAATTATTTGGGAACTAAGTTTAGTCCCAAGGACTTAGAGCAGCGGTTCTCAACCTCTGGGTCACAACCCCATTAGGACTGAGTGACTTTATCACAGGGGTCACTTAAGAAGCACAGAAAACACAGATATTTCATATCTATGTATAGCAGTAGCAAAATTCTAGTTATGAAGTAGCAACAGAAATAATTTTATTATTGGGAATCACTGTGACATAAGGAACTGATTTAAAGGTTCACAGCATCGGGAAGGTTGAAAACCACCGATTTAGAGTAAGCAGCTTTTAAAACCAAAACCTATATGCTGGGATTTTGCTCTGCAGCTTCAGGAATAGATTGCAAGCAATTTAACAAAAGCTGCTACTGGAAGAGTTAGGGTTCTGCAAAAGCAACAAATTTAAAAGTGCTAAGATGTTAGCTGGGGCAACTTGGCCTCAGGACCTAGAATACATTTAATATATTTGCAAGGTATTCTACATCAAGGAGATCAAATTCTGGTTATGTCTGA
This sequence comes from Microtus pennsylvanicus, assembly GCF_037038515.1. Lineage (NCBI taxonomy): Eukaryota > Metazoa > Chordata > Mammalia > Rodentia > Cricetidae > Microtus > Microtus pennsylvanicus. The sequence goes on along the minus strand of NC_134601.1, from coordinate 100,151,445 downwards.
AGTGTTCTCATCTAGAATACAAAAGAGAGGAACCTCTGCATTGTCTTGCCCAGTTACATTCCACTCTGGTTCTTTGAACATGAGTCAAATTGGTGATTTGTCCTTTTCTAGGAGACCATAATTGATGCCGTGGACTGCTTGCTTAACTGAACATGCAGTTGAAGATGCAGGAGTCTCATCATTTGCCAGATCTGGACATTGGTGGCAGTAACGTGGTCAGGCATGGCGACCATTTAAACAGAGATTGATACACTAATTATTTGATATTTCTTTTCTTTCTTTGAAGATTTTTCTGACCATGACAAGGTTTTCCTTAATCAGCACTAATTAGTTGACATAGAAACAGCAAGTTTCTCCTCAGGCCATGCAGGTTCTTCATTCTCTCACAAAAGGAAATCTAGCCTCTTTCTGTAGGACTACCACTCTTGAATATGTCAAACTGATTCTCCAGGCTTGAAATAGAATTATCCAAGTGGTCTAGGTCTATGTCTATCCGGAAACTGAGTTACCTAAAGTGCAGTACCAAACAATCAAGGCTGAGGTGCCTATTGGAGTTGTACCAGCTATTTCCACACTTACTAGGATTGGGAACAGAATGGGCGCCCATTTGATTATGTTAATATTGACTCAAGGCCCACTTGAGCTCTCCTCTCTTCTCTATTATAAGCATATGCCTGAGGGATAATAGAAAGCAGTATATATAGAATTGAGCTGTACATTTCCAGCGAGTTGTAGGAGGCACATTTAGTGAGACCATTAGTACAACTAGGCATATAGTTTGAGCATATGATGTAGGTACCTTGTCCTTGGTAGAGTGTGCATAAAATTATAATCCCTGAAGGCCTTTTACTAATCAGACTTCTCCACAACGTGACTTATAGACCCCTCTGTCTCTGCCCTAGTCTGATCTTATTCCATCCCTGGAAGGGACATAAGGGAGCAGAGATCCACCTGGAAGGTTGAGTCTCCCATCTTTGGTTTTCTAAATTCTCACATCCAGGTTTTGGGGATAATGGGGATTGTATATCCTGGGTTAGGAAACTTTGGTCAGTCTCATCTTTAAGGGGTCCATATGACAGTTCATCTGATACCGTCCTCAGTGACAGCTTTTCAAGGGATAACACCAGTTACTTTAACAGCAGTTGGGGTGGAGAGGATGACTGGGTGGGCTCCCTTTCATATGGGCAGGGATCCTCTTTATCCAAACTAAGTAAATGGTCACAGGAACGATTTAAAATAAACTGGAAATGGACAATGGGTAAGTCTGCAGCTGGACTGGAATACTATGGCTTCAGATTACCTCACACTATGAAGTATTGTCTGCTCTGTCAGCTAGCAACAGTGTCCCCCACATGCACAAGTTCCCCAACTGTCTGGACTGCAGTCTCTACATTTACACTTGGTTTCTCCGGCCCTGTTCTCCTCAAGTGACAGAGGTTGTGTAATGAATGGAGAGAACCTGAAACTCTGACTGCCATGTATATAAGATATTCCCCTTCTGCTGTCTCATGGCTGCCATTTTCAATCAGTATTTTTATGTCCTTGTTCTAGACATAAAGAAGATATGACAAGAGACTTTTGACACCTTTACTCTACAGTTTCATGCTGGGATAATGAAAAACAGATAGACTTTTCTGTCCCTGTGATACTAAATGTTATTGTCCTTTCAGGCCCTGCCCAGGTATCCCTGACTTGCCTCCTGGTGAAACTCTACTTCTTCCCTCTTTGAGTGTATGTTAAATGTTAAGGATGCTTGACTGTCTTCATACACATGTGTAGAGGATAGACTTGAACTTGATGCCTTAATAAGTACTTCCTAGCTTCTTTGTTGAGACAGAGTATCCCACTATGTTATCTCTCACTAGCTTGGTTAGTCAGGATGGCCAGCTAAGCCAAAGGCTATGTGTCAATGGAGATTTCTCTCCTGCCCACCAGTTCTCGAACAGACACTCAAAGACTTACAGTAATTATAAAACTTGGCCCTGTGGCCCAGGCTTATTACAAACTAGTTCTTACTTAGAAATGAACCCATTTCTACTGTTGGATATTTTAACAAAAGTCTTTTGGTTCATTACCTAACTTCTTGCCTGCTGGTGCCCTCCTGACTCCACCTTCCTTTTCTCTTTATGTTTGCTTGTATTTCCTCCTGGCACTACTCTGTCTGGATATTGGCCAGTCAGCCCATTTACTAAAAAAAAGGTAATAAAACATATTCATAACTTACAGAAGGGCATCCCACAGCTATGAAGCACTGAGCTTCAAGATCCTATCGCAGCAGCTGGTTTTTAAGATGAGTGCCTATGGGTTGAATTCAGGTGCTCATTCTTGGGCCACATGAAATGTGCCAACTAAGTCATCTCAATAGCCATGGTCCCATCCTTATGGTAAGGAATGTCCTCTGCATGAGCCTTGTGTCTAGCGAACACCCACTAGACATAAGGAAGGAAAGATATTTTTTGGTTGAATACCAGAAATAAATTTGTGAAAAGTTCAAGGCTTTACAATAGGTTGTTCATGACAGGAAAGAAAGGAAAGTTCTCCATTAAAAGAGTCGGCATTCCTAATAGATCCAATTGAGGTGCCATGAGATGCATGCCTAGAACCGAACCTTGAACTGTGCAGTTCACCTAAGGTGGAAACTGACTGAGATCTCTTCCTGACACAACCTTGTGTGTCTCAGATGGAGAAAATAGAGAGGATTTGGTGTGTCACTCACCAATATGAGATACATGTTCACACTCTCTTTTTTACCAACCCCTGACATAATCTGGCAAGCTGTTCTTTTTCTTTTCATATTAAGTGTCTTTACATATCTCCATTCTTATTTTTGCTTATAAGGGATTCGTATACAAATTTTTGGTCATTTATGTTATTCATTTTTTTCCTTGGAAGAAAATTCTGTCAGAACACTCTCTCTCTCTCTCTCTCTCTCTCTCTCTCTCTCTCTCTCTCTCTCTCCCTCTCTCTCTTTCTTGCTAGCTCTCTCTCGTTAATTTATTGAAAATATTCTTCTCTCATACAATACATCCTGACTACAGTTTTCCCTCCCTTCACTCCTCCCAGCTGTCTCCTCCAATCTCCCCCAGATCCCGTCCCTCTGTTTCCTCTTCAGAAAAGAGACGGATTCCAAGGGATGACAGCCAAATAGGACAAAACAGGATATAATAACATCAAGCAAACAGTCATTACATATATGCAAAGGACCTCGCACATATCTATACAGATTCTGTGCTTGCTACTCCAGTCTCTGTTGGCCCATATGAGCCCTGCTTAGCTGATTTGCTGGATCATGTTATCTTGTTGTCCTCCATCCTCTTTGAATGCTATGATCTTTCCTCCAATCCCCGGAGTTCCCCAGTATCTCAGCCAGGGAGGGAGCCATGGAAGGTCTGATAATGGTGACCAGGGCCAAGGGGATGGAAATGTGTGTTCCTCTGGGTCTCTACTCTGCACTAGACTTACAAATCTACCTGTTCCCATATTTACATGGAAGTAATTGAAAGAATTTAGATTAAGTATGAGATTTAGAGACAAAACTTCTGCATTCCTCTTATGTTTAAACACAATGTGACTCTTATATCAGTTTTAAATATTATTAAATGTGTCTTAATTGGTTGCGCTGCCTCCAGCTCTAGGAGATCTATGTCCTTTTCTGGCCTCTTCAAGCACCTACACACACAAGGCATACACCTATACCCACACAAATCCCAAGGGAAATTAGAGCCCCATGTACTGTGGGACAAAGTTCTTCTACCCACTAAAGATTTGTTACTTGTACTGGTTTAACAAAACGCTGATTGGCCAGTAGCCAGGCGGGAAGTATAAACAGAGTGAGCAAACAAGAAGAATTCTGGGAAGAAAAAAGTCCCAATATACAGTTCCACCCAGATGGGAAGAAGCATGATGAAATACTGCATTGCAAAAGGTACCAAGCCATGTGGCTTAACATAGATAAGAATTATGGGTTATTTTAAGGTATAAGAGCTAATTAGAAATAAGACTGAGCTAATGGGGCCAAACAGTTTATAACTGATTTAAGTTTCTGTATTTTGTTGGGACTGAGCAGCTATGGGAACTGGTAAGAGAGAAACTACTGTCTATGATAGGTAGCCTTAAGCATGCAGGGCTAGGGGCAAGATGCAGGTCTGTAGGACCCACAGGAAACTCCAGGAGGAACAAGAGAAAGCCTGTGTGTGCCTGAGGGGTGGCATAAAAGATGTGATTGGCAGGAGAAGGAGCTAAGCCAACTCAGATGGGACCTGAAATCCTTTTGCTTCCTCTAAATTCCTAGAGCTGGAATTTTAATCCAAGCTCTGTCCTGGCATGGGGGATACAACTCTCAGGCAAATGTCTTGTTTGTGAATTCATGCCCCCAAAAGTTGGGCACCAAATAAAGCATGTATAATTAAAGCTCAGAGGGAGACATTAGGGTTCAACTAGACCACCCAAAAGGAAAGTAGTCATCCACTGGCTGTTACCGTCACCTCAGTCTGAAATGGCAATCCTGCCTCTGGGAATCTCAGAATGAGACTGTAACTGGGAGCTGTCTCCACCTTCTATAATCCTCTCTAGTTCTGGGATGGAACGTTTTCCCTAAAAGATTCTATAGAAATTCTGTATGCCAGGCCGTGAACAAGAAGGAAAAGCAAGACCTTCATCCCTGAAGATAACTAGTAATGGATATAGAAAAAATATTTTGTTGAAGAAGATATCACCCATTTATTGTTTCTTTTGGAAGTAGGGATCTTATTCCATTCTGTCCAATAATGAAAGTTTCTTAGAGAAAATATCATTGCATATTCCAGACCTCCTGATTCTATTATCAAACATGCCCAGTACACAAGGTAAGAAATTTACAAGAGTAGGTATTCAGTGCGTGTTGCATTAAAGCATGAACCTTTAAAACAAGAGAACTGCTTCTCACCTAATTTCTCAAAGAAATTTTAATATCAGAAACAAAAGTCAGTATATACCTGATATCAATGCCAATAAAACAAGGCCTAAAAGAAAATCTTCAATGAAATGACTTACACTTTTGAATATTTTTCTTTCATATATCACAACATTTTCTTAATCTAATTCTATAGTATCTTATGAACATCATCAAATCCTTAAAACATTTCAATTTGTAAACTGTATTTTAAAAGAATCCAAAAAATTTGAGCTCCCAACTTGGTAAACAGCACTGAAGGAACTGAATACAGAATTTATCTGAGTACATTTAACCCCAAGTTAAAACTATGCTAAAAGTTTCCCAAAAGGTTATCAACAGCTTATTTGCAAAAAGATGAACAGACCTTTTCAATCATAAAACAGAGGCTACCTTATACCTCACTTGTGAGTAGGATGACTTAACTTGGTCTTAGTATGTCCCTTGGCCTTGCCTTTAGTGCCAGACTTGGCTGCAGCTGCAGCTTGGGCTTTCTCTTCCTCTTCAATCAAAGCCTGCTCATAACGAGATGAGTAATCCTCAGTCGTGGTTTCAGTGATCTTGGCTAAAAATTCTATCACCTTTATCTTGTTGGTTTCAGCATAGGCTCTCGGGCCCCACAGGAACTCATAGGACGGAGGATCACTGTTAGGAACCTGACGGTATACCAGGTACTTTTCCTGTACCAGATCTTCAGTGATGAGCTTCCTGACATCTCCAAAGATGAGATGTGGGACCCCATCATAGACTCCTAATGCATTCAGGAAATACCAGACATCCTCCTCGGCAGCACAATACTTATTTAGGTAGATCACACTGAGGAGAGCAATCAGAATGCCCCTGGTAGGAACACCTAGCTCATTGCTCCTACTTCCATCATCCTCGCAATCTAACTTGCTCACAAGCTCATATGCTTGACCATGTGGCAGGATTTCTTTCAGCTCAAGGCCAAACACCACATCCAATCGATAGGAGGCTTTCTTGAGGATCTCAGGGAAGTGTTCCTTGAACCTTTTATGGATAACTTTGAGCATCTCTCCCCTCCTCATGGGCTGCTGCATTTTGTATTTGAGGAGCATGTACTCCATCAGCATTCCCGTCTTCCTTGTCATAAGATCCATCTGCATGCTTCTAGTGGAGAGTAGAGCCCTGGAAGAATGCTCATTTCCATCCCCTTGGCCCTGGTCACCATTATCAGACCTTCCATGGGTCATTCCCTGGCTAGCAGTGCTGCTGGGTGCTGAGCTTTCAGACTGCTGTGGGAAGTCAGCAGTAGAAGTGCTTGGCTTAGCATCTCCTGAAGCTTGATCAGAGCCAGCAGGTGACTCTGCTTTCTCTGCCTCCTTTGCTTGAGCATCCTTGAGCCCCTGGCGTCGTTTCTCACGAGCACGGGTCTTACTCTTCTGTCCCCTTGGCATGATGGCTGGCGTCAGGGACAGCAGGACAGAGTCTTGGTAGTAGAACAGGGAACTGAGATACCTAAATCAGGAAAATAGCGTGCTATGAGCACTTTGAGCATGTTGAGAACACTCAGGCTTTCAGCAATTCTATCCCCTCCTTGTTATACACAGTATAATGACATGAGTGTTCTAAGCACTCCCTGTATTCCTCACCTCTGGTCACCTTATATATACTGTGAGGTAAAGGATGGCTGCCTTTGTCTGGGGTTTGAACACTCTCAATTCTACTCACATCTAGTACTAGGCTGCTGTAATGTTTCACAGAATCCAGGAGTAAGGAAGCCCAAAGGAGACTTGAACTTGAATGACCACACCAATTCACATAACATGAATGGTGAAATCTCACAAGGCCATACCCCTAGATGAAGCACTGTAGAGATCGGCTGTTAAAAGAGGGAGATTCAGTCTTCTGTAGGCAAATCGCTCAGTCCTAAAACCATATACATGTAAGCAACACTAAATGGACATATTAGGCTGTATTTACGTCTTTATATAATAAGTGTATGTTTTTATATTATTTATTACTTACACTATAGATATTTTTAAGTAAAACAATATATAAAATATATGTATTTATATATTGTCACATATGTAACAATAATAATTATAAATTGGGCTGTGGATTTGAGCCGACATGGAGAGGAATGATCACAAATGGAGAGAGAAGACAGGAAAAGTTTTAATACAGTACACACAAATTAAATAAAAAGTCAAAAGCAAAAAGAATAAAAGTATTGCAGAGTGGCAGGCAAGAAAACTTCGGGAGTTCAAAGTCATCCTGGTCTACATTGTGAATTCTGGGAAAACCAGAGGTATATACAAATAAACTGACTTTAAAAAAATAAGAGAAAGACAAAAAAGCATGATAAGCACTGGGAGAATACACATACACAAGATATGATGTAGATGTGGAAAATAACTATGCTAACCTTTGCCCTCTTGTGCTGACAATGCCCTGGGAACAGAGCCTGTGGCTAGTTATGACAGGTGTACATGTACAAGTCACACTATAGAGCCTGACTTGCACTGGCCCCATTATTTTAGAAGAGATTCCCTCACCTCCACATATCTTCACTGATGTTAGGTACTGGAGACCAAGGCTAAAGTGGGCCCATAGGAGACCAAGTCTGTCCCTTCTCAGAGAACAGGCTCAGAGGAGCACAGAGGGCTGTCACACTTCCAGCTCCTAATTCAGGACATTTTAAATATCCCTGTGCTATGTGTTAGTTTTCAGTTTTCCTTCAGCCAGAATTTAGTATCCTGCTCAGACATTTGAAGCTGACCCTTTTCTTTGTCTGCACCCATTTGCTGAAGTTATGAGAACTGCTGTAAAGTTCCTGACATGCACACCTAGTATCATACTCTTCCCCGCTTCCCTCAACCACTGCTGTATTTCCTCTCTTCCTTTTCTGGTGATCCTGGTCAATTTCTCATTATCCTCTTACTTCTCCTAACAGTACAGGAAAGTATTGGCAGGACACTTAACACTTCCACATTATTTATTTATATTTAATAACATCTGCTTTTGCCGTATTTGTCACGTTACCTATGCTTTCAGGAATTCTAAGCAAACACTGTACACCAGCTGTGCTGTCTGTCTATCCTTCCATTTTTGATGTTTTCCTTTTTTAAAAAGACAGGTTTCTCTGTGTAATATCACTAGTACTCCTGGAACCTGAAACATGCTTTACAGATCCAGGTTGGCTTTGAACTCACAAAGATCTGCCTGCCTCTGACTTCTAAATGCTGGGATTTGTGCCATCACTGCTGTGCTCCATTTCTGGTTCTTAAGAGTAGTTTGGGTCAATATAAAAGGGACCTGGATCTCTGTGAGTTCGACGTCATCCTGCTCTACAAGAGCTAGTTCCAGCTGGAAAAGCTAGAACTGCTAACCAGAGAAACTTTGTCTAGAAAGATCCTAAAAAAGAAAAGGCTTCCAGATAGCTGGGAGGTGGCTGTGCACCTTTTGGTCCATCCCAGCTGTCTGGAGGCAGAGGCACATGGATCTCTGTGTGTTCCAGTCTTGTGTGGACAACAGAGTCAGTTCCAGAGGTGGCTTCAAAGCTACAGAAAAAACCTATCTCAAAAAACGAAAGAAAAAAAGCATCTAGTTATCTTTGGTATAGTGTTCCTTATGATTGCCATACACTAGGCATGACTGCACAGGTTAGGATTCCTCTGACTCCCAGGGGATGTGCTTACTCACCCAAGTTAGGCTTCCCCCTTAGTATCAAGGGATGGGCATGCCTAGCATAGTTAGGAGTTCCTCTGACTCCCACGGGATGGGAGTGGCTACCAGGGACAGACTTTCCTCTGAATCCCGCGGGATGGGAGTGGCTACTAGAGGTAGAATTTTCTCTGATACCCTCTGGATGGGAGTGGCTACCAGAGGTAGGATTTCTTCTGACTCCCACAGGATGGGAGTGGCTACCAAGGGTAGGATTTCTTCCCGACTCCCACAGGATGAGAGTGGTTACCCTCCATAGGATTTCTTCTGACTCCCACAGGATGAGAGTGGCTACTGGAGTTAGCTTTTCTCTGATTCCACAGGTTGGGATTGGGTACCAGAATTAGACTTTTTTCTGCCTCCACTGGATGGGAGTGGTTACCAGACTTAGGCTTTTCTCTCACTCCAGGAGATGGGAGTGCCTACCAGACAAAGGGCTTCTTTGGCTCCACAGGATGGTAGGTGACTACCAAAGTTAGGCTTTCCTCTGACTCGATGGTATGGAAGTTCTACCAGACATATGCCCTATTCTGACTCCCACAGGATGGGAGAGGCTAACAGATTTAGCCTTTTCCCTGATTCCCATTGGGTGGGAGTGGCTATCAGAGATGGACTTTTCTCTGATACCCTCTGGATGGCGGAGGGGGGGGCACTACCAGAGTTATGCTTTCCTGTGACTCTCACAGGATGGGCTTATCTACCAGAGTTTGGTTTTTCTCTGACTACCATGGGATGGGAATGGCTACCACAGTTAGACTGTTCTCTGACTCCCGCGGGATGGGAGTGCCTAACCAAAGCCTTTGGACATCTTCTGAACATGGCACTTCCTCACAACACCCCAAGATGGGCGTGGCTATCTGAAACCTCAATGTGTCTCTTTCTTTTGGCTACTGGAGACCTCCTACCAGCCCATGTTGGGCATGACCAGTCCCGTGCCTTTTGCGTGGTTTTCCAAGATATGTGTTTTTAAGCGCTACCTCTAGCATTTAAAATTAGTAGAGAGCCAGGCAGTGATGTTGCAAGCCGTTAATTCCAGCACTCAGGAGGCAGGGGCAGGCAGATCTCCGTGAGTTTGAGAACAGCCTGGTCTACAAGATCTCGTTCCAGAATTAGCCTCCAAAGCTATAGAGAAACACTGGCTCTAAGGGCAAAAAAGAAAAAGTACAGACTCGCAGGAGTTGGTTCTTCATTCCACTGAACATTACCTACTGATTTTGCGGGTGATGAAGTCAGATAGACTTCCTTTGCTTCTGTACTCCGCCACGGGGCACTTAAGAGTCCAGGGCCAAAACAGCTCATGGTGGACTAGAATTCAGTTCAAGGTTTTTGCCTTACCATTTAGAAGTCAAAGGCTGGCTTCAGTTGTGATCTAAGAAGCCACCATTTTCAGAATCAGAGTTACCTTCTGAGAGCGGGAGGGGGGGGGGCGTTTCCTCTCAGAAACATACAGAGCTACAAGACACCTCATATTTTCCCAGGGTAAGCCTGAGTGAGAGCTAGCACAGCTTCTGTGATTATTCCAGACATAATTCCCCTTGGTACACATTCAGGGTCCTTACCTTCACTGCAGACCTCTCTGAGAAGTCGCCAGCAGCAAGGCCTGAGCAGCAGAAGCGGCTTACATAGCTCCTCCCCTCCTCACAGGAAGTGAGGTAAACCATATCCGGCCAGGGGCGGGTTCTGAAAAGTGACAGCAGGGAGGGGTTACTATGGAACCAGACTGCTGTGGAGGAAATTTAGAGGAGGGTCTGGTTTCCTTACTGTACTTCCTAAGACACTAAGCCTTCCCACTGCCTACACCTTTCTTGGGCTATTTCGTGGAGACCTTAAAACCTGAACCTCGGAAGCCCCACTTAACTCATGCCCCATTCCCCTTGCCGGGCTTCCATCTCTGCCACACACTACCTGAACCCGCCTTCTCCTCTCCCCCATTTTACATGTCCTGCCCCTGGTTGCATGAAGTCTTCTTCTATTTAGAGCTCAATTGTCAGCTTTCAGCCACACCCTTCTGCTGTCTGGGAACTCCATCCCACCCTTACTTGGTTTACCAGTGTCATCTGTCTATGTGTTACTTTCATTGGTTAAATAAAGAAACTGTTTTGGCTTTTTGATAGGGCAGAATTTAGACAGGTGGAGTAGACTGAACAGAATGCTGGGAAAAGAGAGCAGAGTCAGGCAGTGGCCACGGCTCTCCTCTTCGAGATGGAATTATGCCGGTAAGCCACAGTCAAGTGATGATACGCATTAATGGTCATGGGTTAATCTAATATGTGAGAGTTAGCCAATAAGAGGCTAGAACTAACAGACCAGGTAGCAATTTAATTAATACAGATCCTGTGTGATTATTTAAGGCATAAGCTAGCCGGGTGGACAGAACGACAAGCAGCCTGCCGCTCCCATTACAACAGAGAGGCTGCCCAACGTGGTAACTAACTCCACTTAAAAACCTGAGAGGGCTTAAAAGGAAAAGAGAGTTTAACACAGCTTTTTGCTGTTTGTGGGTGGCTTGCCACAAAGAAATTTTCCAGACTCAGCAGCAGGAAAATCTGGCCGTTTTTGTTTTGTTTTGTTTTGTTTTTTCCGAGACAGGGTTTTTCCATAGCTTTTGATTCCTGTCCTGGAACCAGCTTTTGTAGACCAGGCTGGCCTCGAACTCACAGAGACCCACCTGCCTCTGCCTCCCAAGTGCTGGGATTAAAGGCGTGTGCCACCACCGCCAAGCTAAAACTGGCTGTTTAAAAATGCCAGCTTTCTTCCCTGTCCTGGGATTGCGATCTTTGTTTGACTCCAGTGTGAGACAGAGCTTTTGAATGGGGGTTGTGATTAAAGCAATATGGCTTGCTTGATGGCAATGTGGACTGAAATGTGCCTGGAAATAAGTGCAGTTCAGGGGCACCAAATTGTTCTGAGGGCACTGCTCTGGCTCCACTATGCTTAACTGTGCTGATCTCAGGCAGGATCTATAGTAATTACCATAATAACAGCGCAGTTAAGGTTTAGACTGGGCAGCAAATAGGTGGTACCATATTACCCCTATGTGGCACGAGCTAAAGTTTTTAAGAAGTGCTCAGCATATTAAGAAGAGCTCCTTGGCAGTAAAGAATTACAGATTCACATTAGGAGAGATTCAGACATAAAAGACCTCTAAATGCGTCACAGTGTATCTGGGTTTTAATCTAAATATGTAAGGTGACTTGAGAAGTAGTTGCTAGAACTGTTTGAAATCTCTTTCACGGAGGGAAAATGAACCCTCTGACTGGTTCTCTTCTTTTCCCCAAAATGGAATACCTGGAAAAACCCCATTAGCCTTATAGACCAATTTTGTATATACCTTTTTAGAATTTTTATATCTGCCAGACCTGTTACATGAGGCAGCAGGAATGACGTTTTATGAAGATATTCTCCAGAAAAGCAGTGTGCTAATACACATATCGAGTAGCAGACCATGAATGGATCTAGGTAATGTCTATTTTGATATTAGTGACACTCAGACATTCAAAGTGTTTTGTGTTCGGAAAAGCAGAAGCAAAGGAAAATAGAACTGAGGTCTAGAAGGATTGGTCCTTCAAATGGCAGACAGGGAAACTACCCAACAATGCTTGAAGATGGGTTTCAGCATAAATCCTCAGGAACGCTGTGGTGGGGACACAGACCTAGATTCACTTGGCTATCTTTCATAGTTTGAAGTATCCTCCTAAGCTTTGACTCAGGCCAAAGAGATTTGGTTCTTTAAGGCAGAAAATAAATTTAGGACTGGTTTGAATTGTAAAGACACTGTAATATATGTAAGAGAGGTAAAAGGAGAAAAAAGTTGCTCAAGGGAAACAGTAAAACACAAGAGACATAAAGAAACAAGAAAAGAGAAAGAGATGAGCAAGGAGGTATTTCAGAATTTATCCTTAGTATATCAAATTGATAAGATTTAATTAATCTATTAATTTTAGCATTATCATTTAACACATATATTTTCTGTGTGTTAAAGAATTCACTTTTAGAATAAATTAAACATTTTATTAGTTAATTTGTGAACAGATATTTCACACTTTAATTAAAGCAGGGTGTTCTTTGTAATTTATTTTTTACTCCTTTGCCTAGGCCTTTCCAAAGTGTGCACTTTATAGATAGTTATCTTTATATCTTTCGTCCCCACAAATACTTGCATGTTAATAATTGTAACAATTAAAACTATCCTAGATTCTGATGGGAATTTATTTTCAAACATCCAAACACTTCCCCATTTTTGGACATTTGGTTCATATACACATGCATGTATGTATACATGTATGTATGAACATATGCATGCATATTTTGCTTCTGTCCAGAAAAGTTACCTGTACATAACAGCTAAGGAATGTTTTGGGGGTCAGTTTTGTGTGCTGCTTGTTGACTTAACTTTGTCAGATCTTATGTTGCAGTCTCCTTTTCCCACTGGGATTTGGGATTTTCCTATCTGCTTACCTAAACATGAGGGGCCCTAAGACACTGATGACTAATTCTTCAAATATGCGTTCCTGGGCAAGCCAATAATGTTCCTTCTGACCGAGTAATGGGGTATGTTTGTTTGGATTCTCTGTGCAGCCATTGTACAGTGTGTCATGATTTACCTCTGTTCTTTTGGATGGGAGAGAGGGAACAAGCATCTCTTCTCTTTATTGCTTTAATCATCAGATGCTCTTAAAATTCCTAAGCTAAAGACTTGGCATGGTCACAGGAACGATTTAAAATAAACTGGAAATGGACATGGGGTAGGTCTGCAGCTGGACTGGAATACTATGGCTTCAGATTACCTCACACTATGAAGTATTGTCTGCTCTGTCAGCTAGCAACAGTGTCCCCCACATGCACAAGTTCCCCAACTGTCTGGACTGCAGTCTCTACATTTACACTTGGTTTCTCCAGCCCTGTTCTCCTCAAGTGACAGAGGTTGTGTAATGAATGGAGAGAACCTGAAACTCTGACTGCCATGTATATAAGATATTCCCCTTCTGCTGTCTCATGGCTGCCATTTTCAATCAGTATTTTTATGTCCTTGTTCTAGACATAAAGAAGATATGACAAGAGACTTTTGACAACTCTGCTCTACAGTTTCATGCTGGGATAATGAAAAACAGATAGACTTTTCTGACCCTGTGATACTAAATGTTTTTGTCCTTTCAGGCTGTTCAATTGAGCCCATCCCTTTCAATCCAAGAAGATCCTACCACTAAAAAACCTTCTACTACACAGAAGAATAAGCTCAATCTGGCAGTTCTCATGGTGTCTCTGAGATTGAGAGATGAGGTTTCTTTTCTTGTTGTTGTTGTTGTTTTTTTAGATGACCTTCCATGTGTGTTTACCTTTAGGTCCAGAATGTGCCTTTTCTGAGCATTTCTGTCTTGCATGATGCTCACTCAGTTTATTATCTTGTGTTTATCAGATATCACCACTCCTTTCTTACCTGACCTGAGAAAGTTGCTCCTGGGTGTAGCAGCATTTCATTTGTATTTTAATAAATTAAGGTGCCTGAAGTTCAGAGAGAAAAACAGTCACACTGGCCAGTCTTACAGACCAGGCCACAGTAACACTTTAATCCCACTCTTGCTGCCATAGGAACTGTGTGGTGCATGACTTTAATCCCAGTGGTGCACACCTTCCATCCCAGAACTAGAGAGGATTCTAGAATGTGGAGACAGCTCCCAGTTACAGTCTCATTCTGAGATTCCTAGGGGCAAGATTGCCATTTCAGACTGAGGTGAAGGTAAGAGTCATTACTGCTTTCCTTTTGGGTGTTCAAGTTCAACCCTAATTTCTCCCTCTGAGCTTTAATTATACATATTTTATTTGGTGCCCAACTTTGGAGGCATGAATTGACGTACAAGACATTTGCCAGAGTGTTGTAGCCACCATGCCAGGACAGAGCTTGGATTGGAATTCCAGCTCTAGGAATTCTGAGGAAGCTCTAGAATTTTCAGGTCCCATCTGAGTTGGCTTAGCCTCCGCTCCTGCTAATCACATCTTTTATGCCACCCCTCAGGCACACACAGGTGTTCCCCTATTCCTCCTGGTTTCCTGTGGGTCCTACAGACCTGCATCTTGCCCTTAGCCCTGCATGCTTAAGGCTACCTTTCAAAGACAGAAGTTTCTCTCTTACCGGGTCCCATAGCTGCTCAGTCCCAACACAACACAGAGGCGTATATCAGTTATAAACTGTTTGGCCTCATTAGCTCAGTCTTATTGTTAACTAACTCTCGTGACTTAAATGAACCCATAATTCTTATCTCTGTTCAGCCATGTGACTTGGAACTTTTTCCAATGCAGCATCTCATCTTACTTCCTCTCTGTCTGGGTAGCAACTGCAGATGGGGCCTTTTCTCTTCCCAGAATTCTTCTTGTTTGCTGACCCAGACTATACTTCCAGCCTGGCTACAGGCCAATCAGCATTTTATTAAAATAGTGCTAGTAACAAATCTTTAGTGGGTAAAGAGCATTACCTCACAGCACCTGGGGCTCTGATATCTCTTGGAATTTGTTTGGGTATAGGTGCATGCCTTGTGTTTGTAGGTGCTTGAAGAGGCCAGAAAAGGGCATAGATCTCTTAGAGCTGGAGGCGGTGTGAGCAACTAAGACTCAATAAATAATATTTAAATGAAAACTGATATGAGTCATACTGTCCTTAAAAATAAGAGAAATGGAGAAGTGTTGTCTCCAAATCCCATTCTTAATCTAAATTCTTTCACGTACTAGCCATGTAAATATGGGAACCGGTAGATTTGTAAGTCTTGCTATCCATTGAGAAGTGACTTTGACTAGTTCTTTTTCGTATAATGGGGATACATGTGTACGGTACAAAGAATCTGTGCTTAAATAGCTCTTATACTGACTTATCAGAAAGTGTCATTTATTAATGTAAGCATTTTAATCTAATTCATTATTATCCTTATATCTCTTAAGATTTTGCCCAAAATTTTCTAAAGAAAGTTCAGTATACCAGGAAAAAGAAGAACTTCTTCCCTGAAGATAACTAGTAATGAATATAGAAAAATCTTTTTTAGTTGAAGAAGACATCACCCCTTTTATTGTTTCTTTAGGAAATGGAGATCTTACTCCATTCTGTCCAACAAGAGCTTCTTAGAGAAAATATCATTGCATATCCCAGACCTCCTGCTTCTTTTAGCAAACATTTCCAATACACAGGATGACAACTTTGCAAGAGTAGATATTCAGTGCATGTTTGGTTAAATCATGAACCTTTAAAACAAGAGATCTGCTTCTCTGCTAATTTCTCACACATATTTTAATATCAGAAACAAAGGTCAGTTTACATCCCTGACATCACTGCCATGAAAACAAGGACTAAGAGAAAATATTCACTGAAAAGCTTAACACTTTTGAATATTTTTCTTTGATATTTCACACACCATTTTCTTAATCTAATTCCATAGTATCTTATGAACATCATCAAATCCTTAGAACATTTCAAATTGTAAACTCTATTTCAAATCAATCCAAAAAATTTGAGCTCCCAACTTGCTAAACAGCAGTGAAGGAACTGGATACAAAACGTATCTGTGTACATTTAACCCCAAGTAAAATTTTGCTAAAAGTCCTCCAAAAGGTTATCAACAGCATATTTGCAAAAAGATGAACAGACCTTTTCAATTATAAAACAGACGCTACCTTATACCTCACTTGTGAGTAGGACAACTTAACTTGGTCTTAGTACGTCCCTTGGCCTTGCCTTTAGTGCCAGACTTGGCTGCAGCTGCAGCTTTCGCTTCCTCTTCCTCTTCAATCAAATCCTGCTCAGAACGATATAAGCAAACCCCAGGCAAGGCTTCACTTATCTTTGCTAAAAAGTCCATCACCTTTATCTGGCATGTTTCAGCATAGGCTCTCCGGCCCCACAGGAACTGATAGGAGGGAGGATCACTGTTAGGAACCTGACGGTATTCTAGGTATTCTTCCCGCACAAGCTGCTCAGTGATGAGCTTCCTGATATCCCCAAAGAAGACGTGTGTGATCGCATCATAGACTCCTAATGCATTCAGGAAATACCAGACATCCTTCTCGGCAGCACAATAGTTATTTAGGTAGATCACACTGAGGAGAGCAATCAGAATGCCCCTGGTAGGAACACCTAGCTCATTGATCCTACTTCCATCATCCTCGAAATCTAGCTTGTTCACAAGCTCATATGCTTGACCATGTGGCAGGACTTCTTTCAGCTCAAGGCCAAACACCACATCCAATCGATAGGAGGCTTTCTTGAGGATCTCAGGGAAGTGTTCCTTGAACCTTTTGTTGATAACACTGAGCATCTCTCCCCTCCTCATGGGCTGCTGCACTTGGTATTTGTAGAGAATGTACTCCATCAGCATTCCAGTCTTCCTTGTCATAAGATCCATCTGCATGCTTCTAGTGCAGAGTAGAGCCCCGGAGGGACGCTCATTTCCATCCCCTTGGCCCTGGTCACCATTATCAGACCTTCCATGGGTCACTCCCTGGCTGGCAGTGCTGCTGGGTGCTGAGCTTTCAGACTGCTGTGGGAAGTCAGCAGTAGAAGTGCTTGGCTTAGCATCTCCTGAAGCTTGATCAGAGCCAGCAGGTGACTCTGCTTTCTCTGCCTCCTTTGCTTGAGCATCCTTGAGCCCCTGGCGTCGTTTCTCACGAGCACGCGCCTTACTCTTCTGTCCCCTTGGCATGGTGTCTGGCGTCAGGGGCAGCAGGACAGAGTCTTGGTAGTAGAATAGGGAACTGAGATACCTGAATCAGGAAAATAACATACTATGAGCACTTTGAGCATGTTGAGAACACTCAGGCTTTCAGCAATTCTATCCCCTCCTTGTCTCACAAATTATAATGACATGAGTGTTCTAAGCACTCCCTGTATTCCTCACCTCTGGTCACCTTATATATACTGTGAGGTAAAGGATGGCTGCCTTTCTCTGGTGTTTGAACACTCTCAATTCTACTCACATCTAGTACTAGGCTGCTGTAATGTTTCACAGAATCCAGGAGTAAGGAAGCCCAAAGGAGACTTGAACTTGAATGACAACACCAATTCACATAACATGAATGGTGAAGTCTCACAAGGCCATACCCCTAGATGAAGCACTGTAGACATCGGCTGTTAAAAGAGGGAGATTCAGTCTTCTGTAGGCAAATCGCTCAGTCCTAAAACCATATGCATATAAGCAACACTAAATGGAAATATTAGGCTGTATTTACATCTCTATATAATAAGTGCACGTGTTTATATTATTTATTACTTAGACTATTGATATTATTGTGAAATAAAACAATATATAAAATATATCTATGTATTTATATATTGTCACATATGTAACAAAATTAATTATAAAATGGACCGTGGATTAAAGACAACAAGGAGAGGAATGGTTGGGGATTTAGAGAGAAGACGGGAACTGATATAAATATAGTGCACACAAATTAAATAAAAAGTCAATGCAACTTATGCACGACGCAGCCCCCCAAGACCCCCCACCCCCAACCCTGCCCTGGGGTATGCTAGGACCAGTGCTCAAAAACAGTTTTAAGCTCCTACACTAAGGCTACCTACTCAGAGCGGTGAGTGCCTGCCTACCGGGCAGGCCTCAAGGTCCTCTGTAAGGGAGCCTGTGCACCTTCAGCTTGTGCTCCAGGGTCTCCTGTGCTCTCTTGGACCCCGCCCCGCCTGCCTGCCCATTCTTCCTTTTGTCCCTGGATCCTTGGGCTACCAGACGACCCTGTTTAGGTGCTGAGGAGTTCCATTTGGACCGGTGAGTGTGTGCTATCCAGGGGCGGATTGTCCTGGAAGAGCGCACAAACCCCCCTCCCCCAGCACCTTCTGCAGAGCTGTCTTTCTTATGCATGACCCAGGCCCCCAACCCCCCCCCCATCCCTGCCCTGCCATATGCCAGGACCAGTGCTCAAGAACAGTTTTAAGCTCCTACACTAAGGCTAACCACCCAGAGCGGTGAGTGCCTGCCTACCTGGCAGGCCTCAATGTCCCCTGTAAGGGAGCCCGGGCACCTTCAGCTGGTTGCCCAGAGTCTCCTGTAGTCTCCTGGACCCCGCCCTGCCTGCCCTGCCCGTTCTTCCTTTTGTCCCTGGATCATTGGGCTACCAGGCGGCCCTGTTTAGGTGCTGAGGAGTTCCATCTGGACAGGTAAGTGTGTGCTATCCAGGGGCAGATTGTCCTGGAAGAGAGCACAAACCCCCCTCCCCCAGCTCCTTCTGCAGGGCTGTCTTTCTTACACACGACCCCCCACCCCCCAAGCCTGTGTTTTCTGCAAGGTCCTTTGCTCATGAACAGTTTTCTGCTTCTACACTAAGGCTACCCACCCAGAGTGGTGAGTGCCTGCCTACCAGGTAGGCCTCAAGGACTCCCGAAAGGTTCAAGACTTGAAGAATGAAACGGAAATAATGAAGAAAACACAAACCGAGGGAAGGATGGAGATGGAAAATCTGGGTAAATGAACAGGAACTACAGAGACAAGTACTACCAACAGATTACAAGAGATAGAAGAAAGAATGTCAGACACTGAAGATACCATAGAGAAAATAAACACACTGATCAAAGAAAACAACAAAACCAACAAATTCTCATCCCAAAACATTCAGGAAATCTGGGACACAATAAAAAGACCAAACCTAAGAATAATTGGGATAGAAGAAGGAGAAGAAGTACAGCTCAATCGTCCAGAAAATATATTTAATAAAATTATAGAAGAAAAATTTCCCAACCTAAAGAAAGATATTCCTTTGAAGGTTCAAGAAGCATACAGAACACCGAATAGACTGGACAAAAAAAACCCATCTCCTTGCCATATAATAATCAAAACATAAAACATACAGAATAAAGAAAGAATATTAAGAGCTGCAAAGGAAAAAGGTCAAGATACTTATAAAGGTAAACCTATCAGACTTACACCTGACTTCTCTATGGAAACCATGAAAGCCAGAAGGTCCTCGATAGATGTACTGCAGACACTAAGAAAACATGGATACAAGCCTAGACTACTATACCTAGCCAAGCTTTCGTTCACCATAAATGGAGAAAACAAAATTTTCCAGGATAAAAACAAATTAAAACAATACGTAGTCACAAATCCAGCCTTAAAGAAAGTAATAGAAGGAAAATCACAAACCAAGGAGTCCAACAATGACCACAATAACTCAAACTTCTAGAGACCCTTCACCAGCACAACTCAAAGAATGGAAACACACAAACTCTTCTACTAAAAAAGTGACCAGAGTTAACAACCACTGGTCATTAATATCACTTAATGTCAATGGACTCAACTCACCTATAAAAAGGCACAGGCTAAGAGATTGGATACGAAAACAGGATCCAACATTCTGCTGTTTACAAGAAACACACCTCAACCACAAAGACAGGCACCTACTCAGAGTAAAGGGATGGGAAAAGGTTTATCAAGCAAATGGACCTAAGAAACAAGCAGGTGTGGCCATACTTATTTCTAACAAAGTTGACTTCAAACTTAAATCAATCAGAAAAGATGGAGAGGAACATTTTATACTCATAACAGGAACAATTCATCACGATGAAGTCTCAATCCTGAATATCTATGCCCCTAATATAAAAGCACCAATGTACTTAAAAGAAACATTACTAAAACTCAAGGCTACCATCAAACCGCACACACTAATAGTAGGAGACTTCAACACTCCTCTCTCACCAATGGACAGGTCAATCAGACAGAAACCTAACAGAGAAATAAGAGAATTAATGGAGGTAATGAATCAAATGGACTTAACAGACATCTATAGAACATTCCACCCAAATAGGAAAGAATATACCTTCTTCTCTGCAGCTAATGGAACCTTCTCGGAAATTGACCACATACTCGCTTACAAAGCAAACTTCCACAGTTACAAAAAAAATATTCGTAACCTCCTGTGTCTTATCAGATCACCATGGATTAAAGTTAGAATTCAACAACAATGCTACCCCCAGAAAGCCTACAAACTCATGGAAACTGAACAGTCAACTACTGAACCACACCTGCATCAAGGAAGAAATAAAGATAGAAATTAAAGTCTTCCTTGAATTCAATGAAAATAAAGAAACAACCTACTCAAAATTATGGGACACTATGAACGCAGTACTAAGAGGAAAGTTCATAGCATTAAGTGCCCACTTAAAGAAAACAGAGAAAGCTCACATTGGAGACGTAACAGCCCACCTGAAAGCTCTAGAAAAAAAAAAAAGAAGCAGACTCACCTAGGAGTAGAAGACTGGAAATAATCAAACTGAGGGCTGAAATCAACAAAATAGAAACACAGAAAACAATCCAAAGAATCAATGAAACAAAAAGCTGGTTCCTGGAGAAAATCAACAAGATTGACAAACCCCTATCCAAACTAATCAAACGGCAGAGATAGAATATGCAAATTAATAAGATCAGAAATGAAAAGGGGGACATAACCACAGACACCGAGGAAATTCAGAGAATCATTAGATCTTACTAAAAAAGCCTGTATGCCACAAAACTGGAAAATGTAAAAGAATGGACACGTTTTTAGATCAATACCATATACCAAAGTTAAACCAGGACCAGGTGAACAATCTAAATAGACCTGTTAGTCGCAAAGAATTAGAAGCTGTTATCAAAAACCTCCCTACCAAAAAAAAAAACGCCCAGGACCATGTGGTTTCAATGCAGAATTCTACCAGAACTTCCAAGAAGACCTAATACCTATACTCCTTAATGTATTTCACAATATAGAAACAGAAGAGGCATTGCCAAATTCCTTTTATGAAGCTACAGTTACTCTGATACCAAAACCACACAAAGACTCAACCAAGAAAGAGAATTACAGGCCAATCTCACTCATGAACATCGACGCAAAAATCCTCAACAGAATACTGGCAAACTGAATCCAAGAACACATTAGAAAAATTATCCATTATGATCAAGTAGGCTTCATCCCAGAGATGTAGGGCTGGTTCAACATACGAAAATCTATCAGTGTAATTCATCATTTAAATAAACTGAAAGAAAAAACCATATGATCATTCCATTAGATGCTGAAAAAGCATTTGACAAAATTCAACATCCCTTTATGATAAAAGTATTGGAGAGATTAGGGATACAAGGGTCATACCTAAATATAATAAAAGCTATTTACAGCAAACCGACAGCTAACATCAAACTAAAAGGAGAGAAACTCAAAGCCATCCAACTAAAATCAGGAACACGACAGGGCTGTCCACTCTCGCCATACCTCTTCAATATAGTGCATGCAGGTTTAGCAATAGCAATAAGACAACATAAGGGGATCAAGGGGATTCGAATTGGAAAGGAAGAGGTTAAATTTTCATTATTTGCAGATGATATGATAGTGTACATAAGTGATCCCAAAACTCCACCAAAGAACTTTTACAGCTGATAAACACCTTTAATAATGTGGCAGGATACAAGATCAACTCCAAAAAATCAGTCGCCCTCCTATACACAAAGGATATGGAAGCAGAGATGGAAATCAGAGAAGTATCACCTTTCACGATAACCACAAACAGCATAAAATATCTTGGCGTAACTCTGACCAAGGAAGTGAAAGATCTATTTGACAAGAACTTTAAGGCATTGAGGAAAGAAATTGAAGAGGATACCAGAAAATGGAAGGATCTCCCTTGCTCTTGGATTGGGAGGATCAACATAGTAAAAATGGCAATTCTACCAAAGGCAATTTATAAATTCAATGCAATCCCATCAAGGTCCCATCAAATTTCTTCACAGATCTTGAGAGGACAATAATCAACTTTATATGGAAAAATAAAAAACCCAGGATAGCCAAAACAATCTTATACAATAAAGGAACTTCTGGAGGAATTACCATCCCTGACTTCAAACTCTATTACAGATCTACAGTAATGAAAACAATGTGGTATTGGCATAAAAACAGAGAAGTCGACCAATGGAATCGTATAGAAGACCCGGATTTTAACACACAAACCTACAAACACCTCATTTTCAATAAAGGAGCTAAAAGTATACAATGGAAGAAAGAAAGCATCTTCAACAAATGGTGCTGGCACAACTGGATGTCAACCTGTAGAAGAATGAAAATAGACCCATATCTATCACCATGCACAAAACTCAAGTCCAAATGGTTCAAAGACCTAAATATCAATCTGAACACACTGAACCTGATAGAAGATAAAGTGGGAAGTACCCTACAACATATGGGCACAGGCGATCACTTCCTAGGTATAACCCTAGCAGCACAGACATTAAGGGCAACATTGAATACATGGGACCTACTTAAACTGAGAAGCTTCTGTAAAGCAAAGGACACTATCACTAAGACAAAACGGCAACCCACTGACTGGGAGAAGATATTCACCAACCCCGCAACAGACAAAGGTCTGATCTCCAAAATATATAAAGAACTCAAGAAACTAGACTTTAAAATGCAAATTAACCCAATTAAAAAATGGGGCACTGATCTGAACAGAGAATTCTCAACAGAAGAAGTTCAAATGCCCAAAAGACATTTAAGGTCATGCTCAACCTCCTTAGCGATCAGGGAAATGCAAATCAAAACAACTTTGAGATATCATCTTACACCTGTCAGAATGGCTAAAATCAAAAACACCAATGATAGCCTTTGCTGGAGAGGTTGTGGAGGAAGTGGTACCCGCATCAATTGCTGGTGGGAATGCAAACTTGTGCAACCACTTTGGAAAGCAGTGTGGTGGTTTCTCAGGAAATTCGGGATCAACCTACCCCTGGACCCAGCAATGCCACTCTTGGGAATATACCCAAGAGATGCCCGATCATATGACAAGGGCATTGGTTCACCTATGTTCATAGCAGCAATATTTGTAATAGCCAGAACCTGGAAACAACCTAGATGTCCTTCAATGGAAGAATGGATGAAGAAAGTGTGGAATATATATACTCATTAGAGCACTACTCAGCGGTAAAAAACAATGACTTCTCGAATTTTGCATGCAAATGAATGGAAATAGAAAACACTATCCTGAGTGAGGTAACCCAGACCCAAAAAGATGAACATGGGATGTACTCACTCATAATTGGTTTCTAGCCATAAATAAAGGTCATTGAGTCTATAATTAGATATCCTAAAGAAGCTAAATAAGAAGGTGAACCCAAAGAAAAACATATAGCTATCCTCCTGGTTATGGGAAGTAGACAAGATTGCTGGGCAAAAAAATGGGATCTTGGGAGTGGGGTGGGAGGGGGGTAAGGGGAGATGGGGAGAGAAAAGTGAGAAGGGGAGGATGGGGGGAATTTGGGGAAACGGGATTATTGGGATAAAGGAAGGTTGGATAGGGGAGCAGGGAAGCACATATCTTAAGGGAGCCATCTTAGGGTTGGCAAGAGACTTGGACGTAGAGGGGCTCCCAGGTGCCCAGGGCGATGTCCCCAGTTAGTTCCTGGGGCAGCTGAGGATAGGGAACCTGAAATGACCCTATCCTATAGCCATACTGATGAATATCTTGCATATCACCCTTGAACCTTCATCTGGCGATGGATGGAGATAGAGACAGAGACCCACACTGGAGCAATGGACTGAGCTCCCAATGTCCCAATGAGGAGCAGAAGGAGGGAGAACATGAGCAAGGAAGTCAGGACCACAAGGGGTGCACCCACCCACGGAGACAGTGGGGCTGATCTATTGGGAGCTCACCAAGGCCAGCTGGACTGGGACTGAAAAAGCATGGGATAAAACCGGACTCTCTGAATATGGCGGACAATGAGGGCTGATGAGAAGCCAAGGACAATGGCACGGGTTTTGATCCTACTGCATGTACTGGATTGGTGGGAGCCTAGCCAGTTTGGATGTTCACCTTCCTAGATATGGACAGAGGGGGGAGGACCTTGGACTTTCCACAGGGCAGGGAACCCTGACTGCTCTTCAGACTGGAGAGGGAGGGGTAGAGGAGGAGTGGGAGGAAGGGGGGAGGAGTGGGAGGAGGGGGAGGGAAATGGGAGGCTGGGAGGAGGCAGAATTTTTTTTCAATAAAAAAATAAAAAAGTCAATGCAAAAATAATCACAGTACACAGGAAGTACGGGTAGGAGGACTTCCATCATGTAAAACACATCCTGTTCTATTTTGAGTTCTGGAGAAACCAGAGGCATAGACAAAAAAAACTGACTTAAAAATGAGAAAGACAAAAAGCATGATGTTCAGTGGGAGAAAACACAAATACAAGATGTGATGTTTATGCTGAATCTCACAAGGCTAACCATTGCCTTCTTGTGCTGACAATGCCCTGGGAACAGAGCCAGTGGCTATAGTTACGGCAGGTGTACATGTCCTGGTCACACTATAGAGCCTGACTTGCAGTGGCCCCATTATTTTGGAAGTGATTCCCTCACCTCCATATATCTTCACTGATATTAGGTACTGGAGACCAAGGCTAAAGTGGGCCTACAGGAGACCAAGGCTGTCCCTTCTCAGAGAGCAGGCTCAGAGGAGCACAGAGGGCTGTCACACTTCCAGCTCCTAATTCAGGACATTTTAAATATCCCTGTGCTATGTGTTAGCTTTCAGTTTTCCTTCAGCCAGAATGTTAGTATCCTCCCCAGACATTTGAATCTGACCCTTTTTCTTTGTCCGCACTCATTTGGTGCAGTTATGGGAACTGCTGTAAATTTCCCGACATGCACACCTTGAAAACTGATCATATTCTCCCCAGCTTCCCTCAGCCACTGCTGTATTTCCTCTCTTCCTTTACTGCTCATCCTGGTAAATTTCTCATTATCTTCTTACTTCTCCCTAACAGTACAGGAGAGTATTGGCAGGAGACTTTAATTCTTTTATTTCTTTTATTTAATGATGTCTGCTTTTGCAGTCTTTGCCACTTTACCTAGGTCTTCAGGATTGCTATACAAACCCTATACATCAGCTGTGCTCTCTGTCTATCCTTCGATTTCTGATCCTTTTCCTTTTTTTTTTTTCGAAAAAATTTCCGCCTCCTCCCAACCTCCCATTTCCCTCCCCAACCTCCCACTCCTCTCCTCCTCCCTTTCCAGTCCTGAAGAACAGTCAGGGTTCCCTGCCCTGTGGGAAGTCCAAGGTCCTCCCCCCTCCATCCAGGTCTAGGAAGGTGAGCATCCAAACTGGCTTTCTCTGTGTAATAGTCCTAGTAGTACTGGAACCTGGAACATGCTTTGTAGAAACAGGTTGGCTTCAAACTCACAGATATCCCTCTGCATTTGCCTCCCAAATGCTGGAATTTGTTCCATCACTGCTGGGCTTCACTTCTGATTCTCAAGAGCAGTTTGGGAGAATATAAAAGTGAGGTGCATCTCAGTGAGTTCAAGGTCAGCGTGCTAGTTCCAGGACAGCTAGGACTGCTAAACAGAGAAAAGTTCTCTCGAAAAAAAAAAAAAAACAAAGAAAAAAAAAGCGTTCAGTTAGGTGGGTGGTGACTGAGCACCATTTGGTCCCTCCCAGCTGTTTGAAGGCAGAGGCAGGTGGGTCTCTGTGTGTTCCAGTTCCAGTTCCACCTGGATAACAGAGTTAGCTTCAGGAGAGGCTTCAAAGCTACAGAGAAATCCTATCTAAAAAAAAAAAAAACAAAACCGAAAAAAAATCCTCTAGTTATCTCTGGTATAGAGTTCCTTCTGACTGCCATACACTAGGCATGATTGCACAGGTTAGGATTCCTGTGACTCCCAGGGGATGTTAGGCTTCCCCCTGAGTACCAAGGGATGGGCATGCCTAGCATAGTTAGGAGTTCCTCTGACTCCCACGGGATGGGAGTGGCTAACCAAAGACTCTGGGTATCTTTTGCACGTGGCTCTTCCTCTGACCCGCCCCAGAAAGGCATGGCTATCTTAAACCTCAATATAGCTGTTTCTTTTGGCTCCCTGAGACCTCCTACCCGCCCATGTTGGACATGACCAACCCCATGCCTTTCGCGTGTTTTTCGGAGACATGGGTTTTAAGCGCTATCACAGCATTTAAGAATAAGTAGAGAGCCTAGAGGTGATTTCCCAAACGTTTAAGCCTAGCACTTGGGAGGCACGGGCAGGCAAATCTCTGTGAGTACGAGGCAAGCTTGGTCTCCGACAGCTGGTTCCAGGACAGCCTCCAAAGCTACAGAGAAACACTGCCTCTAAGTTAAAAAAAAAGAAAAAAGAAAAAGTACAGAGATAGCGGAGTTGGTTCTTCATTCCACTGAACACTAACTACCGATTTTCCTGGTGATGAGGACATATAGACTTCCTTTGCTTGTGTACTCTGCCATGGGGCATTTTACAGCCCAGGGCCAGGACAGCTTATTGTGGACATATATTCAGTTCAAGGTTCTTGCCTTACCATTTAAAAGTCAAAGGCTGTCTTTATGTGTTACCTACCAAGACACCATTTTCAGAATCAGAGTTATATTCTAAGAGCAGGGGGGGGGGGGAATGACCCCGTTTCCTCTCAGAAACATACAAAGCAACAAGACACCTCATATTTTCCCAGGGCAAGCCTGAGTGAGAGCTAACACAGCTCCTGTGATTATTTCAGACATAATTCCCCCTTGGTACACATTCAGGGTCCTTACCTTCACTGCAGACCTCTCTGAGAAGTCGTAGGCAGCAAGGCCTGAGCAGCAGGGCCTGAGCAGCAGAGGCAGCTTTCGTGCCAGGGGAACTAAGACCCAGCTCCTCCCCTCCTCACAGGAAGTGAGGTAAACCATATCCGGTCAGGGGCGGGCTCTGAAGAGTGACAGCAGGGATGGGTTACTATGGAACCAGACTGCTGTGGAGGAAATTTAGTGGAGAATCTGGTTTCCTTACCATACTTCCCTAAGACACTTAGCCTTCCTTCTGCCTACAATTTTCTTGGGCGATTTCGTGCAGAGTTTAAAACCTGAACCTCGGAAGCCCCCACTTAACTCATGTTCCACCCACCTCACCATGATTCCATCTCGCCAGATACCACCTTAACCTGCCTCCGGCTCTCTCTCATATTGCAAGTCCTGCCCAGGTTGAGGGCAAATCTTCTATTTAGAGCTCAATTCTCAGCTTTCAGCCACACTCTCGTGCTTTCCAGGAACTCCACTCCACCACCACCATTCTGGTGGGTGGGAGAATAAAGGACACAAGGGCACAACTTCTCTCTAGCAAGTCTCAACTAGGTACAGTGAAGCTCGTGCTTCTGCTAGAAGTTCTTGTTGGCTATATTAGTTTTGGGGCGTTTGGAATTTGAAAAACAAAGCATCAGAATAAGAATTCTAGAGAACAAAACTGTATTTTCCTTTAATTCCTAATCATGACAACAATGTAACTATTAAACCTAAGAATAGTTTTTCTTTTATTTCTTCGTATTTCTGTCCCTCTCTTATCACAAATGTTCTCAGTAGGTTCAAGAGAGGCTATATGACACATTTCTATCCTCTGCGGACTCCTAGGTATGATATTAATTGGGGGCAGATGTTTGAAATATTTCATGTTGATTATATATTTTCAGTAATAATTCATGCAAAGACTACATTTTTCTCTTACATCTTAAATTTGTTGGGAAATGAGCACCGTAAGGTAGGGGTTTAAAATTAAGACATGGCCTGCAAACCACATTTTTATGTATAAGGAAAATGACTGATAGACAGGACAGCTTGTTTCCATTAAGCCAAGAGAATGGAAAGTTTAGTTCAAGCCTAAACTATACAATATTTTCAATATCAGCTCATTTGAGATCACCTTATCTAGATCAAACCCCTAAACAATTAAAATTACATTAAATAAAAAAATAGAAAGCTGAAGGACCGGAGATATATTTCAACAATTAAGATGCATTTTCTGCTCTTCAGAAGATCTGGGTTTAGTTCCCAGTATCCCCATGCGACATACCTTTAGGTTAATCTGAGGCCCTCTTCTGACCTCCAAGGGCACTGCATGCACACAGTGCATTTAACACATATGCAGGCAAAATACTTATACATGTAAAAATTAAAAAATAGAATACATTGTTGAGGGAATAAGATTGTTTATTCTGGATCCATTTTGAGTGTCCATGGCCTGAGAATACAGACTTGGGTTACCCCAAATTCCATGTTCCAGTGTGGAAGAGTTATACTAAGTTTTTATAGTTTTACAGAACAAAGAAAGTCAGAAGTCAAGGCAAGTCTGCAAAATTGCAGAAAATATCATATAGGCAGACACAAACAGATGGAGAGGCTTCCCCAGGGTCTCAGGGTGCTATCTGATAACATTCTTAGATTTGGCTTAGTGAAATCTGGTAGTCTGTTAGTTAATAGATTTGAAAAGGTTTCTGTCAGTCACAAGACGCAAGTTCAGATACAGACAGTGGCAAGGAATGGCTGCTCAGGAGAAAGAAACTTGTCCACGGAAAGGGAGTTAGCCTCTGGCCCTGCAACATTCCAGAGTCCTGAAATTTTAATCAGCTAATCATTTTCCACAGGCAATATCTTTTTGTGAATTAATCTTTTCCAATCAGATACTCTTTCTTTTCAATTCTCATTCCTGGTTCTCCCTATAGCTCTAGCAACATGATTTGTGCATTCCGGGGCCACATGAAGTTTATTAAATACTATAAGGTCTCATGTAGCTAGGGAGGCCGATTCCTAGGATGTGGTGTAGATGAAGTTGAGTAGAGGACTGGAAAACAGGCTCCAGGAGAGAGGACTAGCTGGTATAGGCCTTTAAGAAAGAAAGTCTTGGAACATATCAAAGCCATTATCCATTATGTAACTTATCTGAATTATTTTTACATCCTCTGTATCTGATGTAACATTTGCATGTAACATAAAATCACTACACTTAAAATTAAGTAATAAAAAACACAGTTTATTTGAATGAAGTGAATGTTAACAGATGAACACAATATGTAAATAAACCAAAATTTACATATATTTTAAAAGATTAACTACAGAGTTCTCTGTATTTGTAGTTATTTCTATTCAATGAACTTTCTTCTTTACATTTACATGGTAGAAATGAACTTTCAGGCAAGCAGTGGTGGTGCCTGCCTTTAATCCCTGCATTTAGGACATAAAGGCAAGTGGATCCAGGTCAAGTAGCGTTTATACCCACCATTGACTCATTAGTATCTGGGTTTTAATCTATGTAAGGTGACTTGATAAGTAGTTGCTAGAAATGTTTGAAATCTCTTTCACGGAGGGAAAATAACCCCTCTGACTGGTTCTCTTCTTTTCCCCAGAATGGAATATCTGGAAAAACCCCATTAGCCTTATAGACCAATTTTGTATATACCTTTTTAGAATTTTTATATCTGCCAGACCTGTTACATGAGGCAGCAGGAATGAGGTTTTATGAAGATATTCTTCAGAAAAGCATTATGCTATTACACATATAGAGTAGCAGACCATGAATGGATCTAGGTAATGTCTATTTTGACATTAGTGACACTCAGACATTCAATGTGTTTTGTGTTCGGAAAAGCAGAAGCAAAGGAAAATAGAACTGAAGTCTAGAAGGATTGGTCCTTCAAATGACAGACAGGGAAACTCTCCAACAATACTTGCAGATGGGTTTCAGCATAAATCCTCAGGAATGCTGTGGTGGGGACATAGACCTAGATTCACTTGGCTATCTTTCATAGTTTGAATTGTCCTCCTAAGCTTTGACTCAGGCTAAACAGAGATTTGGGGCTTTGAGGCTGAAAAGAATTTTAACACTGGTTTTAATTGTTAAGACACTGTAATATATGTAAGAGAGAGTTAAAGGGAAAAAAAAACAGTTGCTCAAGGAAAACAGTACGACACAAAAGACATAAAGAAACAAGGAAAGAAAAAGAGATGAGCAAGGAGGTATTTCAGAATGTATCCTTAGTATATCAAATTGGTAAGATCTTTATTTATCTATTTTAGCATTATCATTTAACACATATATTTTATTTGTGTTAAAGGTCTCATTTTTAGAATTAATTACACATTTTATAAGTTATTTTCTGAACAGATATTTCACATTTTAATAAAAGCAGGCTGCTCTTTGTGATTTATTTTTTAATCCTTTGCCTAGGACTTTCCAAAGTGTACATGATAAACCCCTGTACAGTTAGTTATATTTATATCTTCTTTTCCCCCAAATACTTGCAAGTTAATAATTATCACACTTAAAGCTATCCTAGAATCTGATGGGAATTTGTCTTCAAATAGCGAAATACTTCCCCCTTTTTGGACATTTGGTTCATATACACATGCATGTATGTATGAATGTATGCATGCATATTTTGCTTCTATTCTGATAAGTTACCTGTATATTATAGCTAAGGAATGTTTTGGGGGTCAGTTTTGTTTGCTGCTTGTTGAATTAACTTTGTCAGATCTTAGGTTGCAATCTCCTTTTCCCACTAGGTTTTGGGATTACCCTGTCTGCTTACCAAAACATGAGGGGTCCTAAGACACTGGAGGCCAATTCTTCAAATATGCATTCCTGGGCAAGCCAATAATGTTCCTTCTGACCGAGTAATGGGGTATGTTTGTTTGGATTCTCTGTGCAGCCATTGTACAGTGTGTGATGATTTACCTCTGTTCTTTTGGATGGGAGGGAGGGAACAAGTATCTCTTCTCTTTAGTGTTTTAATCATCAGGTTCTCCTACAGTTCCGAACCTAAAGACTTGGCATGGTCACAGGAATGATTTAAAATAAACTGGAAATGGACAATGGGTAAGTCTGCAGCTGGACTGGAATACTATGGCTTCAGATTACCTCACACTATGAAGTATTGTCTGCTCTGTCAGCTAGCAACAGTGTCCCCCACATGCACAAGTTCCCCAACTGTCTGGACTGCAGTCTCTACATTTACACTTGGTTTCTCCAGCCCTGTTCTCCTCAAGTGACAGAGGTTGTGTAATGAATGGAGGGAACCTGAAACTCTGACTGCCATGTACATAAGATATTCCCCTTCTTCTGTCTCATGGCTGCCATTTTCAATCAGTATTTTTATGTCCTTGTTCTAGACATAAAGAAGATATGACAAGAGACTTTTGACACCTTTACTCTACAGTTTCATGCTGGGATAATGAAAAACAGATAGACTTTTCTGTCCCTGTGATACTAAATGTTATTGTCCTTTCAGGCCCTGCCCAGGTATCCCTGACTTACCTCCTGGTGAAACTCTACTTCTTCCCTTTTTGAGTGTATGTTAAATGTTAAGGATGCTTGACTGTCTTCATACACATGTGTAGAGGATAGAAGTGAACTTGATGCCTTAATAAGTACTTCCTAGCTTCTTTGTTGAGACAGAGTTTCTCACTAACTAAGATGTCACTAGTTTGGTTAGTCAGGATGGTCAGCTAAGCCAAAGGATATGTGTCAATGGAGATTTCTCTCCTGCCCACCAGTTCCCGAACAAACACTCAAAGACTTACAGTAATTATAAAACTTTGCCCTGTGGCTCAGGCTTATTACAAACTAGTTCTTACTTAGAAATGAACCCATTTCTACTATTTGATATTTTAACAAAAGTCTTGTGGTTCATTACCTCACATCTTGCTTGTCCAGTGCTGCTGGTGCCCTCCTGACTCCACCTTCCTCCTTTGAGTAAGTTTGCTTGTATTTCCTCCTGGCTCTATTCTGTCTGGATATTGGTCAGTCAGCCCATTTCCTAAACAAAGGTAATAAAACATATTCAACTTACAGAAGCATATCCCACACCTATGAAGCACTGAGCTTCATGATTCTATTGCAGCACCTGGATTTTAATAGTGCTTATGGATTGAAATCAGGTCCTCATTCTTGGGACACATGATATGTACTAACTAAGACATCTCAGTAGCCATGGTCCCATCCTTATGCTAAGGTACATCCTCTGCATGAGCCTTGTGTCTCCCACACACTCACTAGGAAAAAGGAAGAAAAGGTATTTCCTGGCCACATACTAGAAATAAATCTGTGAAAAAATCAAGACTTTACAATTGTTTGTTCATGACAGGAAAGAAAGGAAAGTTCTCCACTAAAAGAATCGGCATTCTTAATAGATCCAATTGTGTTGCCATGACATGCAAGTCTAGAAGCAAGCCTTGAACTGTGCAGTTCACCTAAAGTGAAAACTGACTGAGATCTCTTCCTGACACAACCTTGTGTGTCCCAAATGGTGACAACAGAGAGGATTCGGTGTTTCACTCACCAATATCAGATACATGTTCACTCTTTCTTTTTACCAACGCAATCCCTGACATAATCTGGCAAGCTTCCCTTTTTCTTTTCATATGAAGTATCTTTACATATCTCCATTCTTATTTGTGCTTACAAGGGATTTGTATACTAATTTATTTGCTCATTTATTCTCTTCTATTTTTTTCCTTGGAAGAAAATTCTGGCACAACTGTATTGGAAGCTCCCCCCTCTCGTTAATTTATTGAAAATATTCTTCTCTCATACAATACAGCCTGACTACAGTTTTCCCTCCCTTCACTCCTCCCAGCTGTCTCCTCCATTCTCCCACAGATCCACTCCCCTCTGTTTCCTCTTCAGAAAAGAGACGGATTCCAAGGGATGACAGCGAGATAGGACAAAAAAACAGGATATAATAACATCAAGCAAACAGTCATTACATATATGCAAAGGACCTCACACATATCTATACAGATTCTGTGCTTGCTACTCCAGTCTTCGTTGGCCCATATGAGCCATGCTTAGCTGATTTGCTGGGTCATGTTCTCCTGTTGTCCTCCATCCTCTTTGAATGCTATGATCTTTCCTCCAATTCCCAGAGTTCCCCAGTCTCTCAGAGGTGAAACCCTATGCAGACTGTAATCACTCTGCAAATATCTGGCTGTGGGTCTCTGAGCCTGCTCCCATCTGGTGCCAAAGGAGTCCTCTCTGATGATACTGGTCATGAAAGTGGCATGAGACTTTACTCCGCAGGCTCCAGAAATAAAAACCTGGCCATCAACCCAGACACAAATCTCAGACCTACACTCTATCCTGTCTGCAAGTTGTGCTTGGGCAATGGTGGCCAACTACTCTTTGGTTTAGCGTGAGGCATACACTGTGAGTGGAGCCTCTATGGGTGGGAACTGGAAACTGGACAGCCCAGAGACCTTTGGTAGAATGAAACATGACTGAAACATAAAAACAATGAAATGATTTCTAATAATATTCTTCTATACCCTGACTTTATCTGAGAACTTCAGTGTCATTCCAACAGTGACGGAGGAATTTCATTGGTTAAAAAAAAATAAAGAAACTGCTTGGCTGGCACTCATAGGTTAGAACATAGGTGGGTGGAGTAAACAGAATAGACTGCTGGGAGGAAGAGGAAGTGAGCTCAGAGACGTCATGCTCCCCTCTCCCGGAAAGACTGACAGCTCTGCTCTCTGGAGAGAGATGCCATCCTCTCCTCTCCTGGGCAGACACACGCTATGAAGCTCCGACCCAGGATGGACATAGGCTAGAAACTTCCTGGTAAGGCACCTCAGTGCTACACATTATTAGAAATGGGCTAGTCCAGGTGCGAGAGTTAGCTGAGAAGAGGCTAGATATGATTGGCCAAGCAGTGTTTAAAAGAACACAGTTTCTGTGTAATTATTTCTGGTAAAGCTAGCCGTGCAGGCGGCTGGGGTGCTGGGGACACAGCCCCGCCGCTCTTATTACTACACAACAGCCTCAAATCTAAGACACTCTCTAGTTAGAAGTGAAATTTGCCTTGTTGTAGTTCACCTGCCAAGAGTTCCCAGGGTGAGTTATAGTGGAAGAAGTGTGTGGGTGGGAGTTTTCAGGTTTCTGGTATAAAGTAGAAAGCTAGCCCATGTGAACCTGAGACAGAACACGTTCCCGGTGTTCCACAAGGTCTTGTGATGTTCCAGACTGAAGTGAACATGATTCACTATTACCATTTTATGACTTTCACAATTCTTTCTGTTATACCCCTCATTTACACTTGAGACTTGTCATTTACACTTGTTGACTCTTGTTAGGCAGTACTACAGGCGTGCTCACCCACACACACATACACATGTACACACGGTTCAGTTAGGCAGTATATACACTCACAAACACACTCTGGTCAGTTAGGCAGTTTTATGTATAGACACACACAAGCACACTCTGTTCAATGAGGTAGTATTACACACACATCATGCATACACAGCATACACCACACAAACACACACACGTACAGACACACAGACAATTTACTCAATTGAGCCGATTCCTATCAATCCAGGAAGATCCTACCACTAAAAAAACTTCTACTATAGAGAGGAATAAGTTCAACCTGACATTTCTCATGGCCTCTCTGAGATTGAGAGATGAGGGTTTTTCTTAGATGACCTTCCATGTGTGTTTACCTTTAGGTCCAGAATGTGCCTTTTCTGAGCATTTCTGTCTTGCATGATCCTCACTCAGTTTATTATCTTGTACTTATCAGAATTCACCACTCCTTTCTTACCTGACCTGAGAAAGCTGCTGTGGGTGTAGCAGCATTTCATTTGTATTTTAATAAATTAAGGTGCCTGAAGTTCAGAGAGTAAAACGGTCACACTGGCCAGTCTTACAGACCAGGCCACAGTAACACTTTAATCCCACTCTTGCTGCCATAGGAACTGGGTGATGCATGACTTTAATCCCAGTGGTGCACACCTTCCATCCCAGAACTAAAGAGGATCATAGAATGTGGAGACAGCTCTCAGTTACATCTCATTCTGAGATTCCTAGGGGCAAGATTGCCATTTCAGACAGATGTCAAGGTAAGAGTCAGGGGATGACTGCTTTCCTTTTGGGTCTTCAAGTAAACCCCAATTTCTCTTTCTGAGCTTTTATTAAACATGCTTCATTTGTTGCCAAACTTTTGGGGCAAGAATTGATGAATAAGACATTTATTTGCCTGAAACTTTTTATCCACCAGCTCAAGCCAGAGCTTGGATTGGAGTTCTAGCTCTAGGAATTCAGAGGAAGCACTAGGATTTCCAGGTCCCATCTGTTCTGGCTTAGCTTGCTCTCCTGATGTGCCCATCTTTATGAACCCCTCAGGCACCTAGAGGGGTTACCATGGTCCTCCTGCAGTTTCCTGTGGATCCTGCTGTCCTTTGGCTTGCCCCCAGCCCCGCATGCTTACGCTTACCATTTGTGGAACGAAGATTGTCGTGCCTGGTCCCCAGCTGCTATGTCCCAACAAAACAGAGAGGTTTATATCAATTATAAACTGTTTGGCCGAATTAGGCCAAGTTTTATTTTTAACTAACTCTTCTAACTTAAATTAACCCATAATTCTTCTCTATGTTCAGCCACGTGGCTTGGTATCTAATCTAACGTAGCATTTCATCTTGTTTCCTCTTCATCTGGGTGGAACTGTAGAACGGGCCTTTTCTCTTCCCAGAATTCTCCTAGTCTGCTCACCCTGCCTATACTACCTTCTTGGCTACTGGCCAATCAGCATTTTATGAAGCCAGTGAAAGTGACAAATCTTTAGTTGGTACAAGAGCATCATACCACAGCACCTGGGACTCTGATATCCTTTGGGATTTCTGTGGGATTAAGAGTAAGCCTTGTAGGTGTAGGTGCTTGTACAGACCAGAAGAGGGCATAGATCTCCTAGAGCTGGAGGCAGTATGAGCAATTAAAAATTGTTTAATAATATTTAAAATAAAACTGATATAAGAGTCACAGTGCGCTAAAACATAAGAGAAATAGAGCAGTGTTGTCTCTAAATCACATGCTTAATCTAAATTCTTTCACTTAACTAGCCATGTAAACATGGGAAGAAGTAGATTTGTAAGTCTTGCTATCCATTGAGAAGTGATTTTGACAAGTTCTTTCTTGTATAATGGGGATACATGTGTATAGTGCAAAGGATCTATGCTTGAATACCCATTGTACTGACTTATCAGACTTATCAGAAAATGTCATTTTTTAATGGGAGCATTAGAATCTAATTTATTATTTTCCTTATTTTTCTTAATGGTTTGCCTAAAAGATTTTACAAAGTCCTGTATGCCAAGCCCTGAACAAAAAGGTAAAACAAGGCCTTCTTCCCTGAAGATAACTAGTAATGAATATAGATAGATATATTCTGTTGAACATAAATCACCTCACTTATTGTTTCTTTAGAAAGTAGAGGTCTTATTCTATTCTGTCCAATAATGAGAGTATCTTAGAGAAAATATCATTGCATATTCCAGACCTCCTGCTTCTATTATCGAACATTTCCAGTACACAGGGAGATGACTCTGAAAGAGTAGATATTCAGTGTGTGTTTGGTTAAAGCAAGAACTTTTAAAACAAGAGATCTGATTCTCTGCTAATTTCTCACACATATTTTAATGTCGGAAACAAAAGTCAGTATGTATACCTGACATCAATGCCAGGAAAAGGACTAAAAGAAAATATTCACCGAAGAGCCTAACACTTTTGAATATTTTTCTTTAATATTTCACACACCATTTTCTTAATCTAATTCCATAGTATCTTATGAACATCATGAAATCCTTAGAATATCTCAAATTTTTAACTGCATTTTAAATCAATCCAAAAAATTTGAGCTCCCAACTTGGTAAACAACAGTGAAGGAACAGGCTACAAAATTTATCTGTGTACATTCTAACCCCAAGTTAAAAATTTGCTAAAAGACCCCCAAAAGATTATCAACAGCTTATTTGCAAAAAGATGAACAGACCTTCTCAACAATAAATCACAGGTTACCTTATACCTCACTTGTGAGTAGGACAACTTAACTTGGTCTTAGTACATCCCTTGGCCTTGCCTTTAGTGCCAGACTTGGCTGCAGCTGCAGCTTGGGCTTTCTCTTCCTCTTCAATCAAATCCTGCTCAGAACGATATAAGCAAACCCCAGGCAAGGCTTCACTGGTCATGGCTAAAAAGTCCATCACTTTCATCTCGGTTGCTTCAGCATAGGCTATCTGGCCCCACAGGAACTGATAGGAGGGAGGATCACTGTTAGGAACCTGACGGTATTCTATGTATTCTTCCTGCACTAGCTGCTCAGTGATGAGCTTCCTGATATCCCCAAAGAAGACGTGTGTGATCCCATCATAGA
Source organism: Microtus pennsylvanicus (assembly GCF_037038515.1). Classification (NCBI taxonomy): domain Eukaryota; kingdom Metazoa; phylum Chordata; class Mammalia; order Rodentia; family Cricetidae; genus Microtus; species Microtus pennsylvanicus. Next base: position 100,113,874 of record NC_134601.1, on the reverse strand, counting down.
CTCCTAATGCATTCAGGAAATACCAGACATCCTCCTCGGCAGCACAATAGTTATTTAGGTAGATCACACTGAGGAGAGCAATCAGAATGCCCCTGGTAGGAACACCTAGCTCATTGCTCCTACTTCCATCATCCTCGAAATCTAACTTGCTCACAAGCTCATATGCTTGACCATGTGGCAGGATTTCTTTCAGCTCAAGGCCAAACACCACATCCAATCGATAGGAGGCTTTCTTGAGGATCTCGGTGAAGTGTTCCTTGAACCTTTTGTTGATAACTTTGAGCATCTCTCCCCTCTTCAGGGGCTGCTGCACTTTGTATTTGTAGAGCATGTACTCCATCAGCATTCCCGTCTTCCTTGTCATAACATCCATCTGCATGCTTCTAGTGGAGAGTAGAGCCCCGGGGGGACGCTCATTTCCATCCCCTTGGCCCTGGTCACCATTATCAGACCTTCCATGGGTCACTCCCTGGCTAGCAGTGCTGCTGGGTGCTGAGCTTTCAGACTGCTGTGGGAAGTCAGCAGTAGAAGTGCTTGGCTTAGCATCTCCTGAAACTTGATCAGAGCCATCACGTGACTGTGCTTTCTCTGCCTCCTTTGCTTGAGCATCCTTGAGCGCCCGCCGTTTCTCACGAGCACGCGCCTTACTCTTCTGTCCCCTTTGCATGGTGGCTGGCGTCAGGGGCAGCAGGACAGAGTCTTGGTAGTAGAACAGGTAACTGAGATACCTAAATCAGGAAAATAACGTACTATGAGCACTTTGAGCATGTTGAGAATACTCAAGCTTTCAACAATTCTTTCCCCTCCTTGTCATACACAGTATAATGACATCAGCGTTCTAAGCACTCACTGTATTCCTCACCTTATATATACTGTGAAGTAAAATATGGCTGCCTTTCTCTGGTGTTTGAACACTCTCAATTCTACTCACATCTAGTACTAGGCTGCTGTAATGTTTCACAGAACCCAGGAGTAAGGAAGCCCAAAGGAGACTTCAACTTGAATGAAAACACCAATTCACATAACATGAATGGTGAAGTCTCACGAGGCCATACCCCTAAATGATACATTTTAGACAGTGGCTGTTACAAAAGGGAGATTCAGTCTCCTGTAGGCATAATCGTTCAGTAGTAAAACCCTATGTAAGCAACACTAAATGGACATATTAGGCTTTATTTACATCTTTATGTAAAGAATGCATGTGTTTTTTGTTATTATTACTTACACTATTCATATTATTGTGAAATAAAACAATATATAAAATGTCTGTATATATTTATAGATTGTCACATATGTAACAATAATAATTATAAAATGGGCTGTGGATTTGAGATGACATGGAGAGGAATGGGTAGGGATGGAGAGAAGAGAAGGAAAAAGATATAAATACAGTGCACATAAATTAAATAAAAATTCAAAACAAAAATAATCACAGCACTCAGGAGGTACAGGCAGTAGGACTTCCAGGAGTCAAAAGTCATCTTGTCTACAATGTGAGTTCTGGGGAAATCAGAGCTATATATAAAATAAACTGAATTTTCAATAAAGAGAAAGACCAAAAATCATTATGCGTACTGGGAGAAAACATATACACACATGATGTGATGGAGATGCTGAATCTCACAAGGCTAACCTTTGCCCTCTTGTGCTGACAATGCCCTGGGAACAGAGCCTGTGGCTAGTTAGGACAGGTGTACATGTCCAAGTCACACTATAGAGCCTGACTTGCAGTGGCCCCATTATTTTAGAAGAGATTCCCTCACCTCCACATATCTTCACTGATGTTAGGTACTGGAGACCAAGGCTAAAGTGGGCCTATAGGAGACCAAGGCTGTCCCTTCTCAGAGAACAGGCTCAGAGGAGCACAGAGGGCTGTCACACTTCCAGCTCCTAATTCAGGACATTTTAAATATCCCTGTGCTATGTCTTAGTTTTCAGTTTTCATTCAGCCAGCAAGTTAGTATCCTGCTCAGACATTTGAAGCTGACCCTGTTTTTTTGTCTGCACTCATTTGGTGAAGTTATGGAAACGGCTGTAAAGTTCCTGACATGCACACCTAGTATCATAATCTTCCCCGCTTCCCTCAACCACTGCTGTATTTCCTCTCTTCCTTTTCTGCTCATCCTGGTCAATTTCTCATTATCTTCTTACTTTTCCCTAACAGTACAGGAGAGTATTGACAGGAGATTTTAACTCTTTCATTTTATTTATTTAATGATGTCTGCTTTTGCACTCTTTGCCACTTTACCTAGGTCTTCAGGAATGCTAAGCAATCATTGAGGTAATTTTTCAGCCTCTACCCTATTTATAATGATAATAAATTATTATATTTTGTAAACTACACATTATATTATCAATTATTATATTAAAGTATGATATAAATTATTATTATAACTATAAATTATATAAATATAATATCTCATAAATTATTATTATTATTAGTAGTAGTATTTTGCAAGACAATGTGCTGAAACCTTTTTTTTTCCTTTTTGGTTTTTCAAGACAGGGATTCTCAGTGTAGCTTTGGAGCTTCTCCTAGAACTTCCTTTGTAGACCAGGTTGACCTTAACCTTACAGAGATCCAGCTGTCTCTGCCTCCCCAGAGTTCTGGGATTAAAGGCGGGTGCCACCACTGTTTAGCTTTTTTTCTTTCTTTTTAAAGGTGGCGCTGGTTCCTTTTTTTTTTTGAAAGATGGCGCCCAAATTTTGCAGTATAATGTGCCTTTAGTTCCAATTCTGAGGCAGGTTCTCTGTGGGGCCCTGTCATGAGTCATTGGAGGACATGGCTAAGGGCTGGCCAAGTGAGACCTTTTTCTGACTTTTCTGGCACATTTTTTAATTTTTATTTCTCTGTCTTTATGACCCTTTAACTCCGCTTCCCTAGGAATGAAGTTGGGTCCCCAATTGTCCTTATGCTCTACGCCTGAAGAAATACTCGAGCCCAGGGTTCTGCGAGGGCTCACTATGGATGCCCATTTAGTGAGAAGTTCTCTGCTGAATTCTGAGTCCAAACTTTGACTTGTGGTCTAGGGCTCTGCCATCTTTTTAATCAGTGTTCTTTTCTACGGGTCTTAGAATGTTCTTACCCCGGGTTTTTACCTTGACAGCCAATCTCTTTTAGAGGAATCTGCCTGCCGATCTATTCGAGCGCACTAACTCCAGCCCCTCTTTCCAGAGGAAGAAAAAATAAATGACATCCGAGGCGTGCACAGACTCATACAATTGACAGAAGGGCCACGTTGCACATGGAATCCCAATGCTGTGGGCCCAATACAGTGAAAAACCTCAAACTCCTCACTGTACTCGTATAAATCTTCCTATCCTACCCAATTGCAACTCCTCCCTCAGTCCACTGCACAGTTGGAGCCTCTCAAGACTGACAGTATGGCCCTGCCCACCCTGCCATTTGCCTATCACTCTCTCACATCCTCTCATTTTGTATACCACATCCCTGGTGTTGCATGCATGCCCTCCGCCCCACACATACTCACCAGACACTTTGAAGCTTAACTATCAACTTTCAGATGTAGGATTCTGGTCTCGTAGACTCTCCAGGGCAAAACGAGGGTTTCACAGTCTTTTTTTTTTTTTAATTTTTTTTATTGATAAAAGAAGAATAAAGAAAAAAAAACAAATTTCCACCTCCTCTCAGCCTCCCCTTTCCCTCCAGCTCCTCCCACTCTTCTCCCCCTCCTCCCACTCTTCTCCCCCTCCTCCCACCCCTCTCCCCTTTCCCCCACTCCTCTCCCCCTCCCTCTCCAGTCCAAAGAGCAATCAGGGTTCCCTGCCCTGTGGTAAGTCCTAGGTCCTCCCCCCTCCGTCCATATCTAGGAAGGTGAACATCCAAACTGGCTAGGCTCCCACCAAGCCAGCAGATTGCGTAGGATCAAAACTGCGTGCCATTGTCCTTGGCGTCTCATCAGCCCTCATTGTTCGTCATGATCAGAGAGTTCAATTTTATCCCATGCTTTTTTTGGTAATAGTCCAGCTGGCCTTGGTGAGCTCCCAGTAGATCAGCTCCACTGTCTCAGTGGGTGGGTGCACCCCTCGTGGTCCCGACTTCTTTGCTCATGTTCTCCCTCCTTCTGCTCCTCATTGGGACCTTGGGAGCTCAGTCCATTGCTCCAGTGTGGGTCTCTGTCTCTATCTCCATCCATCACCAGATGAAAGTTCTAGGATGATATGCAAGATATTCGTCAGTATTGCGCTAGGGTGGGGTCATTTCAGGTTCCCTATCCTCAGCTGCCCAAGGAACTAACTGGGGACCTCAGCTTGGGCACCTGGGAGCCCCTCTAGGGTCAATTCTCCTGCCCACCCTAAAGTGGGTCCCTTAACTAAGAATTGTGGTTCCGTGCTCCCCTATCCAACCTTCCTTTATCCCGATCCTCCTGTTTCCCCAAGTCCCCCCTCCTTCCCTTCTACCTTTTCTCTCCCCATCTCCCCTTACCCCCTTCCCACCCCACCCCCAAGATCCCACTTTTCTCCCCGGCAATTTTGTCTACTTCCCTTATCCTAGAGGATAACGATATGTTTTTCCTTGGGTTCACCTTCTTACTTAGCTTCTTTAGGTTCACCAATTGTAGACTCCGTGACCCCTATTTATGGCTAGAAACCAATTATGAGTGAGTACATCCCATGTTCTTCTTTTTGGGTCTGGGATACCTCACTCAGGATAGTGTTTTCTATTTCCATCCATTTGCATGCAAAATTCGAGAAGTCATTGTTTTTTACCGCAGCGTAGTATTCTAGTGTGTATATATTCCATACTTTCTTCATCCATTCTTCCATTGAAGGGCATCTAGGTTGTTTCCAGGTTCTGGCTATTACAAATAATACTGCTATGAACATAGTTGAACAAATGCTTTTGACATGTGATAGAGCATCTCTTGGGTAAATTCCCAAGAGTGGTATTGCTGGGCCCAGGGATAGGTTGATCCCGAATTTCCCGAGAAACGGAAACACTGACTTCCACAGTGGTTGCACAAGATTGCATTCCCACCAGCAATGGATGAGGGTACCCCTTCCTCCACAGCCTCTCCAGCAAAGGCTATCCTTGGTGTTTTTGACTTTAGCCATTCTGACAGGTGTAAGATGGTATCTCAAAGTTGTTTTGATTTGCATTTCCCTGATTGCTAAGGAAATTGAGCACGACCTTAAGTATCTTTTGGCCATTTGAACTTCTTCTGTTGAGAATTCTCTGTTCAGTTCAGTGCCCCATTTTTTAATTGGGTTAATTAGCATTTTAAAGTCTAGTTTCTTGAGTTCTCTATATATTTTGGAGATCAGACCTTTGTCTGTTGCGGGGTTGGTGAAGATCTTCTCCCAGTCAGTAGGTTGCCTTTGTGTCTTAGTGACAGTGTCCTTTGCTTTACAGAAGCTTCTCAGTTTTAGTAGGTCCCATTTATTCAATGTTGCCCTTAACGCCTGTGCTTCGGGGGTTATACCTAAGAAGCGATCACCTGTGCCCATCTGTTGTAGGGTATTTCCCACTTTCTCTTCTATCAGGTTCAGTGTTTTCGGGCTGATAATGAGGTCTTTAATCCATTTGGACTTGAGTTTTTTGCACGGTGATAGATATGGGTCTATTTTCATTCTTCTACAGGTTGACATCCAGTTGTGCCAGCACCATTTGTTGAAGATGCTTTCTTTCTTCCATTGTATACTTTTAGCTCCTTTATCGAAAATGAGTTGTTCATAGGTTTGTGGGATAAAATCCGGGTCTTCTAAACGATTCCATTGGTCGACTTCTCTGTTTTTATGCCAGTACCACCCTGTTTTCATTACTGTAGCTCTGTAATAGAGTTTGAAGTCAGGGATGGTAATGCCTCCAGAAGATCCTTTATTGTATAGGATTGTTTTGGCTATCCTGGGTTTTTTGTTTTTCCATATAAAGTTGATTATTGTCCTCTCCAGATCTGTGAAGAATTTTGATGGGATCTTGATGGGGATTGCATTGAATCTATAAATTGCCTTTGGTAGAATTGCCATTTTTACTATGTTGATCCTCCCAATCCAAGAGCAAGGGATGTCCATCCATTTTTTGGTATCCTCATCAATTTTTTTCTTCAATGCCTTAAAGTTCTTGTCAAATAGATCTTTCACTTCCTTGGTTAGATTTACCCCGGGTTTCACAGTCTTAATGGTTCCTCTGATCCCCCATAGCTAGGGATTGTTTCTATGTATCCTAGCATCCCTTCTTCTAAGAATATATGTATAACAGCCACAAACATAACCACTTTTTCATTAGTCCTTGGAGAGGAAGTCTACATTTGCAATACATTGTGACAGTTTTCTCTTAGACCTCAGATGGCCGGAAATTGCATTGGATCTTCTAATGTCCCTATCTTTTCAAGAATGGACTCATAAAGCAAAATGATTCTTCCTGGTTTTGATAAAACTCCCACAGGCATCATAGTTCAGGGGAGGTAATATGAGCTAACATCACTTGTTCCTCAGAGCTTGACATCTCAGGCCTGACAGGAGGGCCAGGACTCTGTAAGCCTTCCTGTTTGGGGGACAATTCCTCCTATCCCCACACAGGTCTCTCTCCTTTTGAATTAGGACCTTCACTAATACAACTGGATTTCCACCTATTACAGTCTATTGTGCTTCTTGCTGTTCCTTTTCAGACAGAACCTGAGAGCAAACCAACCTCTTTGTTTGCTGGCTTAACAGAATGACTTCTTGGGTACCGAGATCCTTCCTTCCACTGATCGGAGCCCGTCCTTATCTGTTTTTTTTTTCTTTCTTTATTTATTAAAGATTTCTGCCTCCTCCCCGCCACTGCCTCCCATTTCCCTCCCCCTCCCCCAATCAAGTCCCCCTCCCTCATCAGCTCGAAGAGCAAAAAGGGTTCCCTGACCTGTGGGAAGTCCAAGGACCACCGACCTCCATCCAGGTCTAGTAAGGTGAGCATCCAAACTGCCTAGGCTCCCACAAAGCCAGTACATGCAGTAGGATCAAAACCCAGTGCCATTGTTCTTGGGTTCTCAGTATTCCTCATTGTCCGCTATGTTCAGCAAGTCCGGTTTTATCTCATGCTTTTTCAGACCCAGGCCAGCTGGCCTTAGTGGGTTCCCGATAGAACATCCCCATTGTCTCCGTGTGTGGGTGCACCCCTTGTGGTCCTGAGTTCCTTGCTCGTGCTCTCTCTCCTTCTGCTCCTGATTTGGACCTTGAGATTTCAGTCCGGTGCTCCAATGTGGGTCTCTGTCTCTGTCTCCTTTCATCGCCTGATGAAGATTAATATTCTAGATGCCCTTCTACGGAAGAATGGATGAAGAAAGTATGGAATATATACATATTAGATTACTACTCAGCAGTAAAAAACAAGGACTTCTTGAATTTCGCATACAAATGAGTGGAAATAGAAAACACTATCCTGAGTGAGGTAAGCCAGACCCAAAAAGAGGAACATGGGATGTACTCACTCATATTTGGTTTCTAGCCACAAATAAAGAACATTGAGCCTATAATTCGCGATGCTAGAGAAGCTAAATAAGAAGGTGAATCCAAAGACAAGCATATAGGCATCCTCCTGAATATTAACCATCCTTATCTGTTATAAATACACCCTCACTGTTCTCAGTCCAACTGTTCTCTTAGTATCAATTTGGAGTCCTTACAAGAAACACGCTTTTCTTTTTGTTTTATTGTGGGTTTTTTTGTTGTGTGTGTGCGTGCACTTGTGTGTGTGTTGACGAGCTATTCTCTTCAGAACTCATTCTTTAGTGAGTACTGACAGCTCTTCTCAGTTTACTCCAGTTAGGAGCAAGCCTGCTGATTTTAAAGAATCAAGATCATTTTATTATTAATAATTTTGCAGTTTGTACAGGGTATCACTTAACAGAATAGATTTTTAGTGTGCTTTTACCACAAAAAAATCACATAAGAAAGTAAAAAATGTATACCTTAAGTGGCTGACCCATATAAATCCTTTATTATCTATATATTTATTGAAAATATGATTCTACACACTGTAAATTTACAAATTACAAGTCCTATTCTTTTTCATTTTTAATTGTGTATGTATGTAGTATGTGTGGATGCATGGTGTGTGTGTGTGTGTGTGTGCATCTATGTGCCACACACAAATATAGAAATCAGAACGTTTCAGTTAGCTCTCCATTTTCATCTTTTCATTGGTTCTGCTGCTTGAATTCAGGTTACTAGGCTTGGGAGGCAAGTGAGTTCGTCTGAGAAGTATTCTTTAAATTTTTTTTTTACCAATTTTAAGTTAGTTTTTTACTAAATATTTAAAAATGTGTTTCTTAAATACAAATAAAAAATTTAGTAAATATTTATTTACTTAGTGCATGTACGGTAGTAGGCCTCTGGAGGTCAGAGTATGATCAATAAGAGTTGTGACACACACCCCATACAGATTTTTGGGATCAAACTGATTATCAGGCTTGGAAGTAGGTGCTCCCACCTGCTGAGTGATCACGACCCACCCTCATGAAGTAATACAATTATTCACAGAATGTTTTTCTTTTTTTGGCTACAAAAAGATATCCAAAGAGTCTCAGTTTGTGGAGGCAAATAATAACATTACATTGTAAATAGAAAATAGTCAAAACATGACCCATACTCCAAAAAATCAAAAATACTTCAGTAATTAATTCTATTTTAATTACTAATTCAATAAACAATTCTATATAAGTTGACTATACTTTAAAGAGAAAAGTCTAAAAAAAAGAGAGAAAAGTCTAGCTATTTCAGTAAAATGAAAAAATCAGAATGTTATTCTCTTGATCAAATTAGGCCCTCATTACTTAGAAAGTGAACATCTGGCAATCATAGTAAAGTATCTTCCTCAGCCCCCCAACTGACATAGAAATAATATCGATTCCATGTAATCATGGCAGTCATGGTGGCCACTGTAGATAAGGAACTCTCTTCTGCAAGCTTTAAAGTCACGGCTCTTAAAAGAAAACTGTATTAGTTTGGGTCACCATGACCAAAAACAACTTGGAGAGGAAAGGGTTTATTACACTCACAGTTCATATAACAGGCATTATCAAAGGAGGCCAGGACAGGAATTCAAACAGAGCAGGAACCTGGGGGCAGGAACCCAGAGACAGGAGCTGATGCAGAAGTCATGGAGAGGTGCAGTTTACTGGCTTGCTTCTGATGACTTACACAGCCTGCTTTCTTATAGAAGCCAGAACCACCAGCCCAGGGATGACATCACCTAAAACAGGACGTGCTGTTCCCCACCAGTCACTAATTAAGAAAATGCCTTCCAGACAGATTTTTTTTAATACATAAATTTGTACTTGCAAGTGTTCATTGCAGAGTCATTGGTCTGATTCAAGGCCTCTGGATTCTGCTACACTATTGATTTTGGGCCCTCATTGGAACCCCTTTTTGTTATCCCGCTGTTGTGGAGATCCTGCAGCTTTGGGTCTGCAGGACCAGTCCCCTCACATGCTCCAGCAGAGCATAGATGGGGTGGGGCAACATATAAGCCTGGTTCTGGGCCTGGATAGTTACAGGATTGGTCAGTCCCCTAGCCCTTCCTTGTCCTCTCAACCCAGGCGAGCTCTCCTGCACTGCCCTGGCAAGTTCACCACTTGCAGTGATTAGCAAGTGGCAGGGCCAGTTCTCCCGCTTTCATGTCCTCGGGTCAGATCTTGCATACCTACTCCTTCAGGGCCAGCTCTACTTGTGTTACCCAGGTATGGAATACGGGTCAGTCTCCCAAGTGATGTAGCTCATGAGGGGCAATGCCTGTTCTCCTCTTATGAGTTCAGGGTCAGCTCTCCCATCTGCCTCTGGTGTTAATGGACATGGGGTGGGAGGGCATCTGCCCCTCACCCATGCCACCATATGACAGATGGGAAGTAGGACAGCTCTCTCATGCTCATAACTTTGGGGATGGCTCACCCACATCTCTACCAATGCGGTTGACTCTGTTGTGCTGCCCATGCAAGGTGGAGAGTCTGCTCTCCTGAGTGTTGCAGCTGGTGGTGGGCAGGGGCTGCTCTTCTGCCTTTCTGACCTCAGAGGCAGCTCTCCCACCTGCCACAGACATTGACAGGTAAGTAACGGGGACAGTTCTCCCATGCTTTCAACAACAGGGCTGACTTATCCTCATCTTTCCCAATGGGGTTGGCTCTATTGTGCTGCCCAGGCAGGTTGAGGGCTTGGTCTCCCGAGTATTGCAGCTGGTGGTGGACAGGGACAGGTCTCTGGCCCTCCTAACCTCAGTGCCAGATCTTCCACCTGCCTCAAGCACTGATGGGGAGATGGTGATGGCATCTCTCCCTTGTCCATAGTGTCACATGAAAGATGAGAAGCAACCAAGAAAAAAAAAAGATGAGTAGAGGGGAGAACTCTCAACCTTCCAGCAAAAAAACTCATAACCTTCCAGCAAAATCTTATGGAGGCATTTTCTCAATTCAAGTTCTGTCCTTTCAGATAAGTAGCTTTGTGTTAAGTTGACATAAAACTGCCAGCATAAAAACCTACTACACCTGTCACTTTACCAAACTAGTATAATCCCTAACTGTATTCTAAACAGTTACACTTGTACCCACATATAAGATAAGTTTCCACATCAAGGAAACTTATCTTTGCCGCAGAAGGAAAACATTACAGAAAACCACAACTGATCAAAATACAGAGGCATGGAGCCAAGTCCCAGTGGATACATCTACAATGTAAGTCCTGAACCTAAGGCTCAGGAACAATTGTGGAAGATGGGGGAGAGAAATATTATAAGAACAAAAGGAACAAGGCGTTTGCTGTGAGACTATTTCTCCTAGCGATGTCAGAGGCTACACACATAAAATCTCATCAATATGTCTGCCTAAACATAAACTGAACAAGAGAATGATACCAATAGATATGCCAAAGAAGAGAAGGAAAACTTCATGGGGCCTCAACCTAAACAAAGCATTACAGGCAATTGAAAAATACTGAAAGTAGGAAACAATTCTTCTTCAGGGAAGAACACACCAATTGCTATCCAATAGCAAGTGTTCAGCAGTCAAAACATACATATGAGTAACATATATGTATCTACGTGTGTGTATGTATGTAATAACAATTAATGAAATAGGAGGCTATGAATCAGAAAAAGAACAAGGAGGAATATATCGAGGGGTTGGAAGGAGAAGAGGAAAGCAAGAAATGGTGTAATTATATTATAATCGCAAAAACTATATAGAGTGACACCCTGTCTAAATCAAAGCACCAAATTAAATATATATATATATATATATATATATATATATATATATATATACACATAGAAATAATATCGATTCTATGTAATCATGGCAGTCATGGTGGCCACTGTAGATAAGGAACTCTCTTCTGCAAGCTTTAAAGTCACGGCTCTTAAAAGAAAACTGTATTAGTTTGGGTCACCATGACCAAAAACAACTTGGAGAGGAAAGGGTTTATTACACTCACAGTTCATATAACAGGCATTATCAAAGGAGGCCAGGACAGGAATTCAAACAGAGCAGGAACCTGGGGGCAGGAACCCAGAGACAGGAGCTGATGCAGAAGCCATGGAGGGGTGCAGTTTACTGGCTTGCTTCTGATGACTTACACAGCCTGCTTTCTTATAGATATATATATTACACACACACACACACACACACACACACATATATAGTCTCAATATTTGTATGTATTTCTTATGTTATTTCTTTGGCTTTTTTCCTCCCATTAGTTTTGGCCTACACTGGTTTGTTTGTTTTTACTTTATCTTATTAAATTCTTAGATGCCTGTTGGTTTTCTAGTTAGAGAAACAGAGAAAGAGTGTGGATTTTGGTGGATCTGGAAGTAAGGAGGGTCTGGGAAGAATTGATAGAGGGGGAACAAGTAAGATCTAAGTGAAACTCTACTTATATCTTCAGTTTTCTCCAGCCTGGTTTAACAGGTTGCATTTCAAATACTAATTAATTACAAAATGGAAAGGATGCCTTAGTCAGATTCTTTTATCCCCTAATGTTTCGATGGGTTTTCTTTTGGTGTGTATGTATGTTCTTTTTTGTTTTCTTTCTTCTGTCCTTAATTTATCCAGAAGATTTGGTTCACAACAATAATCTCTGCACTCAGCATAGTTATGCCTCAAATAAGGTATAAGGATTGCCAAGACTCTGAGACCAGCTTCAGCTATATGGTAAATTACAGGGTGGCCTGGACTATAGTTTAGTGTCCTGTGTTGAAAACAAACAAATAATATTATGTAACAGTAATTTTGGTGGTTTTATTGCTCTCACCACATAGTATATACAGTCTTTTTACTATGGGAGTCTTATCTATTATAATGCATTTACAAAAATGAAAAGGGCTAATTGGTAAGTCTCAGGTTGAGAATAGTAGAAAATTGAGGCATTCGATTATTTCACAATATGGATGATAGCTCAGTGCAGTCACTTATCCAACTGCACACTGTGTAAGTTATTAAACTCTCTGAATTTAAGATTGCAAATCTATGACATGCAATCATGTCATAATTTAGCAAGTTATTATCTACAACCTGTGGAAAGCATGCAATGAAATAATGTAACTGGTATAGTAACTAGCATATGCTAGGACTTTTTGATGGCTGTATCTTCCAGTCAAAGATTCTTTCCTCCCTTAAATCTCATATAAAGATAATAGAAGAGCCTCATAGGCAGGGCAGGGTACTTTTCTATCCCTACTATCACCTCTCCCTTTCCCTCTCCTTCTGTGCATGCTTGTGTATGTGTTTTTATATCTCTGAACCACAGTGTGTGCAATGTTTTGAATAGGAATGATCCCTATAGGCTCGTGTATTTGAATGCTTGGTCATTAGAGAGTGGCACTATAAAAGAGGTGTGGCTTTGTTGGAGAAAATGTGTCACTGGGGCTTGGCTTTGGAATTTCAAATGCTGAAGCTTCGCCTGGTGATGTGGGATTCCCCTCTGTATGCAGTGAATACCATTGGTGAATAAAGAAACTGTTTTGAGCCTATAGCAGAGAAGGGCAGAACAGAGCTAGGTGAGGAAAACTAAACTGAATGCTGGGAGAAACAAAAAGGAGGAATTGGGGAGAAGCCATGGAGCCACTACCAGAGACAGACATGCCGAAACTATGCTTTTAAGCCACAGCCATGTGGCAATACACAAGTTAACGGAGATGGGTTAGTTTAGGGTATAAGCGTTAGCCAGAAAGATGCTTAAGCTATTAGCCAAACAGTATTGCAAATAATATGGTTTCTGTCTGATTATTTTGGGGCGGAGCAGCAAGGAACTAACTAGCAGCCTCTTAATACAGTCTGGTGTCTCTCTCTTCATGTTGCCTGCCAATCTGGATGTAGAACTTTCAATTACTTTTTCAACATCATATCTGCCTAAATGCCAAAATGTTCTCTACCATGACAGCATTGGACTAAATTTCTGAACCTGTAAGCAAGCCCCAGTTAAATACTTTCCTTTATAAAAATTTCAGAGGTTACTGTGTTTCATAACAACAATAATAATCCTAACTAAGACAGTGTATTTGTGTGTGAGAGAGTATGTGTGTGTGTGTGTGTGTGTGTGTGTGTGTGTGTGTGTGTGTGTGTGTTAATGAATTTGCACCATGAGTAACTTCACCCACTGGCTTCTATGGATTTTCCTATTTCTACCTGCCATCTACTTATAGGAGTGCTGGGATTACAGACATACTTATATCCAGATTTACATGGATTCAAGGATATTAATTTAGGTCCTATGTAAAAGGTTTCCATACCTCTATATTAAGTCTCTCTGCTGATGAATTAATTTCCTAGGGATGAAGTTAGGTCTCCCCAGGTTTGCTTGCATACATTGCCTGGGACTTTCTAGAGTGTCGTGCCTTGTCTGCTTGGTATGGATACACATTTGGTTGTAATTCTGACTATTTTCACTGAGGAACCAATGTTTTAATTAAGTGTAGACTATGATGCTAACATCTTCAGAATCAGGGATCCTTTGTAAGAAAATAGTACCCTCTTCTCTCTGAGATAGCAAACTAAATTGTAGCACATACTTTCCCAGGACTGTTGAAGGAGCTGTGGGCCACGTTCCTGCCACCCAGCTCCTGGCTGCCAGCTAGCTTATGCCCCAAAATAATTACGTGGAAACTGCTTGGCCCATTTGCTCTAGCCTTTTACTGGCTAGCTCTTACTTATTGATCTAACCCATTTCTAATATTCTGTGTAACACCACGAGCTGGCTTACCAGGGAAGATCTTAACCTGCGTCTGTCTGGAGTGGGAGAATCATGGCAACTGCCTGACTTGGCTTTCTTTCTCCCAGCATTCTGTTCTGTTTTTTTCCACCAACCTAATTTTCTGTCCTATCAAAGGCCAAGCAGTTTCTTTATTAATTAACCAATGAAAGCAACAGATAGATACAAGACCCACCTTCATCATTTCCCCTTTTTCTGTTTAAACAAAAAAGAAAGGTGTTCACTTTAACATAGTAAAATTACATATAACAAAATAGTTATCAAGCAAGAATTACAGCTACAATATTTATATCTACTTTATCTTATATCATAACTAAGGAAAACTATAGCTATCCATTCTTCTACTCCGTCAAAGACTCCAGAAGGATATAATATTACCTAAACAAATAAGAAATCCCAAACTCTAGAAATGACAGAGACATCTCGCTGCCTGGACAGTCACCCAAAGTTCCTCTGTACCGTTGGGGCATCCATCTTCAGCCTACAGGCCATAGTATCCAGCAGACATTTCTATGAAGCAGGAAATTTCAAAGACAGTTCAGTCACTATCTGTGTCCTGCAGAATGTCTCACAGACTCTTTCATGAGTCAGGAACTGTGAAAGATCATCTCACCTTTAGGCAAGTTCAGCAGTCCTCTCTCTGCGGGTTCTTTGTGTCCAGTTTATGCAACAGTCCAGGCAAGAACAGTTTCTTGCCCAAATGGCTATCAAACTCCATAAGGAGCCGCTTCAATGCCCATCTTTCTCTTGAAGTAGCTGGGGCTGCCAGGAGCAGAAGTGTCTCATTGCCATGAAAAACCCTAAGTTATTAAAATATTTTAAATGCGATATTCTGCAGTCTTTGAGAGATATGAAGAATGTCTATCTAACTGAAATATATCTATATATAGCTAGAAAATCTAACTAACATGACTACAAACTTGACTATTATTGTTGATTATCCATTAACAACCTATATTTACTAATTATACATTACATTTTAAATGAACTACACAATCACAATACCTTAATCAAGATCAGACATACATATTCATATAACAAAATTGATCTTAAAATCCATACCAATGCAAATTATTCATATCTATATCATATCCCCCTTTAAATGTAAAAGAACATTTATCAACAATATTTGGGAATATGGGCACAGTTATTTCTCTCCAAACTGCTTCCTGATGAATGGGGGCATCGTTAATTAGGTCTTTTATGGGATAACCTGTCTGCTAGGTTCATCTCAGTTGGCAGTTGAGTGAAGCAATATTTTGAGGGTGTTCACAGCAACCTTTCAGGAGGGAGTGGTCTATCATACCATACTGGGATAGACGCAATCCACAGGGTCTCATCCTCTGTGAAAACAAAAGAAGACCCTCTCCAAAGCATCATATTTTTAGACCCAAATTTTGAAGTCATAGCCTTATGATATCCATTCTGGTTTAGCTTGGCAGCCCATATAATGAAATGTCTCTCTGTACTTAGCTCCTTCATAGTCAAAAATTTTAAAGAAAACACAATGTACATAATCCAGACTCTCTGTGAATTTTCCATTTTTACGTGGCTTACTTATTTTATTTATTTTAATCTATAACTATCTGTACTCTGTCTCTTTAAAGACT
The DNA here is from genome assembly GCF_037038515.1 of Microtus pennsylvanicus. NCBI lineage: Eukaryota > Metazoa > Chordata > Mammalia > Rodentia > Cricetidae > Microtus > Microtus pennsylvanicus. The sequence goes on along the minus strand of NC_134601.1, from coordinate 100,098,068 downwards.
TTACCCCCCCTTTTTAAGGGCATTAACTTTATTCTCTCTATATATATATTTTTTATCTCTCTAAAGCCTATGTACACTCATCCAACATTGTGATCCATTTAGTGGTCTGAATCTGTCCTACTGTGAATCTATAAATTTTTTACTCTCTAGGAGCATTTCTTAAAATGTTAAGCACTTCTTAAAAACTTAAGTGGCACCATGTACAGGTAATACGATACTGCCTGTGTCCTGCCCAGTCTAAACCTTAACTGCGCTGTTATTATGGCAATTACGGTAGTCCTGCCTGAGACCAGCACAGTTCAGCATGGCAGAGCTGAGCCACTCAAGCCTCAGAGCCATTTGGTGCCCCTGAGCCACTCACAGTTCCAGGCACACAGCAGTCCACAATGCCATCAAGCAAGCTGTAGTGCTTTACTCCAAAAGCTCCATTCAAAATCTCTGTCTCCTGCAGGAGCCAGACAGAGATAGTGATGGCGGCAGAGCCCAGAAAGCCGGCATTTTAAAACAGCCAGTTTTTTCCTGCTGCTGAGTCAGGAAAATTTCTTTGTGGCACGCAACCCACAAACAGCAAAAAGCTGTCTTAAATTATCTCTCTCTCCTTTTTAAGCCCTCTCATGTTTTACAATTCTTATATATTGATACAAAGTTAAATTATATTGACTATTGTATGCATGCATGCTTCTACCTCTGTTTAAAATGTTTTTTATTTATTGATATATACATTGTATTGATATTGTATATTTACCATATTGCAGTGTACATTTCTACCTCCGATTAAGATACTTATATAATGTTTGTGTATTGATATATATTTACCATACTGCAATGTATATTTGTACATTGTTTATATTTGGAGGTCATTGTCCTCATTTGTTTCACAGTTGTTCATTGTCTTAGTCTTTAAGTCAGATAGGTATTGAGAATTATATAGATCAATAGTATTCTAATTAGACTAATCAGGTTCTTTAGATACATAGAGATTATAAATCAGTATAGATAGATAATCTTCAACCTCTTCAAAGGGCTGCAGAAAATGGCCTTTAATCTAACTCAGAGTTTCTTGGTAGTGAGACACAATTGCTCCTGGCAACACCGATCTATTCCCGAGAGAATGTTGAGCACCAAAGACACTCCACCTGGAGCCTTTCTTCTTGGCTGAACTGGCCTTTGGGCAAAGAAATGCCCATACCTCAACCACTGACAGAGATACAGAGTATCCGTGAATGGAAAAAACAGGACTGTCATATCCTGCCAAGACAGGGTAAGATAGTTTTGACAAGTTTCTTGCCTTTGAAAATGGTATGTCAGTTACGTTAGTCCTTAGCCAAAGTTGGTTGCTTCAACACTGCAAACGTGACCTTGGGTGATTGCCCAGGTAGTTAGGAGTCTCTGTGATTTGTTGCATGTTTTGGAAGTTGTTTTACTGAACTTCCTAATTACTCAGGTAACATTATTTCCCTTCTCAGATCTTGAATGGGGTTGAAGACTATATAAATGTAGTTACTTTCCACTCATGACTTGGCCAAGCTACTTATTATATAAGACTTAAGCTAGTTAGAATAGGATATTTGTACTTATTGTATATAATTTCATAGTAGGTTTAGAATCCTCTTACTTAAACAAAAGGGGGAGCTGCTTCGGGAGCTCTCTCTGCTCCTTCAGCCAATAGCTGCTGATATACCAGCCCATTGGGGTGTGGTCCCTCTCCCTTTAAAAAAGTGGCCACTTCCCTCTCCTCTCTCTCTTGCTTCCTGCTCCGCATCTGGCGACTAGACTCCCTTCCTGATTGCACAGAGGGCTGTTGTCTGGGACAGTGATCTGTAAGTTTTTTCCCCTTTAAACAAATAACCATTCTATTAATCATAATTCCAAAATGGTATGGGATTGTTTGTGACTTACATCTTCACAGGACAAGCCTGTTGATCTACAAGTTCTACCAAGTCCCGTCCGCGGGGTTATTAATGGTTACTATGTGTTCCATGGTACACATTCAGGGTCCCTACCTTGACTGCAGACCTCTCTCAGAACTCACCAGCAGAGGGGCCTGAGCAGCAGAGGCGGCTTCCTTGCCAGGGGCACTAAGACACAACTCCTCCCCCATCACAGGAACTGAGGTAAACCATATCCTGTTAGGGGTGGGTTCTGAAGAGTGACAGCAGGGACAGGTTACTATGGAACCAGACTACTGTGGAGGAAATTTAGAGAGTCTGGTTTCCTTACTGTACTTCCCTAAGAGACTAATCCTTCCCACTGCCTACGCTTTTCTTTGGCTATTTCATGCAGTACTTAAAACCTGAGCCTCGGATGCCCCTACTTAACTCATGCCCCATCTTTTATGATTTTTTAAAAATCCTGGTGTGCCCTCGGCTGGCTTGCAGAGAAGCCACTAGCCCCATCTGGCAGATCCCCAGCAGGGCTGGCAGGTGTGAGCAGGTGGCAGGTGAAAGGCACATAGACACAGAAAATAGGCATAAATCTGAACATTTATTATTTAGAGGAGAGAGAGAGAGAGAGACATGCATGCACACCAAGAGGGGACAGCCAGAAAGATTCAAAATGGCGGGGGAGGGGTCAGAGGTCACTGGGAGTAGGTGTGGCTTGTCCCTTAACGGGACCAGAGACCAAAAGAATAACATTCCCATGTCTTCCTTACAATAAAAAGCAGGAGATTAGACACCACAGTTTGAAGGAATTGGGGCTGCTGATTCTCAAAACTGCTTCCGGCTGATTGCGGGCATCGTCTTTGCAGGAGGAAACATGGGAAGGCTGTGTGCTGGCCACATCCTGGCATAGCTTGTCTCTTTGCTTCTGACCTGTGTCTGTGGCACAGATATGTCTGGTGTCCCTTATCCTGTTTAAGGTATTGGCAGAACAAAGAACAAAGTTAAGTTAAGGAAAAAAAAATTTGGACCAGGGAATTGAGGGGGTATCTGACCTGTTTAAGATGGATTCCTTAATTCGGCTCCTGGGAACTCACAAGAACTCCTTAGTTTTGTGAAACAGAAGTTTTAGACACACACACACACACGCACACACACACGCACACACACACATATATATATATGGATATATGTTTGTACACACACACACACACATATATGTGTGTGTGTATACGCATATGTATATATGTATATATATACACACACATATATATAGAGAGAGTATATATAATGACTTATGACTGTGACATATTTTTGTACAATGAAAAGTGTTTTTTAATACTATGGAAGGCAGCATAAAAGATAAATTTGACTTGAAATTTATTTGGTGAGGTAACCTTGCAAAACCTCTCAGCTATCAAACTGTCAGAGATCTTTGAGAAGGATAAGATTTTACTTGAGTTACCGATTGAAAAATGACAGAGAACTTACTTGGTTGGCACCCAGACCTACTCTTTTGGGTCCTCCATGGTCGCTGATGGTAGCACTTGACCTTTGCTGGTTATCACCAGGCCTGCCAGGCTCCAGAAGACCCTGTGGGCTAAGAAATCTGTAGGAAGACAGGCCTACCTTGACCTGAGCAGCTAGGCTGTCGATTCCAGCGATTCCATCCACGTCTAGAGGTCTTTAGTTTAGACTAAAGGCAGTTTTTCCCCAATGGTCAGCTCTCGGCAGTCGAAGCAAACTGCAGAAGGGTGTTGTCCTGTGTGCCCATTTGTCATCTGTCTTCTTTGGAGAAAGCAGAGTGTTGCTGCTAAGGAGCCAACCTGTCTGTTTTTTGCTATGAAAAGTTTTTTAATAATTAAATATTTAAATATCACATTCCCCAGATCTCTGAGCAGTTGAGGCTATTTATTATGTTTAGCTGCAGTATAGAATCTGCCTGGAAGGTTGGGTTTGAGCTTGACTGTTCTGGCTCTTAACAGGTAAGATTTACACTCATAAAAAGACAGAAAGAAGAAAAAAACTGTTTGTAATATAAGGTTAATGGCAGAACTGACAATGGTAGAGAACAGCTTAATATCAAATATAAGGCATTTTTGTAAGAGACTTAAAAGTACATACCAGTTTAAAATATGAGACTTATGATTTTATAATCTGAAATGAGATGTAATGAACAATTATTATACACAGAAAGAGTGAACAGGAATTGGGCAACGTGGATGCCTTTGATGGGCCCTATCAAAGGCATGCCATGGCGCAAAACACATGTTAGATACATGTTAGAGAGTTAACATGAGGAGTTTAGTAAAAACTGGGTCAAAATGCAGGGTATGCAGTAGTAAAACTGGGAGAGCTTGGTCACCTGACCTGGCTCTCAGCCAAGATCATGATAAAGTCACCTGACCCACCTGGCCCTCTGCCAAGATCGCAACAGCCACGTGTTGTATGAAAAAAAGTCACAATTTTTGAGCTGTAATGATTTTAAGCTTAATGAGAGGGACCGAAAGGCGTGATCTGATCTGTTGCTGAGCTGCCATGACATAACAGAAGCCGCAGAGGGGAGGGGCAAAAGGCTGGAACTGAAAAAAACTACACCATGCCATGGCTGGAAATGAAAAGATGGCTGGAATTTTAAAAGCCAGGGAGCTGATTGCTATCCAGAGCCAAAAATCGTGAAAACCAGCAAAAATAGCATCCAAAGCCTATATTGGAACGTCTTCCAAGAGATACAGGTGTGATGCAAATCGGCGTGAACACTCAGGACTCATGGACGAGGACCGCGAGTGGAGTGTTATAGCCTAGCTGGATTCTGGTGACCCAGAACCCAGAGAGGCCAGGGCCATTCAGAATGGCAGTTAACTGACCAAAGAAGAGAAAAAGAAAAGAGAAAAAATGAAAAAAGACAAAGAAAATGAGGGACCCTGGTCAAATGCACTGCACGGGAAGTGTGTAGTGCTAATGCGGGTGGACCGACCCCCAGGACTGATCCAAACACGACTCTGGTAAAGGAAAGCAACCATAGCAGAACAAGAGCAACCTTAGCAGAACGGGAAGACACTCACCAATTGAAGCCATCTGGAAAGCTGGTGGTGGGAGTAAAAAAAGAACCTGGTTCAGGATATTCGAGTCACAGCACCAAGTTTATGATTTTTTAAAAATCCCAGAGTGCCCCTGGTGGGCTCTCAGAGCAGCCTCTAGCCTCAGCGGATCCCCAGAAGGTGGGCAGGTGTGAACAAGCAACTGGTAAAAGGCACACAGACACAGAAAATAGGCATAAGCTGAACATTTATTATTTAGAGGAGAGAGAGAGAGAGAGAGAGAGAGAGAGAGAGAGAGAGAGAGAGAGAGAGAGAGAGACATGTGCACACGCCAAGGCAGAAAAGCAAGAAAGATTCAAGATGGTGGGGCAGGGGTCAGAGGTCACTGGGAATGGTTGTGGCTTGTCCCTTAAAGGGACCAGAGACAAAAGAATAACACCATCCACCCCGCAATGCGTCCATCTCCACCATAAACTACCTGAACCTTCCTCCTCCTCTCCCCCATTTTACATGTCCTGCCCCAGGTTGCATGAAAGTCTTTTTCTATTTACAGCTTAATTCTCAGCTTTTACATACACTTCTCTACTTTCAGGAACCCCACCACCATGGGGTTGGGGGGTCTAATAAAGGACACAAGGGCACAACATTTGTCTAGCAAGTTTCAACTGGGTAGAATGAAGCTCAAGCTCCTGCCCCGTATGCACCCAAGTCTGCCAGCTACACACATAACCCTCCCTTGCCTCAGTCCTTTAAGTGGAAGTCTAGATTTACTACACAGTTTGACAGCTTTGTCCTGGATCTCAGGGTGCTGTGTCCCACTCTTTTCCACAGCCAAGTAATGCCTCAGGTTCACGTCCAGTCTCCATAGGAAGCCACACCTTTCTGAGTCTCAGAGGAGATGATCTGGGCAAACTTCCTCTCATGGTACTCAAGGTTTGAGTTTCTTGGGCCTGATAGCAGGGTGAGGGTTCTGAGCCCATACTTTCTCTTAGGAGAAAATTCCTCTCAATCCACAGAGGCCCTCTCAGCTTGATTTAGGCTTTGAACAGGAAATCTACCTTGCAGACCTGGGGTCCTGTCCCTTAAAGCCGATTAGGGTGCTTGCAGTAAACCTGAAGGCAGAGATGAGATGCACCAAAAACACTGCCTGCTGGCTCTGGGGTTCCTGGCATCTTCTCTTCTACCGATTTTGGACCATTTGCATCAATTCACTCACCTCAGTACCCAAAGTGGAAGTCTCATCATGCCTCAGTTAGGATCTGTTTCCCATCCCTCAACTTTCAAGCCAGAAGAAGCATGGCTGAGGGTTTTGAGGTAGCTCTCTTCATGGAAATATGTGTCCAGTAGAACAAGTTTTACAACACTATGCAATTTATTAGGCATATTTTAAGTAACTATCACTCTCTGAACAAAATACTTATGATTAAAGCAATGACTGTCAATCCAAACAGCAAAAGCTTTTGCAATGGGAAAACATTTTTTAAAATTAAAATTTAAGATTAGGTTTTAAATGTTGATCTAGTAAAATAATAATAAGAACATATCAGCCGGGCGGTGGTGGTGCACGCCTTTAATCCCAGCACTCGGGAGGCAGAGGCAGATCTCTGGGAGTTTGAGGCCAGCCTGGACTACAAGAGCTAGTTCCAGGACAGGCACCAAAGCTACAGAGAAACCCTGTCTCAGAAAACAAACAAAACAAAACAAAACAAAAAAGCAACAACAACAAAAAAACCCCACATCAACACTTAATAAAATATTGTTAATTGGGCAGTGGTTGTGAATACCTTTAATCACTGCACTTGATCACAAGTGGATCTCCGTGAGTCTAAGCCTAACTTAGTCTACAGAGAAAGTTTCAAGACGGCCAGGGTACACAGGGAAATGGTGTATCAAAAATAAAACAGAAAAAAAAAACAAAAAAAGAAAAGAAATATTGTTGTAGAAAATCAAACATCATATCCCAGGGTATTGAATCAACATTTAAATTTTTTAAACTACATATAATTTTAAATTAGTACAAATATATTCATAAACAATCATTTACATCAAACTTTAATCTTAACACTATGATTGCTTTTCCAAAGTTCAGAAAACAAATTTAATGAAGTGATTTTAATATAAAGCACAGGTGGTTATATCTAAAACCCAGTAGACTTATGGTATATTAGATAACACTTATAAACTTATAATCTAATAATTTTTATCCTTATTTTTCTTAACATTTTGCCTAAAAGATTCTACAGAAAGTACTGTATGCCAGGTCATGAACAAGAAGGAAAAACAAGACCTTTTATAGCCCTAAAGATAACTAGTAATGAATATAGAAAAATATTTTCTGTTGAACAAGACATCACTCTATATATTGTCTCTTTAGGAAGTAGAGATCTTATTCCATTCTGTCCAATAATGAGCTTCTTAGAGAAAATATCATTGCATATCCCAGACCTCCTGCTTCTTTTAGCAAACATTTCCAATACACAGGTTGATAACTTTGCAAGAGTAGATATTCAGTGCGTGTTTGGTTAAATCATGAACCTTTAAAACAAGAGATCTGATTCTCTTCTAATTTCTCACACATATTTTAATATCAGAAACAAAAGTCAGTATACATCCCTGACATCAATGCTAAGAAAACAAGGAATAAAAGAAAATATTCACTGAAAAGCATAACACTTTTGAATGATTTTCTTTCATATTGTACAATATTTTCTTAATGTAAATCCATAGTATCTTATGAACATCATCAAATCCTTAGAACATTTCAAGTTGTAAACTCTATTTCAAATCAATCCAAAAAATTTGAGCTCCCAACTTGCTAAACAGCAGTGAAGGAACGGGCTACAAAATTTATCTGTGTACATTCTAACCCCAAATCAAAACTTTGCTAAAAATCCCCCAAAAGATTATCAACAGCTTATTTGCAAAAATATGAACAGAACTTTTCAACAATAGATCACAGGCTACCTTATACCTCACTTGTGAGTAGGATGACTTAACTTGGTCTTAGTACGTCCCTTGGCCTTGCCTTTAGTGCCAGACTTGGCTGCAGCTGCAGCTTGGGCTTTCTCTTCCTCTTCAATCAAAGCCTGCTCGTAATGAGATAAGCAAACCCCAGGCAAGGCTTCACTGATCTTGGCTAAAAATTCCATCACCTTTATCTGGCATGTTTCAGCATAGGCTCTCCGGCCCCACAGGAACTGATAGGAGGGAGGATCACTGTTAGGAACCTGACGGTAAACTAGGTATTCTTCCCGCACTAGCTGCTCAGTGATAAGCTTTCTGATATCCCCAAAGAAGACGTGCATGATCCCATCATAGACTCCTAATGCATTCAGGAAATACCAGACATCCTCCTCGGCAGCACAATAGTTATTTAGGTAGATCACACTGAGGAGAGCAATCAGAATGCCCCTGGTAGGAACACCTAGCTCATTGCTCCTACTTCCATCATCCTCGAAATCTAACTTGCTCACAAGCTCATATGCTTGACCATGTGGCAGGATTTCTTTCAGCTCAAGGCCAAACACCACATCCAATCGATAGGAGGCTTTCTTGAGGATCTCGGTGAAGTGTTCCTTGAACCTTTTGTTGATAACTTTGAGCATCTCTCCCCTCTTCAGGGGCTGCTGCACTTTGTATTTGTAGAGCATGTACTCCATCAGCATTCCCGTCTTCCTTGTCATAACATCCATCTGCATGCTTCTAGTGGAGAGTAGAGCCCCGGGGGGACGCTCATTTCCATCCCCTTGGCCCTGGTCACCATTATCAGACCTTCCATGGGTCACTCCCTGGCTAGCAGTGCTGCTGGGTGCTGAGCTTTCAGACTGCTGTGGGAAGTCAGCAGTAGAAGTGCTTGGCTTAGCATCTCCTGAAGCTTGATCAGAGCCATCACGTGACTGTGCTTTCTCTGCCTCCTTTGCTTGAGCATCCTTGAGCGCCCGCCGTTTCTCACGAGCACGCGCCTTACTCTTCTGTCCCCTTGGCATGATGGCTGGCGTCAGGGACAGCAGGACAGAGTCTTGGCAGTAGAATAGGGAACTGAGATACCTGAATCAGGAAAATAGCGTGCTATGAGCACTTTGAGCATGTTGAGAACACCCAGGCTTTCAGCAATTGTTTCCCCTCCTTGTCTCACACATCATAATGACATCAGTGTTCTAAGTACTCCTTGTATTCCTCACATCTGGTCACCTTATATATACTGTGAGGTAAAGGATGGCTGCCTTTCTCTGGTGTTTGAACACACTCAATTCTACTCACATCTAGTACTAGGCTGCTGTAATGTTTCACAGAATCCAGGAGTAAGGAAGCCCAAAGGAGACTTGAACTTGAATGACAACACCAATTCACATAACATGAATGGTGAAGTCTCACATGGCCATACCCCTAGATGAAGTAGTGTAGACAGAGGCTGTTACAAGAGGGAGATTCAGTCTTCTGCAGGCATAATCGCACAGTCCTAAAACCATACACATGTAAGCAAAAATAAATGGGCATATGAGGCTGTATTTAAGTGTTCATATAATAAATGCATGTGTTTATATTATTTATTACTTAAATTATTGATATTATTGTTACATAAAAAATATATAAAATACATATATGTATTTATATATTGTCACATATATCACAATGATAATTATAAAATGGGCTGTCGATTTGAGTCCACATGGCAGGAATGGGTGGGGATAGAGGGAGATGATAGGAAATGATATAAATACAGTGCACACAAATTAAATAATAAGTTAAAAGCAAAAATAGTCATAGCACTCAGGAATTACCAGCACAAGTACTTTCAGAAGTTAAAAGTTATCCTGGTCTACATTGTGAATTCTGGGGAAATCAGAGCTATATAAAATAAACTGAATTTTCAATAAAGAAAAAGACCAAAACGCATGATGCACAATGAGAGAAAACACAGATAGAAGAGAAAGTGGGAAGTACTCTATAGCAAATGAGCACAGGATTCCACTTCCTACGTATAACCACAGAAGCATAGACATTAAGGGCATCATTGAATAAATGGGACCTCCTGAGACTGAGAAGCTTCTGTAAAGCAAAGGACACTGTCACTAAGACAAAAAGACAACCCACTGACTGGGAGAAGATCTTCACCAACCCCGCAACTGACAAAGGTCTGATCTCTCCAAAATATACAAAGAACTCAAGAAACTGGACTGTAAAATGCTAATCAACCCAATTATAAAATGGGGCACTGAGCTGAACAGAGAATTCTCAACAGAAGAAGTTTCAATGGCCAAACGACACTTAAGATCATGCTCAACTTCCTTATCGATCAGGGAAATGCATATCAAGACAACTTTAAGATACCATCTTACACCTGTCAGAATGGCTAAAATAAAAAACACCAATGATAGCCTTTGCTGGAGAGGTTGTGGAGGAAGGGGGACACTCATTCATTGCTGGTGGGAATGCAAACTTGTGCAACCACTTTGGAAAGCAGTGTGGCTTGTTCTCAGGAAATTCGGGATCAACCTACCCCTGGACCCAGCAATACCACTCTTGGGAATATACCCAAGAGATGCCCTATCATACAACAAAAGTATATGCTCAACTATGTTCATAGCAGCATTGTTTGTAATAGCCAGAACCTGGAAACAACCTAGATGCCCTTCAATGGAAGAATGCATGAAGAAAGTATGGAATATATACATATTAGAGTACTACTCAGCATTAAAAAGCAAGGACTTCTTGAATTTTGCATGCAAATGGTTGGAAATAGAAAACACTATCCTGAGTGAGGTAAGCCAGACCCAAAAAGAGGAACATGGGATGTACTCACTCATATTTGGTTTCTAGCCATAAGTAAAGGACATTGAGCCTATAATTCGTGATCCTAGAGAAGCTAAATAAGAAGGTGAACCCAAAGAAAAACATATAGGCATCCCCCTGAATATTAATCTTCATCAGGCAATGAAAGAAGACAGAGACAGAGACCCACATTGGAGCACCGGACTGAAATCTCAAGGTCCAAATCAGGAACAGAAGGAGAGAGCACGAGCAAGGAACTCAGGACCGCGAGGGGTGCACCCACACACTGAGACAATGGGGGTGTTCTATCGGGAACTCACCAAGGCCAGCTGGCCTTGGTCTGAAAAAGCATGGGATAATCTGGACTCGCTGAACACAGCGGACAATCAGGACTACTGAGAACTCAATGGGTTTTGATCCTACTGCACGTACTGGCTTTGTGGGAGCCTAGGCAGTTTGGATGCTCACCTTACTAGACCTGGATGGATGTGGGTTGTCCTTGGACTTCCCACAGGGCAGGGAATCCTGATTGTTCTTTGGGCTGACGAGGGAGGGGGACTTGATTGGGGTAGGGGGAGGGAAATGGGAGACGGTGGAGGGGAGGAGGCAGAAATCTTTAATAAATAAATAAAAATTTAAAAAAAGATGTGATGGAAATGCTGAAAGTCACAAGGCTGACCTTTGCCCTCTTGTGCTGACAATGCCCTGGGAACAGAGCCTGTGGCTAGTTACGACAGGTGTACATGTCCAAGTCACACTATAGCACCTGACTTTCAGTGGCCCCATTATTTTGAAAGAGATTCCTTCACCTCCATATATCTTCACTGATGTTAGGTACTGGAGACCAAGGCTGTCCCTTCTCAGAGGAGCACAGAGGGCTGTCACACTTCCAGCTCCTCATTCAGGACATTTTAAATATCGCTGTGCTATTTGTTAGTTTTCTGTTTTTATTCAGTCAGGATATGAGTATCCTGCTCAGACATTTGAAGCTGACCCTTTTTCTTTGTCCGCACTCATTTCACGTAGTCATGGGAACTGCTGTAAAGGTATCATACTCTTCCCCGCTTCCCTCAACCACTGCTGTATTTCCTCTCTTTCTCTTCTGCTCATCCTGGTCAATTTTCCATTATCCTCTTACTTCTCCCTAAGAGTAAAGGAGAGTATTGGCAGGAGGCTTTAACACTTCCATATTATTTATTTTTATTTAATAACGTCTGCTTTAGCCCTCTTTGCCACGTTACCTAGGTCTTCACGAATGCTAAGCAAACACTATAAACCAGCTGTGCTGTCTATCCTTGCATTTCTTATCTTTTCCTTCTTTTTTTAAAGACAGGGTTTCTCTGTGTAATAGCCCTAGTAGTCCTGGAACCTGGAACATGCGTTGGAGAAACAGGTTGACTTCAAACTCACAGAGCCTCTGCCTCCCACTACCTCCCTGCCGTCACTGCTGGGCTCCATTTCTGATTCTTAAGAGTAGTTTTGGGCAACATAAAAGGGACCTAGTTCTCTCTGAGTTCGAGGTCAGCCTGCTCTACAAGAGCTAGTTCCAGGGCAGCTAGGACTGATAACCAGAGAAACCTTGTCTGCAAAGAACCAAAAAAAAAGGCCTCCAGATAGCTGGGAGGTGGCTGTGCAATTTTTGGTCCCTCCCAGCTGTCTGGAGGCAGAGGCACATGGATCTCTGTGTGTTCTAGTCCTGCCTGAACAACAGAGTGAGTTCTAGGAGAGGCTTCAAAGCTATAAAATGAAAAAAAAAAACAAACCTCTAGTTATCTCTGGTATAGTGTTCCTTATGACTTTCATACACTAGGCATGATTGCCCAGGTTAGGATTCCTATGACTTCCAGGGGATGTGCTTGCTGACCCATGTTAAGCTTTTCCCTGAGTCCCACAGGATGGGTATGCCTAGCATCGTTAGAAGTTCCTCCAACTCTCAAGGGATGGGAGTGGCTACTTGATGTAGGATTTCTTCTGATTCCCACAGGATGGGAGTGGCTACTGGAATTAAGTTTTTCTCTGACTCCCACGGGATGGGAGTGGCTACTAGAGTTAGACTTTTCTATGACTCCCACTGGATGAGAGAAGATACCAGGTTTAGGCTTTTTTCTGACTCCCACAGGATGGGAGTGGCTACTAGAGATAGACTTTCCTCTGATACCCACGGTATGGGAGTGACTACCAGAGTTAGGCTTTTTTATGACCCCCCACAGGATGGGAGTGGCTACCAGAGTTAGGCTTTTCTCCGACTCCCACGGAATGGGAGTGGCTAACCAAAGCCTCTGGGTATCTTCTGCACATGGCACTTCCCGTGACCACTCAGGGATGGGCGTTGCTATCTTAATCCTCAATGTATCCCTTCTTTTGGCTCCTTGAGACCTCCTAGGAGCCTATGTTGGGCATGACCAACCCCGTGCCTTTTGCGTGTTTTTCAGAGACATGGGTTTTAAGTGCCCCTCAGGCATTTAAGAATAAGTAGAGAGCCAAGTGGTGATGTCCCAAGCCTTTAGTCCTAGCACTTCGGTAGCAGGGGCAGGCGGATCTCTGTGTGTTAGAGGCCAGCCTGGTCTACAAGAGCTAGTTCCGGGACAGCCTCCAAAGCTACAGAGAATCCCTGTCTCTAAGGGGAAAAACACAGTAAGTACAGAGATCTCAGGAGTTCGTTCTTCATTCCACTGAACATTTACCTATTTTGCTGGTGATGAAAGCAGATCTACTTTCTTTGCTTCTGTACTCTGCCAAGGGGCACTTTAGAGCCCAGGGCCAGAACAGGTCATGGTGGACTAGAATTCAGTTCAAGGTTCTTGATTATCATTTAGAAGTCAACGGCTGGCTTCAATTGTGATATAAGAAGCCACCATTTTCAGAATCAGAGTTACCTTCTACGAGCGGGGGTTCCCGTTTCCTCTCAGAAACATACAAAGCTACAAGATGCCTCATATTTTCCCAGGGCAAGCCTGAGTGAGAGCTAGCACAGATCCTGTGATTATTCCAGACACATTCCCCCTTGGTACATATTCAGGGTCCTTACCTTGACTGCAGACCTCTCTGAGGACCGCTGGCTAGCAATGGGGCCTGAGCAGCAGAGCTGGCTTCCTTGCCAGGGGCACTAAGACCCAACTCCTCCCCCCCCCTCACAGGAAGAGAGGGTAAACCATATCCGGCCAGGGTGGACTCTGAATAATGATAGCAGGGCCAGGTTGCTATGGAAACGGACTGCTGTGGAAAAAATTTTGTGGAGAGTCTGGTTTCCTTACTGTACTTCCCAAAGACACTAATCCTTCCCACTGCCTACACATTTCTTGGGCTATTATGTGCAGAGCTTAAAACATGAACCTCTGAAACCCCACTTAACTCAAGTATCATCCACCTCACCGTGTTTCCATCTCTGCAATACACTACCTGAATCTGCCTCCTCCTCTCCCCCATTTTGCATGTCCAGCCCCTGGTTGCACGCAAATCTCCTGTTTATAACTTAATTCTCAGCCTTCAGCCACACTCCTCCGCTGTCCTGGAACTCCACCCTACCCCTACCACCATGGTGTTGGGTGGTGGGGGTAACAAAGGACACAAGGGCACAACTTCTGTCTAGCAAGTCTTAGCTAGGTAGAGTGAAGCTCGAGCTCCTGCCCCATCCGTATGCACCCAAGTCTGCCAGCTACACACATAACCCTCCCTTGCCTCAGTCCTTTAAGTGGAAGTCTAGATTTACTACACAGGTTGACAGCTTTGTCCTGGATCTCAGGGTGCTGTGTCCCACTCTTTTCCACAGCCAAGTAATGCCTCAGGTTCATGTCCAGTCTCCATAGGAAGCCACACCTTTCTGAGTCTCAGAGGAGACGATCTGGGCAAACTCTCACATGGTTCTCAAGGCTTATGTTTCTTGGTCCTGACAGCAGGGTTCTGAGCCCATACTTTCTCTTAGGAGAAAATTCCTCTCAATCCACAGAGGCCCTCTAAGCTTGATTTAGGCTTTGAACAGGAAATCTACCTTGTAGACCTGGGGTCTTGTCCTTTAAAGCCTATTAGAGTGCTTGCAGTGACCCTGAAGGCAGAGATGAGATGCACCAAAAACACTGCCTGCTGGCTCAACCACATGTCTTCTGGGGTTCCTGGCATCTTCTCTTCTACCGATTTTGGACCATTTGCATCAATTCACTCACCTCAGTACCCAAAGTGGAAGTCTCATCATGCCCCAGTTAGGATCTGTTTCCCATCCCTCAACTTTCCAACCAGAAGCATGGCTAAGGGTTTTGTGGAAGCTCTATTTGTGTAACTGGTTTTCTTGGCTCTTCTCATCTTTGTACTGGTCAAAGCCAAGCCTCCTGACTCTTAAAGGTCATGGTTCACTCCCAACATCCTTGAGTAGAAAAATGAGGGTTAGCTCATCCTCACAGCTCTGCCAAGCCTAACAACTGCCATTACATAAAGTCTTTTGCTTAAGGTATATACTTTTGTTTAGTTTTACTATTAATTAAACAATTGTATTCATTTTATTCCTCATATTATTGTGTGTTCAGTATTTGCATACATAGGCATATAGATTTCAAGGCACTCAGGTAGTGGGAAGAGGACAGTTCTTGAGATTAGGGACTCTTCTTCCCCTCTAGCACCCAGGAATTGAACACATGCAATCAGTCTTGTGAATTAAGTGCCTTTAGCAGCTGAGCCATCATGTAAGTCCTATTTTTAAAATATATTTTGTTTCCTCCGTCATAGTTAAAATAACTTCCTTCTCTTTTAAGAAACATAAATCCATTTAACCTCTATAGCATGTTATCTGCTCATATTGGTTTTTTTCTCATTCAAATATGCCAAGTCTAATTTTCTATAGTGCACATTAGGGTAGTGACATTTGTAGCCAGTGAGAGCCCTTAGATGTGGATCCAAATTTATAAAGGTCCATTTTCAGAGGTTCCCTGAGCTCGGTGAAGTCCAAATGCAGGTAATCATAAACTAATGTGTTGTTTCTAGAGGATAGTCTACCTACTCTCTCTCACTCATATTAAATGTTTTGAGTAGTGCGGCGCCAGCATGGCAACTCTTGTTCTTCTGAGTGAGGGACGTCGGGATTAACAGCAACACAACTTCAGGTTCTGCAGACAAACCTTTTTATTCCACTTTCTCACAAGTATATATAGCCCTCAGCAGAGGAGGCCAAATCAGCAATCGCAGGAAGCTCATCACCATAACTCAATGGCTTAGGGGTAAACACCCTTAGAAACATTGCTGAAAACAACAGATTGTTCCTGTTTTCAACCAACCTCAAGAGTGCAAAACAGATCAAGTGGGGGTGCGAAGGCCTGTCCTATAGGGACCCAACAATTCCCCCCTTTTTATTTTAAAAGCATGAGAGCCCCTGTCTTAGGACTCTCCCACATAGAGACTCTTACCCATCTAGGGAGGCCTTAATCCCTGTCTTAGGTGAGCTCTCTATACTAGGACAGTTGCCCATCGTAGGGATCCCTCATGACTTCTGCAGCCAGACTTGGGGCACTTCCTGATTACCGGAAGACAACCTGAGCAACACTTGTCAAGTGACAGTGTGCTCTGTGGGATTGCCACATAGAGCAGCAGAGAATTCAAAAACAGATAATCCCAATAGCAATATCAGTACAAGTGAGAGCATTCCAGACATTTGCTGGACCCAGCCCCCAAGCTGGGCCATGGCATTCTACTGACTGGATACAGACACAGCAGGGACCCATGTGCTATTAATGCTAACAATATGATAAGCTGTCTACAGTGTGAAATTCAAAAAGGAGGAATTCTAAGGGCCATCCAAACATGCATTCAACTGTTTAACCACATCAGAAGCATTTATAACATCAGCAGGTGTAACGTACAAGACACTTGTTGCAGGAGTCAAAGGGAATCTACCTGTCCTTGTAAAAGCACAGTTTGTTGATGTTGTAATAGGAGCGGTGGGGCTGCATCCCCAGCACCTCGGCCGCCTGCTAGCTTATGCCCCGAAATAACAACACACAAACTGTATTCATTTAAACACTGCTTGGCCCATTTCTATCTAGCCTCTTCTAGGCTAATTCTTACATATTAATTTAGCCCATTTCTAATCATCTGTTTAGCACCGCTAGGTGTGCTTACAGGGACGATTCTAGCCTATGTCCATCCTGGGTGAAAGCTTCATCATGTGTGCCTCAGAGAGCAGAGCTCTCACGTCCGCCCGGGAGCATGGTTTCTCTGAGCTCACTTCCTCTTCCTCCAAGCATTCTGTTCTGCTTACTCCTCCCACCTATGTTTTAACCTATCAGGGCCAAGCAGTTTCTTTATTGCTTAACGAATGAAATCAACAGATTGATATATGACACTCCCACATCACTTCCCCTTTTTCTGTTTAAACAAAAAAGGAAGGCTTTAACATAGCAAAATTACATATAACAAAACAGTTATCAAGCAAGAATTACAGTTACAATATTTATATCTATTTTATCTTTTATCATAACAATGGAAAACTATAACTATCTATCTATTCTTCAACTCCACCAAAGACTCCAGAAGAATACAATATTACCTAAGCAAACAAAAAGTAAGCAACTTTTAAGACTCTAGAAATGACAGAGACATCTCACTGCCTGTACAGTTACCCAAAGTTCCTCTGTACTGTTGGGGCATCCATCTTTGGCCTACAGGCCCATAGTTTCCAGCAGACATTTGCACAAAGCAGGAAATTTCAAAGGCAGTCACTATCTGCTTGTCCTGAAGAATGTCTTGCAGACTCTTTCATGAATCAGGAACCCTGAAAGATCATCTCACCTTTAGGCAAGTTCAGTAGTCCTCTCTCTGCGGGTTCTTTGTGTCCAGTTTATGCAATAGTCCAGGCAAGAACAGTTTCTTGCCCAAATGGCTATCAAACTCCATAAGGATCCTTTTGATGCCCTTTCCCTCCCCCTTCTCCCACCCCTCTCCCCCTCCCCCAAACTCCTCTCCCCCTCCCTCTCCAGTCCATAGAGCAGTCAGGTTTCCCTGCCCTGTGGAAAGACAAAGGTCCGTACCACTCCGTCCATGTCTAGGAAGGTGAACAACCAGACTGGCTAGGCTCCCACAAAGCCAGAGCATGAAGTAGGGTCAAAGCCCCATGCCAATGTCCTTGGCTTCTCATCAGCCCTCATTGTTCGCCATGTTCAGAGAGTCCGGTTTTATCCCATGCTTTTTCAGTCACAGTCCAGCTGGCCTTGGTGAGCTTCCACTAGATCAGCCCCCTTGTCTCAGTGGGTGGATGCACCCCTCGTGGTCCTGACTTCCTTGCTCATCTTCTCCCTCCTTCCGCTCCTCATTGGGACCTTGGGAGCTCAGACCAGTGCTCCAGTGTGGGTCCCTGTCTCCATCTCCATCCATCACCAGATGAAGGTTCTATGGTGGTATGCAAGATATTCGTCAGTATTGCTATATGATAGGGTCATTTCAGGTTGCCTATCCTCAGCTGCCCAAGGGACTAACAGGGGACATCACCATGGGTTCCTGGGAGCCCCTCTAGGGTCAAGTCTCTTGCCAACCCTAAAGTGGCTCCCTTAACTAAGAATTGTGGTTCCTTGCTCCCCTGTCCAACCTTCCTTTATCCCAATCCTCCTGTTTCCCCAAGTCCCCCCTCCTTCCCTTCTAACTTTTCTCTCCCCATCTTCCCTTACCCCTATCCCACCCCACCCCCAAGATCCCAATTTTCTCCCCGGCAATTTTGTCTACTTCCCATAGCCAAGAGGATAGCTATATGTTTTTTCTTGGGTTCACCTGCATATATTTTTAACACACTGTAAAGCATTTAGAAATTTTCTTTGTCTTTGAATCTCTCTTTACTGTATATCTCTCTTTTTCTGACCACATGAGTCTTTAATGTACCAAGCAATATCAGTAGGACTAAAGCCGTGGCTTTGCCAACTAGATCCAGTCCATTCCTTAGCTTTCCAGCCTCATGGCTGAGGTACTGGCTGTAGCCATGTTTATAGCCACAACTATGGCATTTCAAGGTCCCTGCCAGCAAGCGAGCTTCAGCAGCCTGTGCTTGCAAACCGCACGAACCACCTGCGTAAAAGAGTCAGAGTTTTCCCTGGCAGGACAGCCCAGAAAGCTGGTATTTTTAAATGGTGCAGCTTTTTTTCCTGCTATGGCTGAAAACCGAAAAGCATGCGTTCAGCTTTTTGTCAACACCGTTTAAATGTTTCGTGGCAGGACCTCTTAAAAGAGCTGCAAGCTTTGCAGCTAAAGCTGAGTCAGGAATCCTCTCTTAGATGAGAGCACTTGCTTGCCTCTAACAAGCAGAGCAAACCAGATAAATCGCTGCTATCAAGAAAACATGCTTTACTCTTTCCTAAGCTTTTTCAGGCTTTCGGTGGATACAGTTGGCCACACGTCTGGGCACCATTCTGTTGTAATAGGAGTGGCGGGGCTGTGTCCCCAGCACCCCGGCCGCCTGCTAGCTTATGCCCTAAATAACAACACACAAACTGTATTCATTTAAATATTGCTTGGCCCATTTCTATCTAGCCTCTTCTAGGCTAGTTCTTACATATTAATTTAGCCCATTTCTAATCATCTGTTTAGCACAGCTAGGTGCGCTTACCAGAAAGATTCTAGCCTATGTCCATCCTGGGTCGGAGCTTCATCGCGTGTGCCTCAGAGAGCAGAGCTCTCACGTCCGCCCAGGAGAGGGGAGCATGGCGTCTCTGAGCTCACTTCCTCTTCCTTCCAGCATTCTGTTCTGCTTACTCCTCCCACCTATGTTTTAACCTATCAGGGCCAAGCAGTTTCTTTATTGCTTAACGAATGAAATCAACAGATTGATATATGACACTCCCACATCATGTCGATTTAAATTTAAAAGTCCAAGTCCAATATGAGAGTCCAGAGCACTCTGTGACTGTAGGGACTCACTAACCCTTCCAGACAGCTGATCCACAGTCTCTGTAGTCACAGCTGCCTGTAAAATGGCAACTTCAGCAACTGTAGCCACAGTGTCAGTGCCAGCAATAGCAGCAAGAATTGCAGTTGTTCTCCTGCTGTTGATAAAGGGTGATCTCCTGATGTTCTTGAGACACCAGCACCGGCAGAGGAATCATAGCAGACACTCAAACGATCAAAGCTCCATCAGAACTGTCCCAGCAATTACTCAGCTTGCAGATCCTGAAAGAACAATTAAGAATATCGCCCCCCAAAGTGCCATTCCACAATACAAAGAAAAAATGGGGGCAGGAACGCAAGCAGAGGATCAAATAGTCATTGTGTCCAGCAATATAACAAATCAGGCTCTTGAGTGAAACATTCTCTCCACATAACTGTGGGGTGGAGATTAAAATTTCTATCAGCATCCCAACACCAAGGAGCAGGTTTGGGACCATAGGTATTATGCAATACTAACAGGCATTAAAAGTGGGGGGTTTCACACCAGACTCCCCATCACTCATAATTCTGTTGTTGTTACCAGAGTCATCACCTGAAGTAGAAGGAGCATCGCGGTCTTCATCCTGGGCCTTACACACCACTCTGGCACCCAAATTGGTTTATCAACTCCTGGAGGAAAAACACATACAGCCCCCTTCACCTTTGCTAACAAGGGGGTTCATTTTCCTGTTTGCAGATCTTTCCAACGAACCCATACTAGGCTCTGAGTCCTAACTTGTGTATGGTGCTCCATAGGTGAGCGCCCTTCAGCATCCACAGTCAAAAAAATTAAAATAAAGAGAATGGTGGTTAATTGAGTTGCTGGGGAGAATATGAACTCCCCCCTTTTTAATTTTTGAAACTCTTGCTTGAGGGTCTGATTGGCTCTTTCCACGATTGCTTGGCCCATTGGATTATATGGGATGCCTGTTTTATGGGAAATTTCATAGAATGAACAAAAGGATGAAAATTTTTTGCTGATATATGCTGGGCCATTATCTGTCTTAATAACCTCAGGTTTGCCCATATAGGCAAAAGCAGAAAGGCAGTGTGCAATGGAATCTTTTGCTCATTCTCCTGAATGCAAGGATGCGAAAATTACTCCTGAAAATGTGTTGACTGATACATGGACAAACTTAAGTTTTCCTGCAGCAGGCAGGTGTGTAACATCCATCTGCCATAACTGATTTGGTCGTCATCCTCATGGGTTAACTCCTAAATTGGGGCTGCTTAGGAAAGGAGCACACTGAGGACAAGGTGATATAATGGCTTGTGCTACTTCTCGCATGCAATGAGTATGATGTCGAAGAGAGAGCGCATTAAGATGAAATTTATCATGTATTTCTTGGGCGCGGTCAGAAGTAAAGCAAACACGTGTATTTTTATCAGCTAAATCATTACTTGCTGACAATGGCCCAGGCAGCTGGGTATGACTGCGGATATGTCCGACAAAGGCTCAGTTTGCTGCCAAATCAAATGCTGAACACAACTGAGCAAATGATGGACCTTAGAGGTGTGTGATATATAGGCAGATGCCTCCAATGGCTTAAAGATATGGGCCATATACACACTATCAGTATACAAATTTACAAGTTCCCCAGGGAAGAGCTGGAGTGAAATGAGGCAGGCTGTTACCTCTGCAGCTTGGGCTGATACATCCCCCACAGGACGTTTCCATACTTTTCCTCCAGAAACCACTACTGCATTCCCTTTAGGGGAAGCATCTGTAAAGATAGCACAAGCTGAGGGTATGGGAGATTCGTTAATCATTCGGGGGAATATAATGGGATGATTTTTTTAATAGGACCATTAATAGATGCTGAGGATAATGAGAATCAAAACTTCTAGAGAAGAGGTGAGAAAAAGGGTCCACTCATCATGGTACTGCTGTAAATATACTAGCTGGTCTTTAGTATAAGGTGTTATAATCTTGTCAGGGTACTCCCCAAATGTCTGGGCAGCAACCTTCTTAGCTTTCCAAAGTAATTGCAATATAGCTTCATAGCATGGGGTGACTACCCTCGCTGGAGAGGCAGGCAAGTGTACCCATAAAATAGGCCCATCCTGCCAAAAGACTCCAGTAGGGGCAAAGTTGGAAGCAAGAACTACAAAATTTAATGATTGATCATAATTAATCTGTTGGAGATGGATCCTTTCAATGTTGTCCAGAAGAAGCCTTAAGGCCTGCCTGGCCACAGGCGTCAATACTCAGGGAGAAGTTGGGTCAGGATCTCCCAAGAGCATATCATACAATGGTCTTAAGTCACCTGTTTTGATTGCTAGGGAGGGGCTTATCACTGTACATCTCCCAGTAACTGCTGCCAATCATGTAAGATTTTAAGATGAGAGGTGTCAATAGTTAATTTTTTTGGTTTAATTCCATCCATGGCCAATTTGTACCTAAGGTAGGAATATGGGGCTTGCATTTGGACGCTCTCTGGAGCTATGATTAGCCCCACCTCCTCTAAATCCTGTTGCATTTGAGTATAAGTCTTGAGTAGTTGATCTTGATCAGGCCCTGCTATTAATAAATCATCCATATAATGCACAATATATAACTGTGGAAATTGACAGCGGAAGGCCCCAAGGCAGCAGCAACATAAGTTTTACATATTGTAGGACTAGTTTTCATGCCCTGTGGGAGTATAATCCAATGGAATCGCAAAGTTGGATCCTTAAAATTAACTGAAGGGAGGCTAAAAGCAAAGCGAGGGCAATCCTGTTTGGCTAGAGGAATAGTAAAAAAGCAATCCTTTAAATCCACTATAATTATATGCCAGCCCCAGGGTATGGCTGAAGGGAAGGGCAATCCCTGCTGAAGAGGACCCATAGGCTGCATCACCTCATTGACAGCCCTGAGGTCCTGTAATAGTCTCTGTTTTCCAGATTTCTTTTTAATGATAAATATGGGTGTATTCCAAGGGGAAGTAGAGGGGACAATGTGCCCAGCCTGCAGCTGATCTTGGACCAAGGCATGAGCAGCCTGCAATTTCTCTTGAGTCAAGGGCCACTGTTCCACTCCAACTAGATCATCAGATTTCCAAGTTATAGGAATTGGGGCAGGCATGGGAACAGTAACCCTAACTAAAAATGGCCTAGACCACTTTGGTCTCCCAGCAGTCTGGTAATTTGTTTTTCTGGTGTCACTGGCTGCAACTGGCCCTGCAGATTTTTTCCCAGCCCCTGTCCTGGTCTCCATCCCAATTGCTGCATAATTTGGGACACTGGTGGTGGTGGTGTGGGCTGAGTGGTCAAGACAGCTCCCATCTCACTCAGGACATCTCTTCCCCAGAGATTAACAGGTAGTCCTGAGAGGACATATGGCTGAAAGTAACCCTCATGGCTTTCATTATCCTGCCATTTTAATATTTTTGCACTCTTCTTGGGACTTGCTTGACCTATTCCTTGTAGGGTGGCAGTACTACTTTCTAATGGCCACTTCTTAGGCCAGAATTCTAAGGACAGGACAGAGACATCAGCTCCAGAATCTAAAATCCCATTAAATGACTTCCCATCAATAGTCAACTCCAATCGTGGCCTTTCCTTCATATGAGCTACCCAAAAGGCTGCAGTGCCAGATGATCCAAAACCCTTAGCACCCTGACTGGACCTGGCCGCGGGATTGAAGGTGTTAACTAAGGGTACCAATACCAACTGGGCAATATGATCCCCCTGAGGAATTACTGTAACTCCTTGAGAAACTGATGTCATAATTTTTATTTCTCCTTGATAATCTGCATCAACAACCCCAGGATGAATTTGAATTCCCCTCAAGATGGTACTGCTTCTTCCCAAGATAAGCCCCAAGGTCCCTCTAGGGAGCGGCCCAAAAACATTAGTGGGTGAAGCTTGAACCCCCATTTGGGCTGTCAAGAATGCTCAGGCAGAGGTATTGAGGTCCAGTCCTACACTTCCTGAGGTGGCACGGGCAAGGTCTGCAACGCAAAAGGATTGCCCTGTGGAACAAACTGGATACGGCCACTGCCAGGGTGGGACCCCTGACTCCTGGTGTCATTGCTCCATACACTGAGGTTCTGGGGCCCTGAAGTGGGGCCTTTCACCAGTTTCCCTGCTGTAGGCCTTGGATGGGCAGAAGCCTTCCATCTATATCCGTCTTAGATCTGCAATCATTTGTCCAATGGGCCCCCCTTTTACATCATGGGCACTTTCCTGGTCTGGCAGTAGTTCCCCGAGTGAGTTGTGGACATTCCTTTTTAAAATGTCCAAGGTCACCACAGTTAAAGCAGGCTTTATCCCCAGTTGTTCGGGATCCTCGCCCAGGCCTGATAGCAGCGGCAATCACCTGGCCCTGAATGAAGTGCCCATCAATATCCCTGCAGATCCGGATGTATTCATCTAAGCTTTTTGCTTTATGTGGCAGCAAGCCTTCCTTACAATATTTATTGGAATTCTCAAACGCCAGCTGCTTAACTATGGGCATAACTGTGGTCACATCACCAAATAATCTCCCTGCCAACTGGAATATCCTATCCACATAGTCTTCAAATTGTTCTGAAGGCCCTTGTAAAACTTTTGACAGCTGATCCCCCGCGACCTTGTTTGGCAGTGCTTTCCAAGCTTTGGTAGCCACAGTCGCCATCTGGAGATATATCGCAGGATTGAGCACAATTTGATTGGCCAAGTCAGCATAAGCTCCTGCTCCAGTTAGCATGTCTAGATTGTGCCGTGCCTGTCTCACTTGCGCATTTAACCTAGCCGTTTGTAAGCAATTTTCTTGATATTCTCCCCCCCCCCCCCCAATAAGTAATCTCCTCCCGGTAATACTGCATGGCATAGCTGCTGCCAATCGCTAGGTGTAAGATTCAATGCCGCAAAAGACTCTACCATGGCAAGAGTAAATGGGGCCTGAGAGCCAGCCGTATACCACCACAGCCTCTTTCAATTGCTTCATCTCCTTAAAGCTCAAGGCCACATGTTGTCTCAGCACCTGTCCTGGATTGTTCGGATCAGGTACCTCTATAACCGGAGCAACTGTGTGCCGTGGCTAAAAACAGACACCTCCTCTTCTTCTTGAGCCCTCTTCGGCCTCCCTGTCATCTGTCAGTCCCCAACGGGACTCGCTCCTTCCCCAATCCTCATTAAAAGCAAGTGAGGCTGATGGCACACATAAGGAATCCTTCACTTTACAGCACTTCAGCCTTTTCTGAAGTACCTTAATTTCCTGCATTAGCTGTGCTTCCTCATCAGATAAACTATTGTCTGCACTAGAGCTGAGGCTGCCTTCCCCATTTTCTGATTCGGAGGTTATTGCTATCTGGTTTTGAGCCCAAAAGCGGGCAGACTTTGGCCTTAGTCCTGCACTGGATTCCAAAGTTCCACCTGGTACCTCTGACATTTCCTTTTGGTCCCTATGTGACCGGCGAGTCTCTTCCTCCTGTATTTCTACAAGTATCTCTTTAGCTGCAATGACCTCTGGTCTCACTTTCACTTTATCAGTAAGTAAGGCATCATGAACCAGGTGCCATAGCGAAAAGGTAGATATAGGGATGCTATCGGCACCCTCCTTTTGCAGCCGTTTCTGCAAATCTGTTTTTTACCTGTTTCCAATCGGAGATGTTCAAACCTCTACCTGTCAAAAACCATGTGCTTGCTGCAGCTATATTGTTAAGAAAATCTTCTATATTTCTCTCTTTGACCGCGGTTCCTTGTTTCTCTAACAATTTAGCTATCTGACATATCAGGTCTCTCTTACTGCTTGTGGATCCCATTTTACCCCAATCTGTCCTTACCGGCCTAGGACGACCCCGTCCATACCCCTTCTTTCTCAGATCTTGGTGGGAACCTCCACTTTGCCATGCCAGCATGGCAACTCTTGTTCTTCTGAGTGAGGGACGTCGGGATTAACAGCAACACAACTTCAGGTTCTGCAGACAAACCTTTTTATTCCACTTTCTCACAAGTATATATAGCCCTCAGCAGAGGAGGCCAAACCAGCAATAGCAGGAAGCTCATCACTGTAACTCAATGGCTTAGGGGTAAACATCCTTAGAAACATTGCTAAAAACAACAGATTATTCCTGTTTTTGTTCCTGTTTTCAACCAACCTCAAGAGTGCAAAACAGATCAAGTGGGGGTGCGAAGTCCTGTCATCTAGGGACCCAACAAAGTAGAAAAAAACTACTAACAATCATGCTTTACCAATGACCAATAGACATGACAAGGCAATATATCTAATAAGCGTTTTTATTTTTCCATTAAAATATTTACACTTCCTTCCGTCCTCCCAATCCCCTCCCACTCCCCCATACCACCTCCTTCCTCTCCTTCTCTGCTTGAGAGAGGGAGGGAACCTTGCCCTGTGGGAAGTCCAAGGCCCTCCCCGCTACATCTAAGCCTAGGGAGCTATGCATCCATATAGTCTAGGGTCCCAAAAAGCCAGAACATCCCATAAAAACAAGTCCCAGTGCCTTTATCAATGGCTGCTCAATCAGCCCCCATTGTCAGCCACAATCAGAGAGTCCTGTTTGATCACATGCTCATTCAGACCCTGTCCAGCTGGATTTGGTGAGCTCCCATTAGAACAGGCACACTGTCTCAGTGGATGGACCAACCCCGCGCAGTCCTGACTTCCTTTCTCATCTTCTACATCCTTCTGCTCTTCATCTGGATCTTGGGAGTTCAGTCGGTTGCTCTGATGAGGGTCTCTGTCTCTATCTCCATCTGGCCGGAGGAAGATTCTATGGTGATATTTGAGATAATCTTCAGTGTGATAGTGGGGCAAGGACAGTTCAGGCACCCTCTGCTCTGCTGTTCAAGGACCTATCTGGGGACATCTCTGTAGACACCTAGAATCTCCTCTAGATCCAAGTCTCTTGCCAACCCTAAAATGGATCCCTTAATGTAGGTATCTTCTTCCCTGCTCCTATATCTGCCCTTCCTCAATCTCCAGCTTCCCACTCCCTTGCCAGTCCTTTCCTCTTCCCTTCTCTCTCTCCCTCTCCCCTTCCCCCAACTTCACCGTTACCCCTGCCCACCCCAATGCTCACAACTTTTGCCTGGCAATCTTGTTTGATTCCAATTTCCAGGAGGATCTATATATGTTTTTCTTTGGGTTCACCTTGTTATTTGGCTTCTCTGGGTTTGTGGACTGTAGGCTTAATGTCCTTGGTTTATGGCTAGAGTCCACTAATGAGTGAGTATATACCATATTCATCTTTTAGGGTCTGGGTTATCTCACTCAGGATAGTGTTTTTTACTTCCATCCATTTACATGCAAAATTCAAGATGTCATTGTTTTTCACTGCTGAGTTGTACTCTAATATGTATATATTCCACACTTTCTTCATCCATTCTTCCATTGAGGAGCACCTAGGTTGTTTCCAGGTTCTGGCTATTACAAATAGTGCTGTTATGAACATAGTTGAACAAATACTTTTGTAGTATGATTGGGTATCTCTTGAGTATATTCCCAAGAGTGGTATTGCTGGATCCTGAGGTAGATTGCTTCCCAATTTCCTTAGAGACAGCCACACTGATTTCCAAAGTGCTTGTGCAAGTTTGCATTCCCACCAGCAATGGATGAGTGTCCCCTTACTCCACATCCTCTTCAGCAAAGGCTATCATTGGTGTTTTTGATTTTAGCCATTCTGACAGGTGTAAGATGGTATCTCAAAGTTGTTTTGATTTGCATTTCCCTGATCACTAAGGAAGTTGAACATGATCTTAAGTGTCTCTTGGCCTTTTGAACTTCTTCTGTTGAGAGTTCTCTGATCAGTTCAGTGCCCCATTTTTAATTGAGTTAATTAGAATGTTAAAGTCTAGTTTCTTGAGTTCATTATATATTTTGGAGATCAGACCTTTGTCAGTTGCGGGGTTGGTGAAGATCTTCTCCCATTCAATAGGAGGCATTTTTGTCTTAATGACAGTGTCCTTTGCTTTACAGGAGCTCTCAGTATTAGGGGATCCCATTTATTCAATGTTGCCCTTATTGTCTGTGCTACTGGGATTATATGTAAGAAGGGATCTCCTGTGCCCATGTGTTGCAGTCTACTTCCCAATTTCTCTTCTACCAGGTTCATTGTGGTCAGATTTATATTGAAGTCTTTAATCCATTTGGACTTGAGTTTTGTGCACGGTGATAGATATGGAACTATTTTCATTCTTCTACAGGTTAACATCCAGTTATGTCAGCACCATTTGTTGAAGATGCTTTCTTTCTTCCATTGTATACTTTTAGCTCCTTTGTAGAAAATCAGGTGTTCAAAGGTTTGTGGGTTAATATCTGAGTCTTCTATTCGATTCCATTGGTTGACCTCTCTGTTTTTATGCCAATACCAAGCTGTTTTCAATACTGTAGCTCAGTAATAGAGTTTGAAGTCAGGGAGGGTAATGCCTACAGAAGTTTCTTTATTGTACGGGATTGTTGTGGCTCTCCTGGGTTTTTTGGTTTTTCCATATAAAGTTGATTATTTTCCTCTCAAGGCTTGTGAAAAATTTTGTTGGAATTTTGATGGGGATTGCATTTATTTTATATATTGCCTTTGTTAGAATTGCCATTTTTTACTCAGTTGATCCTACCCATCCAAGAACATGGGAGATCCTTGCATTTTCTGGTGTTCTATTCAATTTCTTTCTACAAAGTCTTAAAGTTCTTGTCAAATAGATCT
The DNA here is from genome assembly GCF_037038515.1 of Microtus pennsylvanicus. Classification (NCBI taxonomy): domain Eukaryota; kingdom Metazoa; phylum Chordata; class Mammalia; order Rodentia; family Cricetidae; genus Microtus; species Microtus pennsylvanicus. The sequence goes on along the minus strand of NC_134601.1, from coordinate 100,069,859 downwards.
TTTACTTCCTTGGTTAGAGTTACCCCAAGATACTTTATGCTATTTGTGGCTATCGTAAAAGGTGAAGTTTCTCTGGTTTCCCTCTCTGCTTCTCTATCCTTTGTGTATAGGAGGGCTACTGATTGCTTTTTTTTTTTTTTGAGTTGATCTTGTAGCCTGCCACATCACTGAAGGTATTTATTAGCTGTAGTAGTTCTTTGGTAGAGTTTTTTTGGGTCACTAATTTACACTATCATATCATCTGTAAATAACGAAAGCTTGACTTCTTCCTTTCTGATTCAAATCCCCGTGATCTCCTTATGTTGTCTTATAGCTATTGCTAGAAATTCAAGCACTATGTTGAAGAAATATGGTGAGATTGGACAGCCTTGTCTTGTTCCTGATTTTAGTGGAATGGCTTTGAGTTTCTCTCCATTTAATTTGATATTAGCTGTTGGCTTTCTATGTATTTCTTTTATTATATTTAGGTATGATCCTTTTATTCCTAACCTCTCCAAGACCTTTATCATAAAGGGGTGTTGAATTTTGTCAAATGCCTTTTCAGCATCTGATGAAATGATTATATGTTTTTTTTCTTTCAGTTTATTTATATGATGGATTGCATTGATAGATTTTTGTATGTTGAAACAGCCTGGCATCTCTGGGATGAAGCCTACTTGATTGTAATGGATAATTTTTTTGATGTGTTCTTGGATTCGGTTTCCCAGAATTTTATTGAGATTTTTTTTTTTTGCATCGATGTTCATGAGTGAGATTAGTCTGAAATTCTCTTTCTTGGTTGGGTCTTTGTGTGGTTTTGGAATCAAGGTGTCTCTAGCTTCATGAAAAGAATTTGGCAATGACTCTTCTGTTTCTATTATGTGAAACACATTAAGGAACATAGGTATCAGCTCTTCTTAGAAGTTCTGCTAAAATTCTTTATTAAAACCATCTGGTCCTGGGCTTTTTTTGGTGGGGAGGTTGTTTTTTTTTTGACAGCTTCTATTTCCTCATGACTTATAGGTCTATTTAAATTGTACGCCTGGTCTTGATTTAATTTTAGTAAATGGTATTTATCTAAAAACAAGTCCATTTCTTTTACATTTTCCAACTTTGTGGCATATAGGCTTTTGTAGTAAGACCTAATGATGCTCTGAATTTCCTCAGTGTCTGTAGTTATGTCCCCCTTTTCATTTCTGATATTGTTAATTTGTGTGTTCTCTCTTTGCCTTTTGATTCGTTTGGATAAATGCTTGTCACTCTTGTTGACTTTCTCAAAGAACCAGCTCTTTGTTTCATTGATTCTTTGGATTGTTTTCTGCGTTTCTATTTTGTTGATTTTAGCCCTCACTTTATTTCCAGTCTTCTACTCCTCCTGGGTGAGTCTGCTCCTTTTTTCTCTAGAGCTTTCAGCTGTGCTATTAAGTCTCTAATGTGAGCTTTCTCTGTTTTTTTTTTTTAATGTGGGCACTTTGAGCTATGAACTGTCCTCTTAGTACTGATTTCATAGTGTCCCACAGGTTTGGATATGTTGTATCTTTATTTTCGTTGAATTGAAGGAAGACTTTAATTTCTTTCTTTATTTCTTCCTTGACCCAGGGGTGGTTCATTAGTTGACTGTTCAGTTTCCATGAGTTTGTAGGCTTTCTGGGGGTAGAATTATTGTTAAATTCTAACTTTATTCCATGGTGATTCAATAAGACACAGGTGGTTACTAATATTTTTTGTATCTGTGGAAGTTTGTTTTGTTACCAAGTATATGGTCAATTTTGAAGAAGGTTCCTTGAGATGCAGAGAAGAAGGTATATTCTTTCCTATTTGGGTGGAATGTTCTATAGACATCTGTTAAGTCCATTTGATTCATTACCTCCTTTAGTTCTCTTATTTCTTTGTTAGGTTTCTGTCTGATTGACCTGTCCATTGGTGAGAGAGGAGTGTTGAAGTTTCCTACTATTATGTGGGGTTTAATGTGTGTCTTGAGTTCTAGTAATGTTTCTTTTACATAAGTGTTTGCTTTTATATTAGGGGCATAAATATTCAGGATTGAAACTTCATCCTGATGAATTGTTGCTTTTATGGGTATAAAGTGTTCATCTCCATCTCTTCTGATTGATTTTAGTTTGAAGTCAATTTTGTTAGATATTGGTATAGCCACACCCACTTGTCTCTTAGGTCCGTTTGGTTGAAAAACCTTTTCCTAACCCTTTATCCTAAGTAGATGTCTGTCTTTGTGGTTGAGGTGTATTTCTTGTAAACAGCAGAATGTTGGATCATGTTTTCATATCCAATCTCTTTATCTGTGCAATTTTATAGGTGAATTGAGTCCAATGATATTAAGTGATATTAATGACCAGTGGTTGCTAACTCTGGTTATTTATTTATTTTGATGTTAGAGTTTGTGTGTTTCCTTTCTTTGGGTTGTGCTGGTGAAGGGTTGTCAGATGTCTGAGTTATTGTGAGCATTGTTAGATTCCTTGGGTTGTGATTTTTCTTCAATTACTTTCTATAAGGCTGGATTTGTGACTACGTATTGTTTAAATATGTTTTTATCCTGGAATATCTTTTTTTCTCCATTGATGGTGAATGAAAGCTTTGTTGGGTATAGTAGTCTGGGCTTGCATCCATGGTCTCTTAATTTCTGCAGCACATCTATCCAAGATCTTCTGGCTTTCATTGTTTTCATAGAGAAGTCAGGTGTAATTTTGATAAGTTTACTTTTATAAGTTATTTGACCTTTTTCCTTCACAGCTCTTAATATTCTTTCTTTATTCTGTATGTTTTGTGTTTTGATTATTATATGGCGAGGCTATTTTTTTTGATCCAGTCTATTTGGTGTTCTGTATGCTTCTTGTATCTTCATAGGAATATCCTTCTTTAGGTTGGGAAAGTTTTCTTCTATAATTTTATTGAATATATCCTCTGAGCTTTTGAGCTGTAATTCTTCTCCTTCTTCTACCCTTATTATTCTTAGGTTTGGTCTTTTTATGGTTTCCCAGATTTCCTGGATGTTTTGTGATTAGAATTTGTTGGATTTGCTGTTTTCTTTGATCAGTGCATTTATTTTCTCTATAGTGTCTTCAGCATCTGATATTCTTTCTTCTCTTATATTCTGTAGGTTATGCTTGTCTCTTTAGTCCTTGTTTGTTTACTCAGATTTTCCATATCCAGCTGTTCCTCGGTTTATGTTTTTTTCATTGCCCCCATTTCAGTTTTCAAGTCTTGAACTGTTTCCATTACCTGTTTGATAGTTTTTTTTTTTGATTTCCTAGGGTATCTTTTAGAAATTTATTCATTTCTTCAAACTTTTTGTTATTCTTCTCATCCATTTCTTTAAGGGAGTTTTTCACATCCTGTTTAAGGGACTCTATCACTTTCATAATGTCTATTTCTTCTCCTTCTGGGTTAGGGTGTTCAAGTTTTCCTGTTGTATGTTCGCTGGATTCTGGTGTTATCATGTTGTTTTTCCTATTGTTGGATGAATTCTTGCATTGGTGCCTGCCCATCTCCTCCTTCAAATGCTCTCTGATGGATCTTCTGGTACTGTATCAGAGCCATGTGCCCACCAGGGACCTTGCAGACAAGAGGCCGGGCTTGTTGTGTGCAGGCTCAGTGAAAGAAAAGAACTCCTGCGCAGTTGCTCTCACTACTTTGTCCACAGACCCTCAGCCACAAAGCAGGTTGAGTTGGGGGATCCTATGATTTTTGCCGAAGGGAAGGGGTACCTAGGAGCAAGCTGGGATGGGATAAGAAAAGAAAGGCAGTAACCAGGGAGAGAAGCCCCCACTGAACGACCAGAAAGTTTAGGGGGTTAAAGGGTATCTGTGCTCCCTTTCCGGGGTGGCCGCTGGCCAGTTGGGTACACACTCACCTCCCCGATGGATCTTCTCATATAGGACCAGGGCCACTAGCTGGCCAGGGACCTCACAGACAAAAGGGCAGGCTTGCTGTGTGCAGGCTCAGTGAAACAAAGGAACTCCTTGCAGTTGCATTCCCCACTTTGTCCTCAGACCCTCAGCCCCAAAGCAGGTTGAGTTGGGAGATCCTATGACCCCACCGAAGGGAAGTGGTGCCTGGGAGCAAGCTGGGACCGGATAAGAAGAGAAAGGTAGTAGTCGGGGAGAGAAGCCCCCGCTGAATGACCAGAAACTTTGGGGTGTTGAAGGGTTGTCTAATAAGCTTTAGTGATCCTAGAGAAGCTAAATAAGGAGAACCCAAAGAAAAACATATAGGCATCCTCCTGAATATTAACCTTCATCAGGCGATGAAAGGAGACAGAGACAGAGACCCACATTGGAGCACCGGACTGAAATCTCAAGGTCCAATTCAGGAGGAGAAGGAGAGAGAGCACGAGCATGGAACTCAGGACTGCGAGGTGTGCACCCACACACATTGACAATGGGGATGTTCTATCTGGAACTCACCAAGCCCAGCTGGCCTGGGTCTGAAAAAAACTGGGATAAAACCGGACTCGCTGAACATAGTGGACAATGAGGACTACTGAGAACTCAAGAACAATAGAAGTGGGTTTTTTTTTTTTTGCTTTTTCGAGACAGGGTTTCTCTGTGGCTTTGGAGCCTGTCCTGGAACTAGCTCTGTAGACCAGGCTGGTCTCGAACTCACAGAGATCCGCCTACCTCTGCCTCCCGAGTGCTGGGATTAAAGGCGTGCGCCACCATCGCCCGGCTAGAAGTGGGTTTTTGATCCTACTGCACGTACTGACTTTGTGGGAGCCTAGGCAGTTTGGATGCTCACCTTACTAGACCTGGATGGAGGTGGGTGGTCCTTGGACTTCCCACTGGGCAGGGAACCCTGATAGCTCTATGGGCTGACAAGGGAGGGGAACTTGATTGGGGGAGGGGGAGGGAAATGGGAGGAGGTAGCGGGGAAGAGACAGAAATCTTTAACAAATAAATAAACGGAAAAAAAAAGAAATTGTAAAATGTAGACTTGGTTTTAATTGATAAAAAAGAAAAATGAAAACATTAGGTGGAAATATAAATGAAAAGGCTTGGTGGCTGGGGTGGGGTTGCAGCAGACCAAAGTCAAGACAGGCTCTCCTAATAGCCCTAAAATACACTTAGTTTCCTTTCACTAAAATGGGACAGAGCTAGAAAGGCAGTCCTCAGGAAAACCGTAACTTAGGAGCAACCAATCAGCAGGCACATCCACAGCCTTCTGCTGGCTCAGCAGGACCCCAAAGCCCCTTTGCTGTCTCAGCAGGCATCCCCTAGTATCCTGATGATTAAAGATAGCTTTCCCTATCCTGCTGCAGGAAGATCCTAAACCACTAAAACCTCCCACCAACCTGGCCCCAAACTAATCTTTTTTCCACCAATCAGCCCCAGATTAATCCCCCTCCAAGGAATTCCCCTAACTCTGCTTCAAAGGAGTTTGTGACCTTTTTTGGGGGGTTGCCAAGTGCCACCACAACATTGGAATTAATAAAGCACTCTTGTTATTGCATACATGGTTGTTGATCTTTCCTTTGGGGGCTTCTCTCAGACCCTAACAATAAGAACTAGATGATGGTATAAAACTAAACCATCCTTATTACTCAACCAATGAGGAAAACAAGAAGGAGCAATCAGTCTGTTCTCTGTGCTCAACCAGTAGTGCTCACAGATTATTAGAGATGGGTTGATCGGGATATCAGAATTAGCCAGTAAGGGCTAGAGCTAAAGGGCCAAGCAGTGTTTAAATGAATACAGTTTGTGTGTTGTTATTTCGGAGCATAAGCTCGCCAGGCGGCCAGGGTGCTGGGGACGCAGCCCCGCTGCTCCTATTACTACACCTGCTGCCTGCAGATCAGGATGTAAAGCTCTCAGCTACTGATTTGCTATCATGTCTGTCTGTCTTCTTCCTACCATGATGATAATGGACTCACCCTCTCCAATTGTAAGCAAGCCCTAGTTAAATGCTTTCTTTTATGAGTTACCTTGGTCATGGTGTCATTTCACTTCAATAAAACAGTAACTAACACACTCATCCTTTCAAGGTCAGAACAAAAATAGTCTCACTTTTGCAACTTTGAAGTAAGGGTCCACTTTTCTCACACAGTATAATCTGAATCCTAGCAAACAGAATTATGTATGTTTCTACTAAATCCTCACTCAGGATTCCCCATCTGGATATTTAAACTGTGTGAGAACCCTACACTTGCTATATTGGCTTCCGCAAATTAGTAATCTTAATTGGTACAAAAAGAATGCATATCAGGACTCTACTGTTTGGCAGCATTATACACACTAGGAATAGATTTGAATAATGTTATGTGTTTGAAATGAGTGTATATTTTTATTATTTATTAATGGAGGATTTAATTTTTCTCCTGTATCTTAAATGCTTCTTCAAAAACATTGCTTCATCTGCAGTTGTGAGCAGATCATCTCTCTTGATATTCCAGTAAAAGGTCTGTCACTGGGAAGAAGTTTGATATGGAAATAGATATCACAAAACCAAAGTATAAAATTAGAGGGCAAGCTACAAAACAACAAGCATCCAAAATTAAACAAGGCAAAATATTATGTGTAGTGTAGTCCATGCCAATAAGACTAGTAAAGTTTATTCTACAAAGTAAGTTCAAGTCCTGCCTTATCTAGACATGAACATATAAGAAGAGAACAGGACAAAAAAAAAGGAGCAGGAAAAAATAGAGAACTAAACAAAAAGAAAACAAACATAATTATATTTTCTTTCTTTTGCTGGCCTGATATATCAGATTTCTTTGAAGTGTTTATTTTCTTAAAAATGAATTAATTCAAAGGTATTCTGATCTCAATCTTTTAAATGTCTATCACACACATACATATAGTCTATTACAATTAAATGTTCTCTTTTTATCTTTCTGCATACTTATGTTGACCAAGAGGCTTGTATTATGTAGAAGTTAACTTGATTCAGGAAATAGCCAGGCTAGCTAAAAGATAAACAATTGTATTTTTATTTATTATAAGGGGAAAACTCACGAAACTGGAATGAGATGTCCACGTTCAGCAGTGCAATGAGGGAACCACAAAGAGAAAGAGGCCTATATGTCCCTTTTTCTCTGGGTTCCAGAAAGCCACACCCTAACTTCGTCCCACCTCTTAAAGATAATTGGTGAACAAGGCTTCCCATCACCTCCTCCTTTTGTCTAAACAAGAGCGATCCAAATCTAATACTAAACTGTACAATAGAAACAGATATCAAGCATAAAATTACAAACAACATAAATAATATAAAGCAAGAAATGCATGACAAATGTTTTAATAAACATTCTATTCAAAAGAGTCTAAGTCTTGCATCAGAAATAGGTTGGCTAAATCATAAGAGTAAGGTAACTTGACTATCTAATCTTCAACCCCATCAAAGACCTGAGAAGGGAGTAGGCAGGAGGTGCAATCAAGCAGCTTCCAAAGTGAGCAGTATATGACAGAGAGAATTGGCTACCTGAGCAATCACCCAAAGTCTCATTTGCAATGTTGAAGCAACCAGCTTTGGCTAAGGCCTAGAATAACTGACAGACCATTTTCAGAACTGTCTTACCTATTTTGTCAAGGTTTGGCAGCCCTTTTCCTTGCGTCCTGCTTATCCAATAGTCTGGATACCATGTAATTTATCAGTGGTTGAGGAATGGGCAGTTCCTTGCCCAAAGGCCAATTGTGCCAAGAAGAAAACAAACTCTGAGTGGAGTGTCATTGGTGTTCAACATTCTCTTGAGAATAGATTGGTACTGTCAAGGGCATTCATGTCTCATGTCAACAGAACCCTAAATTATTTAAATGCCATGTACTACAGATCCTTGAAGTGGTTGAAGATTACTTATCTATGCAGAATACAATCTCTATGTATCTAAAGGACCTAATTAGTCTGACTATATGCATAACATGAACAACTATTGACCTATAATATTTAATATCTGGATGATTTAAAGACTAAGACTTTATGTCAGAATATTAAATAATCTGTAAACAAATATGCAGAAAATGAGAACAATGACCTCAAAATGTAAACAATGTATAAATATCTTGATCAGAGATAAGAGTAATATATAATAAAATATTAAAATATATCCTAAAAGTTGTATCAATATACAAAATGTCCTAAACAGAGGGAGAAACATGCATGTATACTATCTGACAGAATAACTTTGCATAGGTGTGCAAATATTGTAAATAAAATAACAAATACAATTTGAACTTGTATCAATATACAAAATACTATACAAATGTAAATTATCCATAAATAATAGATCACAAGTATTCACTCTATTAACCACTATTATTATCCCCCCCTTTTTTGGACCTACATAGTTTCCACCCAACTCTCTACCTGATACAAGTAATAATCAAGAACCCCTAAATGGTGTTCCCAGCCCTGAGGAATTAGTTTTCAGTCATTTAGAATTGGTTCCTGCTGTCATGGAGGGGGACATGTTCTCTTTATGGGATCCTACAAAAGTAAAGTGATGGTTAAGTCAAGATTACTGTCTAGCACAGTTGCAAATTATTTCTGAGCAGGCGATAGGGTTTTTTCCCCAAAGTTCTTATTTGGAGTTCTTGCCAGACCATCATGAGAAGGTGCACCATTCCAGCAGTTGGTACCCAAAAACCAGTCTTATAACAGCACTATCAGCATCATGATGTCATCTCAACCAGATGGAATTGTTGCTGTGAGGCCCCACCTTCTTCCTGGAAACTTCAAAGATTGCTACAGGAAAATAATTAGTAGGGAATTCTATTTTTCATCATGGAAAACTTAAATTATTTATATAGATATACATTCAATAAAGAATACGATATAGGCAAAATAAACATAGAGAAAGTAAAATTTTTCCTAAAGTTTTCCTTCTATTCCATACTAGATGGCTCCTGACATGAAACTCTGAATGTTCCTTTTAACAACAAGCTTGGATTTAGAAAAGTACAGAGCCATTGTCCAACTCCAAAACCAGCTCTATATATTCATAAATAAATAAATAACTTTAAATGTATATGTTTTGATCACCTATCCTCATAAGCCATATTCCTTTTTCTTGATGATCCTTATTGGATAGTTATTTTTCCTTTTGTCAGCATCCAAACATCCAGGGTCCCTTGAATTTTTGAAGATGTGAATTTTCTGTAAAGACAAGAACAGAACCCTGCCCCAACCCTTATGAGGTTTCCTTACCACCTGTATGGTTGTCACAGTTGTGGATGAGCTTTCATTTCTCTTTCTCAAGAGGTTTCTCCTTACTAGGAATGTAGCCCACCACTCCTCCACTGCAACAAAGGGCTGACGCAGCCGGGTGCTGGTGTCGCAGCCCTGCTTCTCATATTACAACAGAGTGGCGCCCAACTAATGCCAAGGAATACCTGAGAGAGCTTAAAAAGGAGAGAGAGAGAATTTAACACAGCTTTTTGCTGTTTGTGGGTTGCGTGCCTCAAGGAAATTGTCCTGACTCAGCAGCAGGAAAAAACTGGCTATTTTAAAATGCTGGCTTTCTGGGCTGTGCCGCCATTGCTATCTCTGTCTGGCTCCTGCGGGAGACAGAGTCTTTGAATGGAGCATTTGGATTAAAGTGCTACAATTTATTTGATGGCAAGTAGACTCGCTGTGTGCCTAAAAGGAAGTCATTGTGTGCTGTGGCTCAGAGGCACAAGCAGCTCCACCACGCTACTGGTGCAATGTGCAAGGATCAGAGGCACGAGTGGCTCCACCATGTTGGACTGGGCGGGGCAAGCAGGCAGAACCTGTTTTTGACCTAGGAATGTCACAGCTTAGATTCTTAAGTGCTTAGTGATTTAAAGGCACAAAACAAAGTGCTCCTGGATAGTAAAAAAAATATTACAGATTCACAATAAAACAGATTCAGACACTGTTGGATAAATGTTTGTAGGCTTGGGAGAGAGAAGAAAAAGAATATAAAGAATAAAGTTAATGTCTTAAAAAATGGTAAAGTCCATAAAGAGACAGAGTACAGATAGTTAAGAGATTAAAAGAAATAAAGAAAAATAAGCCACGTAAAAATGGAAAATTCACAGAGAGTCTGGATTATGTACATTGTGTTTTCTTTAAAATTTTTGACTGTGAAGGAGCTAAGTACAGAGAGACATTTCATTACATGGACTGCCAAGTTTAGCCAGAATGGATATAAGGGTATTACGATTTCAAAATTTGGGTCTAAGGATATGATGCTTTGGAGAGGGTCTTCTTTTGTTTTCACAGAGGACCAGATCCTGTGAATTGATTCTATCCCAATATGGTATGATAGACCATGACCTCCAGAAAAGTTGCTGTGAACACCCTCAAAAAATCACTTCACTCAACTGCTGACTGAGATGAACCTGGCACACAGGTTATACTCTAAACGATCTGATTAACAGTGCCCCCCATTCAGCAGGAAGCAGTTTGGAGAGAAAAAAACTGCGCCCATGTTCCCAAATATGGTTTATAAACGTTCTTTTACATTTAAAGGGGGATATGATATAGGTATGAATAATTTGCATTGGTGTGGATTTTAAGGGCAATTTTGTTATATGTATATGTATTTCTGATATTGATTAAGGTATTGTGATTGTGTAGTTCATTTAAAATGTAATGTATAATAGGAAATATAGGTTGCTAATGAATAATCATCGATAATAGTAAAGCTTGTAGTCATGTTAGTTAGATTTTCTAGATATATAGAGATATATTTCAGTTAGATAGACATTCTTCATATCTCTCAAAGACTGCAGAATATCACATTTAAAATATTTTAATAACTTAGGGTTTTTCATGGCAATGAGACATGTCTGCTCCTGGCAGCCCCAGCTACTTCAAGAGAAAGATGGGCATTGAAGAGGCTCCTTATGGAGTTTGATAGCCATTTGGGCCAGAAACTGTTCCTGGACTGTTGCATAAACTGGACACAGAGAACCCACAGAGAGAGGACTGCTGAACTTGCCTAAAGGCGAGATGGTCTTTCAGGGTTCCTGATTCATGAGAGTCTGTGAGACATTCTGCAGGACACAGCAGAAAGTGACTGAACTATCTTTGAAATTTCCTGCTTCATGGAAATGTCAGCTGGACACTATGGGCCTGAAGGTTGAAGATGGATGCCCCTACGGTACAGAGGAACTTTGAGTGACTGTCCAGGCAGCGAGATGTCTCTGTCATCTCTAGAGTTTTGGATTTCTTGTTTGCTTAGGTAATATTATATCCTTCTGGAGTCTTTGATGGAGTTGAAGAATGGATAGATAGTTATAGCTTTCCTTAGTTATGATAAAAGATAAAGTAGATATAAATGTTGTAACTGTAATTCTTACTTGATAACTGTTTTGTTATATGTAATTTTACTATGTTAAAGTTAAAGCCATTCTTTTTTGTTTAAACAGAAAAAGGGGAAATGATGTGGGAGTGATTTCTTATTAATAAAGAAACTGCCTAGGCCCATTCGATAGGCCAACCCTTAGGTAGGCAGAGAAAACAGAACAGAATGCTGGGAGAAAGAAGCAGAGTAAAGTGAGTCGCCATGATTCTTCCACTCCAGACAGACGCAGGTTAAGATCTTTCCTGGTAAGCCACCTCGTGGGCTACACAGATTATTAAAAATGGGTTAGATCAATATGCAAGAGCTAGCCAATAAGAGGATGGAACTAATGGGCCAGGCAGTGTTTAAAAGAATACAGTTTCCATGTAATTATTTTGGGGTATAAGCTAGCCATGCGGGACCTGGGGCGGCCGGGTGTTAGGAATGTAGCCCGCCACTCCTCCACTGCAACAGAGGGCCGGGGCAGCCGGATGCCGGTGACGCAGCCCCCCTGCTCATATTACAACATCTCCTTTTCAAAGTGTATCTTTATTAAATTTGGTGGTATCCATAGTTTTTCTTCTCCCGTGGAAACAAGAGTGAAACCCCTTTCCCAACATAACATATTTCCCAGTTTCCATTGTGAGGTCAACATATCCTTGAAATACACTAGTTGATTCAATTTGTCAGTCTTTTTCCCATTATCCAATGTCTCTCTTCTGCCGTTGTTCCTTTCTCATTAGTGTTAAGAAAATTTAAGGTTAATAAAGGATTGTGCAATCTATTTCTGGTGGTATTTTCCATCACTTTCTGTTTGTTTAGAATGTCCTTTATAGTTTAATTTGACTTTTCTATAACTGCCTGACCTGTAGAATTACTTGGTATACCTGTAATGTGCTTTATATTATAATAAGCAAAAACTCCTTTTCTTAGATATATATGCTGGAAAATTGTCTGTCTTTATTTGTAAAGAAATACCCATGATGGCCGTAACTTCTAATAAATGTGTGATTACTGAGTCAACCTTTTCCAAACTCAAGGCAGTTGCCCATTGATAGCCTAAATACATGTCTATGGTGTGGTGCACATACTTTAAATTTCCAAATTCCATAAAGTGGAACAATATACCTGCTAGATCTCTTTCCTTTGAGTACCCTTTGGGCTACTCCCTGTAGGCAACAGTGTTTGGTTATAGAAAAAGCAAGTAGGACATCTCTTTATAATCTCCTTAGCTTGTTGCCATGTAACAGGAAACTCTTTAAATCTTTGCTATTGACATGATGATTTTTAATGAAATTCTGAGGACTACAACACACTTCCAATCAATAATTGATCAATTTCTGCATTACCTTGTGCTAGCTAGCAGACCCATATGGGATCGAATGTGTGTTATGTTTATAGAACAAAGCCTATTCCTGATTATGTCTTGCACCTGAATGAATAATGAAGTCATTTCTGTATCATCTGGTATAAATTCAGCCGTTTCAATATGCAAGACAACTGTTTCTGCATATTGTGAATCAGTAACTACATTGAGAGCTTCTTTCAAATCCCTTAGCACCACAAGAATAGCATATAAATCTACCTTCTGGAAAGAATTATAAGGGCTTTGTTTCACCTTACTTAATTCTTCTGATTTGTAACCTGCCTTCCTTCATTTATTTGCATCAGTATAAAATGTACGGGCTCCAGTTATTGGAGCATCATATACAATTCAGGGAAGAATCCAAGAAGTTTTCTTTATAAGGTTAAATCTATTGCTTTTTGGATAATTGCTATTAATTTCTCCCAAAAATTAGCACAAGCTCTTTGCCATGGTTCATTATCTTCCCATAAGTTTTTTATTTCATCAGTAGTAAAAGGCATTATAATCTTTGCTGAGTCTATACCTGATAATTGACAAAGTCTCAATTTACATTTTATAATTAATTCAGAGACTTTTTCCAGACAAGTTTTTAATTTTTAACTTGGTTTATATGGTAAAAAGATCCATTTTAAGATAATATTATCCCTCTGCACTAAAATTCCTGTGAGAGAAGTTCTGGAAGGCAATATTACTAGAATACAATTAAGATTTTGATTCATCCTATCTGCATTTGCCTCCTGTAATTTCTCCTCAACAATTGTCAATTCCTTTTCTGCTTCAGCTGTTAATTCTTTGGGACTATTCAAGTCTTTATCACCATTTAAGGTTTTGTTTAAGTGACTTATTAGATCAGGTGTTATCCCAACAGCCAGTTGTATACTGGAAATGTCTCTTAACAATCTTTGAAAGTCATTAAGAGTCTGCAACTGATTTCTCCTAATTTGTGTCTTTTGTGTTCTAATTTTCTGTAAACCTATTCTGTAACCTACCTCTTGAAGAGGCCAATTTTGATGCCAAGATTCTGGAGTAATGATACTTACATCTGCACCCATGTCTAGTAAGCCTTCAGTAAAAATGCCATTTAAACACACTCTTAGCTTTAATCTTTGGCCAGAATTTGATATTGGGAAATTGCAAATTCTTTTTCTTTTCCTTGTTGCTCTAAAATTTTTGCTTCTTCTCTCTAGTAACAGCTTCAAATCAACTGTGATCCTTTTTCAAGAACTTCTGAGATTAATTGAATCCAGTCTTGTTGCATTGCTTTGCTGCTTGAAGCCCACGTTTTGACCATTTCCCTAACAAAGGACAAATGTATTCCATAAGCTGCAATTGCTTGTTTAATTTTCTTTAGGTCTATCATACATATGGACGCCCATGTATATTCTTTGACTACCTTAGAATATTTGGTGTCAGATGCTGTTTCTGGTGATATCACCAGAACTCTTGGTAATTTATACTGGGGTTTGCTACATACTCATGAGGCTATATTTTGTCTTTGTACCTTTTGTCCCTGGTCATCAAATTCAATAAATTACTCAATCTTTTCACATCTTTTTACCAGTGCCTTTTGTAAAGTCTGTATCTCCTGTTCAGTGTTCTGCTCTAATGCCCTCATTGAGGATTCCAAGGTGTGAAGTCTGTCTCATCCTTGGATATAATTTTTATATCATGCATATTACCTTCCTGGAGAGACATTCTATCAATCAATCTGCCATAACCCTTCAACAGAGTCTGATTGATACATTCAACAGTATGAATTCTCTCAGACAACGTCTCAGCACCCTCTATCATTGACTGAGTTTTGTTTGTTAGATTGATTGTATCCTTCTCCAGAGTTCTGAATTTCCCTTTTAGTTGGTCATTTTCAGTCTGTAAAGACTGTATCATTTCTAAAAGTTCCTCATTCTTGGCCCTATTATCAAACCATACTTTTAAAGAGAAAATATGAAGGACAAAGCTAATTCTGAGAATCAAGATGGATGTAGGAGGGGAATCATATGAACTTTGTATAATATTGTACATGATATTAGTAAAACATCTATCGAACTCCTGTATGATTAAATAGTTCATCATCTTGCCTTTTTAATTTATAAATTTATATTATAAATTATAACTCTTACTTGTGTTTGAGTTTGAGCTGGAATAGGTGCAATAACCATTACCTGCCAGTAGGTGTCATCGCGCACTTGTAGCCATGTGGCCTGTTTGAATCTGAATTTTAGCTTTAAATGCTAAAAGAAATGCTCATATTAAAAACAGTTATTTACTGTAAATCACAGACTCTGTGCTCCACGGAGGTCCCTGATTGGTCAGCAGCCTGCATAAGCACAAATGCTGAACAGAGATAACCGGGAAAGCTTGCGTCCCACCTGAGCATCCATGAGTACTGGAAAACTAGACCCAGAACCCAGATGAGATGTTTGATGATAAAATATGAGGGACTGCGTCTGGTTACGCAGGGCCACTGGGTGGGAATTCTATACCCAAGTGAACCGCATGGAGCTTGATGGAGGCTGGCTAGAGCCACCAGAGATGGGAGCCCCATGGAATCGGGTGCCAACTGTAGAAGTTAACTTGATTTGGGAAATAACCAGGCTAGCTAAAAGATAAACAATTACATTTTTATTTATTATAAGGGAAAAACTCAACAAACCAGAACAAGAAGTCCAAGCTTAGCTGTGCAGTGAGGGAACCACAGCGGGGGGTGGGGAGCACACCTAGGCCTTGTGCCAGTTTTACTCCGGGTCCCAGAAAGCAATACCTTAACTTGGTCCCATCTCCTAATGATAATTGGTTAACAAGGCTTCCCCACGAGTACTACACCTGTAATACCTGTATTCAGAAATAGGAATTCCCAATTTCTAAAGGTAGCCTTGGCTACATAGACATTCCAGGGCAACCTGGGATATAGTATAAAATCCTGTCTTGACAAATACAAAAACTTCACATTGGTTTTGATTATCTTTCTGCTTTTTCTCTACATGCAGGAGTTTAAGTAAAGAGGTTTTATTGATTATGATACATTCCAAATAATGAGTAAAACTGACTTAAGACATAAGATTCAGATTAGGTAAAATGAAATATTTTGGCTTTAGATTATCTTACACCGTGGAAGTAGACCCAGCTGATCTTTTCACCCACATTGTGAGATGTGTCAGTTGAGAAACTATCTGAATTTTAGATTCCAACTCTGTGGAATGGCTTTGGTAAGCCTTGTCCTCCACAACTGGTAGAAGAAATATAATAAAATAAAGTACTCAGTATGGTGACTTATATATTTCAGATTCTTTTCTTCAGCTGTCCGATGACTTCAGTTTCCAATCAGTGATTTCCCCATCTACTTTAGACCTGATATAAAGAAAATTGGAGGGGGTCTCATCTGAAAGTCCTGATCTAAAACCTCCATGTGATAATGTAAGGTAGAACATGATACTTTTCTGTCCTTTATAGGTAAAGGTATAATGTCAGCTAAGTGATTACCCAGGTAACCTGATTTATTCCCTGTCAGAAAATGAGATAACCATCATTTTGAACTTCATATTAGTCCTCTATGTGAGCCCTATACTTTTCTTAGCCTCGGCAGGAAGAAGTGAAGAATATATATTCTCTTGTGTCCAAGTGTGCTTTTTATTACTGTTTTAGTTACTTTTCTATTGATGTGAAGAGACATCATTCTTAAGAGAATTATAAAAGAAAGAATTTAATCATGGGCTTGCTTACAGTCTCAGAGGGGGAGTCCATGACTAACCTGACAGACAGCAAAGCAGCAAGCAGGCAGGCATAACACTGGAGCAGATGCTGACAGCTTACATATCTGTAAGATGGAGTTAGAGAGAATAAGACTGTGTGACATACCTGTTCCAACAAGGCCACACCTCTAAATCCATTCCAAAACAGTCCCACCAACTACTGACTAAACCTGTTTGCAATGTTTTGATAATCACTCACAATCTTCTAGGCTCCAAAGGGCTGTGGTCCCCCCACCCATCAAACTCTACCATCTGCAGTGCACAGAGTTTGCCACATTTGTTCAGATAACCTCTACTTATTACTTTCTGCTGGCTCCACAGTCCTGGTATCTCCAATATTTGTGGTCTTCACTATAACTGAGGCACTGCACCTTCATCATAAGTGGCTCTCTTTAAAGACTACAAACCAGATGACACGGTAACATATCTCAGCTTCCGTCCATAATGTAATCCACTCAAATCTAGGCTTTTTACTGTAGCAGAGGTTTCACCTTTACCATGGGCCTTTTCTGACCTCCCCTGCACCAAGCCTTAGCTGTTCTTCATGCTCCCTTAATGCTTCTAGTATCAGTCTATATTGGCAACTCTTAGACATTGTAAGCTCAGCTTCCAGCTTGAGATGTAACCTTGGCCTTCCACTGGACCAGAACTTCTGTTTGGCGATTCAGGGGAAACACTTCCTAGGAAATTTTGCCTCAGTGATGTTGGTCTCTTCCTAATATCTGGTCTGGCAGATTATTTCTCAGTCCTAGCTAACTAGTATCATTTTTTTTTCCAGTAAAGCAAAGCTTTCGCTTCAGAGATGTTTTTCTCTTGTTAATTACAACTGATTCTTCTGCTCCAGCTGAACAGAAACTGCATGGTCTTAATTCTAATTTAACACACAAGCAGACTTGATAGGGTCTTTGAAGGACCCTCAGAATTCTCTCTGAAATGTCAAAAAAGGCTTCTATTGTTTGCATTTCTCTCATCATTATCTTAAGTTTCCATAATACTACCTTAAGCTATGATCACTCAAAATTCAATGACTTTTCAAACTCAACCCCCCCCATCCAGTTTCTTTCACAGTTCTTTCCAAAACAACATGGTCAGATCTGTGACAGCAATAACTCGATTCCTGGTACTAGTTTGTTTTCTATTGCTGTGACAGAATAATGGCCATCTTGATGACAAAAGGGTTTATTTGTCTTATACTTCCTAATTATAGTCCATCACTGAGGGAAGTGAAAGCAGGAACTCAAAGAGGGCAGGGACCTGGAGGCAAGACTAAACCAGAGTCCATGGAGAGATTCTATGAACTGGCTGACTCCCTGTGGCTTTCTCAGCATACTTTCTTTTTTTCTTTTTTCTTATCTTTTCTTTATTTTGAGACAGGGTTTCTCTTTAGATTTGGAGCCTGTCCTGGAACTAGCTCTTGTAGACCAGGCTGGCCTCAAACTCACAGAGATCCGCCTGCCTCTGCCTCCCAAGTGCTGGGATTAAAGGTGTATGCTGCCACCACCTGGCTCCTTAGCCTACTTTCTTATATCACTCCAGAGTACCTACCTATGAGTGGTGTCACTTATAATGTTCTAGGCCCTATTGTAGCCATCACATGCTTGCTTATAGGTCAATTTTATGGAGACAATCCCACAAACAGTTCCACTCTTCTCTAATTATTCCAGTTTATGGCAAATTAACAAAAAATTAACAAGTGCACCTAGCTGCCAGATTGGGGATTTATAATAGGCCATTCAACACAGCGTACCAAATGAACATCTTAAAAAGGATGACCAAAAGTGTTGGTTATCCTAATAACCCCACCTCAGCTGCCGTGTACAGAAATGTCATGCAGCCCCCCCATTTTGAGATACTCTTTTACAATTTCAATTTACATACCATGAAAGTTCCTCAATATCCCTGCCCTGTGGAAAGTCCAAAGTCCTCCCCCCTCCATCCTGGTCTAGGAAGGTGAACATCCAAACTGGCTAGGATGCCACAAAGCCAGAACATGAAGTAGGATCAAAACCCAGTGTCATTGTCCTTGGCTTCTCATCAGCCCTCATTGTTTGCCATATTCAGAGAGTCCGGTTTTATCCCATGCATTTTCAGTCACAGTCCAGCTGGCCTTGGTGATCTCCTAATAGATCAGCCCCACCGTCTCAGTGGGTGCCCCCCTTGCGGTCTTGACTTCCTTGCTCATATTCTCTCTCCTTCTGTTCCTCATTGGGACTATCCTCACTCAGGATAGTGTTTTCTATTTCCATCCATTTGCATGCAAAATTCGAGAAGTCATTGTTTTTTACCGCTGAGTAGTACTCTAATGTGTATATATTCCATATTTTCTTCATCCATTCTTCCATTTGTTGTAATAGGTGTGGCGGGGCTGTGTCCCCAACACCCCGGCCGCCTGCTAGCTTATTCCCCAAAATAATTACATGGACTCTGTATTCTTTTAAACACTGCTTGGCCCATTAACTCTAGCCGTTATTGGCTAACTCTCGCACTTGGACTAGCCCATTTCTAATACTGTGTAGTCCACGAGGTGGCTTACCAGGGAGATTCTAGCCTACGTCCATCCTGGGTCGGAGCTTCATGACGTGTGCCTCAGAGAGGGGAGCATGGCAACTTTCCTCCAGAGAGCAGAGCTGTCCAGTCTGAAATCACTTCCTCTTCGTCCAAGCATTCTGTTCTGTTTACACCACCCACCTATGTTTTAACCTATAAGGGCCAAGCAGTTTCTTTATTGCTTAACCAATGAAATCAACAGATTGATAGACACTCCCACATCATCCATTGAAGGACATCTAGGTTGTTTCCAGGTTCTGGATATTACAAACAATGCTGCTATGAACATAGTTGAACAAATGCCCTTGTCATATGGTCGGGCATCTCTTGGGTATATTCCCAAGAGTGGCATTGCTGGGTCCAGGGGTAGGTTGATTCCGAATTTCCTGAGAACACACCACACTGCTTTCCAAAGTGGTTGCACAAGTTTGCATTCCCACCAGCAATGGATGAAGGTACCCCTTCCTCCACAACCTCTCAGCAAAGGCTATCATTGGTGTTTTTGATTTTAGCCATTCTGATAGGTGTAAGATGATATCTCAAAGTTGTTTTGATTTGCATTTCCCTGATCGCTAAGGAGGTTGAGCATGACCTTAATTGTCTTTTGGCCATTTGGACTTCTTCTGTTGAGAATTCTCTGTTCAGATCAGTACCCCATTTTGTAATTGGGTTAATTAGCATTTTAAATTCTAGTTTCTTGTGTTCTTTATGTACTTTGGAGATCAGACCTTTGTCTGTTGTGGGGTTGGTGAAGATCTTCTCCCAGTCAGTGGGTTGCCTTTTTGTCTTAGTGACAGTGTCCTTTGCTTTACAGAAGCTTCTCTGTTTCAGTAGGTCCCATGTATTCAATGTTGCCCTGAATGTCTGTGCTGCTAGGGTTATACCTAGGAAGTGATCGCCTGTGCCCATATGTTGTAGGGTACTTCCCACTTTCTCTTCTATCAGGTTCAGTGTGTTCAGATTGATATTTAGGTCTTTGATCCATTTGGCCTTGAGTTTTGTGCATGGTGATAGATATGGGTCTATTTTCATTCTTCTACAGGTTGATATCCAGTTGTGCCAGCACCATTTGTTGAAGAGGCTTTCTTTCTTCCATTGTATACTTTTAGCTCCTTTATCGAAAATGAGGTGTTCATAGGTTTGTGGGTTAAAATCCGTGTCTTCTATACGATTCCATTGGTCAACTTCTCTGTTTTTATGCCAATACCACACTGTTTTCATTACTGTAGCTCTGTAATAGAGTTTGAAGTCAGGGATGGTAATTCCTCCAGAAGTTCCTTTATTGTATAGGATTGTTTTGGCTATATTGGGTTTTTTGTTTTTCCATATAAAATTGATTATTGTCCTCTCAAGATCTGTGAAGAATTTTGATGGGACCTTGATGGGGATTGCATTGAATCTATAAATTGCCTTTGGTAGAATTGCCATTTTTACTATGTTGATCCTCCCAATCCAAGAGCAAGGGAGGTCCTTCCATTTTCTGGTATCCTCTTCAATTTCTTTCTTCAATGCCTTAAAGTTCTTGTCAAATAGATCTTTCACTTCCTTGGTCAGAGTTACCCCAAGATATTTTATGCTGTTTGTGGTTATCGTGAAAGGTGATGCTTCTCTGATTTCCCTCTCTGCTTCCATATCCTTTGTGTATAGGAGGGCGACTGATTTTTTGGAGTTGATCTTGTATCCTGCCACATTACTAAAGGTGTTTATCAGCTGTAGGAGTTCTTTGGTGGAGTTTTTGGGGTCGCTTATGTACACTATCATATCATCTGCAAATAACGAACGTTTAAATTTTTCCTTTCCAATTCGAATCCCCTTGATCCCCTTATGTTGTCTTATTGCTATTGCTAAAACTTCAAGCACTAAATTGAAGAGGTATGGAGAGAGTGGACAGCCTTGTCGTGTTCCTGATTTTAGTGGGATGGCTTTGAGTTTCTCTCTGTTTAGTTTGATATTAGCTGTCAGTTTGCTGTAAATAGCTTTTATTATATTTAGGTATGACTCTTTATCCCTAATCTCTCCAAGATTTTTATCATAAAGGGATGTTGAATTTTGTCAAATGCTTTTTCAGCATCTAATGGAATGATCATATGGTTTTTTCTTTCAGTTTATTTAAATGATGAATTACACTGATAGATTTTCGTATGTTGAACCAGCCCTACATCTCTGGGATGAAGCCTACTTGATCATAATGGATAATTTTTCTAATGTGTTCTTGGATTCAGTTTGCCAGTATTCTGTTGAGGATTTTTGCGTCGATGTTCATGAGTGAGATTGGCCTGTAATTCTCTTTCTTGGTTGAGTCTTTGTGTGGTTTTGGTATCAGAGTAACTGTAGCTTCATAAAAGGAATTTGGCAATGCCTCTTCTGTTTCTATATTGTGAAATACATTAAGGAGTATAGGTATTAGGTCTTCTTGGAAGTTCTGGTAGAATTCTGCATTGAAACCACATGGTCCTGGGCGTTTTTTTTTTGGTAGGGAGGTTTTTGATAACAGCTTCTAATTCTTTGCGACTAACAGGTCTATTTAGATTGTTCACCTGGTCCTGGTTTAACTTTGGTATATGGTATTGATCTAAAAACGTGTCCATTCTTTTACATTTTCCAGTTTTGTGGCATACAGGCTTTTTTAGTAAGATCTAATGATTCTCTGAATTTCCTCGGTGTCTGTGGTTATGTCCCCCTTTTCATTTCTGATCTTATTAATTTGCATATTCTATCTCTGCCGTTTGATTAGTTTGGATAGGGGTTTGTCAATCTTGTTGATTTTCTCCAGGAACCAGCTTTTTGTTTCATTGATTCTTTGGATTGTTTTCTGTGTTTCTATTTTGTTGATTTCAGCCCTCAGTTTGATTATTTCCAGTCTTCTACTCCTAGGTGAGTCTGCTTCTTTTTTTTTTTCTAGAGCTTTCAGGTGGGCTGTTACGTCTCCAATGTGTGCTTTCTCTGTTTTCTTTAAGTGGGCACTTAGTGCTATGAACTTTCCTCTTAGGACTGATTTCATGGTGTCCCATAAGTTTGAGTATGTTGTTTTTTTTTTCATTGAATTCAAGGAAGACTTTAATTTCTTTCTTTATTTCTTCCTTGATCCAGGTGTGGTTCAGTAGTTGACTGTTCAGTTTCCATGAGTTTGTAGGCTTTCTGGGGGTAGCATTGTTGTTGAATTCTAACTTTAATCCGTGGTGATCTGATAAGACACAGGAGGTTATGAATATTTTTTGTAACTGTGGAATTTGCTTTGTTACAGAGTATGTGGTCAATTTTTGAGAAGGTTCCATGAGCTGCAGAGAAGAATGTATATTCTTTCCTATTTGGGTGGAATGTTCTATAGATGTCTGTTAAGTCCATTTGATTCATTACCTCCTTTAGTTCTCTTATTTCTCTGTTAAGGTTCTGTCTAATTGACCTGTCCATTGGTGAGAGAGGAGTGTTGAAGTCTCCTACTAGTAGTGTGTGCAGTTTGATGGCAGCCTTGAGTTTCAGTAATGTTTCTTTTACGTGCGTGGGTGCTTTTATATTAGGGGCATAGATCTTCAGGATTGAGACTTCATCCTGATGAATTGTTCCTGTTATGAGTATAAAATGTCCCTCTCCATCTCTTCTGATTGATTTAAGTTTAAAGTCAACTTTGTTAGAAATTAGTATGGCCACACCTGCTTGTTTCTTATGTCCATTTGCTTGATAAACCTTTTCTCATCCCTTTACTCTGAGTAGGTGCCTGTGTTTGTGGTTGAGGTGTGTTTCTTGTAAACAGCAGAATGTTGGATCCTGTTTTCGTATCCAATCTCTTAGCCTGCGCCTTTTTATAGGTGAGTTGAGTCCATTGACATTAAGTGATATTAATGACCAGTGGTTGTTAACTCTGGTCACTTTTTTAGTAGTAGAGTTTGTGTGTTTCCCTTCTTTGATTTGTGCTCGTGAAGGGTCTCTAGATGTTTGAGTTATTGTGGTCATTGTTGGACTCCTTGGTTTGTGATTTTCCTTCTACTACTTTCTTTAAGGCTGGATTTGTGGCTACGTATTGTTTAAATTTGTTTTTATCGTGGATAATTTTGTTTTCTCCATTTATGGTGAACGAAAGATTGGCTGGGTATAGTAATCTGGGCTTGCATCCATGTTCTCTTAGTTTCTGCAGTATATCTATCGAGGACCTTCTGGCTTTCATGGTTTCCATAGAGAAGTCAGGTGTAAGTCTGATAGGTTTACCTTTATAAGTAACTTGACCTTTTTCCTTTGCAGCTCTTAATATTCTTTCTTTATTCTGTATGTTTTGTGTATTGATTATTATATGGCGAGGAGATGTTTTTTTTTTTTGGTCCAGTCTATTCGGTGTTCTGTATGCTTCTTGAACCTTCAAAGGAATATCTTTCTTTAGGTTGGGAAATTTTTCTTCTGTAATTTTGTTAAATAAATTTTCTGGACCGTTGAGCTTACTTCTTCTCCTTTTTCTATCCCAATTATTCTTAGGTTTGGTCTTTTTATTGTGTCCCAGATTTCCTGAATGTTTTGGGATGAGAATTTGTTGGTTTTGCTGTTTTTTTTCATCAGTGTGTTTATTTTCTCTATGGTATCTTCAGTGTCTGACATTCTTTCTTCTATCTCTTGTAATCTGTTGGTAGTACTTGTCTTTGTAGTTCCTGTTCGTTTACCCAGATTTTCCATCTCCATCCTTCCCTCGGTTTGTGTTTTCTTCATTACTTCCATTTCATTCTTCAAGTCTTGAACCGTTTCCCTTACCTGTTTGATTGCTTTTTCTCGTTTCTCTTGATTTTCTTGGGTATCTTTGAGCGATTTATTCATTTCCTCTACCTTTTTATTTGTCTCTAATTGTTTATGGCAGTTTTTCACCTCCTGTTTAAGGTCTTCTATTATTTTCATATAATTTACTTTTGAGTCGATTTCTTCTAATTCTTCTGGAGTAGGGTGTACAATTCTTCTTATTTCGGGATCCCTGGATTCTGGTGATGTCATGTTGTTGGAGGAATTCTTGCATTGGCGTCTTCCCATCTCTTCCTTCAAATGGAGTCAGGAGAGGCCTGGTGTCTTGGTCCAGTCTTTGCTGTGACTGACTCTCTGGGTGTATCTCTTTAGTGTAGAATCAGGAACCGTCCCATCCAGATGGAACTCCTCAGCACCAAAACATGGACGCCTGGTAGTCCAATGACCCGCGGACAAAAGGGGGAACTTGGGGAACTGGGAGGGGATTAGTAAAAAACAGGACACCCTGCAGCACAAGCTGAAGGTGCGCGTGCTCCCTTTCGGGGGTCCTTGAGGCCTACCCGGTAGGCAGGCACTCACCACTCTGGGTGGGTAGCCTTAGTGTAGGAGCAGAAAACTGTTCCTGAGCAAAGGACCTTCAGAAAAAGCAGGCCTGGGGGGGGCGTTGTGTGTAAGAAAGACAGCCCTGCAGAAGGAGCTGGGGGAGGGAGGTTTGTGCTCTTTTCTGGGACAATCTGCCCCTGGATAGCACACAGTCACCCGTCCAGATGGAACTCCTCAGCACCTAAACAGGGTTGCCTGATAGCCCAATGATCCGGGGACCAAAGGAAGAACGTGGTAGGCAGGACAGGGTTCAGGAGAGCACATGATTCCCTGAAGCACAAGCTGAAGGTGCCCAGGCTCCCTTACAGGGGACCTTGAGGCCTGCCCGGTAGGCAGGCACTCACTGCTCTGGGTGGGTAGCCTTAGTGTAGGAGCTTAAAAAAATATTGTATATAGTTTTACATTGGGTTTGGAACTCTCTTATTTAAACAAAAGGGGGAGGTAGTGGGGAATCTCCTTCAAGCAATGGCCTTTGAGAGGCTGGACCAAGTTGGGCATGGCCTTGGGTATCAAAAAGGCACACTACCCCCACTCTGATGCTCTCATGCCCTTTCTAACTACTCTCATACCTGGATGCTAAATTCCATTTCTGTTCCACGTTGTGATCTGTGAGTTACCCTTTAAATAAAGAACCCCTTATTATACCCTATTGGGAGTTAGTGTGGGATTACTTCATCCTGCACTTTCTTCTTCATCTTGCACTTTCCCTATAACTCATTGAATCTTTTCCTCACCAATTTGACTAGATAGCTTGTCAGAAAGTCCCAGGAACCCTTTAGTTTCCTCAACCCAAGTACTGTTATTACAAGAGCATGTTGAAACACCTAGCTTCTTTAACACACATGCTAGGGTTGAACTTGGGGGCTCATGTTTGTGTCACAAACAGTTTACCTGTTGAGCAATCTCTTTAGCTTTGCCCTTCCCCATTTGAACTCTAAGATATGGCTTGTAGATGAAGCCTGTGGCTTCCTGAGATCCACTAGAAGGAAGTGAAGTGAATTTTTCTGGTCACATACTTGTCAATGGTGTCTTTAGAATGAAAACTATGACACACAGATTGGAGCCTTATGATGGGAGTAACAAATGAGTGTCAGTGCAAACCATTGGCAGTCCCAATATTTCCACCTCAGTTCCTGTGGGGTACAAACCTAAAATAAAGCCTTGCACTACCCTATTCCCCCAGAGTGGGAACTGAAAGGAGTCTGTGTTGCCTTTTCTTGTGTAAGGAGTTGGCAGGTTCCTGGTACAATCTGAAATCTAACTTCTCTTGACACGAGATTGCACACACTTTGTATCTGTGATTCCTTGGAAAGAACTGTCACCCTAATCATGTCTCAGTCCCTTTATTCATGTTTTATATCATTGTGTTGACTCCTATTAGCCAGTGGGTATCCCATCTCTTCTATTCAATTCCAGGGCTTGCCTGTATTTGAGTCCACCTCACCCACACAAAAGGGATAAATCCAATCTGTCAATCCTCTTCCTTCCTTTCTTGGGATACAAAGGTGAGATTTTCTGAAGTTATTTTAATATCTGCTTTCCCTTAAGTTCATAATTGAACACTTCTGTTTTCTAGGGCCCCGTGTCACCCTCACTGCAGTTCATTAGTGAATGTCTACCAAAGCCTAGCCTTCCTTTCTCACCTCACATTAGCATGGTGTCTCCAAGGCCCTTAGCTCTTTTAAACCTGAAAAGAGTATGTGAACCAAGGTTTATCAGACTGGCAATTCTGATTGGGATTCTGTCAGAAAATAGATGGGGTAGTTCTTTCCGTTATGCACCTTACATTGATATTTTGATACCTACAATTCTTCTATAGGTGTGTTCATATATCAGTGTCTTTTGACTTTGTCTCTGAGATTGAATAATTCTAGGAAATGTCCAACACCATTAAGTCTAGAGTGAGTTCACCCTAGTATACCTTCTTGAGAACAGGTTCCTGTGCCATGAGTGATTTGGGATGTTAACATGATCATTCTTTTTATAGGTAGAAATACATTAACATCTGATACAAGTGACTTACTTTCTAGAGTAAATAAGATGTCCATAGTGGGAGTGAATGAAACAAGACTACACATGTCAGCTAGGCAATTGCTCTTCACAATGTATTCCCCATCCTGATCTGAAGTACCTAATCACTCGAAGTAATGTAACATTGCAAATGTAAAGATTCACACTGTCATTAAATAATTTTTCCTTCATTAATTCTGATTTCATTATTATTATTCATTAAAACATATTCATTTGGGGGAACAAACCTTGAGCAAGAAATACAATTTGTTGTGATTTAGTTTCTTATACATCCTTTAATATCATAAGCAAACCAGGTATGCATCTTTTACATGTTTGAAAAAAGGAAGTTTGGAATAAAGCAAATTATAAACTGAAAGCCCACTATTTTTCCTTCTATCTTCTTTTCTCCTGTTAGGAACATCTAGATTCTAATTCTATATTATCTCATGGTACGTCACCAAAGTTACCTATGAAATTTCAAATCACATTTCTCATCAAATCAAACTTTCAACCCTCAACTTGATAAACATTATGAAAGCATAATCTATGGTATCTTTCTATTTAACTTCTGACTTCAAGTGATAAAAAAACACTAAACAGCTTTATCAATAACTAATTCGAGCATCACAAAAGCAAAGATTAGTAGGCTCTTTCAATCATGTAATGGAGACTACCTTAGATCTCATTAGCAGGTAGGAAGGCTGGACTTGGTTTTAGAGCATCTCTAGGTCTTGCATGTAGTGCTTCTCTGGGCTGCACCTTCAGCACAGGCTCTATCTTCTTCCCTCAAAGCTTCTTCATAATTGAATGAGTAGGTAGAAGAGCCAGTTTCATTGATGCTGGCCAAAAACTCCATCACCTTTACCTGGCTGGTTTCAGCATAGGCTTTGGGACCCCACAGGAACTGATAGGAAGGAGGATCACCATCAGGAACCTGACGGTATACCAGGTACTTTTCCTGTACCAGATCTTTAGTGATGAGCTTCCTGACATCTCCAAAGATGAGATGTGGGACCCCATCATAGACTCCTAGCATATTCAGGAAATGCCAGACCTCCTCCTCTGTGGCACAGTAGCCATTTAGATAGATCACACTTAGGAGAGGGATCAGAATGCCCCTGTTGGGAAGACCCATATCACTGCTCCTACTTCCATCATCCTCGAAATCTAGCTTGCTCACAAGCATGTAGGTCTGACCATTGGGAGGGACTTCTCTCAGCTCTAGGCCAAAAACCAAATCGAGGCAGTTTGAAGCTTTCTTGAGGATCTCAGGGAACTGCTCCTTGAATCTTTTGTTGACAACATTCAGCATTTCTTCTCTCAACAGGGGCTCTTTCTGTTTGTACTTGCTGAGCATGTACACCATCAGCATCCCTGTCTTCCTTGTTAGAAGATCATTCTGTTGGCTCTTATTGGAATGCTGGCCACTAGAGGAGCTCATATTTTTCTTCTGTCTGCGCTTGACACTTTTATCAGACATTTTGCAGGCAATGAAGATACTGAAATTGGTGGCAAGAGGCATTACTTGAAATAACTTGGAAAAGACATCAGAAGGGATGCTTGGGACAGCATCTCCAGAGGCACTAGAAGAGGAAGAGGATGACTCCCTTTTCTCTGGTGCCCTGGTCTGAGTACCCCTGAGCTCTTGGGATTCTGTTTTGGTCTGGCGGCGTTTCTCACGAGACCGAGCCTTGCTCTTTTGTCCCCTGGGCATGATGGATATGGTCAGTGAGTATATTGCAGAGCAGGTGACTTGGATACCTGGACAGAGAAAATGAGATAATAGAAGCACCTTAATTATTCTTTGAAAGCATTGCCTTTTACCAATATTCCTTTAACTTTCCCCATACCCACAGGGCTGCTGGGCTCCTGAGTGTCCTGCAGGCACTGCTGAGATTCACCAAGGCTTCCTTTCCTTCTAGTGTTTGAACACCCTCAGTTCTAGGATTATATAAAGTTTTTTTTTTTTTTTTTAGCTTCTGGGCCACTCCCCTCTGCTACTCTCATTTGACAGCTCTAAGGTTCCTTGTAGCCCCAAGGGAGAAAGCTTCAGGGAGCTTTAGTACACTGCACTAACTGGGTACACAAAGTGCTGAGAATTAGCAAAGCCCTTTCTGTCTTGGGCTCTCTGGGGTCTTCAACCTTCCTTCAGGTTCCTTGCCTAAGCTCCCAGCAAATCTTGGCACCACTCACTCTATGCTAAACTTTTTAGACTGAAGATATTTACCCTTTGGGCTAAAACAAAGAGCTGAGGAAAGTGTTGAAACTGGCGGCTCGTCCTTCTGCAGGTGAAAATGCCTTGAAAGTACTGTCTGTGACTAATAATGCCAGCGTGTCCATAGCTTACAACAAACCTGGGGCTCTAAATGGGCCCCTTGTTTCTGAAAATGGTCCCCTCATCGTAGTTCATTGTTACATACTTCACTCCTGTTAGGCACTGAAAAGCAAGGATTCAGCGAACCTACTCCACAAGGTCTAGGTAGCTGATTTTGTGAAACTACCTCTGGAAAAAAAATGAGACAATACTTTATTTTGTCAGATCCCTTACAAGACTTAATAAGTCCTGTACAGCTTTCAATATGTCATTTTTTTCTTTCCAGCCCTTGTAACATACTACGATGCTTAAACATTCTTAGCTAATACTTTTCTTTTTTTGTATATTTTGATTATACTAAATAATGTGATTTATCATGGAATTTTACACATATGTATTTTGTAGTTTGATTATATCCATTGGCCATTGGCCTGTTTTCCCTGCCTCCTTTTCTTCAGATACTACCTTTTTCTCATAAACCTCTTATATCTAAAATTGGATGTGGTTCTTAATTACAGGATTAAATCCTTCTGTGTTTTCTTTGTTCTGTTCCTTGAACTCAAAACATTGTATCACTACACAATTCAGCATGGCCTTGCCTTTTGAAGATATCTCCTCCTGCCTCTGCATCCCGCCCACATGCTCCCTTGCTGTCTAAATACAAGATATTTGGGGCTTTTTAGTTTTGTTTCTTTTTAAACTATGTTTTGTTTACTGTTTTTGTATGGGTTTTGTTTTTCATCTTCTTTTGGGGGATGAGGGAGTGCTACAAATGTCCTAATCCCTGGGGATTTAATCATGTATTTTCATTTTTACTTGCCTAATCTGTATGGGGTCTTCTAGAGCCCAGTGCAAGGGGGGCTGAGCGTGGAAGCACAGTTGTTTAAAATGAGCATTACTTATCACTCAGGGTCCAAAGTTTGGCTTTGATTGTGGTCTAGTATATGACCATGCCATCTTCAGCATAAGCTCTCTTTTCCAAGATCAAGGTCCCCTCTCTGTTCTGAGAACTTACAAGATACATTGCAACCCACGGGTGGTTTCTCAGAACAAGTCTGCTGACCTAGTGATAGAATTAAGTACAGCCCCATTGCTTATCTGACACATATCCTCTTCTTCATACATATTCAGGTTCCTTACCTTGACTGAAGGCTCCGTTAGAACTTGCTGGCAGCCGGTCTACAAGAAGACACTCAGCATCTCTGCCAAGGGCACCAACAACTCTCCTCTTCCAACAGGAAATGAGAGTAGATCACATCCGGTCAGGGGCTGGCTCTGAATATTGACAGCAGGGCCAGGTTGCTAAGGAACCCAACTGTCAGTTCAATATGAAAGGCAACCTATAATTCCTTACTGTACTCGAGCCTTTCAGTATGTCGCGTACAAAGTTCCATGTCTGATCTTCTGAATTCCATTGCAGCATCTGTTCCGCTTTTTCCACTATGTCTCCATCCATTTCTCAAACCCTCCTAAACCCCCTCATTTTCTACTCCCTTCCCCATATTGTTTGTACCCCACCAATTGGAGCTTTCCTCTCAGCTTTCAGATAAAGTTCTCTACTTCCTCAGAGATATGAGAGTAACAAGGTTGCAACATTGAATGGTACATCGCAATCGGGAACAATTTCTGCTTGTCTGAGGAGCCTTCCCTCTATTGATTCAAATTTGCCAGCAGCAAATATTTCCCTATTTCCTAATCGTTGGAGTGGAAGCCTAGATATGACATAAAGCTTGACAGATTTCTCCATGGCTCACAGGGGTGAAAATAGTTAGGACTTTTGATGTCATTCTTTTATTCTGGAGATGTCTAGCAGACCCAAGCAATTTTTTACTGTACTTATAGATGCCCTCTAGCCTCCACAAAAAGCCCATACCTTCATAGGTCACAAACCCGACGTCCTGGCCAAGCCTTACATGAATCCACAGCTTTTGTTTCTCAGGCCTGAGAGAAGGACTCTGAATTTCCATGTGTGGTGGCAGTCTTTCTCTTTCCCACTTAGGGTCTTTGGAATTTGAAGAACTCTCCCTTGCATAACCTAGGCCTTGCCCGTTACATTCCATTTGCCCCCTTGTTGGGATCTTCAAGGCAGAAATAGAGAGCACCCCATACTCTATATGCTGGCTCTACAGAGTGGATTCTGAGGATCCTGAAATTTCCTTTTCTACTTCCATGAGTCTACTTTCTATAAACACAGCCCTCCCCTTTTTCACTCATGTGAGTGGAAGTGTGCACATGCCTCAGTTAAGACTGATTTCTCGACCCTCACAGATATAGAAATAGATTTGATGCTTTGTTTTCCATTTTCCTTCTTTTTTTAAATTATTTCTTTCAGAATTTCATACACATATATAATACACCCTGGAAACTCTCCCCCAAGCCCCTTGTACTTCCTTCCTATCTCTATAAACATTCCTCCCTCCCTACTTGTCCATTTCCCAGACTCAGTACATTGGATTTTATTGTGTGAGCGACTTAGGACAGATGCTTTTGGCTTAGCACTCTTTTCAGGGGTGCCTTGTAATGAGTTCTGGTGGTTATTCTCAACTTAACTACATATGGTGACATCTTTCTGTTTGCAAAGGGTAAAATTCACTCGATTACATCTTCATTATTTCCATACACCATCCAGAAAAAAAAATCTAAACACATAGTTCAGCTTCATAGCTTCTGCCGAGTTCTCCCATAGTTAAGAACAGAACTCCTTATCCTTTCTGGTGTGAGTTCTTTCCCAATTAGATTCCTTTTCCTCTATTCTCTTGTTGGATAAGCTACTTTAGACATTAGTTTGGGGACGCTTCTGTCTTAGGAGAGCTGATAGTAGAGTCAATATTGTGAGGGACTTCACTTTTCATCTTCCTCAAATAGTGTTCATTTAGGTTTCTTATTGGATATCTAAAAACCTAAGGATCATAGCTCTGCTGAACTGTAGTTACCACCTTAGGTAAGGGAGATGCCTAGTTTGAATATGCCACCAAAGGCATTTGAGGGCTGAGTGTAAGTTTAGATGGCTTGCTGAATCAGGCTATAATTTTTTAGATGGGTTGGTATACTTTTAGTATTCATTCATAGAGTTATTTTTCTCCTTCCTTAGAGAATTCATAGAAAATTAAGTGTCCATGAAACCTCTTGAATATTGTCCCTACAATGAAGTTGACCACTGGCACTTTGGGTCTACTGTGAAGTGAGGATAACTCCATGTGAGGGTCAGTCAGGCAGTGAGATACAATTAGTGTGAGTTTGATATTATCCTTGTTTTAACTGATTTACCTCGGTCATGGAAAATAGTTCTATGGAGAATGTTTATGTGATCAATGAATTTGCAATTATTTGGCATTGCATATGTGGGTTATACTACTGTCACAATGTATTATGGTTTTCTCTCTTTTATTAAAAAGTTTAATTTTTGGTAATGTTTTAAATTCCTTTGTCTAGCTACTCTAATTCAGTACTTTATGAATAGAAATATTCAGAATCTGTTAAGGGGGATAGACCTAAGATTAAGTGAGGATATGCTGGCTTTTATTAATACTGCCAGTTTCTCATGAGACAATAGATACTCCATGAGAGAGTAGCTATATTTGAGAATGTTGTCAAGAAATGTGAATTAATGGATGTAAGCTTTGCCTCAGGTACTAAGAGTATGCAAAAAACACTGTGGGATAAAGAAAAATTCACATTGGGAACCTGGTCTTACTGCTGCTGATAACGAGTCTTGTGAACCTGACCACATGCTCTACCCCAAAGCAAAAGAACTCTAAGCAGAGAAGACACTACTTAAGAAAGAAATAACCAGCACTTCCCCTTTAGGGGATTTGTCATTCATATTACTAGTGCTGTTGTTATATATTTATGTTAAAGGGTCCTCCCCAGTTGGAAACAACTCAAAGTTCTTCTAAAGAACAGATTTTTGACTAATCTGGGCATGATATGAGTCAATAATCAGGAGACCTATATAATTGCAGATTAGTTTATTCTACATGTTGGAATAAGCCAAATAAATTCAGGTGTATACATAAATTTTAATTTTACAAACATAAACACTAAATGCAATAAGGTAAATCAATAAACGGCCACCTCAAGTAGACATGTTTGTAGTCTTGGCAACTCTGAGGCTGAGCAGAAGGATTAAATGTTCAAGGTTATTTCTAGTGATATCCATGGTTTCAAAATATTTATAAAAATTAGTTAGTAAGAAGCTAGAGATATGGTGCTCATATAGCATGAGTAAAACCCTAGGTTCATGACTAGTACCATCTCCCAGCTACAAAAGACTCCAGATAATTTTATATTTCTATTCATGATTATAGCTGTTTTTTAATGTAACATCATTCCTAATTTCTAAGAAAATGATTACCTCAATGCTGTATTTTGGTGGGAGGTTGTGGATCAAGTATTTTCAATGTTTTGCTAAATATCAGAACTTTTTTTTTGCAATACTGAGAATTGAACCTTGGGTTTCAAGCATGTCAGGAAAGTAATCTACCACTGAACTATATATCCAGCCCTTAAAACTCTTATTCCTAAATTTGTTAAACAGCAATAAATATGGAATCAAAACCATAAGATTCTGAGCTAAGTAAATCATCTATGAAAGCCAGAAATGATGGCTCATGATTACAATCCTAGCACAAAGGTGGTTCAGACAAGAGGATTGCTGAGAGTTCAAGATCAGCCAGTTATTGCTGATGACTTCTTAGATAATCTGGGTTATAGAGTGTGATCCTGTCACAAATAGAAATCTTACATTAAAAAAAAGATAATTAGCTTGAGGCCAGCCTGATCTACATACAGAATGAGTTCCAGGATAGCCAGGACTGTTTCACAGAAAAACCCTGTCTTGAAAAACCAAAATAAAAAGAAAAGAAAATATCAGTGGATACATAAATAAACAATGTACAATATACACCAATAGGACAAAGGATAGGTGTTCTGGGCACTTCTCATACCTACAACCATATGTATTGTTTAGAACTAATATGTTGCAGTTTTCTTTGAGATTGAAATATTCCATCATTCAGGGAAGTTCCTTAAACCAAAAGGTAAACAATTAAAAATAGCTTCAGGAAGTTCTTAAAACTGACAAGATTATCTAGACCCCCCTCTCCTAGAATAAACAAAAAAGGACTGCTGAGAGCCTCCTAGACAAGCCACAATGCCTGGAAGAGATTTAGAGCAGCTGAATTCCTGAGAAAGGATACTCTCCAACTTGTTGAGCTGCCTCCAAGCTGTACAGTGTAGTCTAAGTTCCCAGCGGTTGTGAGCTGTCATACATGCTGGCATGGGCTATCTTTGAGTCATTTCTTCTCTTGTGAGTAACCTTTCACCTAAAAATCTATAAACAATGTTAGCAAAAATCATTGGTTCATCAGTTTATACTTTGGTGGTATCTGTACTTTGGTCTGAGATGGATTCCCTGTCTAGGGTGTGTAGACATGTGTAATGTCTACCCAGAAAACATTTTGTTATACAACATAAGGGCAATGATCACAAACTTTAAAAACAAAGCAAAAAAAAATTACACAGCCTTTATTAGACATGGAAGAAGCTGCTGGACGTGGTTTTGGAAGATGCTTCAGTTTTGACAGCAGTGCCAAGTTTGTCACTAAATTTGTCTCAAAAATTCTTATGTGAAGATCCAGTCAGGATACTAGTCTTGAGTTCCTTGCTCGTGCTCTCTCTCCTTCTGCTCCTGATTTGGACCTTGAGATTTCTGTCCAATGCTCCAATGTAGGTCTCTGTCTCTGTCTCCTTTCATCACCTGA
Organism: Microtus pennsylvanicus; assembly: GCF_037038515.1. Taxonomy (NCBI): domain Eukaryota; kingdom Metazoa; phylum Chordata; class Mammalia; order Rodentia; family Cricetidae; genus Microtus; species Microtus pennsylvanicus. The sequence goes on along the minus strand of NC_134601.1, from coordinate 100,035,556 downwards.
TGAAGGTTAATATTCAGGAGGATGCGTATAGGATTGTCTTTGGATTCACCTTCTTATTTAGCTTCTCTAGGATCGCGAATTATAGGCTCAATGGCCTTTATTTATGGCTAGAAAACAAATATGAGTGAGTACATCCCATGTGCACCCTCACACTGAGACAATGGGGATGTTCTATCGGGAACCCACTAAGGCCAGCTGGCCTGGGTCTGAAAAAGCTTGGGATAAAACCAGACTCGCTGAACATAGCGGACAATGAGGACTACTGAGAACTCAAGAACAATGGCAATGGGTTTTTGATCCTACTGCAGGTACTGGCTTTGTGGGAGCCTAGGCAGTTTGGATGCTCACCTTACTAGACCTGGATGGAGGTGGGTGGTCCTTGGACTTCCCACACATCAGGGAACCCTGATTGCTCTACGAGCTGATGAGGGAGGGGGAGTTGATTGGGGGAGGGGGAGGGGAATGGGAGGCGGTGGTGGGGAGGAGGCAGAAATCTTTAATAAATAAATAAATAAATTTATATATAAAAAAAGGATACTAGTCTTGGGTCAGAAACTTTTAATCCTCTCATTTTTCGGGCTTGAGTGTGGGTTCTTGGACTCCACAGGGATTGGAAATGTGAAGGTCGCTATTCCACACTTGCTGGTATTTCAGTGACGTTTACTGAACCAAATCTTTAGCTTCCTGGGATCCCTAAAGACAAAGTACTCTCCAAAATATATTGTCATTATAGTTATTTCTTCCAAGATTGTCTTCTAGGTTGTTCTGACTCAGAACAGTCATCTGGAAGCCAGTTTTGTCACTGTAATAAGAGAATATTCTCTTATTATTGATTATTGATTATAGTTGAGCTTTCCACCAGGGACATAAGAGTGGCCTCCTCCTTTTGCTACATCTTTGAAGAGTAGTTGAATAAGATTGAAGATTCTCTTGGGGAACTCAAAGTTTCCTTTATGGTTTTTATGATATTTTTCAGCATGTCTCTTTCATTGGATTAATGAGAAGAAATCATTCATCCATGGATAAAGCTGTTTTCTAATCTAAAAGAGAGGTGAGAAAATTCAGTGTTCAACAAAGCCTGCAAGTTTGACTTTCTAACTATTCTTCCTGAGTTCTTAGTCTTCATTTATGAAGCACTACATAAGACCATAGGCACTCCAGGATTCAGATCATCTTGTGAAGCAGTTGTTTGCACATATATTTACATGTTATGTTTCTTGCACACATGTAGTCATAGTATCATTTTGGTGATCACAGTCATTATATGGTATCATTTGTTCTGGTGTCATTGGGCCCATAAAATCAGGGTCCTTATCTTGCTTCTCAGAAATAATTTGCAATTTCTCCTTCAAATAATTTTGAATCCTTAGACAAAGTACTGATGTCCCGTAAGGAGAAAATAACACTGTTCAAAGAAACATAGTAGCTGTTTCCTTCATTCCTGATGCTTGGCAACTTACCTAAGAAGGATAAGAGAGACTTCTGCTTGTAACTCTGATTGGGACTCTTAAGCTTCACAATAATGGTGGAGTAGGTAGGACACTGGAACTGTTTTAGTCTCAGTTCATAAGAGAAATTCAGATATATCAAAAAATCATCATGATAGTCAAATTAAAACAAGCTCAAGGACTTACAAGTGATTTGGGTAGGGGTTGAAGGCAATGGATATCTTGCAAAGATATTACTGAGACACAAATACAACTCTCAAAAATGATGGAATGATATTTACACCAGCATTTCTCAAAATCGGATAATAAGATATCAGGTATATTTGGTTACACATAAACACACATACACACACACACGCACGCACGTGTGCACACACACATACACACACCACCCAAAGTCAAATAGACTTTGGAGTAAGTGGTGTAAGTAAGTTGAGCATGCTTTAGCTTCCAATTTTGTTTTCTCTGCAGAGTCTCCCAGAACTCCACCCCCATTTGTGGATATACACTTGGAAACTCTCAAAGTGGTAACATGGTTTGGAAATAAGTTTTCTAAGCCTAGGTGGCCATGAAAAACATGCCCTTCTGCCATTTTCCACATTGCATTTCAGGGCTTATTCAGAGATTAAATTGTGGATTTTCTTAACAGATTGTCGGCTTGTGTTTTCTGAATGTTTCAGTGAATATGCAATGATCCTTGAAGGGAAGAAGAATACAGTTCAAGCACATTTTCAGAACCAAATGTCCTCTTTGGTGGCCATAAAGATAATATCTAAAGTGCAAAGATATTTTAATAACTTACATGAAATGATATTTTTTATAAAAAATAAATTTAGAAACTCAATAGAGATCCAGCACATCTAAAATTCACTTCAGACACCTGAGGCATCATCAAAAGTGTGATGTTAAATGTATAACACCTAGATTCCCCCTTCCAAAATGATTCCAGGCTAAAGATACGGTAATCAAAGCATGTGACTAAGTTCTAAGTCCCACATTGGCATATCATTTAAACTTCAGGGAATCTAAATAAGAAGGATAAACTCAGAGTAAATATCCATCCACAGTAGAGAAGGAGAACATTTGGAGGAGAAAAAGTAGTATCCTATCAAATGACTTTATTTAAAGAGAGATTGTAATAACATAGAAGCCACAAAATGCTTGCCTTTTATCTAAATGATGCGGTACATACTTCCTTCGGAAGGCTGCTTCTTTCATTCCTCTGTACAAGGAGACTGGGGTGACAGACATTCTTCCTTTTATTTGAATAATGACTAATTCAGAAAATGTAGATAGAGTATGTAGAAATAACGCATCATGTATCTGTCTGGAAAAGAGAAAGTTAGAGAATGGAGATGGGGACACAGAGCAATGCACCAGACATGGTCTGTGAAAATTGAAATTGTGTTGGGAGAAGCACATCTTTTTCTCTCCTTAGACTTGAAATAAATTTACAAACTACAGCAAGTGTAATTATTCAGCCACCCATAAGGCTGCACTTCTGGGTTGCTCGTCATCAACGTGTGATGTACTCATGCAAACCCCTTGTGCACATATGCAAGGCGTGCATGGCCCGTCATCAGCGTGTAACATAGCCACGTCTTCCCCCCTGTGCGCATGTGCTAGGAAGCCTTTAAAATCTGGACATGCCATCTTTGCTCTCTCTGTCCCCGACACTTGGAGAGGCAGTTTCTCTCCCTCTCTCCCCTATCCCCCTCCTCTCTCTGTACACTGTTTTCCCCAGGCCTGTGTGCACTTTCCCCCCCTCTAATAAACTCATAAGTGGGTTTGTTCGCCTCTTGTGTTCTCTTCTTGCCACGCCACATCATTTCATTGGTGCCAAGACTCAAGAGACTCTTCTGGCCCAGGCCTTTCTCCTGGGGTCAGAATCTGCCCCAGGCCCCTCTCCTGGGGTTGGAATCAAAATCAGGGACCTTCTCATAAACAACCCAGATGTTCCATATGCCTGAGCGCGACCTCTCCGAACAACACCAGCTTCAATTGGTGAGTTTCCCCATTCTGGTCAGCTTAACCATTTCTCCGAACCTGAGGAATTGACTGTTGAGCCCCTGGCAACCCTCTTGAGTTCCTAGAGATGGTGGGATCTGCCCCCAACCATGGTCTTCAAGGCCACAGTTGTTCCCTTTGCTGACAATCATCTGCGGTTTGCTTCCCTCAGCTAAAATCGTGTTTGGACTGATCCGGGGTCAGTCAGCCCACGTTAACACTACACATTCTGTGTGGTGCATTCGACAGATTCTTCTTCCTTCTTCCATTTCTTTTCCCTTTTACCCTTGCTGCAAAAGGACACTAGGAGCGCCCTCTGGCCTCTCTGGCTTCTGAGTCACTCCAACCAGATCCAGCCAGGCCACAGCACCCCACCTGGGGTCAGGAGAAACCAGTCCACTGGTCCCTGTGGTGTTCCTGCTGATTCACACCCCGCCCACAGTCAAGACATGTCTTACTGTGTGAGCCTTGCAGTGTCACTGTTTTGAGGGTTTACACGGCTTTGACCATGGGAACCAAATCTTCCAAACCTATCAATCCAACCTTTTCCTGGGGTGCCTTTTAGAGGCCCTAAAACCCCAGGTCTTAATGCCCTACCTGCAGATTCCCACACTTGTCCACCTTTGTTCAAAAAATGGCCCCATTACAATTTAGATGGTAATCTAAAGTGGCCACCTAATGGCACCTTTAATCCTTTCTAACTATTGTCAGCCCACAGGCAAATGGAAGGAGTTTCCCTACATCCAAGCCTTTTACTATTTAAGCTCTAAGACTAAGCCCTCTGTCCTTGGAAACTGTTCACCTGCTCACATGTTCCTGGCTATGCCATCTGTACCTAAAGAACCCCCCACTTCCACTCTGGACCCAGCTAACGAACCTCTGTCTTTTCTACCTCAGTGGGAAGCTACCGCCATCCCTCAGCTTCTACCCCTTTCTCTCTAGTCCCTTCTCTCTAGTCCCAGCTTCTATGCCTGTTTCTTCAGCTCCTGCAGCCCCAGATTCTATGCCAGTTCCTTTATCACCTGCTGCCTCGCCACCTCCTGCTGTTTGCTCTTTCGCTTTTCCCCCCCACACCTGCTCCAACAGCCCAACTGAATTATTCTTCCTTTCTGGTGCCTAGCCACAGCAGCCGCCCTGCTCTGGCACCCACCTTTACCCCTCCTCACATGCTCACGTGCTGCTATGGAACCTAACCCTAACCAAGCCAAGCCCACTACAGTTCTCCCATTGTGAGAGGTGGCTGGTGTAGATGAATTGATTAGCGTACATATTCCTTTTTCACTCTCAGAACTTTCCCATATAGAAAAAATACTGGGCTCCTATACATCTAATTCTACCACTTTCATAAAACAATTCCAATATCTTACCCAATCTTATAATCTCACCTTTCATGACATTTATATGATCCTATCTAATAACCTACTTCCTGAAGAGCACAGGCGAGTTTGGGAGCAGGCCAGACTACATGCAAATGAGATTCACCAAACTCTTGCCTCCCACCCTCCTGGAGCATAGGTGGTCCCAGAGCAAGAGCCGCACTGGGATTATAATACTCCGGGTGGGATTTTAACTAGGGACTGGTTTTTGACTTGCCTCCTGGCAGGTCTCCATAAGACTGCCCTCAAGCTGGTAAACTATACTAAGCTCTCAGAGATCATTCAGGATACGAAGGAAAATCCTTCCACATTGTTGGAATGTCTCACAAAAGCTCTGTTACAGTATACTAACTTAGATCCAGAAACTATGGAAGGCAGACAGTTACTCATGATTCATTTTTAAAATCAGTGCTACTCTGACATTAGAGCTAAACTTAAACATTTGGAGAAAGGCCCTTTGACCTCACAGGCAGAAGTCTTAGGGTTGGCTTTTAAGGTGTACCAAGTGAGAAATGACAAAGCCCGCAATCACTGTCATGTGTTAACCATGGCCTCCCGATGGGCTGAGGTGACAGACTGCCCAATCCACGCTGTTCATGCTGCTCCCCTGACCCCCGGGGCTTGAGAACCGCCAGGTCCATGTTTCAAATGTGGTAAAACTGGTCACTGGGCCAGAGCATGCCCTAATCCTCATCTTAGTCTCACGAGACCTTGTCCGAGGTGTCATAGGATAGGTCATTGGGCAGTATATTGTCCTTGTGCACATAATGGCATGGAGACATTGGACCCAGAAAATTCCTAAGTTGACCTTCTAGGTCTGGCCATAGATGAGTGAGGCTGCCTGGGCTCCTTTGACTCAACCACAACCATCATCTGTAATGAGGATCCACGGGTAGACATCACGGTATCAGGATGGCCCATCTCCTTTCTCTTGGACGTCAGAGCCACATACTCAGTACTTAGGGAATTCTTGGGGCGTATTTCTCCTTCTATTTTCCCTATTGTCTGTGTAGGGGCACAGCCTTATCTACCTCAGCAGACCTCACCACTTAACTGTGTGTTTAGGGGCATTTATCTCACTCATTCATTTTTAGTCATGTCAACATGCCTGGTACCTCTCGTGGGAAGGGATTTTTTTTTTAGCAAAGGTAGGAGCTTCCATTTCATTTGCTCCTCCCATTTACCCCAGACTCTCCAGTAGCTCCACTCCTCCTTCTCCTAGCCTCTCAACCTCCCAACCCTAATGTGTCTTTTCCTCTACCAGCCTCCTAGGTAGACACCCAAGTCTGGGACACCCAAAACCCCTCCATTGCTGAACACCATTCCTCCATTGTTATCCAATTACAAGACCTACTAAGTACATTACCCAACCTCAGTACCCCCTCTCTCTCCAGAGCCTTAAGGGACTTAAGCCTATCATTTCTGACCTTTTAAGAAAAAAAGTTACTTCACCCCACCTCTTCTCCCTTTAACACTCCTATACTTGCTGCTAAAAAAACAGACCTATGGTCTGTTTCAAGACCTCCAGCTCATTAACTCCACAGTGGTCCCTCTTTATCCTGTAGTGCCTAATCCTCATACACTTTTATCCAATTTTCCTCCAGGAACCTCCCACTTCTCAGTTCTAGACCTCAAGGATGCTTTTTCTCAGCCCTCAATCTCAAAACATCTTTGCCTTCACCTGGACTGATCCTGACACTCACTTCTCCACACAGCTCACCTGGACTGTCTTTCCCCAGGGATTCAGGGACAGCCCACACCTATTTGGTCAGGCTTTAGCTTCTGACCTGCTCTCACTGTCTCTCCCTAAGTCTAAACTCATACAGTATGTGGATGACATTTTACTTTGCAGTCCATCATTGGAGATCAGCAAAACTGATACCCCCACTCTTTTAAATTTCCTGTCCAAAAGGGGCTATAGAACCTCACCTTCTAAGGTCCAACTGTTTACCTCTCAGGTCACTTATTTGGGATTAACTATAACCCCAACCCAAAAAAGCTATTACTCTAGACAGAAAAAACTAATTCAGTCTCTTGCAGTTCCTTCTATGAAAGAAGAGGTTTTATTGTTCTCAGGAGTAGCTGGTTTTCTGTGTTCCTGGATCCCTTCTTTTTCTCTCCTCGCCTGTCCCTTATAGGAGGCAGCTCTTGGCTCTCTGCATGTGCCCCTTCTCCATCCTGTTACTAAACCCTTCCAGAGAGACTCCAGTAAGCCCTTATCCAGGCCTCAGCTCTTCATCTCCCAGATTTAACTTGTCCTTTCTCCCTCTATGTAACAGAGAAGGAGGGATATGCCCTTGGGGTCCTAGGACATGAACTGGGACCTTCTTTAAATCTGTAGCATACCTGTCGAAGAAGATGGACCTCACCACTCGGGGCTTGGCACCCTGAATATGTGCCTTAGTGGATGCTGAGCTTCTTATTCGTGTGTCAAAAAAACTAACCTTTGGGTCACCCACCACTGTCTTCTCCCACCATAATCTGCCACATCTCTTAACTTACAAAGGCTTACAAACCTTACCCCCTTCCTGAGTCTTTTCCCTCCAGGTGGCACTGGTAGAAAATGCCACACTTACTCTCCAATGCTGCCCACCCCTTAATATCTCAAATCTCCTACCTCAACCTAATGATAATGATTCCCCATCTCACTCCTGCAGAGAGATCTTAGAGGACCTATTGCCCTACCCCTCACATATACAGGAGGGCAAACTGTCCCAGGCCACTTATACCTGGTACGCAGATGTCAGCTCCTTTTTATGTGATGAGACCCATAGACCAGGGTATGCCATAGTATCGGATACTGGGGTAGTGGATGCACGGGCACTCCCTGCCCATACCACTAACCAACAGGCTGAATTGATAGCCCTTACCTGTGCCTTCCAGTTAGCAAAAGGACACTCTTTAAATGTTTATACAGACTCCAAATATGCCTTTCATATCCTCCTGTCCCACGTGGCTATTTGGAAGGAGCGTGGGCTTCTTACAATGAAAGGAGGATCCATAACTAACTCAGGTTACATTATGGACCTGTTAAAAGCCTCCCATCTCCCCAAAGTTATAGGAATTATTCACTGTCAGTCTCATCAGACCAACAGTTCCATTATTTCCAAGGGAAATAACTGGGCTGACCAAGCAGCTAAAACAGCAGCATTCCAAAGCACAAACCTACCTCAGTCATGTTAGGGGGTTCATACAGTACAGCCCACATTCTCACAGATGCCCCCTGGCACCCAGTAAATTCTGACCTACCTATATCAGCTCTTTCATCCTAGTAGCAAATCTCTGTTTTATTTTGTCAAGACTCACCTCCAACCCACACCTGAGGACTTAGAGTTCTTAAAAGCTATCACTGCCTCTTGTCAAATTTGTCAAAAGTCAGATTCCAAGACCAAATACCGTAGCTTCCCTTTTCCCACCCACCAGGCCAGGGGCTTCCTTCCAGGAACTAACTGGCAGCTTGATTTTACTCATATGCCCATGGTTAGAAGAGTTAAATATCTCCTGGTCTTGGTGAACACCATGTCTGAGTGGATTGAAGCATTTCCCACCACTAATAAGAGGGCCCAGAAGTTTCCAATGTTCTTCTCTAAGAAATCATCCCCCGGTTTGGAATCACAACCTCTCTTCAGTCGGATAATGGCCCAGAGTTCACTTCCCAGATTTCCCAAAATTTGTCCAAGTCTCTTAACATCCCCTGGCATTTTCACATCCCATACCACCCTCAGTCTTCAGGGAAGGGAGAATGAACTATGCTCTTTAAAAAATGTTCTTATTAAGATGTTACAGGAGCTTTACCTTGACTGGGTAAAACTTTTGCCTCTGGCCCTACTAAGTCTTAGGGCTCTCCACAAAAGTCCCCTTTTCAGCTCGCCCTTTGAACTCATGTATGGGTGACTAATTTTAACCCCTGACCTCTCACCTAAAACCTCTCTCCTTCCTGATCACCTGCTTACTCCACTGTTATCCCATCTACATTCCCTATTATGGGATTTCATGGGCCACTCATTACCTCAACCATGTGTTAATTCATGCCCACCGCCAATTAAAATAGGGGATCAGGTATTATTTTCTCCCCCAGACCAATGACCCTCACTCCTTTCTCCTAAATGGCGGGGCCCCTTTAAAGTGATTCTTGTAACTCCCACAGATGCCAAGCTCGAGGGACTTCCTCATTGGATTCACCTGTCACATCTTAAACCTTTTACTCTTCTAGCTCAAGACACTCCCCCATATATAGTAACTCAAACAGGTCCCTGTTCCCTTAAGTTCCAGAGGACACCAAGATCAGCCACTCTCTCTCCACTTCCAGAAAAATAAAAGCCTCATCCTTACTCAACTCTCCTGTGCCAAAACTGAATATACTCTACCTCTTCCTCTTTCTCCGATCTGCTTTACCAACTTCTCCACATCTTCAATATCATGCTTAAATTTCCAGTTAACCACGCAGCTGTTATAACAGGAACCATCATTAAACATAGAGCCAGAGGTACAAGGACTGTCAAAAGCCCAGGCGGTAAGAAACAATAATGAGTTTGTAGCCCCAAACTCCAAAAACTCACAAAACAGACTTTAACATAACAGGTTTTATCACTGACTGCAACAGTGTTTCCTGGATGTTAAAGTAATAGCATGATGCAGAAGAATTTACTTCAGGTAAAACATTAAAGGGTCTAATAATTATCCTTTTCAATAATTTCCTCCTTCTTCCCCCCTCCCACCATCTTCCATTCTATTGTTGTAACCATAAGCTTTTAGTATGTCTAAAATTTATTTCTTTTCAAACACTTTTTTATAATCTCCAGGGAGCCAATTGGACCCACCCAAACGGACCAAACTCTCCCGGAATAAGTATCATTTAATTCTTTCTTTGTCATGCCTGGTCTCGGGAATCCCTGCGGGGGGGGGGGGGACCTCTATCTTCCATCTTTGGACTCTCCTCTGTTAATCTCTAGGATCTAATTTTTTTCCAAACATAAATTTTGCCTTTCCAGTATTTTGTGAGGTCCAAGCTGCCAGCCAACCAGTTCCCAGAGCCCAGAAAATACAGCAGTAATCAGCCACCCCAGAACATGGTCAAACATCTCAACTCCTGGATGCCCACAGAGTCACCATGAAGCAGTCATGAGATACCTTACAACGCTCCATTCCCACCCATTAAGATCCTCAAACTCACCAAATTTTTATAATAAACAAAAGGGTGGAATGTATTTATTCAGCCACCTCCAAGGCTGCACTTCTGGGTTGCCCATCATTATTGTGTGACATAGTCATGCAAACCCTTGTGTGCATTCGTGGGTCACCTGTTATCTCCATCATCAGCGTCATCAGCGTGTAAGTCACGTCTTCCCCCTGTGCGCATGTACAAGGCAGCCTTTAAAAGCCGGACTTGCCATCTTTGCTCTCTCTCTCTCTGTCGTGTCCCGTCCGCCCCCCCCCCCCCGTTCAGAGAGGCAGCCTCTCTCTCTCTCTCTCTCTCTCTCTCTCTCTCTCTCTCTCTCTCTCTCTCTCTCTCTCTCTCTCTCTCTCTCTCTCTCTCCACCGTTTTCCCAGGCCTGTGTGCACTTTCCCCCTCTAATAAACTCCTAAGTGGGTTTTTTCACCTCTCGTGTTCTCTTCTGGCTCGCACCAGATCATTTCAGTAAGTTCTCAGATAAAGTGGCAAAACAAAACAAAAAAATGTTTATTTTGTATTGTGGACTTAAAATGTTACACAATTAGAAAGGTGTTGAGCTTTTGTAGTTACTTTCTTAAATGCTATATTTAACATTAAATATAAGGAAATGAAATGACTAAAGATAGCTGGCATTTTAAAAAAAGCAGCAGATTAGTATAACCATTTTTAGACTCTACTTACATCTGCTGGGCAATATTAGTGATTGTTAATGCCTACATCAGTGCAATAAATTCCATGAAAGTTGCTAGTATATTGTTGTACAAATATTCTAGCTAACTAATAAAGATATTAAATATAAACATTTCTAAAATCTGTTCCTCCAACATACATTTTAGTAGTGTATTTTCCATTTGACTTTAACACTTCACTATGTTCCTCCATATTTGCCTAGATAAAATTTTAATGAGTTGTAATAGTATCAGATAATTGCAATAGAGCACTCTGATTTTGCTAAAAACAATGCTGCAATTGAAACATATCCACAGAGTAACCACTACAAGTAAAAAGCAACTTCAAGTTTTATAATTTTGTACAACCACATACTATTATTTTATCATAGAGTAAGAAACTAAAGGAAGAAATTTAAACGTCAATGTATAAATTGATTTCAGTTTTTTGCAAAGTGACACATTATTGTACAGAATGCTTTTATATTTCTTATAGCAGAGTTTTTCACTTCATAGCAAAAGCCTCTTCAAAAGTATTAATGTTCATTGTTCAAAATTATCATTGAAATAAGGCAGGAAATTTTAAAACAACCTGTAAACCAAAATAGGATAATCTGTCCCACTCAGAGGTAGCTGCTGTTTTCAGGCTGTTTTGTGTTTGCGGCTAGAAAACTTTAGCTGTCTAGAATAAAGAACGTGGCGTACTACCTGCAAATAATGACAGAAGCCTGCCATCTAGTTACGTCTTTTCAGTTTGCAGATGGGTTAAGAAACTCAGCTCTTTGCTTCTTTTCTTCTGTGCATTGATTTGACTGCTGCAACGTTTACTTAAGCTGTTGACAATAATTCTCCTTAAGAAATACCCATGTGGAGAAAACAGCAACAAAATTGCAGACTACTCAAAGAGCAAGAATAAAGGAAACAAAACCAAATAAAATAACAACAAAAAACTAACATCACACCTTGAATTTCAGATGTTGTCAGAGAAAATAAAGTATAAAATGCATGGACTTTTCCCTCTAAGCTTTAATACCAATTAAACACACAATAGCCAGGTAACCTGAGCACTTATTTAATGAAGTGAATTTAATCTGACATTTTTACTGAAAGTTAGATATCTAGATTAAAAGTTTGTGAACTAGATGGGGCTTTAAACTTTGGATTATGTCATATGTATCACCCAAGCCAAAAAAAAAAAAACCCATGGAATTTAGATTTCTGTGGCTTTAAGTTCTTGATTGAAGATAGTTTCTATCAAAATGTAGAAAACAAAAGAGTTCATGGAGGGAGTAAGCAAAACCAGTTGTTCCTTGGTAACAATAACCAATAAGTATTTGAAATCCAAAACATATTAAACGGCAAGCAAATGATACAAGAGGTATAAAATTATCAGTGAGAAGTATAGATACTGACGAAAGTTCCATTGCAGCCGGCATTTCTTGGAAACCCACAGGCCACTCGAGCCAGAAAAGCAGTTTCATCCCCATCCGTGTAGGAGATCACCTGCAGCAGCCTCTCCCTCCTCTCGGCACCCATCTCTGGTATCATGCAGACCTTTGCCTCCAACCTTGCTTCCCATTCATTTTGTTATCCCAGCTCCCAAATCCAGTAGGGATTCTCTGGGAACCCATCAGCCAAGTTTGCCAGAGAAGCAAGGAGTCCAGTGAAGCAGTTAAGATGGAAGTAAGAATCTTAGATGTTGAAGACACAATAAAAGAAATTGATACCCCAGTCAAAGAAAATCTTAAATCTTAAAAACTCATGACACAAAACATCTAGGAAATCTGGGACACTCTGAAAAGACCAAATCTAAGAATAATAAGAATGAAGGAAGGAGAAGAAACCCATGTCAATGGCACAGAAAATATTTTCAATAAAATCATAGAAGAAATTCCCTAACCTAAAAAGAAGATATTTATGAAGATACAAAAATCACACAGAACACTAAAAGACTACACTAGAAAAGAAAGTCTCCTCAGCATATAATTATCAATACACTAAGCATACAGAACAAAGAAAGAATATTAAAGCTGCAAGGGAAAAAGACCAAGTAACACATAAAAGCAGACTTATTAGAATAATAAATAATCATGAGTGAGGTAACCTTGTGGAGGCCCAAAGAGGCCAAAGAGTCAGAGAGTTATTTTTGTCAAGGCTGGCCCCCGACAGTAGCCCAGACCCAGAAATATAAATATGGGATTGTTCACTTATATGTGCGTATTTGCTATTAAGAAAATGATAACCAATTCCATAGAACTGAAGTAAGATATAAAATAAGGAACAAGGTGGAAAAAATAGATCCGCCTATGAAAGGAAAATAAAATAGAATGTTGTAGATTGATTTAGGGGAACTGGAATGGGAGGATTAAGTGGGGAAAGGTAGGGAAGTGTGCGATGAGGGAGGGAATATGGAGACAGCTAAAATTAAGGGTCATTTGAGGAGTAGTATGGAAACCTAATACAGTAGAAGTGTTCTAAAATATTCACATATATGAAGGCAATCTAGATGAACACTCCAAAAAAATAGGGGAGACAGAGTCTCAACTGGACATCTCTTGTCATCCAAAGAAGCTTCTAGTATGAGGAACGGTTCACATCTAATTGACTTGTTGGCCAGAGGAGTACATTGAGAACACCAAAACCACACAGGCTTTTGTGGAGAGTATAGCTTGCTCATCAGAAACTGACGGCAAAGCCCTATTGCTACACAACTCAGTGAATATGGAGAAGTGGAGTTGTTGTCTACACAGAGCCTTCATTCCTATATGCTAGCATCTTTGCTGCAGGAAGGTACTCTGCATGCTACCAAAGGAGAACCGTAAACCCAAACACAATCATGAGCTCTTTGACCCACAATGGTGTCCTGCCTGCAAGATATGCTAGTGCATTGGTGGCATAAACTTGTGGGACCAACCAACCAATATGTGATTTGACTTCAGGACCACTTCATGAAACGGAACCCATACCTGACACAGCCCAGAGACCTAGGGCAAAACCAAATATGATTGGAAAAAAATATCAATGAAATGATTCCTAACAATATTCTTCTGCACTCATAGACTGGTGCCTATCCCAGCTATTATCACAGATGCTTCATGCAGCAACTGATAGGTTCAGATGCAGAGACCCACAGCCAAACATTAGGCAGACCATGAGAAATCCTGTGGAGGAGGGGGAAGATGGATTGTAGAAGAGAAAGGGGTCAAGGACACCAGGAAAACATGACCCACAGAATCAATTTCTCTCTATTGTACTCCACAGGTCCTTCGCATATATATTTTGGCTTCCAGTTTAGTGGTTTTTTTATGGGATTCCTGAGTGCATGAATGAATGGGTCTCTGCATTTCTATCTGTTTCTTGTGTCTTTCCTATGATCCTTTTTCCTTCTGTATTTTTTGTACTTTTCTGATATGGTAGCTTTTGTTTTATCTCAATTTTATTATTATTCCTTAGAAGCCTGGTTTGTTTTCTAATGAGAAGCAGAAAGAGTGTGGATCCAGATGGGAGGGTAGGTGGGTAGTAACTGTGAGGAAGGGAAGCTATAATCAGGATATATTGTGTATCACATGGAAGCTATTTTCAATGAAAATAAAAGAGGGAGCTCATCTCTAGAGACTTGTGTGCTGTGCCAGAAAGTGACACTGCTACCCTCTCTGATAACTTAATAGCACTTACAGCAAAGGAGAAATATTTTGTTTAGATTTAAATGTAATTATTGGGCATTCATATATTATAAAACATTAAATGTTTTAGTGATCATTTTTCATTGCTGAGACTTATTTCACTAATCACAGTTTTTTTTGAAGCTGGATAAGTTGATTTATTAAGACACAGACACAGGCATAAAACTGTTCATATAGTATCAGAGTGTATAAAGCAATATTGGCTCAAAATGTTAGTTGAACCCACTTAAAGCACTATTAATACTTAGAGTTTTTGGTAGATAAATGTAAAACAGATTTTAGGTCACATGATAATTTCCTTCATTCATTTTTCAGACCCTTCCGTATTTTTTATTACCACATTTTCACACCTATACCTTTGACAAGGTTTCTTTATAGCCTTAACTGCAAATGAAAATGGTATCAGAAGCAGACTTAGAAAAGATCATTTTGAGTGAGGCAATTCAGACTCAGAATGACAAATATCACATGTTCTCTTTCATCTGAGCTCCTAGCTACAAATCTTCAGCAGTAAGTATATCCAGGAGTAATGACAGAAAGCAGGAAATTAAGAAGATACCATTTCCAGCGGTGGGGAACAATGGAGAAAGATGGAGGAAGAATAGAATAGATGTGATTTAATGGGGGAAATGAAAGAAAAGGGAGCCTCTAATTAGGTAGGGAAGAGAGAGATATAAGAAGAAAAAACTGAGGATAAAATAACATTAAGGATGTCTGGGAAAACGTCATAAGAATCATACTATTAATTATCTATCTAAAATACTTTTGATAAATATGAATATTTGTATAAACATTCATATATAATTTGATTGGATATTTCTCTCTTGCTGACAATACTGCAAGTGTAAAAATAGTCTAACACAAAACATCCAAATCAAGGCATGAGAAGCCTTCTTTTGGGATATTGGTCAGGGTTGTCTAAGAGACCTCCAAAACATTGTATGCTATTGTTATTTCCCTTGATTGGTCCACAGAGGTAGAAGGTAAGAACGTATTGCTGAAGACACAATGTGCTTGAGACGTGGAGCCTAGAGGCCCCTCCACGAGGACCGGTTTCATGCAACCAGAAGGTATCATATAAGCCTCCAAGGGAGGGAAGCAACCAATAACCCTGCTTAGGTATGACACCTATGAACCACAACAAAACATGACATGATAACCCAAGTTAGATGTATCCATACCATGGCCATAAGCAATATCTTTCTTATTGTACTTAAGACCCACACAGCAACAGGGAAATCATATCTGGTACTGAAAGCAAATACAAGGATGATGGAGTCATGAATCTTAGAGAAGAACCCTTAACTGCCACTGTACTAATCCCTAAATACATTCTAAATATTTGCCCTTATATCCACAGATAAGTGTGGTCCTCATACCATATCAAGAAAACTTCTCTTTGCGACAGATGTGGAGCTTTACAGAAAGCCACACCTGATCAAAATGCATATATGTGGAACCCATTCAGATATATCTACAATACAACACCCCACCTAAAGTTGAAGAATCATTGCAGAAGAGAGGTTGGAAAGACTGTAAGAGCCAGAGGATAACAAAGTTTCCTGTGAGATTGTCTGAAGTCACACCCTTATGCCTGAAGTCACATCCATAAGATCTCACCAACATGACTACCTAAACATGCAGGTGATTATTGCAGTTCACAAGGTTCACAGCTGAGTTGGACTATAGAGGACTCACCCTCTGCATTTCCCAGTAGAGTAGTGTATATCACCTTCCAGTACCATGTAATATAAATACAAACTTCTCAGTCTACATGAAGCAATTTTTATGTGTATAAGTTTTCAGGGCTGACCATTTGGTATTGTTTAACCAGTTAGTGTGCTCTTCCCTGGAGAAGACTATTTATTCTGATGGCAACATCTCTATAGATTACATAATTTCTTATTTTTACATTTTACATATTTATTTTGTATGAGTTCACATTGAGGCACACGTGTGGAGGTCAGAGAATAATTGGAAAATTTGATTGTCTCTTTCACCATGTGGTCTCTGGGGATCAAACTTGGGTTATCAGGTTTGGTGCAGGTAATTTTATCCCCTGAGCCATCTTGTAGTCCCCATGATTTAATTCTTTATGTAGAAATAAACAAGTATATAAACCTCATTATTATGCAAATTTACTTAAATTTTTAATAAATGTTAACATGATTTTTATAACAAAATTATTTTTAAATGAATTTCCTTTTGCTTTATTATCAGTCAATATTTTATTAATATACCTACAACATATATTTCTATTCCTGGGGTCATGTAAAAGTTTTGCATGTAAAAAGAGTAACATGTGGAAAATAATTAAACAGCCCTGATTTATAAGATGGTTCTTATAGAAGTAGGTGACTTCTGTGGATATGCGAAATTCTCTTAGCAATGTTTGAAGTGGGAGATATTAGAGTATAGGGAGAGGTTCAAGTGAGTCTCTTAGTTCTTCTAGTCCTTTGTTACCAAGAACATGATGATGCATGGTAGAAACCAGAGAACGGCTTGAGGAGTTAGTTCTCTCTTTCTACCTTGTCGGTCCATGGGGTAGAATTCAACTCACCATCTTCAGCAACAAGTGTCTCTACCACTGAGCCACCTCACTGTCCCTGGAAGCTTCACTTATCCTACCCGAAACAGGGAGTGGGGGATTAATGCTACCACTTTCTATAGCCAGGATTGGACATGTTTAACATTTATTATTGTTATTATTATTCATTTTTCAATTTATGAATAGCCATATGAATCTTTACATAGTGTTTTAGTACTATGCACTGTAATAAGGCTATTATTATTTCCAAAACTTAGTTTCTTAATTCTCAAAATTATGTCCAGATCAATATTCTTTCTATATTAAAGTTAAATTAATTCCTCTAAAACAAAAATAAAATAGCAATTTTAACAGAATTTTACGATTTATTTTGTTTGAGTGTTTACCTGAATATGTGCCTGGAACACACAGAGGCCCAAAGAGGGCACTGGATTCATTGGTACTGGTTATAGTGAGCTGTCATGTGCTAGGAACCAAACTTAGGCCTTCTGTAAGAACAGAAAACACTTAGCTGTGGAGCCATCTCTCTACTACCACAAATGTTTCTGATAATAAAAAAAATTAATGCATCCCTAGTATTTAAGTATTCATGAAGACTGTTCTCTAGGCCTTAAAAAGACATTGGGAAGATAAATAATTTATTCAAGATCCATAACTAATGATAGCAGTGCCTGGATTCAAGCAACAAGTGTCTGGTTCTTTGATCATAAGCTTTCAGTCCAGAAATTTCATTTTGAGATAGTGTGAGGTAAATACTCTCCATGAACTGTATTTTTTAAAACTATGAAATATCTTGGATACATCCTCATCATTTTTTCTTGTTAATAAGCATCTTGGCCTATTTTCTGTTCCTAATGTGTAGTACTGCAGACTTTGTTTTAGCTTAGGGTTTTGGTTGACAGTATAGGGGAGTGTGTGTGTGTGTGTGTGTGTGTGTGTGTGTTTACATATTACCCTTAAATATAAACCTCCTGATAGGTTTGCCATGCTCCAGTGGATGTCCCCATAACGATGAATATATGGGCAACAGAAATTGTACTTGATGGGTTAATGAAGGAAAAATAAGAGGATACAGTTGTTATGGGGAGAGTGGAAGTGGATTTGGAGGTAGTTATAGGAACGGATAAGGTGTAGACGCTATCAAAATACACGGAATGAAACTCTCAATGAATAAAAATATCTAAGTGCAATATTATCTATTAAGTTTTACTCTGCTTATTCTAAATGTTTTATGATCATATGCATCTCCCATATTTGGAGAAAATGTCTACCAATACAGGATATTCTATTGGATTACATTGATGTATAAATTTCTCCTTTGATTTCTTCTCCTTTCTCTCTTCTGTTTTAGTCATCACGTTTTTATTAAGCAAATGTTAGATTTTAATGGGTCAGATCACTTGTATTATTACCTATTACTGACTTCAAGGCTGGTGCTAGCATGGGAGTTGAAGTCATGGGTTCCTACCCCTATATGGTGTGGTATTGGAAAGTGATGGTTGCTGGGAGAGAAAGAGTTAACCACGCTCCAGTGGATGGCCCCACATCCGTGTTCATATCAGCAGTGATAAATGAACTTTGGGTTATGTATTTAAAAAGGGCATGAACTCATGAGGGAAATGTGTTGGAGAAAGGGAATGGGGTGGCTATGGATTAGGGACACATTGAATAAATGTACATAAATCCAAAAAATAAATAAAAATTGAAAACTGCTGATATGCCTAATGACCTATTTAGTCTCAATGATTCATGACTTGCTTTAGTTAAAAAGTTCACATTTGTGAAATGGTGTAAGTATATTGGTAAATTACACGCACTAATATGAGACAAAATAGGAGAGGTCTCATCTCCAAGAAAGGATTGTTTTCTATGTTTCTGTATATTAAGCCCAGGTGACCTTATGTAAAACCTCTACCACGTCTAGCCTTCAGAATGAAGTGAAAAGAGAGTGGCAATCCAGACTAAGAGCTACTGAGATACCGAGTGTCAGATACAGCCACTGCTGAAATGCTTTGATAGGTAGTAATATATGCCAGAATTTCATCGCCACAGGCTACTGTCCCCCTACTTTTGCAACTGCTGTTGTCGCTGCATTCACCATCCTTCCTAATGCTGCATCTTCTACTACTATTGTGTAAGACTCTCTGTTCTATCAACTGCCACTGTCACTAATCTAGTAGACAAAAATCCCTTGAGGTTTGACAAAAGCCTCTTTAAAGTTTTCTTTTCGCCTCCTAAAATGCTGGTAATGCACACTTCTATCTTCTCTTGCAGTTTATGATCAGACAGTCCCAACACACACGAGCTGTTTGCTGAAGCAAGTATAAACCTTGGTGTTGACTGCAAAAACAGTGACGGACTGTAGAAATTCTGTGATCCTCTGTAGCTGTGCTCTGCCTTCAGAAGACTAACCTCTTTGCCTATGTAAGTTTCATTTATTGTATTCTCAGATAGTTGATTCGGGATCTCTCTCTCTCTCTCTCTCTCTCTCTCTCTCACACACACACACACACACACACACACACACACACACACACACACACACTACCTCCCTTGTTCCCAGCTACAAGCATCAATGATTCTTTGGTGATGCCGCTTTGCCGTTTTATGATTTTTATCTCAGACTGAATAGCTAGAACTACTGGCTGACCTGGTAAAACTAAAAGCTGTTAACACTCAGAGCTCAAAGCTGGAAGCATCAAAAAGAAATGTACCTCTTAATTTCTGTTTAAATTGAGCAAAAGAACCCTTAGTTGATAGGTAAAAACATCTTTTCAATAAACAATGATATAATATTCATTTTGACTGATACAATATTAGGTAAAAGAAAGTTACGGTTCATCCTTGATATCCATTTGGATTTCCACATGCACAAAGAAACTTATTTGAGTGGAATATGGATGACACGTAGCAAACGTTTTATTTTCTCTTCATTCAGGTTTTCATAAAAATATTTAGTTAATTATAAAAATTCAGTATAAAATATTCAAATACAACCACAGAGAAATTTATGAACCACTAGAAAAATGAAGGAATAGAAAATAATATAAAATATTAAAAACACATTTCAAATAAATATAAGAATAAATGGGGCATGATGTTATCTCAGATTTGAAGGATTATGAAGTTTTGATGAGGATATAGCACTTGATCTTGAAAAAGATAAAGACCTTTCCTACATGAGAAAGGAACCATCTTAAGAAACAGAACATCCTGACATAGTCCGGAACATATCAGGATCAAAGGTCAATTTCTTTTGCTAGTTACAAAGATATGAGTTGTCTACCAAATACTTGATACTGATTGATAATTGGAAAAAGTCCATTTCTGAGGTTTTATTGATTTTGTTTTTTTTTACTTGAATGTTGAGTGCTTGTTGTATTTTTTTCTTTTTTTTATTGATAAAAGGAGAATAAAAAAAAAATTTCCACCTCCTCCCGGCCTCCCATTTCCCTCCCCCTCCTCCCACTCTTCTCCGCCTCCTCCCACCCTTCTCCCCCTCCCCCCACTCTCTCCCCCTCCCTCTCCAGTCCAAAGAGCAGTCAGGGTTCCCTGCCCTGTGGTAAGTCCTAGGTCCTCCCCCCTCCGTCCATATCTAGGAAGGTGAACATTCAAACTGGCTAGGCTCCCACCAAGCCAGCACATTGCGTAGGATCAAAACCCCGTGCCATTGTCCATGGCGTCTCATCAGCCCTCATTGTTCGCCATGTTCAGAGAGTCCAGTTTTATCCCATGCTTTTTCGGTAACAGTCCAGCTGGCCTTGGTGAGCTCCCAGTAGATCAGCTCCACTGTCTCAATGGGTGGGTGCACCCCTCGTGGTCCGACTTCTTTGCTCATGTTCTCCCTCCTTCTGCTCCTCATTGGGACCTTGGGAGCTAGGTCCAGTGCTCCAGTGTCGGTCTCTGTCTCTATCTCCATCCATCACCAGATGAAGGTTCTATGACGATATGCAAGATATTCGTCAGTATTGCTCTAGGATAGGGTCATTTCAGGTTCCCTATCCTCAGCTGCCCAAGGAACTAACTGGGGACCTCAGCTTGGGCACCTGAGAGCCCCTCTAGGGTCAAGTCTCTTGCCCACCCTAAAGTGGGTCCCTTAACTAAGAATTGTGGTTCCGTGCTCCCCTATCCAACCTTCCTTTATCCCAATCCTCCTGTTTCCCCAAGTCCCCCCCTCCTTCCCTTCTATCTTTTCTCTCCCCATCTCCCCTTACCCCCATCCCACCCCACCCCCAAGATCCCACTTTTCTCCCCGGCAATTTTGTCTACTTCCCTTAGCCAAGAGGATAACTATATGTTTTTCCTTGGGTTCACCTTCTTACTTAGCTTCTTTAGGTTCACCTATTGTAGACTCCGTGACCCCTATTTATGGCTAGAAACCAATTATGAGTGAGTACATCCCATGTTCATCTTTTTGGGTCTGGGATACCTCACTCAGGATAGTGTTTTCTATTTCCATCCATTTGCATGCAAAATTCGAGAAGTCATTGTTTTTTACCACAGCGTAGTACTCTAGTATGTATATATTCCATACTTTCTTCATCCATTCTTCCATTGAAGGGCATCTATGTTGTTTCCAGGTTCTGGCTATTACAAATAATACTGCTATGAACATAGTTGAACAAATGCTTTTGTCATATGATAGAGCATCTCTTGGGTATATTCCCAAGAGTGGAATTGCTGGGTCCAGGGGTAGGTTGATCCCGAATTTCCTGAGAAACGGAAACACTGACTTCCACAGTGGTTGCACAAGATTGCATTCCCACCAGCAATGGATGAGGGTACCCCTTCCTCCACAGCCTCTCCAGCAAAGGATATCCTTGGTGTTTTTGACTTTAGCCATCTGACAGGTGTAAGATGATATCTCAAAGTTGTTTTGATTTGCATTTCCCTGATTGCTAAGGAAGTTGAGCACGACCTTGTGTCTTTTGGCCATTTGAACTTCTTCTGTTGAGAATTCTCTGTTCAGTTCAGTGCCCCATTTTTTAATTGGGTTAATTAGCATTATAAAGACGCACTGATCAAAGAAAACAGCAAGTCCAACAAACTATTGATTTTGTTTTGCATGTGCATGTTTTGCCTGCATGTATATCTGCGAAGCATGTGCTTGCAGTACCCACAGAGGCCAGCAGAGGTCATTGGAAATTGGTAAATCACAATGTGGGTGCTGCAAACCAAACCTGGGTTCTCTGAAAAGGGAACCTCTGCCCTTAATCTCTGAGTTATCTCTCTAGGACCCTTAAAAAGTACTTTAGATGTGTGTAAGGATGGAGGCTCCCAATGTGGAAACTTTTATTAACTTATTTTAACAGATACATTAATGTTTGCAGTAAATTAACAGAAAATACAGTTTTCACATATTCTCTTACATACAAAAAAATCTCTATAACATCTTTTGTTGGTTTATGATGATAGCAAATATCGTCCAATATTAGTACACTGTTATGAAGGAAAATTCAAAGTTCATATAAAACGATGTGTAAAGCAGGACTGAAAACTGAATCCTGGGCCACAGATATGGTAGGCAAGTACCCTATCACCGAGTTGTAACCACAGCCCTTTTGTTATTTTTAATTTTGACATAATCTCACAGCGTTTCTCTGTTTGTTCTTAAACTTGAGATCTTGGTTCAGCTGTGTAAGTAGCTAAGATTACAAGCTTGTAGCACCAGGCCCACTTGAGGTAATGTCTTTGAGTTGCATAATTTTGGAGGAGAATTTCTAAATGCATTATGACATGTGTCTAACATAGAGAACAGTTTTATCGTAACATAGAGAGTAGTTTTACTACTCTAAGACTCCCGTATTGTTATTATCCCTTCTCAATTATTACTTGCTCCTTGACAGTTATTCTAAATCAGGAATGGGCAGTAGATTTTGCCAGGTTTTTCCCTTCATCTATTTGATAAGTTGTGTACGTTTTTTTTACCCTTTGTCTACTGATACAATGGGATATACTGATCGATTTTTGAATGCTGAAATAACTTCTCATACTTGCAATAAGTCTGGTTAGATTACGTTGCTAAATTTATTTGGCTAATATTTTATTAAGGGATTTTGCATCTGTGTTTGAGATATAACTCAGTAGTTTCTTTTCTTGTATCTGTGTCTTTTTGTTTAATATGATGCTGTCATCAAAGAATGAGTAAGTAGGCCTCAACAATGTTAGATTTGGAGAGAACAGATCATAGAAAAATAATGAGATTGTTCCTTTTATGTTTTGTAAAATTACTAGTGAACACATTAATGAACAAGTGCTTAGTGTTAGGAAGGTACTAATCATTGATTTAGTCTCTTTAATAGAAATGGGCCTATTCAGATTATGCGTTTTTCATGATGTGAGTTTTAACACATTATGTCTTGCAAGAAACCAGACCCTTTTAAGTTATCAAGTTTGTGGTTATAGATTTGTAAAAAATAACATTTTATTATTAACTTATTATATTTTTGTTATTATTTATTTGCCCCTTTCCCTTATTGTGATTAATTTGGTTAGATGTTTAGCAGTTTTATTGACTTTTTTGTCAAGATACCAGTTTTTACTTTTATTGATTTTCTTGTTGCTTTTCCTGTTTTAATTTCAATGATCTCTGCACTAATTTTTATTGTTTATTTTCTGCTCACTTTGAGTTTGATTTTATAAATTTTCTTAGTCTGAAAGCATAATTGCTTTTAAATCATTTTTTCATATCTATCTAGTACCCCTTTTCTTTCTTTCATACTACTAATTTTTAATTCATAGATTTTATTTTTATAAAATATTTTAAATTTTTCTTGATACATTAACTTATACATTATTTAGATGTGCTAAATATTTTGAGATGTCTTAATTTTCTCAATTATTGGCTTCTATTTTAATTCTTTTATGGTCTTCACATTCTTTTAAATTTACTAAGTATATTTTATGAAATGAGTATGTTTTATGAAACCTGTGGTGGTTTGAATAGGAGTGTGTTGGGATCAGTGAGACCCCAGATCCTGAATTTCTTGTAATCCCCTGATCTGAGTGCCTACAGCTGCTCTGAGCACGAGACCTTCAGGAGTCCTGATGGCAAGAGAGTGGTTTCTGGTGGGTTTGGCTGGGGTGTGGCTATCTCTATATAATCTGCCCCTGAACATAATAAAGGCATTCTTGGGGAATTCAAGGATGACCCGTGTTGCTGTCTCTCTGTCTGTGTGTGTGTCTGTGTATTTTAACATCCAGCCCCTTTGCCCGAAGCTCGGTAACTGGGGAATAGATCACCAAGCGCAGACACGGGGGTGCGGTGTGCAGCAGGAGTGGCCCCCATAGGCTCATGTATTTGAATACTTAGTCAGCAGCGAGTGGCTCCACTCAACAGGTATTAGTAGATAAGACCTTGCTGGAGTACATGTGGCCTTCTTGGAGGAATTGTGTCCTTGGCAATTGCCTTTGGTATTTCAAATGCTCAAGCCAGGCCTAGGGTCTCTCTCTCTCTTCTTGCTGCCTTCCCATCCAGATGTAGAACTCTCAGCTTCTTTTCAGGCACCATGTCTGCCTGTTCACCACATTGCTTCTACCACAATAATAATGGGCTGAACCTCTGAACCTGTAAGCAAGATAGCGTATTTATTTATTTATTTATTTATTTATTTATTTATTCCATTTAGTGGAGAAATATAACTGAAGGTTTCTTTCCTGCCCATCAGTTCCCAAATATCCACTCTGAGGCTTAATATTAATTAAAAACTGTTTGGCCTATTAGCTCAGGCTTATTATTAAGTAACTCTTACAACTTAAATCAACCCATTCTATTATTCTATTGTCATGTGGCCATGGTGTTATTTCACATCTTGCTTTTCTGGAGACTACTGGCATCTCCCTGATCCCATCTTCTTTTTCCCTTATCTTTGCTTAAATCTCCTACCTGGCTATATTATGCCTGACTATTGGCTAAATCAGCTTCTTTGCTAACCAATGGTATTAGATCATATTCACAACATACAGAAGGGCATCTCACATCAAAGGAGTTGTGGCATGTGGTAGGCAGAAAAGGAAAACTTATGGGGGTCAATTATCTCCTTCTATGTGGGTTCCATGGATTGAACTCAAATTATCAGGCTTAACAGAAGCCACCTTTACCTGCTAAGGCCTCAAATAAACTTCTTTGATAAATTTCCTTCTTATGAAGGATGTTAAACCTAAAGTTAATACTCCTCTCTCATGACTCTCTCTAATATTAAAACATTTTAATTAAATATATTCATTTTATTTTATTTGTATATTTTGCCTATTGGTATGTATGTATACTGCATCTGTGTTTTGTTCCCAAAATGGTGAGGGGAAGGCATTCCCTTATCCTTTACAGAAAAGCATTCCTTTTTAAATTTAAAATAAGGTTTATTTTAAAAACAACCAGCTGAGTTTTGTTTTGTTACACACTTACATATCATCTACCTTTCAATTAATATATTTAAACTATAGCACATGAAATCATTTTAATATAGTTATAGTAATGCATGTATCATCTATAACTAGTTCCTATTTGTTGTCTTTTACTTTATGCATTTGCTAAGAGATTATTGCTGTTGTTCTTTTGAAGTGAGGTCTCATGATGCCCAACAACACTTGAATTCAGTATGTAGTTTGTCGGAGCCCACAGAACTGGATCCATTCCACTTTTACTAAAAGTCAGAGAGTTCAGGCCTAGTCTTGTTCCTTTAAGGTTATTGACAGGAGATTTAATGTTAAGTGTGACTACTAACAGGATGTCTTTACTTAGTGTGTGGTTACTTGGTGTTTTGAGTGTTAAGATGGCCCACAGAAGTGTATCCATCTTCCCTTGAATAAAGGTCAGAGAGTTTAAGCCTATTCTCGCTTCTTCAAGGTTATTGACAGGCAATTTGACTTAAGGTGAGGCTACTAACAGGATATCTTTTTTTTAATTTATTTATTTATTAAGGATTTCTGCCTCCTCCCCACAACCGCCTCCCATTTCCCTCCCCCTCCCCCGATCAAGTCACCCTCCCTCATCTGCTAGAAGAGCAATCAGGGTTCCCTGACCTGTGGGAAGCCCAAGGACCGCCCACCTCCATCCAGGTCTCCTAAGGTGAGCATTCAAACTGCCTAGGCTCCCACAAAGCCAGTACATGCAGTAGGATAAAAAACCCATTGCCATTGTTCTTGAGTTCTCAGTAGTCCTCATTGTCCTCTATGTTCAGCTAGTCCGGATTTATCCCATGCTTTTTCAGACCCAGGCCAGCTGGCCTTGGTGAGTTCCCGATAGAACATCCCCATTGTCTCAGTGTGTGGGTGCGCCCCTCGCGGTCCTGAGTTCCTTGCTCGTGCTCTGTCTCCTTCTGCTCCTGATTTGGACCTTGAGATTTCTGTCCCGTGCTCCTCTGTCTCTGTCTCCTTCCATCGCCTGATGAAGGTTAATATTCATGAGGATGTCTATGTGTTTGTCGTTGGGTTCACCTTCTTACTTAGCTTCTCTAGGAACATGCATTATAAGCCCAATGTCCTTTATTTATGGCTAGAAACCAAATATGAGTGAGTACATCCCATGTTCCTCTTTTTGGGTCTGGCTTACCTCACTCAGGATAGTGTTTTCTATTTCCATCCATTTGTATGCAAAATTCAAGAAGTCCTTGTTTTTTACTGCTGAGTAATACTCTAATATGTATATATTCCATACTTTCTTCATCCATTCTTCCATTGAAGGGCATCTAGGTTGTTTCCAGGTTCTGGCTATTACAAACAATGCTGCCATGAACATAGTTGAGCATATACTTTTCTAACAGGATATCTTGACCTGGGGTATGGTTATTTGGTGTTTTAGGTATTAAGATCATAATCACTTTGTTTGTTCCTTATATCATGATTAAAAAATCTTTTGCTTCCTTCCCCTCTTTTGGATTGGGATATTTAAAGATCATAAGGAATAAACACAAGCGCATTCAATATTCACTGGGTTGTCCTACTGATTCTAGCCTATGTCTCTATATTTATTTTGTATCTGTTTTATTCTGCCTAATATTTCTAATTCACACATCCCTATCCTGGAACGTATGAACCCATGGAGGCTGGACCCCAGCAGTAGTAGAGGATGATTTTGAATTTCTGAACCTGCTATTTTCACTTTCCAAGTGCTGGAATTACAGACATATATTACCATATTCTGCCACCTTTACTGGTTTTTATTGAGCATTTTACGTGACAATATTTCCTATCCTATCTTACAATATCAGTTTTACATTTAAAACCTTTAGTAGATTTCACAGAGTTTGCAATGTGCATCTAAAACTAATTCAAGGGTACTTTATAATAACACTATATTGTTGTTTCATGGATAGGACAAATAATACTTTACAGTATTTCTATGTCTTACTTTCATTCTTGTTACAGAGTGATTTCCTCCAAGACTGAAATATTCTATCTCCCAGGGAAGCTCCTTAAACTAGAAGGTAAGCAACCCAAAATAGCTTCAGAAAGTCCCTGAGAGTGACCAGATTCACTAGGCATCCCCTCTCTCCAAGAGTAAGCAACAAAGAGATCTGAAATTCACTTTCAGATGATCCAAAGGACAAAGAAGACTCTTAGACAAGCCAAGCTTTAAAGAAGATTCTAAGAGGAGACCACCTGACTAGAAGAAGCAGAAACTAGCTGGGCTGCCTTGAAGAGGTTTAGATAAACTCGGGCATTTGAAAAAGACACTCTCCAACTTGCTGAGCTGTAGGCTGTGATGTGTGCTCCAGGTTCCCACTTTTTGTAAGCCGTCTCCCATGCTGGGGTGGGCATTGGCGATATAACTGCCTTTGAATCATTTCTTCTCCTGTAAGTAACTCTTCACTCAAATTCCTGTAAGTAAGCCCAATAAAATTATTGGTTCCTCAAGTTATGTGGTATGTATACTTTTGTCTGTTGTAGGGTCCCTATCTAGAGTGAGTGGACATGTATTGTGTCTTCCCAGGAAAACTCTTGTCATATAATATAATTGACACCAAAATAGAAAATTGACAGGAGAAAGATGTACTGAGGAGAAATGAGTGCATGGTCCTGCTTATGGATAGCAAGGCATGTAACTGAGGGTGAGCCGGATGAAAGCGGAACATCTGTCGGGGATATTCTGATAAGTTGTGCTTTCCTGTATGATGTGTGCTAATGTGCCTTTGTGGTATAACAGAGCTTGCATAGTTCTTTTTATGGGTAATGAGGCATACAAACAAGTAAGGCTGAGCCATCAGGATTAGAAGTGTCTGTGGGATGAATCCCAGGATGGCAGTGTTTGTCTATGTAGTATTGGTGGCATGCCTGCTTGCTAAGTGAGGTCCACCATGTAAATATGGAGATACTCTGAAAACCGTTAAAGATTTAGAGGAAATTTTGCAGTCCTTGAGATTAGTGTACAAGAATTGAGACTGCCTGCAAGCAGTGGTCAGGGTTATCTGGCTAATGTGTGTAGTTAGAAGTACATCTGAAGCTGAGAAGAAGGCCAAGCAAGAACTTGTTTGCTTAAAGGCACAATTGTAACAAGAAAGGGAGATGCAGTTGGCATTCTTTGTGTTAGCCTTTGATCTAGCAAGTAAATAGAAGGAAAAAACTGTGGCAAAAGCCATCGATGATATCCTGCAGGTCTGAACTTTAGTAGACATGGAGGGAAAAATCTGTGACGCAGTAAACAGATTAGAGTCTTAAAAATGGTCCCATACAATAAACTGTGATAATCAGGAAATACTTAGCACTTGATTGCTAGAATTAGGGAAGACTTTTAAACAAGTAATGAAAGCTTGTCACAACCTGGCTTGTCAAGCTATAGGATATGGCAGTTGATGGGAATGATCTGACTGCTATGGAGGCAGAAAAACTGAAAATAAACTACCTATCACTCCTCAAGGCAGAAGCTACATAATCAAAGACAATATGAGGGAAATCAGTCCCTCTCTGAGAAAACTGGTTTATCAGAGCCATTAGGCACACTTGCTTATCTCCATCTAAAATCCCCATAAATGTCCAGGAATGGAGCACAATAGAGGAGGAACAGACACTAAATATTGAGGGAACTAGGAATAAGAGAAACTGTGTTTGAGGCCCAGCTCACAGAACATAGAACTGTGTTCACAGAGGTGTTAAAGAATAGGTTGATCCAAACAGGGCAGTGGTGGTGCATACCTTTAATCCCAGTACTCGGGCGGCAGAGGCAGGCAGATCTCTGTGAGTTCGAGGCCAGCCTGGTCTACAAGAGCTAGTTCTAGGACAGCTAGGACTATTACACAGAGAAACCTTGTCTCAGAAAAAAAGAATAGGTTGATTCAACAAGGACCTCAAGGCTGCTGTAGAGCTCTAACAACTGTGCTGAGCCTTTGTTGGGGTTAGAACTATAAAATGCAGAAAAGGCTTTGGTAGATCTCAGTGACATAGATCAGCAAGTAAAGACAGTTGAGAAAGTGAGAGAGCAACCTAGAGGAAAGAAAAAGGCAAAGCGGAGGAAGAGGTCTATCTGGGTTCCTCAAAGACAAATCTAGCAATATTTATGTTCAGCCAGAGTTGTTAAGGGAAAAATTATAGAAAGCCAAATTATGTGCTCACCTTCGGGAAGGCTTTAAAACCTGAGTAACAGTACTCAGAAGACATCTGTGATAGAACAATACAAGTGAACAAGATCAACTCTATCCTAGGGGTGAGTAATTTCCCCTCAGACTAAGAAAGGTACATTTTCCTTGAGTTAGAAGATATGTTGGGGGGTTGCCTTGTCAGGGCCTCCCTCAACAGCCAGGTGAAGTGGCAACAGCTAACCACTACAACTTAACCACAATACAAACCCAGGAAGCCAGGAAGTATAGCAAGGAAGTGCAGGGCCATGTTTATCTTTTGCCCTGAGTAGGTCTGGGCAGATTAATTCAGGCCTGCTGAGTTCATCAGACCTGGAGAAATGTAGAGAGGCTCCATGGAAGAGTTCCTGGATATAGAAATGTAATGGCTCAGAGAGCATGACAAAGGATTATGGGGAGCAAATTAAGTCAGTGCCACCCGTCTTAGTCACTGCTTTATTGCTATGAAGAGACACCATAAACAAGGCAAGTCTTAAAAAGCGTTTCTTGGGAACTTACAGTTTCGATCCATTATCCTCATTGTGGAGTAAATGAGACCTACATCTGGATCCAGGGTGAGAGAGAGAGAGAGAGAGAGAGAGAGAGAGAGAGAGAGAGAGAGAGAAATAGAGATAGAGACTGGACCTCAAAGCCCACCCCCAGTGACATACTTCATTGAACAAGGCCACACTTCCTAATCCTTCTCAAATAGTTCCACTTCCTAATGACTAAGCATTCAAATATATGAGCCTGAGGGGGACGTTCTTATTCAAATCACCATACCTCTTATCCATGCTTTATACTCAATCTTGATCTGTAGCGGAAACAATTGATAGAAACAGATGGAACCTTTTCATTTTGTATTAACTTTGCTTACATTTTAGCATCTTCTTAGTTATGAGCTTCTGGTGTCATCTGACACTTGCTCAAAACATATGACAAATTTGAGAGTGTTTTTTACCAAGGTTATCTTTGTAACCCCAGTATTTGTTATGGGAGGATAGCTCAGGATGTTGTCTTGTCCTGCCCACCCTTTGGAAAATTTTTGTTATGTCAGTGGAATAATGCTAATTTTTTAGTGTTTTTCAGATTTGGAAAGCAGCCTTTGGAGAGAGAACCATATACAATGTTATTTCCACCTCCTTTACAACTCTTCTGTGGCTAGGTTAAGGGAAAAAAAATAAAATGGTACTCAACATGGGTGAAAAAAGGACACTTCTAGAGACCATAAATGTTATTGAATTAAGACAGCTATGGTAGCACACATCTTTAATTCCAACACTTGGGAGGCAGAGGCAGGTAGATTTCTATGAGTTTGGGGTCAGCCTGGTCTATAGAGCGAATTCAGAACATCCAAGGCTATAGAGAAAAACCCTGTCTCACCTCCACCCAAATTACTGAAGGAAAACCCCAATACCAGGGATAACTTACCTCCTGGTATCTTGACCAGGGAAGCCCTTGAGGCCCGACAAATCATGCAGGTTATTGCTACTGCTATTGGTTGCAAGCCAGTACTAGACAGTAAGACCCTATTACTAAAGACTATGCTTTGTAGGACATGGAGAAATTAAGCTAGGACGGAACTGGAATCTCCTACCCTACTGGTTGGCTTTCATGCTCCAAAGGGGGCATGTAGACTGCTGGTTGAAAGCTGCCACCAACATTCTTGCTTGGCTGTGGATCCCACATGCTAAAACATTGACATGCCAGGTTGATGTGCCTATGCGTGTAATACTGACTTTGCTATCATGGGTAAGAGCAGCAGCCTTGTGATTGAATTTGAGGCCTGCTCCACATCTGCTACTGTAAACCAGGACAAAAACGTATGCCTGGAAAGGTCATGGGCCCATGGAAGAACAAACTTTTATGGTTTTACTAGATGACTGTTATGTGCCTGTCAATCTGCCTCCTAAACTTGGGTGTTTCCACTTATAGACCACCATCATTGACAGCATCAGTTCATAACCACTGATACAGTTTCGTACAACAAATGACTGTGGCTGTGGCCTTGTGGTCTAATCATTAGTTATATGTGAAGACCTATAGTCACCTCCTCCAATGTTCAGAGATAATTCTGGAAGAGGGCATGAAAAGAATGTATTACTGAGCCAGGCATAGTGATGCATACCTTTAATCCAATACTTGAGAGCCAGAGGCAGGAGGATCTACAGAGTGAGTTCCAGAACAGCCATAGGGCTGTTAAACCCTGTCTTGAAAAAAAAAAATTAAAAAAAAAATAAATGTGATACTCAGAGGAAAGGGTGGAGTTTGTATAGTAGTTTCCTACAGATTGAAACATTCCATCCTACAGGGAATCTCCTTAAGACCAAATGTTTCATCTTTCTTTTTATGTTATTCATCTATTTGTACATGTTTTCCACTTTGTCTTAAAGGTCTTAGCAGTACTAATACAAGCTACTTTAAACTCCTAGTTTGGTCCTTGTAAACTTCTGTGATCTATGAGCCTAGCTGTGATGTCTTTTTTTCAGACTCCTGTTTTGTCTTTTCTTATCTCTTGCATATTTTTTGCTTAAAACCAAAGTAATAAATACATCAGTAGTAGGACATGAGGTAGGTAAAAATTTTAAGATCATCTGGACAGTCAATGACGTTTGTTACTTACTGTAAATGCAATGTCAGAGGCAAAAATTCCTTCTAGTGTCCTGAGGTCTTTTTGTTGTTGCTGTTCCTACATTATCTTTGGATTTTTGTCTGTTGGGGGAGGGGACTGCTCCTTGGTTCCTGGATGCCCAGCCCCGAAATAATCACACAGAAACTGTTTTATTTAAACCACTGCTTGGCCCATTAGCTCTAGCTTCTTATTGGCTAACTTTTACATATTAATTTAACCCGTTTCTATTAATCTGGATAGTACCAAGTGGCTGTGACTTACCGCATAAAGTTTCCAGTGCCTGTCTCTGGTGGCTCCATGGCTTCTCTCCAACTCTGCCTTCTTCCTCCCATGCTATAGAACAAGCAAGTTTTCTTTATTCATTAACCAATAAATCAACACATAGACAGAATGACACACCACTTCGCAGAAGCTAGTGGACGTGGCCTGAAACAGCCATTTCTATGAGCTGTAATATGCTGTTCTTGTACTTGAATGCTATTAATGGAGTGACAAACAGTGGGATGAGGGAAGCATTCTAAAATTCTAAGATTAACTCTTAATCTTTTAGTTCACTTTCCTCTTATGGAAGGCAAGAGAGAGTCAGAATTCTATATTGCATTTTCCACACTGCAGATAGGTTTTGTAAAACTCCATGTAGTTAGAGTCCAATAAAGTAATTTCTCAGAGGACAAGGCTGTTTTGATGAGAAGAGTGCCCTGTGAGTATTTCCTCCTTGCTTTTTCTGAAGTACAAGGTATTTTTCTTTTTTCCCATTTGAACTTCATGGTACTCTTTAAAGCAAAACCCAGGAAACTGTAGGTAATCATTAGGGGCAGATTCCCCCTTAGACTTTTAAAATTCTTGTTAGTTTACACTGAAATTGCAACAATTAATCAATTACACATTAAAGTTCTCTAGCAACTCTGGCTCCGGCTATGGGCCTCTACTGTCAATGAACTGGGAAGTTTTGCATATGCCTGTCTGTCTCTCTGTCTCAACAGTTTGGAGAATCACAGTTTGCTCTATGACTTCTGTGCTTTTATGAATCTAAGAATTGTTGATATTTAATTTGTTTAAGTTCTTTTCTTGTGAGAACGAAAACTAGAAGTTAAAACTATTTCTCTTTTAAATAGTGGGTTTTCTAATTTGGAATAACAAATGATTTTTATGTCTCTCTCCTGTTTCTCCTCTCCCTTGAGACAGGGTCTTTCTACATAGCCCTGGCTGTCCAGAATCTCTCTTTGTAGACCAGGCTGGCCTCAAACGTGAAGAGTTCTTCCTGCCTCTGCCTCCTGAGTGCTGGGATTAAAGTCATGACCCACCCTGGCCAGAGCTAATAGAACAATGTTTCTTTGTATTTGCTTGTTTCTTTTCACTGTAGTTACCATGTTGCTATGTATATTGTTCAGTGCACTGTTAACTTCCAATATACTATTACTGAATTTTAGGGCATCAGTCTGTAACATGTCTTGGTATTCAAAGAATCTTTTTCTACTTTCAAGCCATGTTAAATTAGTTTCTGTTAAACAATCCCTAGAAAAACCAAGGTTGGCATCGCAGACTGCCTTTGCCAGTGGTGATAAAAAGTGGTTCCTCTGAATTCCCGGTTAGTATTTGAGTGCAATAATTCATAATTATGACCAGATGATTAGGATTTAATTGAACTCTGCTATTTCCGTTTAAAATTGCATTGCTCTGAAACTGGCATATGAAAGAAATTCACTTTTTTCCAGTCTGCAATGACTAATAATTTTTACTATCTGACAGAGTTTTGGGTTTCTTGCTTGTTTTTTGTTTTGTTTTGCCATGGAGTGATTTTTGTCTGCTCAAATTTTGTCTTGATGTTTCAACAGAGGTTGATCTTGAATATCTGAGCCTTCTACATCCTCCTCCCAAGTGCTAAGATTACAGCTGTGTGCTACAATATCCACTTTATGTGGTAGGGGTTTAACCTAGAATTTGGTGCACGTTAAGCAACCATTCTACCAACCTCACCATGTCCCCTGCCTTCAACTACGTCCTTCTTTTATATCTGGTAATAGCTCCTTTTGAGGTCCAGCAATATGATCTTGTAAAGATTTATATAGTGTTTTGTCTCTTCTGGCAACTACATTTTAGTACAGATTAATACTTTGATTCCAGGTTTGTTTCGAATCACATGTCTTTCTTACTTAAGGTTGGGATTGAGTGACAATCCTGATTTCTGGTTGAAGCTGATGGGCATTCAGTTGGATCTTACTTTGAGATACCTGTCTCTCCTCCATGTTTCAGACTTATATGTTTATGTGGTTGATCTTGTTTCTGTGACTAATATGGAGGGACTGAAATATTGTCGGGCATAATGAGCACTTAAGTATTGATGTGTTTATTGAATGCAGATGTAGGTTTTTTAGTGGGTTTCTGAGAAGCATGCCTAGTATGCTGTTTCTTAATATAAATGGCCTCTAAGTGACATAATATTGTATTATTTCTTGCAGATGGTGACACTTACAACCTGCTTCCTATAACAGGGTTTTGGAAAATTGTTCTAATCAGATGATTTAAACAGTGTCTACTGGAAACTCACACGTAGTGCCCATGTTATGCAAGTTTCAGAAAGGAGAAAGATAAAAGAGGAAACAGGAGATATAATAGAATGATATGAACTACTGATGAAGTTGTATGTTTCCACTTTCAATAAGAAATCTGAATATAGTGGCTACTGATGAAGATGTTTAGCGGATTAACAGCTAAACCCTAATTTTGATTCAATTTTTGTTTTCTTTTTAATTAATAAACACAAAAGTTTTGAAAAGCAATTTTATACCTTCTTAATTTTTCCTAATTAGTCAAATATTCATTAAGTATTTCTAGTAATCAGGAAAAATAGTAAGGCTTATAATTTTAGCACTTAGGAACTTTAAATTTTTTGTTTACCTTTCTTTGATTTGTTATATTTCAACTAATTAGCAAAATAAGCAATACTATAATAAAGTTCTTTATAGAAGCCAATAACATAAATAGCAGCTAGGTAGGTAGGTAGATAGATAGAAAGATAGATAGATAGATGCCTAGAGAGATAGATAGATAGATATACATACATACATATATACATACATACATACATACATGCATGCATGCACGCACAAACTTAGGAGGATTTGATATCAAAATTATGTAGAAGGAAATGTCCTAGAGAAACCAGAGCACACAAAAACTAGAGAAATCATTTGGGAACAGGTTTGTTCATTAGACAAATTTGGATGATCTGGAATTCTGGGTGCAGAACTTCATTGGTTCTTGAAAAACCCTAGAAGATGAAAATGCTGCCCCAAATTCAGAAAGAAAAGACTAGACTCATGAGGTTTTTGATGGTAACAAAGACTCTACTGGAAATTAGACTAGAGACCATCCATGTTATATTCTGCGCAAACAATTTATATTTTGCATGCCTTAATGTTTTGTGGGAGGCTCAGTTAAAAAGTGATAGATTTATTAAATTTGTGAAAGTGTCTTTTTTTGGTACTGAGGATTGCATATAAGATTTTATGTGGACAATCACTGTACCACTGAGCCTCATGCCTAGAGAGAAGACATTTTAAGGCATCAGCAGGGTTTTGGATAGGATGAAGTCTAAGGTTGGGCATGTTAGCAAAAACCTTTAATGCCAGAACTCAGGAGATAAAGTCAGGTGACTCTGTGAGTTTAAGGCCAGCTTTGTGGTCTATGTAGCAGGTTCTAGGTTAGCCAAGATAAATAGTAGTGTCCTATTTAAAAAACACCATACAAACACAAGCACAGAAACAGTAACAACAAAAACATGCAGGCTATAGATAAAGGGAGACAAGTTTAAATTGTGGAAAGTAAAAGTGCTTTTAAAGATGTGCTTCAAAAGAGGTTAGCATATTCATTAAGATGCAAAAGGAGCCTAGACAGTGGCTATCACAAGTTCAAGGTATAAAACTGTGAAGTCAGTTGATAGACGTTTTCTTAAAAAAGAAAGCCGGAAGGGTGTGCTAATCACACAAGATGACCTGAGATGTGTTTTCCACAGTTCGAATAGCCAGACACTAGGAAACTGTTGGAGCCATGATTCAAAGGGCTCAGTTTCTGCATAAGTTGATGGCAGGGGTTGATGTTATCTACATTTCTGATTTTTTGGGCATGGAGAATATAAAAATTCTTATGGAGTATTCCACCAAGATTTGAAAAGAAAGGCCATACAATATGCACTAGAGTTGTATTTCTCTGAAGAGCCCCTGGGATGGTAATAGTATATTCTAGAAATAGAAGGAACATGGAATGTCTGTTCAGGAAAGCTTCAGATAATGATTCGAGCAAACAAAGGAGAGAGGGTATATAGGAGGCAAATTGCCAGGCCATAGGGAACAAACTGTTTAAGCCTGCTGGGGTTTATTCTATCATATACCATGAAGCTGCAGGATTTGCATTTTAAAATTTCCTCTGCCAAGTTCCACTCCTATTTTGATTTTGTTTCTCTTTCTTATGTTTTGTTTCCTCCCTTTTATAATGGCAATGTTTATTCTATATCTTTGTATCTTTGTAATTCATAACATTCTTCCAGATTTTACAAGTACATATAACTAGGAGATTTCCTTGTGCCTCAGTAGAAACCCTGAACTTGGGCTTTATAACAATGACGGAATCATTTAAGACTATGTAGACTCTTGGAAATAGGCTGGGAATACATTTTGAAATATAAGATGTCTTTGGGGGCCTCAGGAAAGAATGTTATGGATAAACGTGATAGTTTTAAGTTTCAAGTAGACAAGAAGTTAACTTGTCACTGTTAGTATTCAATGTCAGTTTGAGTGGATTTAGAATCATCCAGAGGACTGATGAGGCCCAGACTTGAGCGTATATGTTTGCATATTTCCAGACAAAACAAAAGTCAGCAAAATTCCATGCTGAATGTAGAATACATCATCTTTATTGATTGAACTAGATAGAAGGAAAGGGTTTTGAGGAAAGCCAACTCCTACGCTTTTTTTTCCTTGTGTGCCCCTTTCTTCCATGATGTGAACTGCTCTATTTTGTCATTGCCTCTTGGCCACATTTCAAAGAAACCACAAGATATAGTATATATTTCTAATGATTGTTTATGTTAGATAGCTCATCACAGTGATCTGAAAATAGCTATACATCTTTTCTTTTGTTCTATAGAAGTCCTCAGTAGCCTGGATGACACCTACTCACATTGCTACAAAGGCACAATTTTTACCATTTCTTTTTTGAATGATAGTTTTTTTCTCCACATGACCTCAGAAAAACACCTAGAAAGAATGCTTTATCAACAAGTTCAGTATGCATTAATCCAATCAAGTTGACACAAGTGATTAGCAATCCCAGATCTTAATGAACCTAATTCCATTATATTTTATTTTCTACCCTTTAAATTTACTGTTAAGGCTAAATTCTAGTAGAATACTAATCTCATTTGTAAGTACTGAAACTGACTGATTAGAAATTTACTGCTTTGCCATTGAGGGGCTATGGCCATATTTCAGTGGTAAAATGTAATTAGTGTGTTGGGGACCCTAGTTTGGATCACTAGAATTTCCTAAAAATAAAAAAAAGACATTTTGAATTTCTAATTCTCATATTCCTTCTCTTTATTTCCACGGATTTTGAATAACCATTTTCATCAAGTTTGCATGAATGTCTTATGTAGCTTTTCAAAATAAACTACTGCCAATCAAATTGTTATTCCCATTGCAAAAACGAAGATCAATAGTGTTATGAAGTAGATAAAACAAAGCCCCATTTATTACATGAATTTCAGTTTTAGCAAGCTCTCCTACATAAGTTCCTCCAGTTTATTTGATCTAACCTTTCTTGTTGGGTACTAGAAATGTAAGGCAGAGAAGCTTCTTAGTTTATTCTTCAGTATATAATAACTTTGTCCTATTTAGCAATATACATAATGCCTGTAGATGTCACTGTATCCTTATAATTCTTTTCAGAAAATCAGCTACAGCACTTCTTCCCAGTCCAAATGTAAAAAGAGAGACTGAATTTCTGTTTTTTAAACAGAGAATTGAAAGACAATATCTCTCACAATACAGAAAAGTAAAAATCAAGTAGTAATATGTAGAAACACATGCACACACGAACGTCTGCACTCCCACACACCCATTTCTGCTCAGAAAGAATGTTGTTAATGGTGACTAGTGAATCAAATATTTTTTCATCAGTGAAATGGATAAATTTGTAGATTAGAAATAATCTGATAAAAATGTGGCTCTATATACTTTTTTAAAAATTAAAAACAGATTTTTAAAGACACCTAACATCTTGTAGAAATCATATTTCAATGATATTATATGAGCTCTTAGGAGACTTAAAAGGAATTTTATGTCTTACAAACGAAAATATGGAAATTATGATTTTCTGGATAAGTTAATGGCAAAGGAAGTAGAAATGAATAAGGTGTGTTTTTAAAAACTGTTGCTTGCTTTGGCAGTCTTTTGCCTGAGAGCTGGAGTTGCCTAATGCTCAAGCACTTTGTGTGAGTAACTCATTGTCCTTCCCCCTCAGTTATGTTATATAATAGTTCACACATAGGATGGGATGCTATATAAAAAAATCATGACACCAATATAAGACTAGACCTGGATGGAGGTGGGGGTTCCTTGGACTTCCCACAGGACAGGGAACCCTGATTGCTTTTCGGGCTGGGGGGGAGACTTAATTGGGGGAGGGGGAGGGAAATGGGAGGCGGTGGCGGGGAAGAGACAGAAATCTTTAATAAATAAATAAATTTAAAAAAAAATAAATAAATAAAAAAAGAAAAAAAACAATAAAAAAAAAGAATTGCAGGAGCTCAAGAGTGGAATTAAGATACTGAAAGTAGAATATGCATGTTGAAAGGGCAAGAAATCAATTGGCGTGGGTGCTCAGGTTTTGACAGTCTTCTTTGCTTTGTACTGGAAAACTGGAGGTCAGTATTTGTTTACTTGACAGCTGTGCTCCTTTCATTAATTTAGGCCTAGAGCTTGGGTTTCGCACAGCTTGAAGCACACCAGTCTTTCCTGTGGGAAGAGTAGGATAATAGGAAATGACTTAGGTGCCTCATAAAGTCTAGACAGTCATTGTTATGTCACTGAAAAGGTAGCTCTTGGCCAATGATAGAAACTCAGAGGTCTGAGCAGTAAATGATGCTAGATTTTCAAAAGCAAAGAATTGGGGAAAGTTAGATCCAGTTAGTTAAACCAGTTTTGATGGTAGCAGTGAGTGTGCCTGTGTTATCCTAGTTGGTGCTGATTGTCAAAGTTTATGTATGCAGTAGATAAATTCCAATTCATCAATGGGATGATTGCAGAGTTACATCCTTCTAGATATAGGTCTAGAAAAGATTGGAGGAATACCAAAGAAGTCATGGAGACCCAAATGTGAACCCCCACCCTTTTTTTAAAGAAAAAAAAAGTCAGATGTCCTGAGGCTTACCTATTTCTGCTAAAGATTGGAGACGTTGTGCTAACATGAAAAGATACTATGATCTTTCTAGACTAAAATTTACTTCTTTACAAATTAGGCCATAGTTCTAAGTGATCTGTTTCTTATGTTGTAGTTTAAAAAATGTAAAAAGCTATGTTTGTGCTTAATCCAATGAAGAATGTTTATACTGAATTATTTTCTTTTGTAGGATTTTCATTTTTCTTCACAAAATGATACAAAGTCATTTTACAAATGCTGGGACACATATTTCAATTCATGCTTATTAGATACTTAAAGATATGTGCTAACTGCATTTTTCAACCCCCGTGTGAACACGAGCTTCTCCTACATAACTCTTACATAGGAAGCACAAGCTTTAGATCTTTCCTTAGTTGTTTAAATAACTTTGAACTCCATTATATAGACA
This sequence comes from Microtus pennsylvanicus, assembly GCF_037038515.1. Taxonomy (NCBI): domain Eukaryota; kingdom Metazoa; phylum Chordata; class Mammalia; order Rodentia; family Cricetidae; genus Microtus; species Microtus pennsylvanicus. The sequence continues at coordinate 99,995,627 of NC_134601.1, read as the reverse complement.
TTGGCCTAGCTGTTTGGAAGACACTCATGGCAGGTTACTTTCACCAGGGGGGAATGAACAAATTTAACTTCTTAGGAAAGTTGTACCATTGTTTTTTTTGAACATTTTGATGTTCGTCTGCAAACAAGAATTGAAAGAAGTCAAAGAGAGCTTTCTCACAGAAAGCAAGCTTAGTAGCAAGAAAGGACAGAAGGGTCAAATGATGATGCTCCAGGTAACAGAGACCAGAAAAGAGGATTAAGAACCAAGTCCTAAAAGAAGATTGAGGAGAGAATACGCTAGCTGAATTTCTTCTTCATTTACTATTGTACCATATTGATCTGGCAGGAGCAGGCTACTGGGTCAAAATACCTTGTCAAGGTATAAGACCTGCTTGTTTTTAGTTGAGAGTATTGAGCCCTCAAACTTTTGGAAATAATATTCTGATTATTTAAAGGAAAAAGCAGGAAGAGTTATTTGATTGTTCTCAATCTAATTTTTCCCTTTAGAGTCATGGAGAAAAAAATTCAGGAAAGCATCTGTCTTCCAAGCCAACACTTTTCTAGAAACGTGTAAAGAGGCACTTGGGGCAAACAGTTTATTGAACTTGGAGGGCTAGGATGATTATCTGTATAGCTAACTCCTATGATGGGAATACTTAATAGACTTAATTCAAATATGCATCTGGAATTTTTAAACTATGTTTCAAAGAGGGAAAACATTTGAATACCTGAAAATCAACAGCATAATACTCTTACTCCCCAGTAATATTAGAAAGTCTAAGAGTCATATAAAGGTGGATTCAAGAGCACTAAAGTAAAAAAGTCAAGCTGTATCAAAGAACCAAAAGAATAACACCTTTGCAATGTTGTTTGATTGTAAAGCTTACCATAATTGCTTGCAAAGGGCTGAGGCAGCAGTTATCTAATGGCACTGCAGGGACAGCGAATAATAACCTTCTTTGGTATTTTTAAAGCTAACTTACCAGAATTGGATCCAATATTTGATTAAAGTCCTGTTATCTTGATATAAGAAAAACTGTTTTGTAGCACATCTTTGAGTTGAATTGAAAAGTTTAGCTGTTCTCTATTCATGTAGGATGTTAGTATTGGTGATGTTTGCCCAGTCAACAAAGTCTAGGGCTTAGGACGAGAAAACAAAGTTTATGACAGTATATGGCTTCTGACTATCTTCAGTACATAATTGGAATCAGAATTTTAGTTGTTTATGAAATTTGTAGTATCTTAAATATAAATTTCTACATGATGATGCCAAAGAAATTCTTTTCCCCCTGCTGTCCTTGACTCAGTTCATTCGTTATTTATTCATTCATTACAAAGATATTTATTTAAGATCAATTATGCACCAATAATACAGTTGATGTTTTGACTCCAAGATGATCAGACAAATCTGTGTTCAGGATTTTTCAGAGAATCAGAATTAGAGGATGTACGATTATGATGGATTCTGGGACACAGACAAGAAGAAACTTAGCCTTGGTGGACTGAACTGAATTGAATCATAATCAAGTAGTTCATTAACTGAACAAATGTAAGACAGAGATAGTTGCTGATGTCATTTAGTAATCTTATCTCTTGCTCTTGTGTGTTATTTTTGTACAGTACATTTAAGATTGTATTGTAATTATTTATCTATTCCTCCTGTTTTATTTGGATGCCCTAAAAACAACTCTGGTTTGTTTTTGTTTGATTGTTTTAAATCATACTCTATTCCTAGGTTTCTCAGTGTGGTTGGAATAAAATACATATATAAAAAAATTATATAATATATAAAATTATATATTTATCATATATAAATGCAGTATATATTATTTATATAAAATTCTAACTTATTATATGTATAAAATAAAGAATGAACATAACAATAATGAGATAATAAATGAATGGACAAGTATGTTTAGCTTGATTAAGCCATTACACAATATGGATATTTATTGCAACATCACATTTCTCTATTAGCATGTACAATTTCTGTGTTTTTGTGTACCATTTAAAATAAAACAAATTTGTCTAAAAACTGACCAGTAGAGTAGAGAGAAATCATTGTATTGTATGCTATAAATAATCTATCAATATATCTAAATTTATCAACCTATCCGTGGATGAATACATCTAATAATAGAGTCTTTATTCCATTGGAAATTTTACACAAGACAGTATTTTTAGTTACACAGTAAATTTTCATTCTAGAATGGCTCCTTTCTTTATTAAAGGCTGCTTTAGAAAGTCTCTAACTTTATACCAGATAATGCATTATGGTTAAAATGTCACCAAATCCTGCATGCTTTATGAATTTTTAAAAATGGATAATGACAAATTGTGAATAGAAGTTCCTTAGTTCTAGAATATTTTCTGAGAAATGAGGAAGTCTACTTAGAAGGACGATTCCAACTATGAAGCAGAAGGTATGGGTGCCAAAGTTTTCTCTCCTGACATATTGATGAAGCAACTTTATGTAAAATGGCAGGAGCATCAGAGGAGACATTGCTTTTAAATTTTTAATTAGAAAGGGAAAACCAATTTATTTTTTCCCTTGTGTAACTATTAGAGTGGAATGAGATTATACTTTAGACAAAAGTATTGGGCAGATACTTAAACTATAGACTAGAGAAGAGGCCCTGTAAGTGTCTGGTCAACAGGCATAGCATTAAACCAGACATAAAGCAAGCTTTTATAAGTTATTGTTCAGAAGAAACTGAAGTTACTGTTTAGTCTGTCATAGATGTTGGAAAGATACACAAATAGGGGATAATTGTTTGCAAAATATGTTCTCAAGTATTATGGTCTGATCTAGCAATTACCTTATGCCAGGCCTCCTGTGTAGGGAGTGGCTGAAGGGATATAAGTCCTCAGAGGTTTCTGCAGGAAATGATAATGTTGTTTAAGGCAAGGGTAAGAAGGTACAGTGGATACTCCTAGAAATTAGAATTCTATTGATTGTGGCAAGGGATATTCAAGGCCTATGTCTTATATCATTTCCATAGCAAATCATTCAGAAGTGGGCCAGAAACAAGAAGCAATAAGATGTGTGTAGGGAATTTAGAAATAAATTATCAAAATAGTGGGACTTCTTTTTTTTATTTTTAAGAAACAGTTTTTTAATGTTCAAATTCTTAAGAAAAGTCTGTGTGCTGTTGCAGAAGGTGCTTGCTACTGTTTAAGAGCACCTGAGTTCAGGTTCTCAGCACCCAGTTTTGGTGGCTCACAACTGCCTGTAACTTCAGCTCTAGATCTGCTGCCCTCTTCTGTCCTCTGGGTAATTGTAGGTGTCTTCTGGGCACCTACAATTACATATCTACAACCCTTATACAGACACACATATATACATAATTTAAAATAAAAGAAAATCTTAGGGGCCATAGAGACAATTTAATAGTTAAAAGCACTTGCTCTTTTTGCAGATGATCCTGGTTCAATTCCAGCTCTAGGTTCAGGGACAAAGTGTCTCTTACCCCAACTCTAATCCCATTTTAAGGGTGTGTTTCTTTCACTGGGTTGGAGCTCGGGAGCAGAGACCTTCAGGGTCTGTGTATCAGGGCTATTCTGGGGCCTGGGTCTCTCAAGACTTCTCCTGAAAAGATGCAACACATATCTATCCACCACAGATAGGGACCCTACAACAGAAGAAAGAATGGATATCACCAAAGTTCAATTTGATGAACCAATGAGTTTTATTGAGGCTTGCTGTGATCCAGCTGCCCTCATACCCCCTGACTGACAGCCGAATTCCCTTGTGGTCTGTAATTGACAAGGATGTTTGTGTTCTTCTGTCTGGTGGGGCTCCATAGAAGGAGTAAAGGTATAAAACGTTGCTGGGCAAAATAAAGGTTGCTGTTCTTCCACCAGAAAAGAAGACTCTGTGTCTCAATGCCGGCAACCCCACCCCCCAGCTAGTCTTGGCTATCCAGGTTGCGCTGGCTGCAGCAATTGGAGATCCCACCGAGATCTGGAAAGTGGAGACACGTGAACGGGTCACTCCAGGCATCGGCTAAATCGAGGAGCGTATTGGGGAAGGTAAAGTGTTTTTATTTTTCATCCCCAGAGATAACTCTGAGGGACATCCTCCAAAAGATAAGCAAGTATAAAGAGGCAGGAGGGTGAATTGAAAGGCCTCAGAAAGTAACTGAAACTCTTAAAGCAACAAGGCAGGGAAGTAACAAGGAAGACAGTCAAAGATTTTGTATAGGAGGGGGTTTAAATGTTTCAGATTGGGAAAAAGCCAAGTCAGATTAAAATGAATATGTGTGTCTTCATCCCCAGAGATGCTCTGAGGGGCACCCTCTGGCAGACTGGCCAATAGGGAAGCAATAAAGAGGAGGCAGGAGGGTGAATTGAGGGCCTCAAAAGATAGAATGTGTACAGATATATGTTATTATGTTGATTGTGTTGTCTTTTGTGTTCTGGACTGGAGAAAGATATTTGATTCTGGGAACTGCTAAGAAAGGTATTTTGACTTTAAAATACAGGCCTAAGGATTTGATGGTTTGGAAAAGAGATTTTGCTTTTGTCTCCACAGAGGATGAGAACCTGTGGATTCATTGCAAATTTACACGGTTTGAATCACCAAGACCCCCTGAAATATTGATGTAAAATACTCCCAAGAATGCAGTGCCCCTGCTCAGCAGGAAGTAGCCAGACAGGCTGACAATGCCCAAATTCCCTAAAAGATTGTTAATGTGGGGGCCCTTCAGTGGTTCAGGAGCAGCGAGCCTGCTTCCCTGAGTTCTGCTCCACTCCATGCAGCAGTTTTGACCCAGAGAGAGTGTGTCTGGGGCCAGAAGGCAGCTGGAGCAGAGTTTTGCCACCACAGCTACTGCTGCCGGTGCTCTCTCACAGACTGTGCAGACAGCTGAGACTGTCAACCAGCAGGCTGAAAGAGTCAGCAATGCTTTGGACATAGTCAATTGGGCATATTGACCTTAAACCAACAAGTAGCTCTAGTTCAGGAGTAAGTGGACTGTCTTTGGACTTTATAACAGTTAATCATATTATGTGTGTTACTCATGGCACTGTATTGCATGCTTCTGCTACTGTTATAGAATTCAACCATCATATGAGAGGGCTTTGGAATATTCCTTTTGTTAATTTTACCACCCAGTTAGTGCATGCTAGATGGTTACAGCACTGGTCTGGCTCCTTGGCACTGTCAGTCTTGGAGATACTTGGTTTAGGGCTATGTGTCTGGGTAGCCACTGACGGACAATACTTTGGGGGCAGGATGCTACCTAAGACAGGAAATACTAGAGGGATATTCGCCATGACAGGCAAGGTATTATAAAATAAAATGGGGGGAGTTGTTGTGATCCAGCTGCCCTCACTTCCCCTGACTGACAGCGGAACTCCCTTGTGGTCTGTAATTGACAAGGATGTCTGTGTGCTTTCTGGCTGGTGGGTCTCCACAGAAGGAGTAAAGGTATAAAAGGTTGCTTGGCAAAATAAAGGTTGCTGTTCTTCCACCAGAAAAGAAGCCTCTGTGTCTCAATCCCAGCACCCCCCCCCCCCCGCCCCCGCCGCCAGTCTTGGCTATCCAGGCTGTGCTGGCTGCAGCAGAAGCTAACTGAAAGAGTATGGGTAAAGGGTTACTTACAGAAGCAGAAATGACTCAAAGACAGCTTCATCACTAAAGCCCCCTTCAACTTGGGCGATGACTCACAAAAGCTGGAAACCTGGAGCACACTGAAGTATGCCAGCAGCTCAAGAAGTTAGCAGGTATCCTTCTCAAGTGATTCAGTTGGTCTAAACCTTTTCTCGGCTGCTCATTTTTTCCCTACTTTATTCAGGCAGCTGGTTTAGTCTTAGAAAATACTCTTTATACCTTGGCTTGTCTAAGAGTGACTATTAGTGATACTATTTCCTCTTGGGAAGAATGGACCTAGTGAATCTGGTCAGTTTCAGGAACTTGCTGAAGTTATTTTAAGTTGTTTAGTCTCTGTCTCAAGGAGCTTCCCTGGAAGACAGGATGTTTCAATCTCTGAGAAAACTGTTGCACACAGGCCTACCTCCAGTTTTTGCTGTTGTCTGCTTTGTGATTTCTTTTACCCATGGCCTATATCCAAAGCACTGCTAGAAGAAAGCTAGAATTACCAAAACATTGTATTTTATACTACCTCCTTTCCAATGACTGGCTGATGAGGTAGCATGAAAGCTCTGTTGACTCATTTTACAAAATGGAGAACGTTGAGGAATAATTAATATTCCTACTTATTATATGGGTTTGGAGCAAGTCAGGGACTTCCTCTTAAAAATAACATTCTGTTTGCTTTGTCTGCATTTCTTTTCTCATTATCCTTTCCATTTTCTTGGGAGTGATATCATTCAGTTTTTAGAGTGAATATGTAAGTCATGTAGAATTGTGATGCCTCCACATATGAGGGATACCAAAAACCTAATAATCAGTTCCATTCACATACAAAGCCTTGAAAATATCTTGACTTTGAATGCATGGGAGTTGACTTTAGGATAAACAAATTTTGATCACTTTGCTGTATTTTCTTAATAAACAACATTAACATTTGAATTGTATTCTTTCTCATTTCTTCTACAGTGGCAGGAATATATATATATATATATATATATATATATATATATATATATTTCTTTTCCTTACTGATCTCCTTTAAAACCTCTCATAATGAGACTAATGTTTAATTCATATGTGTTTTGTGTACTAATAATACGAATATTAATGAAAGACAAAAGGAAAAGAAAAATGTCTAATTCTTCAGAAGTCTGTCATTTAGAATAGAAGTATGAAAATGCACTTTTAATTAAAGCAAATCACATTTTAAGGCAGAATGGGAAAGACAGTTGTAAATTTGGACAGTAAATACCTTTAGAGCTTGAGAATGTATCTTAATCATAGAGTGGCTGTGTGGCATGTGTGAGGCCCTGGGTTCAGAGATCTCTATCCTCAGAGGGTCAGAGTTTGTACTGTTAAATATGATCAAAGATAGTATTGGAGACAGTCTACTGACAGGACAACACACGTTGTAAAGGCATTTTCCTCAATATTCAAAATTCTGTTTTTCCCAGTGACTATCAATGGTTATTTCTTAGCAATGCCAATTAATATCTTTTTTTAAAGCAACTGAGTACAGTTAAAAGTATTCTATTATTTTAGGCCTTTATCCAAAACGGTAATATTTGTAAGCATCTCCATCATTCCTACTTATTTATAGATCCTAATTTGACCACACACAACACTCAACACACCTACATTGTGACTACTTTTTTTTAGTTACCTTATACAATATTATACTTTCATGTTTCTGTATTATTTTTACGTTTTCTACGAGAAGCCAGTAAGAATGGAGACTTTGGCTTGCCACCATATAGCTCCTTGAGAAGTGACTGGTATATATTAAACGCTTGATAAATATTTGTTGAATCAAATAATGAATAAAAGATGACTGTGCATAAGGTTAATGCAAAACACCTGGAAAGGAATTGATATGCTTCTGTGAAATTCATTCTAAATATTTAAACTCTTGTATAGTAATCATAGATTGTGAAGCATTACAGCATAATGAAGGCAATAAAAACTTTCTAATTTTTAACTGGTTATAATCCTGAGTTAAAGTTCTGTGTTTGTGATTTGTTATCTGTTTAGTCTTACAGGGACATTTGGCCTGTCTCAAGCTAAATGTTTTTGTCTAGATATTAGAATAAAAATGACTACCTTAAAATGCACACACATAGATGTCACAGTTTTTGGCTATGAGATTTTGGCTTTCTCTCATTACTTGAAGTCACATGAACAAGACTTTCAGAAAATAAGTTTACTTGTTAAGAATTTGAAAAAGCTTTCCAGTTGAATAAAAATAGAAGTGACATGGGACTTTTAATCCCAGTACTCAGGAGGCAAAACCGTATGTATGCTCAAGGCTAGTCTGGTATACATAGTGCATTCCAGGTCAGTCAGAGAACATATGGAAGACAGTCTCAAAAGCAAAAGTAAACAAGAAAAGGAAAAGAAAAGAGAAGATAAAAAACAAGAAAGCAAATAATTCCATCCAAAAATTATACTATATTTTTCAACGTTATAGTCTGTTCAGAGTAAATTAAAATTTTAGATATGTGAATGTAATATCTGCAAAAGTAAAGCAATAAAGGAAGTATCAACTATGTTTTTATTTTATTTTTTTGGTTTGTTTTCAAAAACAAGGTCAAGTCTAAGTAGTAACCCCTAGTAAGCGAGGGTTGGGTTAGAATTCACCATGTAGCACAGGCTGGGCTGAAACTTCTGATCCTGTATTCACAGCCTCTACAGTTATGGAAATACAGAGATACAGCCACCTTCTCTGGAAGATAAAAAGATATGTGTATATGTATATATAATATACATATATTATATATGCAGTGACTATTAGTGGAAAAGTGTGTATGTGTTTGTCTATTTTACCTGTAATTGTTGATTCTGCTCCCATGAAGATGATCAAAGTAAGTATAATTTGGATACCTATTTCCTAAAGATTTTTTTTTTTTTTTTTTTTTTTTGGTTTTTCGAGACAGGGTTTCTCTGTGGTTTTTTTGGAGCCTGTCCTGGAACTAGCTCTGTAGACCAGGCTGGTCTCGAACTCACAGAGATCTGCCTGCCTCTGCCTCCCGAGTGCTGGGATTAAAGGCGTGCGCCACCACCGCCCGGCTGTCCTAAAGATTTTCTAAAAAAAAATATTAGGTGTATGTAAGAGTGGAGACTGTTTTCTCCAAACTTTTTTTTTTTAGCAAACTATCAAGGATACGATTACAAGTGGGTATATATTGTTGACAATGCAACTGTTAATCATTTAAAATAAACTATGCAATAATCATGATAATGATGCTTTGGGGCTTAAAACAGGGCAAATGATATCAAAACCAAAAACTGTATTTTATTAATTTCAAATGACATTGTGACAAATAAAACAAATAGACACAGGGTGATAATATTTTTCATCAGTTGTTTTGTACTAAGGTATTTTAAATAGTGATTTCAAAACTGAAAGGGTTTTGAAGGTTAATTACAAGTATTTTGTAATTAACCAGTTAATAACCCTTATTTAATTGTCAATGTAGTTGATAACCAGTTAATTGGACATTAGAAAATCAACTTTTTGTTTTTAAAATTTAATTGCAACTTTTCTGAAAGAATATTTTTGTCATATATGTCCAGAAAAGTGATGACCCACTTTATATTTAAATAAGTAACGAAATTATGTAACCTCTATAAACATAATTTTAAAGTGTAAAAGATCTATGCATACATGACAAAACCTTGGGATGTTTCAATTGTTTCTCCTAATTCTAAAAGGATTTGAATGTAGGCTATTTTTTTTTTTACTTTGGAGAAATTTAGAAGATTCTTTCTACCTGCTGCCTTGCTTATGACCAACTATTTATTATTGATAATAAATTTCTTGATGATTTAGATAATGTTTTTCTGTTCTTTCATTCAATTATTCCTCATTTGTCAATATTATATGATCCCTTATAATGAATCAGGTTCCGTGGGAAACATTCCTGCCCTTTGGGAGCATATAGTCTTGAGACAGAAACAGGCACCTAAATAACTTGGGGAGGGGGTGACAAGTGAGCGTAGATGCTGTAATAAATTTATTGAACAACTTTAGCTAGACTATTTCCCCAAATTTCCAAATATGTATAGGTCTAGGTGAGTAGATGCCATGCAAAACACACTGTGAGGTTTAGAATGTAAAAGTAAATTGATTGTAATTCCCGGAAGTAAAAAAGCTGGAGCAGGAGGAGCATGAGTGTCTTAGTCACTGTTGCATTGCCATGAAAAGACACCATGACAACTCTGAAAGGGACCCTGCACAGCAGGACCTCCCTCCCACACTCCCACACCCAAACACCTGTTTTTCCACAGAGAGATCCTTTATTAATCAGAGAAGAAAAGATAAAGTGACTGCTTTCTGACTTGGGCAGAAAACAGCAGCAAACAACCTTACAGATGCAATTTTTAAGAGGAGAAGACGGGGAGGTCTGTGTTAGAATGGACTAGGATGCTGTGGTAATGAAAGTAGGAGATGACAGAGAAAGGGAAGGGGGCAAGAGGAAAGGTGCAGGGATATATGTCCCAGAGTGACAAAGGACTGCATCTGGATTGAGGGAGACAGATGTGGCACATAGGCAAATGGCAGTTTATAAAGGTAAAGGGGAAAACTCCATGTTAGGATGAGGTGTTTAGTTTTAATTAGGCGTGTTAGTTAGGTGAAAGTGGGCTTTTGATTGCTGGGCTTTGTTAGTCAGCCTCAAGAGTAGAAAATGGGAAATTAAGGGAATAGACCTCAGTGGCTAGCTTTAGAAATATGATCTAATGGTTTGTAGTAAAGAAGAGGGAATGGGGGAGAAGGAAAGGCCTGGCAGAGTCACATGATTGAGTAGGCTAGTGTCCCTTTGAACTCTTTTTAGTTAATTGATTTATTCCCTACCTCAGTTTGCCCTCCCTCATCTCTTATTAGCCCCTGCTTCCAAACTTCCCTATGTCCCTCCCCCATCCACTCCTCCTCTGTTTCTACTCAGAAAAGGGCAGGCCTCCCTTTGATATCAGTGAAACATGGCATATCAAGATGCAGTAAGACTAATCACCTCCCCTCGTATTAAGACTGGACAAGGCAATCTAATATGAGGAATTGGATCCCAAAATCCAGTAAAAGAGACAGCTCCTGGTCCCACTTATATGAGACCCACAAGAAGACCCAGCTATACAGATGTCACATATATGCAGAGGATCTAGCTCAGTCCCAGGTAGGCTCTCTGGTTATGGGTTCAGTCTGTAATCTTTTATAAACCCAGGTTAGTTCATTCTGTGGGTCTTCTCATGAAGTCCTTGACCCCTTTAGCTCCTACAATCCATCCTTCACCTTTCCACAGAATTTCCCGAGTTCAGACTCATGTTTGACTGTGGGTCTTTGAATCTGTGTCCATCAGTTGCTGGGTGACAATGTGTCTCTGATGACAGTTGGGGGTATGCACCAATCTAGAAGTATAGCAGAATGTAGTTAGACATCATTACATTGACATTTTTTTCTTTTTCCCAGTAGTTTTTGTTTCAATCCTAGGTCTCCGTGCTATCCAGCCTCTGGGTCCTAGTTCTCTAGGCATATTAGGGGTGGGGTCACTCTCCTGACATGAGTCTCAAGTTGAACCAGTCATTTGTTGGCCACTCCCACAATTTCTGTCATCCTTATCCCAGCATATCCCATAGGCAAGACAGACTGTAGGTTGAAGGTTATGAGGATGGATTTATGTTCCAGTACTGCCACTGGAAGTCTTGCCACATCACAGGAGATGGCCAGTTCAGGTTACTTATCTCTTATTGCCAGGAGTCTTAATTGGGGTCATCTTTTTAGATTCCTGGGAATTTCCCTTGCACTAGGTTTCTACTTCCTCACGAAATGTCCTGATTTTCCAGTTTCTCCTCTCAGTGCTCTAGTACTCTAGCCCTCAGTCTGGTCCCTCATGTTCCCATTGTCCTCTGCCCACCATCCACCTATGAAATATATCCCATTTCCCCCTCCTAGGGAGATCCAAGTCACCTCCACACCCAAGCCCTTCTTGTTACCTAGCCTCTCTGGGTCTGTAAGTAGAAGCATGATTATCCTTTACTTTACAGACAATATCCACATATAAGTGGGTACATAACATGCTTGTCTTTCTGGATCTGGGTTATCTCACTCAGCATGATTTTTTTCTAGTCCCATCCATTTGCCTTCAAATTTCCTTATGTCATTGCTTTTAGCACCCAAGTAATACTCCATTGTGTAAATGTACCACATTTTCTTCTGATTTTGTTAATTTGAATATTCTTTCTCTACCATTAGTTGGTTTGTATAAGGGTTTGTCTATCTTGTTTAGTTTTTTATAGAAACAACTCTCCATTTCATTGATTTTTTTGGTATTCCTCTCTTTGTTCCTATTTTATAGATTTCAGCCTTCAGTTTGATTGTTTCCTGCTGTCTATTCCAATTGGGTTTTTGCTTCTTTTTGTTCTAGAGCTTCCAGGTGTTACGTCACTGGTATGAAAGTTCTCCAAATTCTCTATGCAGGTACTTAGTGCTATGAACTTTCCTCTTAGCACTGCTTTCATTGTGTCATATAACTTTGAGTAATTTGTGCATTCATTTTCATTCAATTCTAGGAAGTCCTTAATTTCTTTATTTCTTCCTTGACATTGAGTTGTTCAGTTTCCGTGAGTTTCTAGGCTTTCAGTTGTTGTTGAAATTCAATTTTCCTCCATGGTGGTCTGATAGGGTATGGGGAGTGGCATTTTATTTTTTTTTGTATCTGTTAAGACTTTCTTTGTGATCATGTAAGTATGTTGTCAACTTTGGAGAATATTCTGTGACGAGCTGAGAAGAAAGAATATTCTTTTGTGTTTGGGTGAAATGTTTTATAGATATCTGCTAAATCCACTTGGTTCACAACGTCTGTTAACTTTCTGTTTAGTTTATGTCTGGATGATTTGTCCGTTGGTGAGAGTGGGGTACTGAAGTCCTGCTATCAATGTGTGAGGGCAAAAGTGTGGTATTTTAGCTTTAGCAGTGTTTCCTTTACAACTACACCCTTGTGTTTGGTGATTATTGTTGAGAATTGAGATGTCATTGTCATGGAATTTTCCTTTGATGAGTAAGAAGTGTCTTTTGCCACCTCTTCTGATTATTTGTGATTAGAAGTCTATTTTTTAAATATTAAGACAGCTATACCAGCTTGCTTCTTGTATCCATTTGCCTGGAAAATATTTTTCAACCCTTTACTCTGAGGTGATTGATGCCTGTCTTTGATGTTGAGATATGTTCCTTGAACAGAGTAGAAGGATGGATCAGGTTTTCGCATTTATGCTAGCCTGTGTCTTTTTATTGGAAAAGGCACTTCATTGATATTGAGATATTTTGGAATATTGATATTGAAAATAAAAGCCCTTTACCCAGTTGGGTGCAGGCCCAAGAGGGAGAAGCCCCACGACTCAATTAACCAGTCCAGCAGATACAAGAAGCAAAAGGCTTTATTAACGTATTAACAATAGCACTCCGGGTGTCTCTAGTCTCCAAAGAGGTAGAGCACACCGAACAGCAATTCCAGCAAGATTTTTATAAACAATAACTGCAGCATTAATACAATGGGTATGGGGTGCAGCATCACTGGATACAACATTAGCATATTGGGTCAGTCCTAGGCCATACTTGTTTGTTTCCTAGAAATACCATAAACGATGTTGACATCAACCACAAACTCTGTCTGTCCTAGTTTTGGCACCAGATGTTTCCTGACTGGTGGGTGGCACAAGGTACTGTGGTCAAGGTGCAAGCAACAACTGAGGATGTTTTGCAAATTTTGTATTTTTCCACTGCTAATTGCCATCTATCTAGGGCATATGCTCAAAGCAGCTGCAAGCAGGCTTTTTGAGTTCTGGTCTTATTTGAGTTGGGGTCTCACAAAAGAAATTAATGACCAATGCTTGTTAGCTTCTGCTATTTTGTTGTTGTTGCTGTTGTTAGTGGTGTGTGTTTCTCTTCTTTTGACTTTTCTGGCAAGAAATTATTTCCTGTGTCTTCATAGGTATAGTTAACTTCCTCAGGTTGGAGTTTTCCTTCTATTGCCTTCTGTGGGGCTGAATTTGTGGATAGATATTGTTTAGATTTGACTTTGGAAAGCATCTTCAACAAATAGTGCTGGCATAACTGGATTTCAACATGTAGAAGAATACAAATAGATCCATACCTGTCCCCATGCACAAAACTCAAGTCCAAATGGTTTAAAGAACTCAATATAAACCCAACCATATTGAACCTGATAGAAGAGAAAGTGGGAAGTAGCCCTAAATGCATGGGCACAGAAGATTACTTCCTAAATATAACACCAGTAGCACGGATCTTCACCAACCTCACATCAGACAGACTGATCTCCAAAACATATAAAGAACTCAAGAAACTAGACATCAAAATACCAAATAATCCAACTAAAATGGGATACAGATCTAAACAGATAGCTGGTGTAGTTATAAACTCAGCTCTTGGGAGAGCCCAGCAAGAGAATCAGGAGTTCAAACCATACTTGACTGTTGTGGTAGTTTAAATAATAATAATTGGTCCCATAGGCTCATATATTTGAATGCTTGGTTACCAGGGAGTGGTACTATTTGAAATGAATAAGGGGTATGTCTTTGCTGTGAGAAGTGTGTCACTGGAGGTGGGCTTTGAAATTTTAAAAGCCAAAGCAAGTCCCAATGTTTATCTCTTCCAGCTGACTCCAGATGCAGATGTAGAACTCTCAGTTCTTTTTCCAGCACCATGACTGTCTGAGTGTGGCCATGCTCTCTCACCATGATAACAATGGGCCAACCTCTAACTGTAAGCAAGCTGCAGTTAAATATTTTAATTTTTAAGAATTGCTGTGGTCATGGTGTCCCTTCACAACAACAGAAACACTAACTAAGCCAGCTGTGTTGTGAGACTGAGGCCAGCCTGGCTACATGAGATACTTATCACAAAACAAACAAGCAAAGAAACAGAAAAAAACATGCAGTTGCAGAATTCATTGATTTTTAGGATGGTGGTAAGATGATTCTGCTTGATTGTGGGAAACTGGAAGACTGGAGAGGAGATATTGTGTCAGCAATAGACAGAAAACTGAAAAGGACCGCTGAATGTGATGAACCATAAAGTCGAGATAAGAAGGAACAAAGTTCAATGAAGAAATTATATAATCAGATCACATAGGTATAAGTGATATTGCCAAACACACTAAACATCTGGAGAGTTCATAATTCTTTTCTCTCTTTTCTTTGACTCCCATTGCATATGATAAAATCCCAATTATTGTTTCATGATGATAGATGATATAGCTTCTTACATTTATTTACTTAAATATCCTCATCCATATACTCACTTACAAGTGGATATTAGCTATTAAGAGAAGAAAATATATGCTACAGCCCATGAATTCAGACAGGCTAGGTAGCAAGGAGAACTCATGGAGGACATTCAGATCTCCCTAGGAAAGTGAAAATGAAGATATTTCATGGGTGGGCTGGGGGCAGGTGGGGATGGGATTGTGAGGGATCAAGTGAGGGCCAGTCGGAGTCAGGCGGAAGTAGAGTACTGAAAGAAATGATTGGAGCAGGCGTCATTTTAGGGTCAAGTAAAATTCTGCTGTTAGGATTAACTCCCAGAAATCTACAAAGATGACCCCAGCTAAGACTTCTAGCAATAAGGAATAAGTAGCCTGAACTGGCCATTACCTGTGATCAGGCATGACTACCTGTGGAGGACTTGAGACACCAACCCAGCCACATAGCATTTTACCTTCAGTCTGCCCTGCCTATTTCATATGCTGGGGTATGGGTGGCACAGAAATTGTAGGAGTGGCCAACCAATGACTGGTCGCCTGAGCCTTATGCCGGAAGAATGAGCCCACTGCTGACACTGCCTGGAGCACCAGAATCCAGAGACTACATGGTCCAGAGACCTAGGACAGAAACAAACACTACTGGAGGAAAAAAAGTCAATGTAATAACATCTAACTATATTCTGCTATACTCATAGACTGGTGCCTAGCCCAACTGTCATCAGAGAGGCTTCATCCTGCAGTTGCTGGACAGAGATGCAGAGACCAATAGTCAAACATTAGGCTGAACTCAAGGAATCCTGTAGAAGAAGGGGGAAAGGATTATAGTAGTCAGAGGGGTCAACGACATCACAAGAAGACCCACATAATCAACTAAATTGGCCTCATAAGAGCTCACGGAGATTGAACTGATAATCAGGGAGTCTGCATGGGACTGACCTAGGCCCTCTGCATATGTGTGACAGTTGTGTAACTTGGTCCTCTTGTAGGACTTCTAACAGCAGGAACAGGAGCTGTTTCTGACTTTTGCTGGCTTATGAGATCCTACTCCTCATGCTGGGTTACCTTGTCCAGCCTTAATACAAGGGGAGATTCTTAGTTTTACTGCAACTTGATATGTTCTGTTTTGCTGAAATCCAAGGGAGGCCTGCCCTTTTCTTAGTAGAAACCGAGGAAGAGTGGTTGAGGGGGCAGAGAGTTTGATTAAAAATAAATATCACCAGCCAGCCTCCTCAATACAAGCAGTGTGGAAGGTAGAAAATTATATTTTGGTTTATATGAAGTAATATGCTCACAGTGGATAACTATTTGAACTAGCTTTGCACATATAGGATATCTTACAGAGTCCTGATACTTAAAGTGTCCTATGATATCCAACGTATTTACAGCAGCACTGTAAAATAATATTTCAAGGAAAAGTCTGTGATTTCTACAAAGCACTGGAACAATTATATTCATTTTGATGTCATGTATTTACAAATCTCCATTGGAGTTGTCATCTAAAGCAGATATAGTGCAAAAGTTAGGACTGTGTAGTAAATGAAGCTGGAGAATCCTGGTGCCAAATATGACCAAAAGTTTCAGAATTTGTACAGTGGCCAATAGGTGAACATATCCCATTGGTAAACAACTGTGAATATTTGAAATCCAAAAAAATGAGGGGGATGTAGCTCAGTTGTGGAGCATGCGCTTAGTATGTTCAAGGCCCTAGACTTCATCCTTATTACTGCAAGCAAAAAAAAAAATTAAATGTTACATTTTTAAAGTTAAGTTTATCAGGTTTTTTTTTAAGCAGCTAAGTGATCAGGATTGAAATATTAGCTATTTAGTTTCGTCAAAACTATCTAATAAATGGAACTATTAATATGTTTCTTCTTTTTTTTTATTTTTTTTTAAATTTATTTATTTATTAAAGATTTCTGTCTCTTCCCCGCCACCGTCTCCCATTTCCCTCCCCCTCCCCCAATTAAGTCTCCCCCCCAGCCCGAAAAGCAATCAGGGTTCCCTGTCCTGTGGGAAGTCCAAGGAACCCCCACCTCCATCCAGGTCTAGTAAGTTGAGCATCCAAACTGCCTAGGCTCCCACAAAGCCAGTGCGTGCAGTAGGATCAGAAACCCATTGCCATTGTTCTTGAGTTCTCAGTAGTCCTCATTGCAAACTTGTGCAACCACTTTGGAAGGCAGTATGGCGGTTTCTCAGAAAATTCGGGATCAACTTACCCCTGGACCCAGCAATACCACTCTTGGGAATATACCCAAGAGAGGCCTTATCATACAACAAAAGTATATGCTCTACAATGTTCATAGCAGCATTGTTTGTAATAGCCAGAACCTGGAAACAACCTAGATGCCCTTCAATGGAAGAATGGATGAAGAAAGTATGGAATTTATACATATTAGAGTACTACTCAGCAATATGTTTCTTCTTATCAAGGATATCACATTAAAAAAATGACTGAAAAGAATGTGAGGCTCCTCCCACTGCTGGCTACAACTCTTTAAATCCTTACCAATATCCCCCAGTAGTACCCTCCCACCCCCTGGACTCCATAACCAGGCCAACACCTCTGGCTCCTTTACTAGAGGCCAGCCTGCTCCTAAGGACCTTGGGTAAGATATCACCTCACCACCCACTAACACCGCTTAAAGCCAGCCAACAACCCCAGACTACACCCTCTTCCCTCGGTTCCATAATCGGCAGAAGTCTTCTGCTTCACTTGAGGCCAGGCTAGATCTAGAGGCCCCATGTAAGACACTGACCACCCACTAACAGTCCTGAAACCCTGCCCAACAGCCCCAGACTTAACTCCTGCCTCTGGGTTTCATATTTTGGCCCACAATATCAGCAGAATACTTCTCCTTTATGTGAGGTCAGGATGCTACCAGCGACCCAAGGTAAAACACTGCCCACAGCTAACATTCTCTTAAGTTTACAGAGCAGCCTTCAACTGTGCCCTCTCCCCTGAGCTCCATATTTCAGCCCACAACCTAAGAAGAAAACTTCTGCTGTATTAGAGGACACACCATACCAGGAATCCCAGAGATCAGCAGGTACCCAGAATCCCAGAGACCACAGAGATATTTGGAATTCAACCTCCAGAGGTCTTGCAAGCCACAAAAGCCCCACTTGAGACACACTACTGAACCTGAAGACTCGTTAGTCACCAGAACTCCTGTCCACTTACACCTGAAAATAGGAAAAGAAACAAACCAACGGACAAAACACACACCCAACAAAGACAAACTCAGGAACCAACACCTAGACCTAATAATCATCCCAAACCCAGATGCCTAAATGCCAGCATACGAACGCAAAAAATAGCAGGAAAAACAATATATCATCACCAAAGATTAGCTATCTTGCAAGAGCAAGATCTGAACATTCCAATGCAACAGAAGCACAAGAAAATGACCATAAAACCAACATTACAAAGATGATAGAGGTCCTTAAAGAGGAAATGAAAAAAAAAAAACCTTAAAAATGAGGAAAAGACAAACCAAAAAAAAAAAAGAAAAAAATCATTAAATCATTTAAAGAATGCTAAGAAAGCCAAGAAAACATGAACAGATGAAGGAAACTGTTCAAGAAATAAAAATGGAAATAGAAGCAATAAAAGCAAACAAATAGAGGGAATTCTGGAAATGGAAACTCTGGGTTAGCAAGCAAAAACTACACATGCAAGTATCACCAACAGAATTTAAGTGATGGTTGAGAAACACATAAAGACATGTTCAATATCCTTAGTCATCAGGAAAGTGCACATCATATTAACTCTAGATTCCATCTTACACCTTTCTGAGTGGCTAAAGTCAAAACACAACTGACAGTTCATGCTGTCCAAGATGTGGAGGAAGAACAATATTCCTCAGTTCCTGGTGGGAGTAAAAACTTGTACAGCTGCTTTGGAAATCAATATGGCAACTTCCAAGAAAATTGGGAATCAATCTACCTCAAGATCCAGCTATACCACTCCTGGGCATGTACCCAAAGGACTCCTTACAATATCACAAGGATGCTTGCTCCACTATGTTCACAGCAGTGTTATTCATAATAGCCAGAAACTGAAAGCAAGCTAGATGCAGAACAATGAAGAATAAATAAAGAAAATATGGTATACACAATGGAGTATCATTCATTATCATAAAAACAATGACTTCATGAAATTTATTGGCAAATGGATGGTACTAGGAAAGAATAGCCTGAGTGAAGTAACGTAAGGCCCATAAAAGCAAACATGGCATGTGCTCACTTATGGGTAAATAACAGTTGTAAAGTAAAGGAGAACCGTGCTACAATCCTTGAATCCAGAGACGCTAAGTAACAAGGAAGGCTCAAGGGAGGAATACATGAATCTCCCTGGAAAGGGGAAATAGAACAGATATTCTGGGTGAAATGGGGCAGGTAGGGATGGGAACAGAAGGGGTCAGGTGGATGGATAATGAAGAGGGGGGGGGAGGGAACTGGAATCAGTGGTACCCCTGGGATGAGCTATAAACCTAGGGCAATGGAAACTCCCAGGAATATATGAGGGTGACCTTAGCTAAGATTTCTAGCAATGGGAGATACAGGGCCTCTAATGGCCACCCCCTTTAACCAGGCAAGGCTTCCAGTAAAGGGATCGAGACCCCAACCCAACCACATAACCACTGAGCTACAATTTTCCCTACCCACAAGATATGCTGTGTTGTGATCCAGCTGCCCTCACTCCCCCTGACTGATAGTAGAACGTCCTTGTGGTCTGTAATTGACAAGGATGTTTGTGTTCTTTCTGGCTGGTGGGTCTCCACAGAAGGAGTAGAGGTATAAAAGGTTGCTGGGCAAAATAAAGGTTGCTGTTCTTCCACCTGAAAAGAAGCCTCCGTGTGTCAATCCCGGAACACCCCCTCACCCCCCCCTGACCCCCCCCAGTCTTGGCTATCCAGGCTGCACTGGCTGCAGCAATGCTGGGAACAAAGGGGGCACAGAATACGTGGGAGTGGCCAACCAATGATGGGTCCATCTTGAGATCCGTAGTGTGAGGGGAAGTCCATTACTGATAATTCCTGGAGGGTGAGGATTCAGAGCCTGGACAGCCCAAAGACCTAGAACAGAACCAAATATGACTCCAATTAAAAAAAAACAGTGAAGTTGTCTTGATTTGCATTTCCCTGATCGCTAGGGAAGTTGAGCATGACCTTAAGTGTCTTTTGGCCATTTGAAGTTCTTCTGTTGAGAATTCTCTGTTCAGCTCAGTGCCCCATTTTATACTTGGATTGATTAGCCTTTTACGGTCTAGTTTCTTGATTTCTTTATATATTTTGGACCACACACTGAGACAATGGGGATGTTCTATCGGGAACTCACCAAGGCCAGCTGGCCTGGGTCTGAAAAAGCATGGGATAAATCCGGACTAGCTGAACATAGAGGACAATGAGGAATACTGAGAACTCAAGAACAATCGCAGTGGGTTTTTTATCATACTGCACGTACTGGCTTTGGGGGAGCCTAGGCAGTTTGGATGCTCACCTTTGGAGACCTGGATAGAGGTGGGCGGTCCTTGGGCTTCCCACAGGTCAGGGAACCCTGATTGCTCTTCTAGCAGATGAGGGAGGGTGACTTGATCGGGGGAGGGGGAGGGAAATGGGAGGCGGATGAGGGGGGGAGGCAGAAATCCTTAATAAATAAATAAATAAATAAATAACAGTGAAATGATTCCTATTGATATTCTACTTTACTCAAAGATTGTTGTCTATCCCAATTGTCATCAGAGAGGCTTCACGCAGCAACTCACGGAAACAGATGCAGAGATCCACAACCACACATTTGGCAGACCATAGGAAATCGTGTGGCGGAGGCGGAGAAAGGATTAAGGGAGCCAGGGAAGCCAAGAACACCATAGAAAAACTACAGAATCAACTAACCTGGGCTCATAGGGGCTCAGAGAAGCTGAACCATCAGCCAGAGAACTTGCATGGAACAGATCCAGTCCCTCTACATGTAAGCTACAGTTAAGTAGCTTGGTCTTCTTGTGGAACTCCTGACAGAGGGAGCAGAGGCCATCTCTGACTCTGTTCCCTGCACTTGTGACCCCCTTTTTTCCTGTTGGATTGCCCTGTCCACCCTTAATATGCGAGGAGGTGGCTAGTCTTGGTGCAACTTGTTATCCTATAGCTGGCTAATATACAGGGAAGGCCTGCACTTTTCTAAATGGAAGGGAGAGAGAGTGGATGCAGGAGGAGAATGCTGGGGGAGGGACTGGAAGGAGAAGAGGGAGGAAGTGGGAACTATGATTGGGCTGGGAAAATTAACTAGTTGATTAATTAATAAAAAGATTCATAAAAGTTACTGAAGAAACATAATGGATAAAGAAAATATTGGCTCTCTTAGAGAGGCAAGAAAGCTGCAAAGATATCTGCAGTATGAGGGAAAGCTCGAGCACTCAATTCAAACTGCAGGATATAACATTTGGCCTAAAGGTGCCATTGTGTTCTAAAATTGCAAAATGCTATAGAAGCATAAATATTTCTCTGCTTGCCTAGCTTTTGATAGTAACTCTAGCTGTGAGCCCCTTCTGCCACATTTTCCTTGGAGTAGAATCCATGTGGTGAAAGAATACAGAAGCTTTTGACAATTCAGTGCACCAAATTTCTACACCAGTCAAGCAAAATACACTGCTGAAAAACCCTAAGTAACTGAAATAACACCTTGCCTTTCCATGTGACGCATGAGGATATGATTAAGGTTGATTCTACTCTCCTGTGTAAACCAGTTGGAGGCTTGGTAATGCATGTCTGAAATCTGAGGAATCAAGAGGCTGAGGCAAGAATGGCCAGTTTGAGGACAGCCTGTGCAATTACAAGAGCCCATGTTAAAGTGTTAACAATAACAACCCACACAAGAGACTTTGCTCCTGTATCTGGCCTTTGCCACATATCAGGCAGTGATTTCAATTATACCTTGTACCTTCACAGAAATCTCAACATCTTTTGTAGAATTTTGTTCTTGTAAATATAAGATCAGGTTCCAGTTCATTTGTTTGCATTGTTTTCTTATTTCTTTATTTGAAGAAAATAGGTAGAAGAAGCTTTTAGATTTGTAATGGAATCGTGCTATAATTAAAACTGAATAGTTCTTTTTGCTTTCTATATGATAAGAATCTTAAATTTTCTGCTGGTTAGATATAGAATGTATGGTGATCATATTAATCACCCATTACACTCATTTGTTCTTATTCCATTCTTGATGATTCTCATCTTCCCAACTGGTTCCCCTGCTACACCTGTGGCTTGTGAATGTGTGTATATATGTGTAGGTCTTATATAAATAGCTACACCTTCTGAGTGTTCATAGTTGCATCAGTCATATTATACCTAGGAAACAGTATTTCATAGCAATCCTCTCCATCAATATTCTCTATCTTCCAGTAGTTTGAATAGTCTTGTCCAAGTTTCTGTAATGTCCCATTAATCTTAAAGAAGGTTATTTGACTATTTTAGGGATAAGCATTCAACACTCAGCTGTCACTTATTCTCAATATTTTGACCAATTATGAATGTCTTAATCATTGCTCTCTGAAAAAGAAGCTTGTCATACCAGGCTGAGAGTAACATTAGTCTATAGACATAAACATAAATGTTTATGAGGCAGCTTGGTTGCATGTGCATTTAGCTAAATACTAGAAGTACATTTTCCTCTAGGACCTGTGTTATCCCCAACCAAAGACATTTGGCTGTTTTTGTTTTGATTTGTTTTTAAATTGGGCATGTGCTCATTTCTATGGAACAGGACTCAAATTCAATTAGAAAAATGATTTGTTACCCCTATGTCAGTCATGCCACTATTGAACTAGTAGGAATATTTTTTTTTCAGGATGGGGTTTCTCTGTATAGCTTTGGTGGCTGTCCTGGAACTAGCTCTTGTAGACCAGGCTGGCATTGAACTCACAGAGATCTGCCTACCTCTGCCTCCCGAGTGCTGGGATTAAAGGTGTGTGCCACCACTGCCCAGTTTAATGGGAATAGCTTATCTGGCATGTAGGTGTTGTAGTATTTAGGACTCACAGCTTGGAAAGGCCATTGATAATATTTCTTTATTGGCAGCATGCACAGTACCTTCCAGCACTGTAAATGCTAACTAAAAAGGAGGAAGCTTCCAGTTTAGTTCTAGCTTGATTTCTCTGAGTCCTGCAACCAAAATACGGCTTCAGGAACCAGGTCTTATCATTTATCTCTGGCGAACAGTCAAGAGCAATGGCAATAGACTCACTCAATTTGGGACAATCTAGTGGCTCTCTGGTCAATAACAGGGATAATAATTCTATACCTGACACTGGGATTTTGTTTTAAATTCTATTAGTTCTAGGGTATTGTTAGTAACTCATGCAAGAAACTTCCATTTAAATTCATTTAATTATTTTTGTTAATTTATACAAGAATAGGTTTTATCTGATTTTCTGTACATTCTATTTTGATAGAACCTCCTCCAACCTCCATCTTTCCCCATCACTTTGTCCCATTCGATATAACTCTTTTTACTCCTAATCCTTCCCCTCTCTATTTTCAAATGTGTTCTGCACTCTGTATCACCTCTCATGGATAATATCTTGTATGACCTTAATGTGTTCTTTTCTTTGAATAATGTAGCTTTTACTTTTATGTCCATGCGTATTTCTGTGAATGTGTGACAGCTTGGAGAGACCAAACTATGGCACTGCATGTCTGGAGCTGGAGTGACAGGAGGTTGTGAGCTACCCAAAGGGCATCTTGGGAGCTGAACTGAGTCCTCTGGAGAACAAGAGGTGCTCTGAACTGTCAAGTCATCTCTCCCATCCTCTAATGTTCTCCTGAATGTGCTTAGCAGGCATTTTTGGATATATTTTTGCACCTGTGAACATGAGGGAAATTGTTTTGTAGTTTTCCTGTTGTATCGTTATCCAAGTTTTGCTATAATTTTGGTATCAGGATTGTTTCATTTAAGTAGAGTGAATTGGATGGTGATTTATTTTGAAAAAGAAAAGCATGTTTTCTTTTTGAAAACTAACGTTTTAAAGATTTAATTCTATTTTATGTGTGTATGTGAATATATGTGTACTATGTGCAGTGCATGCAGGTGTCTGCAGAGACCCACAGAATGGGTACATCCATTGCTGGTGGGAATGCAAACTTGGGCAACCACTTTGGAAAGCAGTGTGGTGGTTTCTCAGGAAACTGGGAATCAATCTACCTCAGGATCCAGGAATACCACTCTTGGGAATATACCCAAGAGATGCCCAATCATACTACAAAAGCATTTGTTCAACTATGTTCGTAGCAGCACTATTTGTAATAGCCAGAATCTGGAAACAATCTAGATGCCCCTCAATGGAAGAATGGATAAAGAAAGTGTGAAATATATACACATTAGAGTACTACTCAGCCATAAAAAATAATGACATTTTGAATTTTCCATGCAAATGGATGGAAATAGAAAACGCTATCCTGGGTGAGATAACCCAGACCCAAAAAGATGAATATGGTATGTACTCACTCATTAGTGGACTCTAGCCATAAACAAAGGACATTAAACCTATAGATCGCAAGCCTAGAGAAGCCAAATAACAAGGTGAACCCAAAGAAAAACATATATAGATTCTCCTGGAAATTGGAAGCAAACAAGATTGCCAGCAAAAGTTGGGAGCATGGGGTGGGGGTAGGCAAGAGAATTGGATCTAGAGGAGATCCCAGGTGTCCACGGGGATGTCCTCAGCTAGGTCTTTGGACAGCAGAGGAGAGAGGGTGCCTGAACTGGCCTTGCCCCACTATCACACTGATGATTATCTCGAGTATCACCATAGAATCTTTGTCTGGCTCTGGATGGAGATAGAGACAGAGACCCTCATCAGAGCAACAGACTGAGCTCCCAAGGTCCAGTTGAAGAGCAGAAGGAGGGAGAAGATAAGCAAGGAAGTGTGGACTACGAGGGGTTGGTACACCCACTGAGACAGTGAGCTCATCAAATCCAGCTGGACCGGGACTGAATGAGCATGTGATCAAACTGGACTCTTTGAATGTGGCTGACAATAGGGGCTGACTGAGAGGCTATTGATAAAGGCACTGGGACTTGTTTCTACTGCATGTTCTGGCTTTTTGGAACCCTAGTCTATTTGGATGCAAAGCTTCCTAGGCCTGGATGTAGGGGGGAGGGCCTTGGACTTCCCACAGGGCAGGGTTCCTGGGTTCTCTTAAGAAAGGAGGGGGAGGGAGGAAGGTGAGTGGGGGAGCAGGAAGGGGATGGGAGGAAGGGAAGAAGGGTAAATTTTTTTAATGGAAAAAAATGAAAAAAATTAAAAAAAAATAAATCATGGTTTATGTATTCCTGGCTATTCCAGAAAGCACTATGCAGACCAAATTGACCTAAGTCTCACAGACTGGATGTAAACTTATTATTTATTTAATGTGTTTATTTTCCATCACTGCCAGTTTCAGTTTCCCCTCCATCCTGCCATTCGATTCCCTCCCTCCCATCCTTTATTTCACCCTTACCTCAACTCACTTCTCTGTTTCTGTTCAGAAATGGGCAGTGCTCCCATGGGTACCAATAAAGCATGATGTATCATGTTGAAATAAGACTAAGCAGCTCCCCTTGTATTAAAGCTGGGTAGGTCAATCCAGTGTGAGGAGTAGGTTCCCAAGAACCATCCAAATCATTAGGAACAAACCTTGATCCCATTTTTAGGCATATCACAAGTAGACCAAGCTACCCAACTGTCCCACATATCTGTAGAGGGCCTAGGGACATCATGAAGACTCCCTGTTTGTTGGTTCAAACGGTGTGAATTCCTATGAGCTAGGTTACCTGTTTCCGTGGGTTTTCGTGTGAAGTCTTTGGCCCCCCACAGCTCCTACAATCCTTCCTCCCTCTCCTCAGCAGGATCCTGAGAGGTTGGCCTAATATTTGGCTGTGGGTCTCGGCATCTGTTTCCATTAGTTATTGGATGAAGGCTCACGGACGACAAATCAAAATGACTCTTACATTCCAGCTTATACCTGTCAAAATGGCTAAGAACAAAAGCATAAATGCTGAAGAGGATGCATTACAAGGGAAATACTCTCTACTGCTGGTGAGAGTACAAACTTGCACAGATACTTTGGAAATCAATATGGCAGTTTCCAAGAAAACTACAATTAATCTACCAGCTATACCACTCCTGGGCATGTACCCAAAGGAAGATACATCCTACCACGAAAACACTTGCTCAGCTATATTCATAGTGGCTTTATTCATAATAGCCAGAATCTGGAAACAACCTAGATGCCCTTCAGCAGAAGAATGGCTAAAGAAAATGTGGTACATTTATACAATGGATTATTACTCAGCTGTTAAAAGCAATCTCATTAGGAAATTTGAAGGCAAATGATGCCTGTAACTAGAAAAAAATCATCCTGAGTGAGGTAAGTGATCACTTATAAATTGATAATGACTCTAAAGGATAACCTTGCTACAACCCACAGACTTAGAGAGGCTAGGTAACAATGAGGGTCCAAGGTGAGATGCATGGATCTCCCTGGTAAGGGGAAATAGAAGAGATCTCCTGGGTAGAGAAGGGTGATGGTGACGGTGGAAGGGGGCAGGTGAGGATGAGAGCTTGAGGGATCAGGTTGGGAGTGGATGAAGGGAGAGAGTACTGGAAGAGATGACTGGAAGGGGGAGGGAGCATTTCAGGATCAGACAGAAACCTAATAAAAGGAAACTCCCGCGAATCTACAAAAATGACCCCAGCTAAGACTCATAGCAAAAGTGGGTACATAACCTGAACTGTGATCAGATTGGTGACTATCCCAATTGTCATCAGAGAACTTTAAATGTTCATATAAGTAGGCATGAGAATGTGTATAAATTATGAAACTAGGTAGAACACAAAAGGAAAAAAGTGGTGTTGACAGGGGAAAGCCAAAAAGACACACAAGACATGAAAATGAAAAGCAGGTTACTAGGGCTGGCAGGAAGCAAAAGGGCCAAAAAAGGAAGGAGAAAAGGAAGAATAAATAGAAGCAAATATTGTTTGCAAAAATTCATAATGAAACATAATATCTTACATACTAATACATTTCTTAAAATAAAAGCTTAGGAGACTTAATTTTTATATCCAACCATATAGTATTTACTTTGATGGGGGAAATATTTTTTAATTATTTTTTATTTATTTGACATACCAACCACAGTTTCCCCTCCCTCTTTTCCTCTCATTCCTTCCTCCCACCTCTGGTCCCTTCCCCATCCACTCCTATTGTTTCTTTTAGTTTTGTAAAATTCAGAAGGTTACATGAAATATGAAGAAAAATAAAAACAAATTTTATGAAAATATCAAATACAACAAAGATTCTGTCTATAAACTAATATTTCATAACATTTTGTCCTTAAAATACCAACACAACATTATAATAATCTTGTATTCATGTAGTTGTAAAGCTAAATTTATGTACCATTACCAATACAGGTTCAAAATATATAAAATAAAAGTAAGTGGAAGTATAGGAAAAATGTAATCACACCAAAAGTTTACAAAATGTTCTTGTGAACAATTGGTAAAAAAAAAAAAACAAACAGAAAATGCCAAGAACAGATCATTTAACTGTATTAGCAAACTTTACCTGACACACACACACACACACACACACTATGAAATTGTTATTTGCTGAGCCTTCATTCCTTTCAAATACAAGTTGACTACTTGCTTTATCATGTTTTTAATTACAAAGATTTTATATTAGAACTTAGAAAATACATTTTAGAAATTTTTATTTTTACTATTTTTTAGAATTTCATACAATAGATTTTGAATATATTCCCCACCCCTTTCCTAACTTCTCTCATTACTGCCTTCTTTATTCTCTCATTTCTTTTTACCCAACTTGAGATTTAGTCTTTTATTTTATTCCCTCATTTCTTCCAGTTTGCGCTGTCCAGCCAGTCTTCAGAATGGAACCCGCCCTGCTGTGTGGTTCCTTAACAGGCGTCATATCATCAAAAAAACCAAATCTCCCTCTAACCACAGTTATCAAACAACTATACTTCCTCTAATAGTAATGGGATTTTGTGCCCACATTCTCTCTATATGATGGGATTTTGTCTGCCTGCAGTCTGGACAGATCTTCTGTATTCCTGTGGATTCCTATGTAGATCTATCTTGTTGTACCCGGAGAATGCTGTTTCCTTGATATTATCAACCATGCCTGGTCTTACAACTTTTGTCTCCTCCTATTTCTCAAAGATCTCTGAGTTTGCTGGGGGAGGGGTGTGATATATATTCCATTTTGGACTAAGCACTGCACAGTTTTCTATTTTCTGACCACGTATGGGTCTCAGTACTAGCTGTCATCTATAGCAAGAAGAAGCCTCTCTTTGAAGCTTTAGAAATACTCTGACCGATGAGTATAGCAATTAGTCATAAGAAGTCATTTCAGTCTTATGTGCAGTTAACAGAATTAACAGGTTTTTCCCTAGGGCCTATAACCTATCTAGCTACAGGTTCTTGGGCCCTTGGTAGTGACAAATATGAACATTCCATCTCATGAATTCAGGCTTAGATCCAATCAGTATATAATTGGTAACTGCCTAGAATTTAGAAAACATTTTTAAGGAATAAAACACAGTTTAAGTCCAAAGAGATAAAATATAGATAAAGAATGCTTAGACGATGAGTTATAATTTCAGATGTGTACATAATAAAAGAATCGAATTATCAAACTAGGTACACATTTCCAGATGTTAGAAATACAGTAAAAAAAAACTTGAATCAAGTATACAAATGAAAACAATTTATGGAGTAGAAAACAGTTATACAGAATTATATTAATGAGCCTGTACATAGCCCTTTCAGTTGACAAATCTCTGGAAAACATAGCCAAGAGACAAGAGCAATCTCCCCCATCAAAAAACAAAACAAACAAAAAGCAGGACAAAAATGCCACCACCATACTACCTATCAGAATTACACTTCACAGTTTATAAATTGAAGGTAAAGATACGGCAGAATTTTGTTTTGTTTTCTGAAAGAAATAAAAGCACATAATGGAAAGAACCTTTGATACTATTTAGAGATTATTTTCCTTGCTATGTTTTTCTTGCTGTTCAAAATAATGCCATCCTAAAAATTCCTATCAACCTACATTTTCTTTAAGAAAAGCCTTGAATGATAATTATGAGATTGAATTTAAAGGAGATTAAGACTCCAAAATAAAATCACTATTTTGGTTTCCTGAGCCAAACTTGTTGTCATGTTTCGGTTTCAATAATATAGTTAGGTCTATAATTTTATTCACTAGAGGAGAGTGGCGTCTCCTTCCTGCCTGCTATGATAACTAGTACATTTCCCTGAGAATCTGGGAACTACTGAGCTACTGTGGTGCTCAGCAATGTTGAATTCAGCGGTGCATTTTGCTTTCTGAGATAGTCTTGCTCTGAATAGTTTCTAGTCTCAAAATTGTAACCCTCCTAACTTTCCCTTCCAACTCTTATCCTGCTCATATATTGGACGTTTTTCTCTCCTGATAGTCAGGAGTAAATATGTGAGTAAATTATTAGCCTGAAGATCTGAGAAGAGGCTCAGTCTATGCTTGGACAGGGACAACAATGTAACTTGAGATGTGGCAAAACTGCATCTTGCTCACAATGTTACTTAATCGTATACATACTTTCTTGTTTGAAATTTTCCCTTTTGGCCATTTAAAAAATTCATTCATACGTTTTTTCTATGTCTGAATTTTGCAAAGCAGACCATAAGAGCTGGATCCATTATTAAATTTTGAATTATGTACCAATGATTAGCTATGTGCTTCTTTCAAATGCTCACAATCACTGCTAACTCCATTCTAAGAGCCCTGGTGGGTATAACTATTTAATCATCTTAATTTCTCGGGTGGCTTTCTTCTTAGCCTTTATTTGCCATAACTTCATCAAGGTTTGCTTGAAAAGCACTGGTTCTAGCAACCTCTTAAGATATCTATGGGATATTTAATTACAAGTTGAAAAATTGAGTCTGTTAGCATTCAGTAAAGAACAACAGTTCCCTCACCTTTATCTCCAAGGGAACCACACATCTTTTAGTGTGAGAGGCTGCATCATAAGCTCAATATATACTTCTGCTAAAATCATAGCTACCTCCATTTAAATCAAACTGCACAAGCATCTGGTTTTCCATAAATCAAAATCTTGTTGCTATGTTGAAAGGGCTGTTTGCTGTTTATAGGAGAATTTTAATGAAGGGAATAGAGTAATTAAATAAAAGGTGCAGGTTTCATCTGGAAACACTTCCCTGATAACCTTCCCACACATTCATTCTCTTGACATATCTTTGCAGCCCAGGAGATGTGAGCTTGTTTTAGATAACTTATAAATCTCCCCATCCGAAGCACTGACGAGATGACTCCCTTGATACTTCGCAAAGGGCTATAGATCTTTGGTTAAAGTATAGTGTGCTTAACTTTCCTTCATCAGCAATGTGCAAACTTACTTCATTGGTGAAATATCACTACTGTCCACAGAAACAAGTTCACTTGGTCTTCAAACAGATCACTTGGAACAAAGTGAAAATAAAAATACCCTAACATGTCTACACCAGATTCTCCGGGTTACATGGATTGTGCTATAGTGATTTATTGAAACAAGCCCAACTTTCCTAACTACCAGATTAAAAAAAAAATTAAACCACTAAATGCTTGTTAAAAGTTGCAAGTGAATAGCTTAAATCGTTTCTTATATTTTATCTTCACCTCAGAGAAACCACCTAGAGAAGCATAGCCTCCCTGGCTGTTAATGAGCGGAAACCTTGACATGCTCCTTAGCGCAGTTCATTTCTACCATGCCTTTGACCGTCGCTGTGAGGGGAAGAACGGATGGGTAGAGTGAATAAGGAGGGCTCCCCTTTGAAGGCCTCATTCAAGACACAGATGAGTAATGGCTCACAATGCACCGGCACAAGGAAGTTCAACAGTGAATACTTGCTAGCAGAAAACTGCTTTGTGAACACCGGTGATGCTTGCTCAGTTTTTCACTCTGCTATTTTCTTCTTAGGCTCATTTTGTTTTAATTTCTCTTTTAGTTTTGCTTCTTAGAAATTATTTTTATTCATGCAAGTATGTGTGATGGCTTGTTTGTATGGGTACCACCTGCATGCAGGTGCCTGCAGAGACCAGAAAGAAAGTTAGGTCTCCTGGCTGTGAGGCACCCATTGTGGGGCATGAGAACATAACTTGGGGTTTTCTTAAGAACAGCAAATGCTCTTAACTGCTGAGCTGTCTCCCCAGGTCCCAGCTAATTTCATTCCATAATAAAACATAGCAGAGAGATTGGCGACAAAGGAAAATGCACACAAGGAAATGACACCATAGGTTTATTTCAAATCACTTCCAACAGCTGGTGTCTTATCAGTTTGTGATTTAAAAAATTAATCCTGAACCTGTCACTTGGAGATTTTCTTGAAATGTATATATAATTTTATAAGTCTAGTTTGGGTCTCAGATGTATTCATGAGAGGCTCTTAAGTAACATGGCTGCTCTGGTTCTGAGGACCACATATCTAATAGCAAACCTGCAAAAGATTTTGTGTACTTATTATTAGAATCCTATCACATATCATTCAAGTAGAGTCTTCCCTAGTTTACAAATTTACCCTAGATATAAAAAAAAACAGTCGTAGGCAGATTAAATATCAAACCAGACACATTGAACCTAACAACTCATTTAATCTTGCTAGAAATTCCAGAAGTTAGGGAATGTTATCTACATTTCCGAAATAAAAGACTTGGAAAAAAGAAGTGCTAAAGCGTCTACTCAGATTGCATTCCTAGAAAGTGGAACTCCATTTCTCACAGGGGTTTCATGTCTTCTTATCCAGTTACATAGTACAGGGTATGCTATGGGTCTGAAAGGGTTTCACATATGCGCATGTTTGATCCTTACAGTTTATTCACAGTGAGAAAGGTGTGATAGACCTTATCATCCTTGTTTTGCAGATAGTCAGACAGCAAAGATAAACCTGCAATGGCATTTTCTATAGCTAATTAGCAACAGACCTAGAGCAGTCACAGCTCTTTCTAAAAATACAGTTTTCTTCCTTTTATCATTATGCTATGCAATAGCAATCAATTTTAAACCCGGAACAAACATACCAGTAACAACCAATATGATCCAGAAATTTTCAGCAGGGAAAGTAGCATTATCTACAAAAAAGACCCATTTAAATTACTTTAAAATATGAAACATAGGCCATGTGTGGTGATGCATGTCTATACTATCGGCACTTCAACATGAGTTGAAGGCCAGCTTGGGCTAGGATAGCTAGGGCTATATGTGAAGATCTTGTCTCAAAAAAGTGAGAAATGGAGAGAGAGAGAGAGATACACATAGACAGACAGACAGACAGACAGACAAGACAGATAGCCAGAAAGATAGAGACAGATAGAAACAGAGTCAGGGAGACAGACCCTGAAGGAAACAGAGATAGAGAGATACAGACAGAGACAGAGGGGTATTTTTCTTTAAAGTTTGAAATATCCCAACATTTTAATTACTAATGATTCCCAATGTTACAGCTACAGTGATATTCCAATTTGCAGGGCTTATAGTATTGCAGAATACCATGTTAATAGTTTTTGTGAGTATATTATTTTCATTTTTTTATTTTTCAAACTTAAGTTATCATTTGATCTCTATCTATTCTTGGGGGCTTGAAGCAAAATGCCCTTAGGCACGGTTGCTTTAGACCTCTTAACAAAAACAATACACAAGATTGCTCTTTGGGCTGACAAGGGAGGGGGACTAGATTGGGGGAGGCGGAGGGAAATGGGAGGCTGTGGCAGGGAAGAGACAGAAATCTTTTATAAATAAATAAATTAATTAAGAAAAGATTACTCTATTCAGATGCAATTTTTTTCTCTACTGATTCTCTTGCTCATATTTAACCACAATATTTTTACCATAGGAAAGGAAACTCACATATTATATATACCATGCATTGTTTTCCTGTTTCACAGAGGTAGACATGCTCAAACATCGGTCTGTGTGTATTATTTCCCTTTTCTGGTTTGCTTCTCAATCCACTATAGTTTATATTTCTTACCTTAATGAAGCCATTAGAACTCTTATCCTCAAACTCTTAAACGTTTCATTTTCGTTTTTTTTAATTTATTTATTTATTAAGGATTTCTGCCTCCTCCCCGCAACCGCCTCCCATTTCCCTCCCCCTCCCCCGATCAAGTCACCCTCCCTCATCTGCTCGAAGAGCAATCAGGGTTCTCTGACCTGTGGGAAGCCCAAGGACCGCCCACCTCTATCCAGGTCTCCTAAGGTGAGCATCCAAACTGCCTAGGCTCCCCCAAAGCCAGTACGTGCAGTAGGATCAAAAACCCACTGCGATTGTTCCCATTCTTCCTCATTGTCCGCTATGTTCAGCTAGTCCGGATTTATCCCATGCTTTTTCAGACCCAGGCCAGCTGGCCTTGGTGAGTTCCCGATAGAACATCCCCATTGTCTCAGTGTGTGGGTGCGCCCCTCGCGGTCCTGAGTTCCTTGCTCGTGCTCCGTCTCCTTCTGCTCCTGATTTGGACCTTGAGATTTCTGTCCCGTGCTCCTCTGTCTCCTTTCATCGCCTGATGAAGGTTAATATTCATGAGGATGCCTATGTGTTTGTCTTTGGGTTCACCTTCTTACTTAGCTTCTCTAGGAACATGCATTTTCAAACATATTTGTTAACTGCATGGACCCAGCAGACACCTCAACAGCATTTGCTGTGCTTGTTGACAAATAAGGAGACTTGTGTGAAATCTTTGACTTGGACTTTTGAAATTATAGTGCATAACAAGTTTACAACAAAAGTATATGCTCAACTATGTTCATAGCAGCATTGTTCGTAATAGCCAGAAACTGGAAACAACCTAGATGACCTTCAATGGAAGAATGCATGAAGAAAGTATGGAATATATACATATTAGAGTACTACTCAGCAGTAAAAAACAATGACTTCTTGAATTTTGCATGCAAATGGACGGAAGTAGAAGACACTATCCTGAGTGAGGTAAGCCAGACCCAAAAAGAGGAAATGGGATGTACTCACTAATAATTGGTTTCTAGCCGTAAATAAAGGACATTGAGCCTATAATTCATGATCCTAGAGAAGCTAAATAAGAAGGTTAACCCAAAGAAAAACATATAGGCATCCTCCTGGATATTAACCTTCATCAGGCGATGAAAAGAGACAGAGACAGAGATCCACATTGGAGCACCGGACTGAAATCCCAAGGTCCAAATCGGGAGCAGAAGGAGAGAAAGCAGGAGCAAGGAACTCAGGACCGCGAGGGGTGCACCCCCACACTGAGACAATGGGGATGTTCTATGGGGAACTCACCAAGGCCAGCTGGCCTGGGTCTGAAAAGCCTGGGATAAAACCGGACTCGCTGAACATAGTGGACAATGAGGACTACTGAGAACTCAAGAATATCGGCAATGGGTTTTTGATCCTACTGCACATACTGGCTTTGTGGGAGCCTAGGTTGTTTGGATGTTCAACTTACTAGACCTGGATGGAGGTGGAAGGTCCTTGGACTTCCCACAGGTCAGGGAACCCTGATTGCTCTTTGGGCTGATGAGGGAGGGGAACTTGGTTGGGGGAGGGGGAGGGAAATGGGAGGCTGTGGCGGGAGGAGGCAGAAATCTTTAATAAATAAATGAATAAATAAATTAATTTAAAAAAACAAGTTTATCCCTGGTTCAAGTTTTCTTTTCTTTTTAAAACAATTTTATTTTATATACCAATCCCAGTTCCCTTTCCCCCCTTCATCCTGCTCTCCCAACCTTCCCACCCCCCTACCCCCTATCTGCTCTTCAGCAAAGGGAAGGCCTCCCTTTGGGAGTCAACAGAGTCTGGCATATCACTTGAGGTAGGACCAAGGCCCTCTCCCCTGTATCAAGGCTGAGCATGGTATCCCTCAATAGGGAATGGGCTCCAAAGAGCCCATTAGGAATAAATACTGGTTCCACTGCTAGTGTTCCCACAAACTGCCCAAGCCACATAACTGTCACTCACATTCAGAGGACCTAGCTCAGTTTTATGCAGGTTCCCCAGCCACCAATCTGGAGACAGTGAGTTCCAGCTAACATGGGCCAATTGTTCCTGTGGGTTTCCCCATCATGGTCTTGGCCCTTTTGCTCAAAATATTGCTCCTCCCTCTTTATGACTGGACTCCCTGCATCTGCTTCAGTCAGCTACTAGATGAAGTGCAGTACAATACAAATCCCATCACAGATACTGACGTTCAACCTGAAGGTCAGGAAACAAAGCAGCTAGCCACCATCTCTTAACCTCCACCTCAGCGATCTTGCCTCCAAGAATCTCAGAATGTGTGTGAGAGCTGGCTCCTCCCATTTTAAATTCTTCTCTAGTGCTGCCATTAAAAGCATGCACCACTACCTCCAAGTTTCTATGGCAAACTAGTGTAGCTACTGAGATTAAAGGTGTGTGTCACCACTGCCTGGTCTGTAAAGCTGATCAGTGCAGCTTTTTTACTCTTTGAACTTCAGGTAAGATTTATTCATTAAAGTACAAATGAAGTATCACTACATTGAAGGTTTTATGATGTCAATTAATGTAGTAATGAATCTGATTACAGGGGAAGGTCAGTTCAGGGACCTTTTCACTATTGTTTAGGAACTTAACTGGGGTCATCTTTGTGGATTGCTTGGAAATTCCCTAGTGCTTCTTTTCTTGCTAATCTCATAAAGGCTCTCTCTTTCAAGGTATTTCTTTCCTTGTTCTCCCTCTCTGCCTTCACCCAACTCAACTTTCCTGCTCTCTCATGTTCTCCTCCCTGCTCCCCTCCTCCCCTCCCCACTCCTCTACCACCCTCCCCCATCAGTCTCCATTAATTACTCTTCCAGTATCTACTCTTGACTAAATATATTTATAGAGACTGTTTGTCTTACGGTAGACACTAGGGCCAAAATTGTGACTTTGGAATGCCTAAGAAGGGAGACTGTACATGTTGGGGTGCAAGTAAGTTCACAGGTTTAGTGTCAGAAACGTTTATGGTTTCTTCTTACATTGTAATTTGTTATTAAACACAACAGACAAGGTAAATTTGACTCCTGAAATTGAACAGAGCCATTTTGACATCTAAGTTTAGTAAATTTAGTGGGAAAAAATTGAAAAGTCATTTGAAAACAAAGCTAGGTAAACTTTGAAAAATCACTAGCCAATGGATGCAATTCCAAAAGTGAAAACAAATTTTTCATCCATGATTTTGTCTTACTCAATGTAGAAAACTGTTTCTTTCTCATGGTTTTGAAACTTGTGGTTGAATTTTTATGGCAATACTGAGGTAAAAGGAAAACTTTTCCTTTTTTTCTGTCTGTTCTTTACAAGGGAATTATAATGTTTATATACAAAATATCGACATTGTTATGCTTATTCAATATTATGAGACCACATAAAAGGAAGTTATGAAATATTTTTTCCAAATAAATTTTCCTAAGATGATGGTTGAACATTGACAGATGTATTTTGAAATCCAGCAAAATTTCTTTTATATTAACTGGAGTTTTAAAAGGAGTTCAGAGGATCATCATATTTTTTTTAATTAATTTTAAATTTTTTCTTGTATTTCTACTGTATTTACACCATTCCCCACTCCCTCAGACCTCTCTTGTAACTCCTCCTCACTTCCTCACAAATTGATGGCCTTTATAAAAAATTGTTATATAGAGGTATGAATAAATATATTTAAGAATATGCATATATTATGCAACAACAATTAGTAAAAATAGTGTCCATGAATTTGAAAGAGGGCAAGGAAGCATATTCGGAAAGATTTGGAGGGAGGAAAGGGACTAGGGAAATGATGCAATCATATTGTAATCTTTCTTTTCTCTCTCTGTATGTGACCCAGGCTGCCATGAAACTCACATATAGACCAGGCTGGACTGTTTTTGCCTCCAGAGTGCTGGTATTAAAGATTCAGAGAGCCACCTGTTTTTGCCTCCAGAGTGTTGGGATTAAAGGTGTGTACCACTATGCCTAATTAATGAAAGTATAATTGTTTTTGGCTGATTCTTTGTGGATTTCACATCGTGCATCCTGATCCCACTCATCTCCCCATCCCTTTATATCTTCCCTCTGCCCTTGCAACCTCCCTCACAAAATAAAGAAAAACAAACAACTCCCTCATACAAAAACGAAACAAACGAGAGAGGGAGAGAGAGAGAGAGAGAGAGAGAGAGAGAGAGAGAGAGAGACTGACTCAGCCTCAGCTTGGAAACTGTAGTGTGACACAGTGAGTCACACAATGCTCCTTTTAGTCCATGCATTTTTATTTGTAAGTGTTCTTTGTAGTGAGTCATTGATCTGGCTAGAGGTCTCTGGCTTCTGCTACACCCTCAATACTGAGCCCTCACTGGGACTCCTCTTAGATATTCTGTTGTTGTTTTGTATCATAGAGATCTTGTAGCTTTGGATCTGCAAGTTTGGCCCCTTCACATGCTCCAGTAGTTCGTAGATGAGGTGGATGTTGGGGTGGGCCAACTCAGATCCCTGTCTCTGGGCCCAGGAAGTAGCTGGGTTAATCGGCCTGCCAGTTTTCCCTCATTGGCACTAAAAGGGTGAACTCTCCCACATTGCCCTGGCTAGTTTACCCAGTGCAGCAAGCAGCAAGGAGCGCGACCAGTTCTCCCACTCCCACACGCTTGCAGCCCACTCCCCTGCTCCCACACGACCAGGACCAGCTCTGCAATTTACCCAGGCAAGGTACAAAGGCCTCTCTCCTGACCGCCACACTTGGTGAGGTGCAGGGCCAGCCATCCTACTCTCATGGCCCTGAGGCCAGCTCTCCTGCCTGCAGCAGGTGACAAGGGGAGGTGAGGTGGGGGGAGGGCATCTTTCCCTTACCTAAGCCACTACCTGGTAGATTGGGTGGGGAGACAGGGTCAGCTCTCCTGCTCTCATGCCCTCAGGGCTGGCTCACCTGTGCACCAGCTGCGCGCGCGCGCACACACACACACACACACACACACACACACACACAGAGAGAGAGAGAGAGAGAGAGAGAGAGAGAGAGAGAGAGAGAGCGAGCAAGTATATGAAGGGAGGCAGGGTCAGCTCTCCAGCTCTCATGCCCTCAGGGCTGGTTCGTCCACCAACAGGATCAGCTCTACTGTGTTGCTGGGATGAGCCCCATGGCCTGGTCTTTTGAGTGTTATAGTTAGTGAAGGACAGGGCTATTTCTCTCTAGTGCAGTAACCAGTGAGGAGCTATGCCAATACTGCAAAGGCCTATCTTCACTGTCTTTGGTGGGAATAGGAGTCAAGACATCAACAGGGACCACCACAGCTGTGACAGGACCATGGACCCAGACATGGCACTTGACAGCAGCCTGGACAATACCATGGCTCTGGGTGGCAGCACAGGCCTCTTAGATCTTTAAATCTCCAGCAGCAGAATGGGCCCGTTACACTAACATGGCTCTAGGTGGCAGCCCAGAGCCCAGTTGTCTGTGTGGCCCTTAGTGGCAGCATAGGCTGTATATATCAACATTAAACCCAACTGCGTTTGAACCATGGACACAGACATGGTCCTTGTCAGCAGCTTGGGCCGGGATATCACCACCATGACTGCTCCAGTTGGAAGTGCAGCTCACTCAAATTGGCATGAGCCTAGTGGCTGCAAGGCCCTCAAACACCAACATGACCTCAGGTGTCAGCCAAGATCCCTAGCATCTGCACAGCCCTCAATGGCAACAGGAACCTCAGACAGCAACATAGACCTTAGCTGTGGCTTGGCCAAGGACCCAGGCATGGCCGTGGCTGCAGCTCTGCCCATATGGTGCCATGGCCCCAGTTGGCAGCACATGTCACTCAGGTCTGTATGGCCCAAGCGGCAGCATAGCTATGGGGAGCAAACCAGTAAGCAGCCTTCATGGCCTCTGTGTCAGCTCCTGCCTCCAGGTTTTTTGCCTTTGTTGAGTTCATGTCCTGATGTCCTCCAGTGATGAACAGTGAGATGGAAATGTAAGCCAAATAAATTTGTTTCTCCCTATGTTGCCTTGGTCATGTTTATATATATGTTAGAATATATATTGGCAGGGTCTTATGCTTGTAAAGACTGATTCTTCCTTTCTTCGAAGCCATTGGTTGTAACTTTTCATGCACTCTTTCAGCGCACACAGTATAGTCAGAATTTTCTTTGGGCTGCCAGATCACAAATAACGACAGGGAGACTTATTATTAATTATGAAAACTAGGCCTTAGCTTCAGCTTTTTTCCCAACTACCTCTTATAAATGAAATTAACCCATTTATATTAAGCTACTTTCTACTAAGTGGCTTTTTAAAACTCTTCTCTATGTCCATATGTTTGACTTGTTCCACATCTGGCCTCTCTCACCCCCTCAGTCCTCTCTGTCTCCTGCCTAATCTCTTCCTGCCTAACTATTGGCCATTCAGCTCTTTACTAAACCAATCAAAAAGCACCTGTGTAACAAATATCCCAAAACACACAGAGAGGAATCTATCCAGGAACAACAGCCTTTGTAACGCTACTTTTATTCTTACTACTGTCTGGATAGCTACCAAATTGGTAAACAGATTATGCTTGCCTTTTCACCAAAGTACTTCAATTTCTACTTGCATCTAAGACAATCAAAATGTGAGTAAGTTAACTGTCCAGTCACTGTGACAATACTTGAGGCAAACAAATTAAAGACGAAAGACATATTTTCATTCAGCATCTTCGGAGGTTTAAATGCATGTTTGCTGGCTTGTTTTGTTTCTAGACCCATAGAAAAGCAGTATATTCCTGCAGGAAGGCATCATAGAAAAGAGCTGCTTACCTTATGACATACGGGAAGCAGCAAAATATATAGAAAGGGTTTGGGGATAAGATAGACATCAAAGCCTCTTCCTTTGATCTACTTCCTCAAAGCAGGTGCTCACCTACAATTGTCAACCTGTGAATCAAAAAAATGGGTTAATATACTGATGAAGTCGTGACCCTCATGATCCAATCACTTCTCCAAAGCGTTATCTATGAGTACCTTTTGCATTCGTGATTAAGTGTTCTATATGATCCTTGCTGGAGGATACTACATGTACAGACCAAAACAAATGGCATCTAGGAGTCAAAGACAATGCCAGAGGAATCTTTTCACATAGCGAAGTACAGCCAACTAAAATCACATAGGGAGTGATTAGCAACTATAGTCTACCACTAAGATAACACAGAGAGATTATATAAAGTACAGTCAAAAAGAAGAACATTAGAATGTTTTGAAAGCACTATTTACAAACAAGAGATAAAGTTAGCTGGGGTGACATATTCTTGTAATCTTAGAACTCTACAAGCAGAGACGTAAGGATCATTAGTTATAGGCTAGACTAGACTAAATATCAAGGTCTTTTGGAAGGTATAGGAAATGATGTTGTAGGAGGGGGCCATTTGTTGGTTTCTGCTACCCAGAACCAAAATAATCACACAAAAACTTTATTTTTAAATAATTGCCTAGCCCGTTAGCTCTAGGTTCTTATTGGCTAACTCTTACATATTAATTTAACTCGTTTTCATTAATCTGTGTATCACCACGTTGCTGTGGCTTACCAGCTAATGTTCTGTCTGGCTTCAGTGGGGCTACATGGCTTCTCTCCGACTCTGCTTTCTTCCTCCCAGCATTCAGTTTAGTTTTCTACACCTAGCTCTGTTACCCTATAGCTCTGCTATAGACACAAAACCATTCCTTTATTAACCAATACTATTCACAGCATACAGAGGGGGAATCCTACATCACCCCACCTTTTTTCTGTTTACATAAAAAGGAAGGTTCTAACTTTAACATAGTAAAATCACATATAACAAAACAAGTATCAAGCAAAAATTTTGGTTATAATACTTATATCTACTTTATCTTTCATAATAACTAAGGAAAACTATAATTATAAATTCTTCAATCCCATTAAAGACTCCAGAAGGATATAATATTTTCTAAGTAAACAGAAAGTGCATTATAAACAACTTCCCAAACTCTAGAAATGACAGAAACATTTCACAGCCTAGACAATCACCCAAAGTTTTTCTGTGCCATTGGGGCATCCAAATTCAGCCTATAGGCCCATAGTATCTATCAGACAATTTCATGAAGCAGGAAATTTCTAGGGCAGTTCCACCTATATTGATTGGCAGTTTGTTAGTCACTTTCTTCTGTGTCCTGCAGAATGTCTGGCAGACTCTTTCATGTAGCAAGAACCTCGAAGGATTGTCTCAAGTTTAGGCAAGTTCAGCAGTCATTTCTCTGTGAGTCCTGCATGTCCAGTTCATCAAGCAGTCCAGGCAAGAGTAGTTTCGTGCCTAAGTGGCTAACAAACTCCATGAGGAGCCTCTTCAATGCCCATCTTCTTCTTGAAGTAATTGGTGCTACCAGGAACAGATGTGTCTCACTGTCATGAAAAATCCTAACTTGGGAGTTTTTCTTGGTCTTCCCTCTCTTAGGTCCCCTCAGTATTGGAGCAAGCTCTGTTGCAGGGTTTCACAGAACTCACAGGTGAAAAGGCAGGTTTGGGGGCAACGTGGGCTGGGGGATAGCCCAGCAGCAGGAAAACTCCCTGCTGGCTGGCTAGAAAAGCCAAGGGAGTTGAGGAGGGGCCTCTGGGTTTTGTACCCTCTGGGTTTTGTCCCACTGGGGAGATCCCAGAGAGTGGGGTGTCTGGCTGTCCAGCCCTGTGGCCATTGACTCACCTCTTAGTTCCCCTCAGCACTGGAGCAAGCTATGTTGCAGAGTTCCAAGGATCTCACAGGTGAAAAGGCGAGCAAACTAGACTTTATTTTACATAAATAAACATACTTAGTGCTATAGTTGCTAGAACAAATCAGAAGTTGAGACATATATAGAAAAAAATGTAGTTAGTATAACCCAAATGCTACTGTTGCTTTGAATGGGTGGAGAGAGACAGAGGAGACAAGAGGAGAAGGAAGAAGATGCAGGCAGAGACACAATGATGGAAGAGCTAAATCATAGATGCAGTATCCTGGCAGAGTTACTTTACCTTCCCATCTAGATACCATTTCTCATTACAGAGGGGCTGATTGGAGAAGATGTTTAGAGGTGTAAAAATAGAAGTCATTCTGCGTGTAGAATCATGTCAGAACACAAATATCACCAAACACTGACACCATTTGCAATAGCAGCACCAAGAATAATTGAATAATTTGAGAATTTCATGAAAGAGCAGAAAAGCCAAATGTATCAACTTGACAAAATTCAAATCAATTTAATTTTATTATTAATGATATATTTCTTGTCAAATACTTATATTTTCCACATTGGCTTCAGCAACTATGCTATTTCTATAAATAAATATCAAAATGCTTATTTTTAAATACAATGTATATATATATATTAATCATAGCTTATTTCAAAACAGCAAAACCTAAAGATATCTAGCACTATAAAGGTATTATAAGCAGAACTACAAACTCATTAAAATAATATCCAGTTATTTCATTGCAATGATAAAATGCTTATAATATACTAAAGACTACAATAAAAACATAGTATATACTAAATAAAAACTTAAAAACTTGTCAATCTAGTAGCTCTAATATATAATCCAAAGCACTTGGATTGGATGGTTACACTGTAGGTATTTGTATTTTCTAAATGATACTTTCAATGTTTTTCTGCCAAAAAAGTCTGAGTTCAGGAATAAAAACAAATACAAAGAATATTTAACATGTGATGGATAGAAAATTTTCACTGAAAATATTCAGCTGGGAAAAGACACTGAAAATTATTGTGAGACAATTGCTTAACATTATTTTTATTTTTTTTTTGCTAAAAGAAAATAATAAGAATCTATATTCCATGGCATGTAACATCATAAATAAATGTAATAACAGACAAAATAGCTGTATAAACATTCAGAATATAAAAGAAAAGAAAGCATTAGTTGTAAAAATTGGTTATCCTATTCCCTGAAGGAACAATTTATGATTACTCAACATGAAAAAGGAATTCAGATGAGTAACACCTTTCTTTAAAAATTAACATTAACCCTTTCCAAGGAAGCCAGCAAGCCAGTGTGTGGCTCAGCCATCATCAAAGAAACTTCCTCCTCTAGCAGATGCAAAAAACATAGAGATCCACAGTAAGACAATGAACATAGAAAGACCTTGGGGGATACATAGCTCTAAATGGAATGTCTTCACCAAATCGCTCCCCTCACCGCTCAGGGAAACCTGCAAAAGAAATGGAAAGAGTATAAGAGGCAGAGGGGATGAAAGACACCAGGACAAAGACCCTCTAAATCAACACGATCTTTATACATATGAACCCACAGAGATTGAAGCTGCATGCACAGGGCCTTCAAGGCTTTTCACCAGGTCCTCTGTGCTTATATTCTGGCTTCCAGTCTAGTGCTTTTATGGGATTCCCAAGCGTGTGAATGATTGGACCTCTCTATCTATATCTGTTTCTTGTGCCTTTCCTTGTGCACTTTTCCTTCTGTTTTTTTCCTATTCTGATGTATTAGATTTTTTAAAAAAATATCTTATTATATTGTGGAGAGGTATCCCTGCAAGCATCCCAATTAGCAGGGAAACAAACCATATGAGGAAAGAAGGAAACTTGGCTCAGCATGACTTAATTAGCTGGTGCCGGTTTAAACTTCTGTAGTCTGAGACCAGGCAGTTTATTTTAGACATATTTAAGTACAGTCCAATTTTGGGAAAAAG
Organism: Microtus pennsylvanicus; assembly: GCF_037038515.1. NCBI lineage: Eukaryota > Metazoa > Chordata > Mammalia > Rodentia > Cricetidae > Microtus > Microtus pennsylvanicus. The sequence continues at coordinate 99,952,065 of NC_134601.1, read as the reverse complement.
TTTCCTGGTAGCAATTAACCCAATCCCATGTGCACAATAAAGCTTAAGGTATGACTAGATAGACACACTTTTGAAAAGTACATGGAATCTCCACCGTGAAGATGGGTTCTATAGCTAAAGGGCCTAGGATCTGGTGTGGTCTTGGACTGAGATAGCGTAAAGGTCAGCAGGCTATAAAGTCTCTGTGATATCTCCCCCAAGGATAGGTTCTACTGACCGAGAAACAAAGTTAAAGATCTAAGGATGTGGAGTTTGGGATACACATTCTGGTGGGTTGGGAGAGGACTGGTTCTACAGATAGTGAAGCACCGGGTTATGAACAGCACCCACTCCCAGGCTTTTGGGTGGCAAATAAGTATACACATCCTTTCTCATAGAAGAGATAAGCCTGGACGCTGACCATTCCTGGTTTTCCTAGTGCTTGTCTCTGAGTAAAGGACACCATGCCCTCTTACATTATATTATACTTTATTTTATTTTTATTCTTTAGAAGCCTGCTTGGTACCTATGAGATACAGAAAGGGATGGATATGTATGGGAGGGGAGATGGGAAAGAGCTGGGAGGAGAGGGAGAGGAAAGCATATTCAGGACATGTATGTGAAGAAAAAAATATTTTCAATAAAAGAAAAAAATGTAACCCAATTTTTACAGATACATAGATCCATTAAATTATATAATATAATTATCTTCTGGTTTGGAACTAATCAATCATGGTCAATAAATGGAAGAACCTGGTCTACTGGTTAAAAAAGGAACTCTAAAAAGGGGGACAAATTATGCTAATGAAGCCTCATTTGTTCCTCTGAAAGAATTTTTCTTTTATTTATCTATTCTTAAATATTTATGTTTTGTTTTTATTTTTGTGTGCATGTGCATATATGGTATACTCCAAAACCAGAAAAGGAGCTGTCCTTACAGTTAGATGTAAGCTGTCTAACTGTGGTTACCAGGAACAGAACTCTGATCCTCTGAAGAACCAGTAAATACTCTTATCTGCTAAGCAGTCTCTCCAGCCCATAGTTTGTTTTCATTATTTCTTCTTCCTCTTCTCTATTTACTATTACTATTATTAATCATTACAGTGTATGTTAGATGTATGTGTGTGTGTATGTATGTGTTCACATGTCATAGCATATGAGTATGTCAGGATAAATTTTGGGCATCAGTTTTCTTCTTTCATTATGGATTCTAGGAATTGAATTCAGGACATTAGGTTTCTGTGTCAAGCACCTTTCAATCTCTGGAGTATGTTCTAGGTCAATAAAAAATTTAAGAAGTGATTATTGCATTAAGTAAATAATTTAAAGTAGTAAAGCAGGTATCATTTTCCAGATGTAAATGTTCTAAGTATCAAAAACTTTAAAGTGTGATCTAGCAATTCAAGTTCTAGGAAATTTAATTTTGAATGATAGACTTAAGTGAAGATTTAGTTGTATTTGTACTTATTTCAATGCTACTTATATTGCAAACAACACTGGTGATTAACAAGGGATTAATTTAATAAGTATTTACATGATATACTGTTTTATAAAATCTCATTTTAGCAGAGGACTAAATGTAGTAAACATGCTCATGATTATGAAGTATACTTATTTGATGACAAAATATTGAAGGCTTTTGTGTCTGAGGTATAGTTTATTATCTTGTGGAAAAGAATAACAGTTTAATAAAAGATAGTCATGTTTATCTTTTTATGGTTTAAACATATGGGAATTTTTTAAATTCATTCAATTAGTATAATTCCAATTTTTACTTAAATAATTCATTTATATTTATGGTATTAACACTATTTCATTAAGCTACAGTGTTTCCGCTTGTCTCACCTTTTCAGGAAATACTCTTATATATAACATTTTACTTAATTCCAACACACCCCTATGCCCCCACTTCATTCATGTATGCATTTGTCAGGCAGCATTAAAGTGCACCGAACTAAAAATATAACGGCTATGCAAAGTTAATGATTTATTTTCCATGGTGGTTTGAGTAGGAATGATGCACATGAGCCCATATGTTTGTTGGAACTGTTGAAAAGGATTGTGTGGCCTTGCTGGAGGAGGTGTGTCACTGAGGTTGATCTCTGGGGTTTCACAAGTCTATGCCATTTCCAGTTAACTGTTTCCTCCTTGTGGGTTAGATGTAAGCTCTCAGCTACTGTTCCAGAGTCATGCCTGCCTACCTGCCTGCTACTATGCTTGCCATCATGGTGATCATAGACTAATCCTCTGAAACTGTAAGCTCCCACTAAACTATTTCATTTGTAAGTTGCCTCATGGTGGCTCTTCACAACAATAGGAAAGTAATTAAGACATTCTACCACTTTCTGTATAAATTATCTATAAGTATAGGATGAAAATAAGAAAATTATAAATCATAGAAGATACATGCAGATCACTGAGGAAGACGTAATTTATTCTTTACTGTTAAATTACCACTATATAGAAATTTTTTTCTTTCTCCCCACCCCCACTCAGACAGAGCCTCTCAAACCATATCTTGGACTGGCCTAGAGCTCACTATTTAAGACAGGTTGGCTTTAAACTTGTGACAATCTCCAGAATGCTCTGACTGAAAAAGCATGGGATAAAAACGGACTCTCTGAACATGGTGAACAATGAGGGCTTATGAGAAGCCAAGGACAATGGCACGGGGTTTTGATCCTACTTCATGTTCTGGCTTTGTGGGAGCCTAGCCAGTTTGGATGCTCACCTTCCTAGACATGGATGGAGGGGGGAGGACTTTGGACTTTCCACAGGGCAGGGAACCCTGACTGCTCTTTGGACTGGAGAGGGAGGGGGAGAGGAGTGGGGGGAGGGGAAGAAGGGTGGGAGGAGGGGGAGGGAAATGGGAGGCTGGAAGGAGGCTGAAACTTTTTTCCTTTTCTCAATAAAAAAAAAAGACTCCAGAATGCTGAGATTGTTGGTCTTAGTTACCACATCTGGCCACAAGGAAACAACCATCACACATGAATATTACAAGAGTCTTACTATTTCATTTATGTTTCCATGACACATGAAACATTCTGTTTTGTAATGCTTTTCATGGGACTGGGGATATGGTTCAGTAAAATGACTTGCAAGGAAGAGGCCCTGAGTTTGAGCCCAGAACTTGTGTGAAAACTAGGCAATGTAGTACATACCTGAAATTCTAGTGGTAAGGAAATGGATACACACACACACACACACACACACACACACACAAACAAACAAAGAGAGGGGAGCATGAGCATACATATACAACATAGGTACTTGGGAAAGAATGAGAGAATGCCATTCTAAAACTTGTGGCTCCTCATTCCTCATATACCATATATTTCTTTATACCTTTAGCACTATGGGATACTGGCCTTATCACAAGTGTTTATGCTCTTTAGTTCCTTCTTCATGATGATACTTCACTTTGAAATAAGGTCCACACAAAGGAAATGCTCTTCTATGACTGAGCTATATCCCTATCCCAGTAAATTAATTTTTACATGTGTATGTGTGGTATATGTGTGTGTATGTGTGTGGGTGCATTTATGATGTGGCGTTCCCCTCTGTATGCTGTGAATACCCTTGGTTAATAAAGAAACTGCTTTGAGCCTATAGCAGAACAGGGCAGAACAGAGCTAGGTTGGAAAAATTAAACTGAATGCTGGGAAAAAGAAGTTGGAGTCAGAGAGAAGCCATATAGCCCCACTGGAGCAGGACAGAACTTTACCCAGTAAATCACAGGCATGTGTTAATACACAGATCACTAGAAATGGGTGAAATTAAGATGGAAGAGTTTGCCAATAAGAAGCTAGAGCTAATTGGCCAAGCAGATATTTAAATAATACAGTTTCTGTGTGGTTATTTCAGGGCTGAGCAGTAAGAAAGAAACAAGAGGCTCCTACTACACATGTATATGCACAAGCACACATGCACATGTACAGTGCATCTGGAAGCTAGAGGTTAACATAAGGTGTTTCCCTCAATTACTCTCCCTTTTATCTTTTGAGTTATATTATCCCATTTGAACCCAGAGCTCATCAATTCAGCTAATCTAGTTAGCCACCTTACCTGGGGGACCCCATGTGTCTGTCTCTACACTAGGATGTTAGGCATATATTATCTCCACTCAGCATTTATGTGGGTGCCAGAGATCTGAACTCCAGTCCTCATGCTTATGTGATAAGTACTTTACTTGCTGAGCTATCTTGCCAGCCCCCAAATGCTTTTTTAAATAAATGAATGGACTTAAAACTGTTGAAGGAAGACTGAAAACATGGAAGTGGAATTACATCACAGTAGAAAAGATCTTGGGTCTGTAAGAATTGTGGGGTTCTTTTTGTTTGTTTGTTTGTTTTTTTCGAGACAGGGTTTCTCTGTAGCTTTTGGTTCCTATCCTGGAACTAGCTCTTGTAGACCAGGCTGGCCTAGAACTCACAGAGATCCGCCTGCCTCTGCCTTCCGCCTGCTGGGATTAAAGGTGTGAGCCACCACTGCCCGGCTAAGATTTGTGTTTTCTTCTATACAATTTGATCATAAGACATTGAACAAGCCCCTTCTCTTATTTATAATAAAAGAGAGCTTTTGAATTGGCTGAATTGTTAATACTTATTTCAATAATGAAAGCTTGGAATCAGGATTCGACATCAAATGACTCTTAAGATGGGCTTAGAATGGGAAGCTAAATATTCAACTTATTTTTATATTTTTCATGCCCATGAGTGACAATTTTATTTAGTTTTGTTATGTTATGGAAAAGCTTGATTTATCCTGCTTGTAGCAAATTAAATTGGTGTTTGGACACTGGAAATAACAACATGATCTGGATTCAATGATTAAATATTGAAAGAGTGAGGCTGAAGGGGAAGCAGTTATGTGAACTTGTTTCATGGAGATGGTCTGAAAACTCACAGCTGTTCAGTGAAACACTGGGGAAAAAGGCAGGCATTCTTTTCCCAGTTAGAGAAAAGCATATTTCTCAGTCACAGTAAAACTGAAAATGCATTTTTATTGTCAAATATCTATTTCAACATCATTCACATATCAAAAGAATTAGTACTTTTTCAAGGTAAAATTCAATGTGTTCTTGCATTTGTAAATGTCTTTTTTGACCCTTACTGAAATGTCAAAGATAATTTTTTTGATATTTCTTACAGTTCAAATGTCCTTGGAAACCTTGTAGCTAATAGCACAGAACCAATCAAAACAAACCAAACAATGGCTTTCTTCTATCAGGATACATTTTCCCAGTAGTTCTTTCCCTGAGTCAAGAAAAGAAAATCAGATCTTCTAGGATGTTTAGGTTATAGGTGATGTTATGGTTCTGAGATTCAACATAGCTCTCCATTTAATGAGCCATGTCACTAAGGTAATCTTAATATTGATTAATATAAGCCATGTTTTAACTGTGTAATAGGCATTGCAAGTTTTTTTAAGGCCAAATACCTGTAAGTGGGGTGTGTTGGTCAGGGTTCTCTAGAGTTACAGAATTTATGGAATAATCTCTCTCTCTCTCTCTCTTTCTCTCTCTCTCTTTGTCTCCCTCGCAAGATGGCTTAGTGGTTGAAAGTGTTCCCTGCTTTTCCAGAGTACCTAAATTCTGTCCACAATATCCAGAGCAAGCAGGTCACAACTGCATGTAACTCCAGCTCAAGGAGACTTGGTGCGCTCTTCTGTCCCCCCAAAGCGCCTTCATACATGTAACACACACACACACACACACACACACAAAATAAATAAATAATTAGTGTAAACCCCTTTTTTAAAGTCCTATATGTGACAAGAAAACGATATTTGAAAATGTAGTCCCTTTTCTCTGTAAAAGTAAATACAATATTCACTATTTTTTAGAATAAGAAGCTGGATTTGAAAAATATTAAAGTAGGGGAAAGGTATCAAAGAATTTGTCTTGTAATTGTAAGAAATTGATCAAAATATTATTAATAATATAGGTATTCCATAAACATATATGCAAAGCCTTTAAAGACTCACTATGCTTTTAATTTTATTTCTATTTTATTTTTATACTATTTATGTATACGATGTCTGCACATATGTGTAAAATTATCCATAAGCATATCTTTCTTTGATATTAAATTTTCCCTGTCTTTAAAAGAATCATATTTTGTCCCTCTTGTTATCTATTCAAACTTTTAACCAAAGTTTCCCCATTTTTTTTCCTATAACTTACTTCTTTCTTCCTTATTTGGCAATAGTATTGATCAGAGTTTGACAAACTATGACCATGGATTAAATTAATCCTGTTCCCTGTTTTTTCTAAAAGGGATTTTATTGGCCCATAGCCTTATTCTAGATACACTAATGTGGGAAGGAATGAAAAATGGAAAACATATTAAATGTCTTCCTAAGTAGTGAAATATCACATTTATTTTGACATCAGTTGGTGTGACCTAGATTCATGAGTGAAGAGACATTGTTAGACATCTTCCTCTAGGGACATGTGAATATGCTCCTTCAATGAGGAGATGAAATGTGGTCCCTGCCACTCTCACTGTCTCTGAGAAAATAAATCCCTATGCTTGCAAAAAGATGGGAAAGCTGAAAAAAAAAGCAAACAGTGTAAGAAAAGTTTTTCAAGTCAACCAGATTGTTTCTTTTCCCAATGATGAAAAGGAGTCATCCACTGTGGGAGTGCAGGTGGGGCTGAATAGTTGCTGGTGGCCATTGATAAGCTCCTACTACGGCTAATGGAATTCATTCATTTTTTTTTTCTCTATTAGGTTAGGGTCACAAAGAAAGCCTCATTCCTCTTCTTTGATGTAAGTAACGAAAGCACATGACAATACTGAGGAATGATGCACTAGTATAAAACCATGTATGTACTACTGTAGAAGCTCTGTTGAGGAGGAAGGTCCTGCTTGTTGAATGGTGGGATATGTAATGAAACAATGTTCACGAAATTTCCAAACAAGCTGTCTGCCAATTTTTCCCAAATGGAAAAACCTGTTTCATTTAACATAACAGGTAGCCTTAAGCTCTTCTTTGTAAGTTGCTTGTAAGATAGATCTAAGATTCCTGCTAATTTTTTTGTTATTATTGTTACTTAGTTTTGAGACAAGGGTCTCACTATGTAGCTCATCTTCTTGCTTTAACCTCTCAAGGGCTGGGATTCCAGGTATGTATAACCATGCACAGCTCATTCTTCTAAGAAATGTATTTCATCCATTAAATTGCACACTGTAAAAGACAGGGTCTTTGTTATTATTGACACTTGTGCTGTTACTTCCCTTGCATTCTTCATTATGCTTGGCAGTAGTACTTAGAATAGAATAAAATGAAGACTCACTCTGGCTTCTTTGCTTCTTGAGGCCCTGTTTTAGACCTTAATTTAGGTGAGGGATCAACTTAAAACCCACATCTCTTTTTTTTAAATTTTATTTATTTATTTTTTTATTAAAAATTTCTGCCTCCTCCCCACCTCCCATTTCCCTCCCCCTTTCCACTCCCCTCCCCCTCCCTCTCCAGTCCAAAGAGCAGTCAGGGTTCCCTGCCCTGTGGGAAGTCACATCCCTCCCAAGTTGTACAGTCAGGAGTCTAAGGGCTCCTTCATAGTTTCAGAGAAGATTACAGCAATGAGGACATTCCTAAGTCTGAGGACTGGTTAATAGTCTCTGCTTACAGAACATCAGGTGAATGGAGAGTGGGTGTCCTGTGTAAAGTCCATGGAGTCCACTGTGGATCAGAAACAAGGCAATGAGTAAAGAAGGAAGGCATACTCACTCTTGGAGAGTGGGTGTCCTGTGTAAAGTCCATGGAGTCCACTGTGGATCAGAAACAAGGCAATGAGTAAAGAAGGAAGGCATACTCACTCTTGGAGAGTGGGTGTCCTGTGTAAAGTCCATGGAGTCCACTGTGGATCAGAAACAAGGCAATGAGTAAAGAAGGAAGGCATACTCACTCTACAGAAAAATCTCTTCTTTATTCAAGGTAGGACTAAAGGTTCCAAAACTCAAAAAAACAAACAAGCAAAGAAAAATAAGCTATTTTTTAAATCTTGATTTATATCTATCTCTGGGACCCTCAAGTGCTTCTATTCAATGCAAGCAGTTAGAATTGGTGAGTTCATGTGTATGTGCTAGCTTTTTGGGACCCTAGTCTATTTGGATGTACACCGTCCTAGGCCTGGATGGAGGGTGGAGGGTCTTGGACTTTCCACAGGGCAGGATACCCTGTCCTCTCTTAAGAAGGGAGGGGAAGAGAGGAGGGTGAGTGGGGGAGCGGGAGGGGAATGGGAGGAGAGGAGGAAGTGTACATTTTTGAATGGAAAAATAAATAAACAACAAATAAATAAATATAAATCAGAGAAACATCACCCTTCACAATAGCCACAAATAACATAAAATATCTTGGAGTAACTCCAAGAAAACAGGTGAAAGACCTGAATGACAAGAACTTTAAGTCTTTGAAGAAAGATAAGGAAAAAGATAGCAGAAAATGAAAAGCTCTCCCAGGCTCTTGGGTAGGTAGAATTAACAGTAAAAATAGAAATCTTATGCAAATCAATCTACAGATTCAATACAATGCCCACCAAAATCCAAGCAAAATTCTTCACAGACCTTGAAATAACAATTCTCAACTTCATATGGAAAAGCAAAGACCCCAGGATAGCCAAAACAATCCTGTGCAATAAAGGAACTTCTGAAAGTATCACAATTCCTGGTTTTAAACCCTTCTACAGAGTTACAGTACTGAAAACAGCCTGGTTGGCATAAAAAAAAGTCAGAAGTTCCAATGGAATTGAATTGAAGACCCAGATATCAATCCACACACCTATGAACACCTGAGTTTTGACAAATAAGTAAAAAAATATAAAATTAAGAAAAGAAAGCATATTCAACAAATGGTGCTGGGATAACTACTTATCAGTATGTAGAAGAAAGAAAATAGATCCATATCTATCACCATTCACAGAACCCAAGTCCAAATGGATTAAAGACCACAACATAAAACCAACCACACTGAACCTCATAGATGAGAAATTGAGAAGTATACTTGAACGCATTGTCACAGGAGAACACTTTCTAAATATAACCCCAGTAGCACAGACACTGAGAGAAGCAATTAATAAATGGACTTCCTGAAATATTGCAAGGAAAGAGGGCCTGCTTTTGTTCCTGGCCACCCAGCTAGCTTACACACGAAATAACTACACAGAAATTATATTAATTAAATTACTGCCTGACCCATTATTTCTAGACTCTTATTGGCTAACTCTCACATCTTGATTCAACCCATTTATAATAATCTGTATGTCATCACAAGGTCATGGCTTGCCGGGAAAGACTCATCATGTCTGACCTGGCAGCTCCATGGTGGCTCTCTCTCTCTGCTATCTTCCTCCCAGAATTCAGTTGTGTCTCCCAGCCTTCTTAAGTTCCCCCCTATCACCAGGCCCAAAGAAGTTTCTTTATTAACCAATGAAAGAAACACAAATACAGAATGACCTCCTACATCACTAAAACTGAAAAGCTTCTGTAAAGCAAAGAACAAAGTCAACAAGACAAAATGACAGCCTACAGAATGGGAAAAGATCTTTACCCACCCCACATTGGACAGAAGGTTGATCTTCAAATTATACAATGAGCTCATGAAATTGGTCATCTAAAGAACAAATAACCCCCTAAAAATGGGGTACAGACCTAAACAGAGAACTCTCAACAAAAGAATCTAAAATCGCTGAAAGATACTTCAGGAAATGCTCAACATCCTTAGTCATCAGAAAAATGCAAACAAATCTACTCTGAAATTCCATCTTACACATGTCAGAATGGTCAAGATCAAACAAAAACAATGATGACAGCTTATGGTGGAAAGGATGTAGGATAAAGGGATTTGCATTGCTGGTGGGAGTGAAAACTGGTATAGCCACTTTGGAAATTAGTATGGTATTTCTTAGAAAATTAAGAAACAACCTACCTCAATACCCAGCAATACCATTTTTGAGTATATACCCAAAGGTTGCTCAATCATACCACAAGGACATGTGCTCAACTATGTTCATCGCAACATTATTTGTCATAGCCAGAAGCTGGGAACAACCTAGATGCCCCTCGACCAGAGACTGGGTAAAGAAGATGTGGTACATTTGCACAATAGAGTACTATATAGCAGAAAAAAATCTTAATATTTGCGGCAAATGGATATATCTAGAAAACATCATATTGAATGAGGTAACCCAGACTCAGAAAAACAAATATAATGCATACTCATTCATAAGTGGCTTTTAGATATAAAGCAAAGAAAATCTAGCCTACAATTCACAATCCCAAAGAACCTAGACAACAAAGAGGACCCTAAAAGAGACATACATGGATCTAATCTACATGGGAAGTAGAAAATGACAAGCACTTCTGAGTAAATTGGGAATGTGGAGGTTGTGGGAGAGGGCAGAAGGAGTGGGGGAGGAAGGGAGGGAAGCAGAGAAAAATATATAGATCAATAAAAACAATAAAAATTTGTTTAATTGATTTGAAAAACATAGATAATTGCTTGTGATTATAAATGGTGTATTCATAAGCCACATTTTCAATCAAAAAAGAAATGTTTCTTGAGTTGTTAAAACTTTTATTCTTCAATAAGTTATTCAGATTTGAACCATTGAAGTGTAATTTTTGATGCGTATGGGGAATATAATAGTGTTATATTGAGAGCAAAAATAATTTTACCAAAAATTTTAAATTCTCAAGCAATAACAATTCTACTTTCATTAGATATAGTTCAGCTTCATATTGAAATTATCTATAGAATAAGTTAATAAGAAAGAATACTTTTCAGTGGCAGATGCAAATAATTGGAACAAAATTTAAGTCACTAATCTGGAGGCCGAAGTAAAGGACATAGGGTTCAAGGCCAGCCTAGGCTACACATAGAAAAGCTGTCTCAAAACCAACCAGCCAACCAACCAACCAAATGGTGTGGAAAGTCCTTCTCTATATGTGCTGTTTTTATTGGTTAATGAATGAAGAAGCTACTTTGGCCTGTGATAGAGCAGAATAGAGTTAGGCTGGAAAACTAAACTGAATGCTGGAAGAAAGTAGGTTAAGTTGCCATGTAGTTGCCAGAAGAAATGGATGTTGGAAACTTGCCGGTAGGCCACAACCTTGTTGTGATGCACAGATTAATAGTAATGGGTTAATTCAAGATGTAAGTGCTAACTAAACATATGCACAAGCTAATAGGCCAACCAGTAGTGTAATTAGTATAGTTTCTGAGTGATTATTTGCGTCTGGGCAGCCAGTAAATGAATGAGCAGCCTTCTGCCAACAACCAACCAACTAACCAACAACTAACCAACCAATCAACCACTCAAGTAAATAAAAGCAACAAAACCCAAAACAAAAAAAGTTAAGTAAATAGAAAAGTTTAAAAGTTAATTTTTATACAAATTTCTATTAATCCTGTAAGTGGCTACTAAAACATTTTGTCTTCCTTTTGTGGTAAGAGTTGTATATAGAACTTGACTACTTTGACTTTTATCTGTGCAGTCCTGTGGCATTGGTAACATTTAAATTGTTGTGTAACCATCAGCACTTCCCATTTTCAGAACTTTCCCATCTCGAAAAAGTAACACTGTGTATCCTTTAAATCAGTGCCTATTTTCTACTTTTTATCTACCCTGACAAACAACATTCTTCTTTCCAGTTCTATCTAGTTAACTACTCTGGAGATCTCATGTAAGTGGGACATGAAACTGACTTTGCTATGGTCAGGTGACACCACTGAATCACATAGGGCTTTTCTTCTGCAGTATAACATACGGCCATTGCAACACTGTGCATGCTCAAACTTTCAGAGTTTCATGAGTTACTTATCCAGATTCTACTTCAAAGGGGAACTTCAGCACATAAGCAAGCTTGCAAAAGCGAACATTTATAGAGAAAGCAATCTTCTTTTACACTAATTTTCTGTGCAGTAATGTTACCCAGGTGGCTTAAAAGAGTTAATGTACCTCCCTAAGTATCCAACTTACTACTAGTGAATAACTGAGGAAGTGGAGTTCAGACCCAGTTGATTCAGCATTTGTACAGCAAATCATATATCTTGCTTATGTAAGTCCTACAATGCCAATGATGCCTCCTCTGAGAGGATTTACAGTTTAGTGAATGAGCAGACTGACTTAGAATCAGTATTGCCTTCTAATCGTACAGTTAATTGACTCAGTGGTTCAGTCCTAATAAGACAGCTGAATGAGACAGCATATGCATACCCTGTATTTCAAGTCTAGAAGCTTTTGTGAATTTCTCTTAATTTTTGATTGTACCTAAAGATAACATTATCTCAACTGCTATTTCTATAGCATTAAACATGCAGTAAATAATCTGCCTCCTGAGTTGTCTAAACTGAGACATTGTACTGATTCTCTCTCTCTCTCTCTCTCTCTCTCTCTCTCTCTCTCTCTCTCTCTCTCTCTCTCATTAAACATGATGTATACAATGAACAAAACAAATTTATTTTTAAAAATTATTTAATAGTTCTGCTATATTTAGAGAAGAAATAGAAACTTCCTGAACTTGTAAAAACATAATAGCATTTTATTTTTAAATATTTTGCATTTTTTAATTTTGAACTTGTAATCATGTTACATATTCAAAACTGAAGTTGGAAAGAAGTAATCACTTGGTTTTAATGAAAACTGAGCAGAAGTATTAAATGGGTACACCCGATCAGACATGATGTCCATGAGCTCGAAAGGAAGTTAAAAGGTGTTCAACCTGATTTGCCATTAAAAAAATTCAAATCAAATCCACAATAAGGGACCATAGATCAACCATAATTACCGAAATGAAAAGGAAAACATCTTTCTGAATGTGTAGAGCAACTGAAACACATGTGCATTGTAGGCTATAGTGTGACATGTCCCAACCATTTTAGAAAACTAGGAAGGTTCCCTACAGCGAACTTGTTGCTCTTTGAACTGACTTGGATTTGTTTCCCAGCTCTTACATGGTGCCTCACAATCATCCATAACTTCAGTTCTAGTTCAACTCCCTCTTCTGACCTCCATGGGCATCAGTTATGCTTATAATATGCATACATACATACAGGCAACACACATGTGTATACAAATAAATAAATAAATCTAAAATAAATATTATATGTGTTTATAACATTTGTCTTAAAATATCTTCTTATATTTGTTCCAAAATAACATGTATATGTTTAGAGTTAGTTGGTAAATATATTGTGAAACAGCTATATAATAGAATAGTGCACACCACTGTTTTAATAACCTGTGTGTGTCTGTATATACATACACATGTATGTAGGTATATGCACATATACACATACATTTAGAGAGATATTAGATTAATTGCACAAAATAGTATAGTCACAGATTAAGCATATTTATTTCAATTTTGTGTGCATGGATTATGCATGTGTGAGCAGGTGTCCTTGCCAGTGTGAGCATGTGTGTAGGTTGGAGATTGACTTCTGCTGCTTTCCTCTACTGTTCACCTTATTTTTGTTTTGAAGACAGTATGGCTCACTGAACCCAGAGTTCACTGATTGCTAGGACTGGGTGTCCAATGAGCTCTAGAAATACACTTGTTTTGACTCCCCCTAAGCGCTGGGGTTAAAAAGACATGTTGCCAGGCTTGGCTTTTAATGTAAATGCTGGGATCCAAATTCAGGTTCTAATGCTTGTATCACTGACTCATCTCTCCAGCTCATAATTCAATTTAAGTAAATCAAAAAACATAAAAAAACCTGACTTTCAGAAGTAAGGATGGTGCTTCCCATTTCAGCGGGTATAGTCCTGATGTCCTTACCATGGCTGGGATAAAGGTGAACTGGTATCAAGTTTCAATATATATAACTTTTGCATATAATTTATGACTTTAACACAGTGACATCTTGAAATATTTTGATTTAATATCTGAGGGCAGTAAGCTCTCTAGTACAGAGAATTTTTCAAAGCAATACTCAGCTTTCCAAAGCCAAAGAACATACTGTAATAGAATGTGACAAATATTGCTTTCTGTTGGAGCATCAAATATAATTCAAGATCCAGTCAGAGTTCAATGAACTGTGAGCAAGATTTCACAGGATTGTGGCAAAGTTGCTTCTAGAAACCCATAAGCACTAACTGAGCAATAAACCTGTGGATTTATGCTTATGGGTTTCTGGAAGCAACTTCATCACGTACTAGAATGGTCCCCGTTAGGCTGGTTTTGAAAAGCAAACCTTAAAGGGGGAAAGCAGGGGTTTGAAATGAAGCTTACTGAAATTGAGTTATCAGCTATTAAAAGGTCAGAATTTTGGAACTGACAGCATTAGTAAAGTGAAATTTCCCACTGAAACGTAAAACTGAAGCCCCAACCTCGATGAGATTTTCAGTGGTACCCAAGACCAACCGATGATGTCTGAATTATTGGAAGGGATATTGCAACTCATGAACTATATCCCTAAGAGCTTTTCTCCTTTAGTATTCTCAGGGAGAAATGATGGCTTGTCTACTCCATATGTATGATGCTCAGCCAACCAGACCGAAAGCAAAAGGGAGGCTGTCAGGCTCGCTGGGAAGCCGGAGCATATGTTGTTCTCATTTTCACTGTTTCCAGCATTGTGCTTCCCAGTGAATAAGCAGTCGGGGCAGAAATGTTGACAGAAACATGATTAAGTGGTCGAGAGTTTGCCAAGATTGGCAAAACAACACCACACTACGTCCAATATGGTAGTCACTGGCCACATGTGCCTATTTAAATGCAAATTACAATTTAAAAATTCATAGCCACTGTAGTATTATTCACATATTGGCGACCATATTAGATGGGTTACAGAATATTTTCATTCTGCAGAAATCTGTTTGATAACACAGCACTAGACTAGGGAGTCAAAATGTACCTTGTAAACTTAATCCAGCCTATGTTTATAGATGATGCTTTATCACACCTGAGCTCATATGTGTACATATCTCTTACTCGTTTTGTATTGCAGTGAGTTTTGAGCAGTAGCAATGAAGACTACCTTTCAGCAAATCCTAAAATGGATATTGACACAAAATATTTCCTTACCTCTGCTTTAGATATTCTTTATCTTTTAATTTTCTACACTTACTTACTTATTTATTTATTTTTGAGACAGGGTCTCACTATGTAACCCTGACTGGCTTGGAACTTACTACCGAAATGAGGCTGAACTCAAAGAGATCCAACTGCCTTCGCCTCCTGAATCCTGATGTGAACCACCATGAGAAGCGATTATTTTTTATTTTTAAAGGCTCATGTGTGTCGCAATGTGAGCATGCGTGGAAATGTCTACATGAGCCACAAGAGGGCGCCAGAGACCGTGCCCTCAAGTTACAGGTGCTTATGACCTGCCTAGAATAGTTTCTGGGAATTAAACTCAGTCTTTTGAAAGAGTAGTACATACTTCCAGTAGCACTGAGCCATCATTTCCCTAGTCCCAGGAATTATTTTCCATCCTTCCTTCCTTTCTTCCTCCCTTTATTCCTTCCTTCCTTTCTGTCTCCTTCCCTTCCTTCCTTCCTCCCTTCCTCCCCCTCTCTCCCTCCCTTCCTTCCCTCATTTTTTTTTGGTTGTTTGTTTCTTTGGTATTGAAATAGAGTCTCTTTATGTAGCCCTGATTGTCCTGAAGCTTGCTATGTAGACCAGGCTTACTCCTAGAGATCCACTTGCCTCTGTCTCCCAAGTGCTGGAGTTGAAGACATGAGCCTTCACCCAGTTTTAGGCATTCTTGCCCGTGCCAATTCAAAATTTTTCCACGGAAATATCTAAGGACTTCATGGAAGTATGATGACATTAAATTACCTCACAAAAGATAAGGTACCACACAGACTATCCCTTAAGTCCCTACAGAATAACTGGAGTGTGAGGTGAACCCATCATGGTAGCACACTGCTGTAAACCCAGCAGCAGGAGGGTACAGCCAGGAGCACTGAGGGCATGAGGCTAGCCTGAGGATGCAGTGAGACTCTTGAAAATATGAAAGAAATATAAATTAAAGTTTTACAAATCGTTTTCTTTTATGATGAGGAAGTGACTGAGGGAATAAATTCCCTTTCATGGTTGTTTACCTACCTTATACTGAAGATCATATCCATTGTGTAAGAAAAAAAGGAATAATGCAGAAGCCTGGCTTGGACAGGCTTCAGTGGAAGGTGAAGGGAATTCTTTATCTGATGTTTTGAGCAGTACGCTAATGAGAGTGCTTAGAAGTTGGAGTCTCTAAAAGCATAAACATTTACCACTGAACATCCTGGAGACGAGGCCTTCTTTAGTGTACTACGCTGGGGTGAACATGGTGCCCCTTCCATCCAGGGCGTGAAGGGAGTCTGAAGCTAAGAAGGACCTTAGTTTGGTTTCCCCAGGAATCAGATGCCAATACAAGGATTTCAGTGGAAATGATTGATCTGGAGAGGCTGAGAGTCATTGAATAGGAATGGAAGGTAGCCAAGAAAAGCTGCATTAATAAGCATGTTGTCGTTTTGAGTATCTGTGGCTGGTTCCCATTACAGATCTCTGAGAAGAGTTTATCACTGGGGTTTCCAATTCAAAGGACAAGCAAGCAATGGTCTACCAACTCTTTTGTCCAATGATGGTGGTCTGCTTCACAGAAGCATCAATATCACACCACAACTACACTGTTATCAGTCTCCCATATGAAAATATCTCAGACCTGTCTGGCCAAAGGGTAAATGTATCTCTTTAGTTAGAGAAAGACTCCAGGTTGATATTCTTAGGAGCAAGCAGCAGGAAATGCCTCTGGGGTGTCGAATGAGTCAGGCTCCCAGAAAGTAGCCAGAGTCATAACAGTTCCTTAAAGTTCTGAAAATCCTGTCTGTGAGGCTACCTGCCTGACCTTAGGGTCACAATAGAAAAAAAGCTGGAAACTCTTTGCTGGGCTACACTAGTCAGCTTTGTTAGTAGAAGCTGGGTAAATTTATAGAGATAAGGGATTTATTTAGATTGCTGACCTGGAAATACAAGTTTGTAAATGGTGATAGCCTTCTTTCTGGCAGATGTCCAAGATGGTATATGCCACCAAGCGACAGCAGCCAGGGAGTTCTTGTGTGTGTTTATATCCTCTGAGCTCTCTCTTTTCCCTTAGAATGTCACCGTTGCTCAGTCATGGAGACTCTTCTGTTACAAGATCGTAATCAGTTTCCAAAGCCTTTTCCTCTAAATCACAATACTATCTTTGGTTTACCTCTTTTAATACCTCGCAGATGTGGCTAAGTCTGGCATATGAACCTTTGAGGAATACACTCCAACCATATCCTTTTGCCACTCTCTCTGTGCCAACCAAATTCTGGTCATAATGTGGGACCTTGATAGATTCTTCATGTTAGGAACTGATCTGAAACCTTTGTTTATGCTTATTAATTTTCTCAAAATTATTGAATTCAATGTGGTCATTGTTTCAGATATATTTTTTCATCACTGTGAGAAAATACCTGATAAAAGCGATTCCAGAAATAGATGGTGTATTGTGGCTTACACACTGTGGGTACAGCTCATCATGCCTGGGAAGTCACGGTGGCAGGGACATGAGGGAGCGGATCCCATTGGATCTGTAATCAGAAAGCAGCAAGCAATGAATGCTGCCACTCAACTTATTTTCTCCTTTTCACTCAGCTGTGACGATGGCCCGTGGTTGGTGCTAGTCCCTGTTCAGAGTGAGTCTTCATTGTTCTCCTAAACCTTTCTGAAAACATCTTTAAACATACAGCTATTTTAGATCCGGTCATGTTGACAAGCAATTATTAGCCATGGAATTTGTAAAATATGTTTCGAAGTGTATAAATGTAGTAGATCATACTATATTCAGTATCTGCAATATCAAAGGGATGTCATAGTACTTTTATTTTTCAAAATGTAAATTCAATCTGTCAGCAACATCAGAGTCCTGATTTACTGTTTGTGTTCTAATCCTCTGTATTTTCCTGCAGGACTACTGGCTGCTAAGGAACGGCTGGGACCACTCTAATTTCTCAGATGTAGCCTTTCTGAGTCGCATGTTTCTGCTGCTCCCTTTAGAAGACTTGGTTGTGTGCTGTGACTACATGGGTGGGTATGCTTTATAGCTTATATAACTAAGAACCCCAAGTCACCGGTCCCTTCCCCCTTTTCAGAAGCTCAATTTTTTCAGGAATTGCTCCTCTTTTCTTCTAGACCCATATAAAGCAAAGTCATATTTCGTTCAGGAATTTTTGAGCACAAAACATGGAATTTTTCTTCATACCTCAATCCTACTCTGTCACCAAGAGATCTTCCCTAGAAAATGAGCGGCCTCCATTGAGCCACTAGCAAATATGGCTGGTCTTGAAGAAGTAGCCACCTGACATACACTTTTAACCATACTCTGTAACAATGGGCACCAATCCTTTCCTTAAAGAAGATTTTAGAGACACATTTATTTTTTTAAAGAAGATTTATAGATTTAAATTTTTTGTCTGCTTATTTAAGTTTTATTTTTCACATCATTTTTCATTCTTTTATCATCCTTACTGCCTCCCCTCCCTCTACTCCTTCCAGTCCCCACTGAACCTTCCCTCTCTCCCAAACTCACCCTTCCATTTTCCTTCAGAGAGGAGCTGGTCTCCCAGCAATAACAATTAAAGATGGCATAACAAGATATAGTAAGACTAGGCACAAACCCTCATGTCAGGGTTGCGTGAAGCAACCCAGTAGGAGGAAAATGGTCCCAAGGCCAGGTGAAAGAGCAGAGACACCCCTACGCCCACTCTTAGGAGTCCCACAAGAAGAAAAAGTTACACAGTTGTAATATGTATGCAGAGGACCTAAGTCAGTCTCAAACAGGCTCCCTAGTTGTCAGTTTAGTCTTTTTGAGTCTTCCTCCCCTTCGTCTGGGGGCCAGCTCCTGGATCTCCAAGGGGTGGGGACCCAATGGAGTCCTTTAATTTGTGCTCTTTCTCTGTTTAATGTTTGGCTGTGGGTTTATGTATCTTCTCCCATCAGCTGTTGGGGAAAATCAATTGCGATAGTCAACCATCTATGACTATAGCAGAATATCATCAGGAATCATTTTATTGATATTTCTCCTATCCTAGGTCTCTGGACCACATGCCTCCAGTTCCTGGTCATCTAGACAGTGGCAAACATAGGCTCCCTTTCTTAGCATGGACCTCAAATTGGATCAATCATCGGTTAGCTCTTCCCACAAGTTGTGCCACCCCATTGCCCCAGTACATCTTGCAAGCAAGATAGATTATAGACCGAAGGTCCCACCACTGAAAGTTACCTAGTTACAGAAGATCTGTTACCAGGAGTCCTTGATAGGATTATCCTCATAGAATCCTGGGTGTTTCTATTGCACTAGTTTTCCACATTGTTCCCCAAATGCCCTACAACTCCAGTCTCTCTCTCTCTCCCTGTAATCTCTCCCTCCATCCTCTCACATGATCTCTCCTTTTCTTATTCTCACTTGCCACCAGTCCAGCAGCAAAATCTATTCTATTTCTCCTTCCCAGGGTGATCCATGTGCTCTACCCCACCCCTTCAGCCCTCCTTGTTACTTAGCTATTCTGTGTCTTTGGGTACCATCATTGTTACTTACTGAAAATCTAATAATGTTCACTACTCAGTACTTACCATGTTTATCTTTCTGGGTCTGGGTTACCTCACTCAGGGTGATTATTTTTCTAGTTCCATGCATTTTCCTGAAAAGTTTATGATGTAATTTTTAAACAGCTAAGTACTGCTCCATTGTGCACATGTGTCACATTTTCTTTATCCATTTTTCAGTTTAGGGACAACTAGGTTATTTCTGGTTTTTGGATACTATGAATAAAGCTTCTATGAACATAGTTGAACAAGTGTACTTGTGGTACAATGCAACATCCTTTGGGTATATGCCCAAAAGTGGTATAATTGGGTCCTGATGTAGATTGATTCCCAATTTTCTTAGAAGCTGCCATATTGATTTCTAAGTAGCTGTACAAGTTTGCACTCCCACCAGCAATGAAGGAGTATTCCCTTTGCTTTATATCCTTGCTAATATGAGCTGTCACTTGTGTTATTGATCTCAGCCATTCTGACACATGTAAGAAGGAATCTCAAAATAGTTTTGATTTGCATTTACCTGATGGTAAAGGATGTTGAACGATTCTTTAAGTATTTTTCAGGCATTCGTGATTCTTCTGTTGAGAATCCTCTTTCTAGGTCTGTACTCCATTTTTAATTGGATTATTTAGTTTATTTATGTCTAGTTTCTCGATTTCTTTATTTATTTTGGATATTAGCCCTCTATCTCATGTGGAGTTGTTGAAGATCTTTTCCTATTGTCTAAACTGCCATTTAGCCCTATTGACAGTGTCTTTTGCATTACAGAACCTTTTAAGTTTCAGGAGGTCCCATTTACTAATTGTCAAGGCACCAATTGTAACATGCGGGGGCCCTGCTTTTTGAGGTTTTTGTCCCTTCCGGTATCCCACAACTGTTTAGCCCCAAAGAAAATCACACATAGGTCTCCATAAATTATAAGCTGATTGGCCCATTAGCTCTAGCCTCTCACTGGCTAAACTCTCACATCTTGATTAACCCATTATTCTTATCTATGTTAGCCATGTGGCTCAGTACTGTTTTTAGTGGGGCAGATCACCCCCTGCTGCTTTGGTGGTCTGGGAAGGAGTGTGAAGAATCAATTTCCTCCTTCCCAGAATTCTTCTGTTCTTATTGCATCATTTCTACTTCCTGTCTGGTTTTCCCACCTATACTTCCTGCCTGGCCAATCAGCATTTATTTAAAACATGATTGACAGAATACAGACAATTCTCCCACACCAAATCTTAGTGTCTGTGCTATTGCTGTTTTGTTCAGGAAGTTGTCTTCTATGGCAATTCATTCAAAACTATTTTCTACTTTCTCTTTTATCAGGTTTAGAGTATCTGGTTTTATGTTGAGATCTTTGAACCATTTGGACTTGAGTTTTGGGTAGGGATTCCCTATCTATTCTTCTTTGTGTGGACATCCAGTTAAAACAGGATCATTTTGGGAACATGTTTTCTTTTCCCATTGTGCCTTTCTAGCTTCTTTGTAAAAGTGAGATATTCATATGTGTGTGAATTTATATCTCGGTCTTTGATTTGATTCCATTGATCATTGTGTCTCTATGCCAAAACCATGTGTTTTTTATTACTATAACCTTGTAGCACAGCTTGAAATAAGGGATGGTATTACATTTTTAATTAAGCTAGAATTTTTATTATATCAGTTTCTTTCTTTACATTTCATCTTCCAGTTATTCCTAGGCCTCCAACCTCCAACTCCTCCTAAGCTTCCATATGCTGAATTTGATAGCCTCTATTTCTTTGATTCTTACTACTACATACATTGATTAATATACACATATGCATACAATCACATGTAAATATAACCTTTGAGTCCATTTTTGTGATATATATATATATATATATATATATATATATATATATATGTTTTAAGGGCTAACCCTTTTGTATTGGGCAACCAATAAGAGGTGTTAGGGCATAAATTAATGGCAGACAGAATTTATAACAAAATATTCAGCTTTAATAAGGAGAGGACTTACAAAACCGAGATTCCCGAGGAGAACAGGAAAACAGAAGTGCACACGGGGAACACACCCGCAATATTTATAAGTAAATAATATCCTCAGGGGATCCCGCCCTTCAAGCAAAGTGATTGGCTGGGCTTCCCCTACAAAGAGGAAACCAGGAAGAGGTGAATTCTCAGTCTCCCACAGTCATTAATTGCCTGTAGTTTTTTTTATGAAGGAGTGATACCCCATACAAATTACCCCTTCCCTGTAAACATATTCAGTGATATTGCCATTGTTCCAGTATTCCTGGTATAATGTCTCTTATAATCCTTTTAGTCCTTCCTTGTGATGTTTTCTGAGCTATAGATACAGTATCTGCAGATATGGATATATCCATTGAGTCTGGGCTAGCCTTGATCCATTGATCTGTATCATATCCAGTTGTGGTTTTCTGTAATGGTCTCCATTTGCTGTAAAAAGAAGCTTTTTGATGAGAGGCGGTAGCTGCACTTATTCTTGAGTACAGGGAAAAGATGTGGAATGGAATAAGGAATTATACTGGTCTAGCAAAATGGCAGTGTAGTTTCTTTTAGAATGTCCATGACTTCACTAGTCCTGGGAAGTTGACTAGGTTTCTAGTCTAGTACCAGGAATTATTTCATATTTCCAACCATAATTCTGTTGAAAAAAATGAACAGTTCTAGCCCCAAACATATAAGATAACATTATCTTTAACTATACAGTGCTTCATATTTAAACGAGTGATCTTTTTCATATGGTGATATTTCATTTTGAACTTCACATATAAAGCAAATATTATGACTGCAGTTTTACAGGCCAGAATGCAAAACTCAGAAATGACAATTGGCTTGAGATCAAGTGGCCAGACTGGACTTCAAATTAGCACCGGTCCTGTGAGGCCATCCTGTCTATCATGTTGCTTTCTCCATGTAAAGAAAATTGTATTGTGTATTAGTTAGTGTCCTCCAGAGTGATTAAACATGTAGAAGAGATAATTAATTATAAGAAAGGATTTGTTAAGCTGATTTATAACAGATACTGAAAAGTTCTGTAATCGCTGTCTGTAGGCTGGAGATGCTAGGAAATCACTAGCTAGTTACCCAGTCCAAGAAACTGAAAACCTCAGAACAAAACCGGTCTAGGCGGCAGCTCTTGTTGGAGGTTGAAGACTTGAAACCTGCCAGTATAGATACTGTTACAACTTTGCATTCAAGGGATGAAGAATCTGAAGTCCAAAGACAGAAGCATGGGTGCACCTGTTCATACGTGTGGTGTGCATGCATGTTTCACTCGTCTGCTTTTTGTTCCATCCAGTCACCCAGCCTATTGAATAGTGCTCCTCACAATCAGGGTGCTTCTTCCCTTGGTCTGCTTAATGTTTTGCTAATCCCTTTTGGAAACAGACTCACAGATGTATCCTGCAACTCTCCTTAAACTCACCCAGAGCAAGCCCAGATACTTATGGTTCCTCTAATATTCATTCATGCCTGGTGAATTTAGACAAATGATAGGAAGAATGGCTTGAGAAGATTATGCTTTGAATTTGGCTTTGAACCATAGGCTGTTTAACTGCTAGAGACATGTGGAGAAAGTAGGTGTGGAGCAACATGTGCATGGAGAAAGCAGAACACAGAATTTGTTAGGAGACTTTGAACCATACACTTTGCTGAGAACTCAGGCTACAGTATAGAAAGTGCAAAAGGTACCGGGCAGGGGTCATATTGAAAAGGTTTTGTCTACCAAGCTGGGGCTATTGATCTTCTGGATGTTTCTGAAAAGAGAAGGGATATTATTAAGCATGAAGTTATCTTTGAATATCCCTGTGGGCAAATTCACAGTGAAGTACTTTCTAGAGATTGAAAAGATATCATTTGGCCCTCTGGGAAGTAGCAGCAAGGTGTATGTGAGGGGAGGGAAAAGGCATAGGGGAGATTTGGTATAACTAAAAAGAAACCACAAAATCCAGCTGCTACTAATAATTGAATAATTACTCTTTTGATTTGTGTTGTTTTGGTGAGCCCCAGAATAGCAGTTTAGAGTGTTTGATTGGTTTTCTTCTACTCAATTTTATTAAGCTGTCCTGGGCTCTTGAGTCGGCAACCTTGGCATTTTTTTAAAAGCTGAGCTTGCTTTCTCTAGAAGGCTTTCCTCTAGTTTATTCAGCTTAACTTCTCATATCTGATGCTGAACACTCAGCAGCTGCTGGGCATGCGGGAAAAAAAGACCGAAAAAAAAAGAGTCTCAGTAATTGTATCTGAAGTTTGCTGTTTTGCCTCAGAATATGTGCAGCTCAAAGAAAAACAGTATGAACAAGTTTCCGTCTGCTGTTGAACAATATGCCCAATAATTAACTTGTTGTGAATGCCTGAGGGTATCATGGTCTCCCACAGCATGGCATAATAAAAAAAAGGAAGTCAGGATCTCAGAGGAACCAACAAATGACAGTGTTCTAACACTGACCAGCTGTGTGGTCAAGTATGTAATAGCCATGATGATTGACAATAATATCCACCCCTTCCCAATATTTACTCCAAATCAGAAATGCCAACTACAATTATCCCTGCCATTGGCTAATGCTTAATATTAAATTTAATAATATGTAGTCAGGATAGAGGGGCTGTAGTCTGGCTAATCATTGAAATGATTGTCTAGTTAATGACTCCATTGTCAGTGATTGATCATTTAGGCAAAATGTTGTGTGATGGGTAATTTTTTTCCATGTATTTTTTGATGATGCATATATTAATTGTAAAAACAATGTTTCTGATGTGAGGATTTCTTATATGGATAGGTTACATCACATTGAGTGTTTACTGTGCATTTTAACCTTAACTGATATTCAGAGCATAATAGACCACTCTCCCCAAATAAGTGGCTTTAAGCTGTAATCACTTATCTCATATTTGTAAAATTGCCTATGATGTTCTTTAGATTTG
Source organism: Microtus pennsylvanicus (assembly GCF_037038515.1). Classification (NCBI taxonomy): domain Eukaryota; kingdom Metazoa; phylum Chordata; class Mammalia; order Rodentia; family Cricetidae; genus Microtus; species Microtus pennsylvanicus. The sequence goes on along the minus strand of NC_134601.1, from coordinate 99,927,613 downwards.
AGCTGGGTAGCTTGACCTTGACTACCTCAGGTTTCTGAGGTTAGCAGGCTCTTATTTTATGACTTTTTTTTCTAGACAGGGTTTCTCTGTGTAGTTTTGGAGCCTGTCCTGGTACTCTGTAGACCAGGCTGGACTCGAACTCAAGTGCTGCTATTAAAGGTGTATGCTACCACCACCTGGTTTACTTTTATGATTCTTAATGTGAAATCATTTGAATTGCTTGTGAGAATTACAGTGTCAGAGAATGGCTTACCCACTTTGTGTGACCCACTGTGAGTTCTTCACTTTTAAGCATCTTACTCGTTATTGTCATATACACTGAGCAATCTGTCATTCTACTTCTTTCTTTCTTTTCCTGAACTTTGTGCACATTTAAGTGCCAACACCTTTACTTAATTATCATAATCTCTATAATAATCTGCAAATAAATGTAGAAAAATTATATGAGATAAGGAAGACGTGGATAATTAGAAGTGCATGAATTATATCAGGCATTTACTATGTGTAGCATTATTTTTGCGTGTATGCATCTGGGTGCCTGTAATTTTATTTAAACTTAACAATAGTCCTTCAGAAGCAGCTATTTCCCTAATCTGCATATGAGAAACAAAGTCTCAGAATACGAAAACAGCATGCATGGGTGAAAGCTAAGATTTGAATCCAGACTCCATGCTGAAAATCTGTTCCTGTCAAGTCTATATTAATTTCAGTTTTGGAGAAGCAATATTAAAAATAGTAAGGAAAAACTCATGTGGTGCCATGCTACTTTAATCGCAGCACTCAGGAAGTAGAAGCAAGTGTATCTCTGGAGTGCAATGCCAGCTTTTTCCACATCAGAAATCCAGGACAGACAAAACTACATCAGGAGATCCTGTCATACACAAAAGTAAGGGGCAGAAAGATGGCTCAGTGGTTAACAGTGCACACTGCTCTTGCAGAGGACTGCGGTTCAGTTCTCAGCACCCATGTTTGGTATCTCACCTATATTTCCAGCTGTAGAAGACTGAATGATGTCTTCTGTACTGAGAGGGCACCTGCACTTACATCTGGCCATATCTCCACACATGTATACACATACACACATATAAATAATGTATGATTAAAATATTAAAACATAGTAATCCCTAGCATAAAGTTTTGCTCCCCCATTGGGAATTCCCTCATCTATTAACATTTCAGTTGATGCACACAGTAAGAGTCTTAGGTATTGGCTTTGTAATATAACTTGGAAAGCCAGGTTCATAGATGTTGAAAAAAATTTTCCAAAGTAATATTGCAGGTAAATGGCAGAGTTAGAAGTAAGGTCACATCTTTCTGAAGTTAAATACCATAGGTTTTTAAATAATCTTTTCAAAATACTAACTAATTCATTTTTCAAATAGAACACTGTGTTGTTAGCAATATAACTCAGTAGAGGTCTTGCCAATTATTCACAAGGCTCTTGGTTCTATACCAAGCTTTAACCCTAATGTTGAAGTGTGAGCAGTGGGCTACATTCCTGGCACCCGGCTGCCTGCACAGCTAGCTTTATACTCAAAATTGTATATATACACAGAAACTGTATTCTTTTAAACACTGCTTGGCCCATTAGTTCCAGCCTCTTATTGGCTAGCTCTTACATATTGATCTAACCCATTTGTAATAATCTGTGTAGCCTACAAGGTGGCTTACTAGGGAAGATCTTAACCTGTGTCTGTCTGGAGTGGGAGAACCATGGCGACTGCCTGACTCAGCTTCTTTCTCCCAGCATTCTGTTCTGTTTACTCCGCCTAATTTTCTGTCCTATTAGAGGGCCAAGGCAGTTTCTTTATTTAACCAATGAAACAACAGATAGAAAGATGACCCTCCTCCATCACCCTAAGAAGGAAATAACGAAAATATCTTTGGGGATCATGGTGTTAGATATCACTAGTAATTATTTTTTATTCATTTAATAGGATATGTTGAACTAACAAGAAAAATAGATGAAACTGGTCCTAGGAGAACCTATATGTAATGATAGTTTTCACACTGATATCCATCCTAGTTAAGTTTCGCATTCCAAAGACATTGCTAACTCTGGTTATCCAACTTTTAAAAAAAAATGTCAATTCCCTTGAACTGGACTCTAAAGTCAGTTCTCAACCTCATACAGAGGGTAGTCTAACATCACAGCCTAGTGCTGGAAAGAGCTATCTTTCTTGGCAAATACATGCCATGGGTCACAGGCCTGACTAGACCACAGAGAACCTGCTTCACATAATCAAATTCCGTCAACTGAAGGTTCAGTCAGAGGGAAGGAAGTAGATTCTTGAAATCTTTAATTTGCTATGAGTAAAAAAGTGGTTTCAGGAATATTTAAGAACTTTTATTCTTTTTTTAAAAAGCAAACGACAGAAAAATGCTAACATATTTTGAACGTATTTTCGATGATCTACATAGAACAGACAGAGCGTGATAAGGTACTAATTCATGTCTGTGAGCTAAATCATCTATATTGGATAAACAAAATGAGACCGGTGGGGGGGGGGGAACTGAATAAATGGGTTTTTAAAACATTTTTTTAAAGCTTCGGTTACAGTTAAATGAAACTATAACAGGAAAAGTGGATTTCTTTATGTTAGTAATTAATTCCTCTGTCATTTTCTTTAGTTTTGTTTAGTTTGCTTGGCTTTTGTAGTCCAAAGATAACAGAATAGAAAAAGAAACACTGGGGCAACCTAAAGGTTGCTCTTCTGAATACCGGGGCTTATAGTTAGATACTGTGGTTTTGTTAGCTTGTGAAACAATGTAACTATTTGGATGAAACTATCAAAAACTGTGGGACTGGAGAGATTCTTCAGTGGTTAAGAGCACTGGGTCCTCTTGAAGAGAACCCTGTTTTAATTCCTAGCACACAAAGCAGCTCACGTGGCTCCAGTTCCAGGAGACCTGAAGATGTCTTCCTGCCCTTCAATGGCACCAAGAATGCAAGTGATGTAGTGCCATTCCACGAAGCCAAAAAGCTCATAAACTCATGCTTATAAGATAATATTTGAAGTAAAAAAATAAAGAATCACACAGAAACTCAGGTTCTGTGGCAGCCAAAATTCTCATACTTTTAAGGGAAAGAGGATAAAAAATACAAACTATGTATGACAATGCAACAACGAAGCTATTCATATATGGTGTTGGCTAGTTTTATGTCAACTTAACACAAGCTGGAATAAGTATGGAAGAGAGAACCTCAATAGAGTAAAGCCCACTACCACATAGGTCTGTTGGTAAGCCTGTGATATTTTTTTTTGATTGATGCTTAGGGAGGCAGTAGGAAGTGCCACATCTGAGCTGGTGATCATTAGCATCCACCTATAACTCCAGTTCCAGATAATTCAATGCTCTCCTCTGAATTCCACAGCATCCGGACTCCATATCTGCACATCTACATAGTAATAAAGGTATGCAGAACTGGTCTTAGAAGAATCTCTGCACAAATCTTCCCAATTTTATATTTTGTGGTCTTGGCAACAATATTAACATATGAACATTTTTTTATGCAATTGAAAGTGAAAGTTCCATTGCATATTATGGATTTGCTGTCGTAGACTGGTCAAATTCTGAAAGAGGGAAAGTCTTCAAGTGGGTCAGATATTTCATCAAAGAGATGAGAACTCTGGAACATCTCTCCCAATTGTGTGGAGAAAAAGGACATTCTATGGATCAGTATTAAAACCATTTTCTTTGTAAACGTCATCTTGAATAATCAGGCTAGGACCTAAATGATTTCAAATTCACCACTTCAAAAATTGGTACTAAAACCACAAATTTTATGCCAAAGCGAATCAAGAGAGCTACTGGAAAGGCTGGCATGAAAATCCAGTGATTTGATGTCTGCTTTCAAACTGTTACTAATTAATCCTTGCAGTGTAAAGTGTATGTTCTTATCATCTTTGCAATTTGTTCTACCATAGAAGGAAGAGCAATCTAGTGGAAAGAACATTGGTTTCTTGGGCCAGTTCTATAATTATGTATCTGGAGAGTCAAAACTTGATATGATAACCTACAGCTGTGCCAAATTACCTGAGCCAGAAGTACATTTCAAAGATTTCCTTTTCCTGGGTTAGAATTGACCCCAAGAGAAATTTACATGAGATTTAGAAGGGGAAAGTGAGCAGCTGACTTGTGCTCTGAAGGTCAGTCTGGAAGGACTTTTTGTACAGTTATAGTACACATCCATTGCTTTCCTTATGCTGGCTCCCTATGTTGGCATGAGGCACTCGCTGTCCTGGCTCTCGCTAGATCTTATTCTTTAGTTCTTCAGCAGGATTTACTTTTGGGCCAGACCTCTGCGCAGTTTTATAGAAAAATGATGTTAAAGTATTGGTACAATCATAATCATTATTCTTGGACTGATAGAATGATTATTCATTGCATACATGGTTCAGTTCTCTTCAACATAGTAATAATACTTACTGAGTACCTTCCCTATGAATGATTCTGTGTTATAGTTATATATATTGATCTCACTTAATTCTAACAATAACGTCTCATAATCCAGAACTTAATCTCTAATGCTATGTACAGGTAATATGCTAAAATGCATAACACCTGTCTTCAAGGAATTTAGCATGTAGTGTAAAACGCGGTCTAGTATTAATGAATGCAGTTACATAATGTTATCATATTTTAGTGCACAGAAGAACACAAAAATCAGACACTGTGTTGGAGGTGAACTATGAAAGAAAAGTTGGATCTACTTAGGAAAAAGAGACTAAGGATGACTTTGCCTGCAGATAAACATACACTGGGCAGAGACATGGGTGAATGATGCAGCATACCACATTTGTTGGTATGCATAAATTGGATGGCCAGAAAGAAATATCTGAGGATGTGGATAAACAGGGAAAATGAAATGCCAGAGAGGGAAGAAGTATTTAAGTTATTTTGTTCTAGTCTTAGAATTATGAACATTGAGGCTGAAGAGATGATTCAGTTGTTAAGAAACCACTTGCTGCTCCTGCAGAGGACCCAAGTTTCTTTTCTAGCACCCATGTCAGGCAGTTCACAACCTTGACAATCTCTTTTGACCTCCCCATTCATTCACATACAATAACATATACATACACACACACTTGATAAAAATAAGTCTTACAGAATTATGAATATTATCATATTTCTATGTAGAGCCATTCAAATGTTTCAGGGGAAATTGACTTGTTAGGTGAAATTTTATAAACCTCACAGTCAATAGTCATAGCATAGTAAACATATTAGAATTAGAGTAGATTAGATAGAGTAAAAGCACCATACTGGGATAAATGAATAAGGAAATGAAAGTGTATAGTATTCCAAACCAAGACATGCTACTTGGAGAAGTAAATAAGAGAAGGCTTATTCCTTGTAATAGTTTGACCTTAGCTCTGGTGTAGCATGAAACTACCTTCCTTGCTTACTTTGAATCATAACTTGTAAAGCGTCTATTTAAGAAAACAAACAAAACAAAAACCAAAAAAGAAACCTTGCCACTGTCAAAGCTGGTATAGTTCAAATGTGTGTTCCCTCCAAATTCAGTTGTTAAAACTTAATTCCCAAGTGATGTTAATGAGGGAAGAGGTAGGAGATAGTTACATCATAGAGCTCCTCCTGACATGAATAGAAATAACATCCTTATAAAGGAGGCTATATAGCATTAATTTCTCATTTGCCTGTGTCTTCTATAAGGTGAAGAAACAATACTCTTCCTTTTCAAATGATTACATAAGTATTGCCATGAGACAGAAAGCATCCCTTCCTTTACAAGTGGACATGCAATTTCCCTGATAGTGGAGTTTTCAACCTCTAGAACTGTAAGAAAACAATTTCCATTGTTTTATAAATTATTCAATCTCAGGCAATTTGCTATGGCTACAAAAATCTACCAACTAGAGTGATAATGACCTTGAACTTGGAGAGCTGCTATATGCATATGTAATTTTATTTAAAACTTTCCCTTAGGACATTAAAGAGCTTAACTACCAAAGATTCAGACCTTAGAATAAAAAGGAAAAATGGGTTTGAGTAGGAAGACATAGCTTTGATTCCTGAATCAACTGTTCATTCGGTAGTAACATTAGTCAAAATATTGAACTGTGATGATTTTGATGATTCTCAAATGTCTAATCTATAAGAAGCTTACCAAATCAGAACCTGAATTATTATTAAAAGAATAAAATGAGGTACAAAAATATAAAATACTGGTCTTCTTTTCTTTCATACAATTGGTCCCTAATAAATATTAGTCCTCTTGTCTCTTATGTTCCTTTTACTCCTTAAAACTGCTGTGCTATTCATGTGTCAAATGATTCTCTCCTTCACTGTGGGGAAATACCTAAGTGAAAGAAGAGGAAAAACTCAAAAAGGACATAAAGAGATAACTTGATGTTTAAGAACCCTTGCTGCTTGTGTGGAAAACCTGGTTTCTGTTCCTAGCACCTACATGGTGGTTCATAACCATCTACAACTCCAGTGCCAGGGCATCGGGTACCCTCTCCTGTCATCTGCAGGCACACATATAGTTCACCTGTATACAGGTAGGCAAGAAACTCACACATATAAGATAAAAATAAATGAATCTCTTTTAAAAACTTAAAAGGAAGAAAGATTTTTTGGCTTGCAATCTTGGTGTTTCAGTCCATGGTTTCTTGGCCTGATGATTTTAGGCTAGTGTTGAAGCGGACATCATGGTGGGGAGCATATGGTAGAGGGGCTTCCTAAGCAGCCTGGCAGCTATGAAGTTGAGAGAAAGGGACAGTGTACACAGTGTACTCACAACACTCACTTGCTCACAGTGATCTACTTGTCTTCATCATGGGTCCAACCTTCTAGTACTCAACCATCCACCAAAAGACCTTTAAATTAAGAACCCATGCGTGGACTTATCCAGTAATGTGTCAGAGCCATCATTGTCTCGTAAATCTTGAACAGCGCTGCACTGAGGATCAAGCCTTCAACACAAGAGCTTTTGGAGGGTGTGATATTCAATTTCCAAAGAATAACAGGTCCCATATAACATATGTGATTACCCCGTATGTTAGCCTCAATGTATTTTTTATAAGTGCATATATATATATATATATATATATATATATATATATATATATGGCTATGTATTTTACTTATTTCAGTTATAATGAGAATATGTGATTGTTCTGGTATTCATGGAAAATAAGAATATAATTCCTATCTAACTTGAATAAAAATCCCACATGAGGAGTTATATCAATGCTGAATAGAAACCAGAGAATAAAGACAGATTTTTAGCTAGGAATAATTTTGAATTTCAAAGTTAAAATCTCAGGATAATATGTGGAACATCCCATCTATATTTTAATTATAGGAATCATATTTAATCTTCTTTTCCTTGATATATTCTTATAATTTTAAAATCAGGAACTGTTTTTCAAAGTTATATTACAGCTCACTCTGCCCTTGATATAACAAATCCAAAATGCTTTTGGCCACACTTGTGGTCTCCAAGCTCCTCAGGACTAAAATTGACAGCTGAACTCTGCTCAAGGGAGCAATGCGGAGATTAATGCTACTTTGAATTTTTCCCACTCACAGCATTTCTATTAGACTCATAATAATTGACCCTTGTGTGTGGATCCTCCACTTGGGAATCACTACAGAATTAGTACCTCATAAAATGGCACCTGCTCAATTGTCTCTTCTCAAGTATGATAAAAAACCACCTAAACTCATAAATGTGATAGAAAATGCTGCCATAATGATGATAATGATCTCCTTGGGTCCAGGGCTTTTTTATCTGCTTCCCTATGAGTGTTTTTTCACATCATTCTTTTATTTCCTTAACTAAAAATATTTCAAAAGTTTGATGTAAAGCCATAAAATGAAGCCATTTGGTACCAAGTCAATCCTCCCTCTTAGCCCACTCTAGAGTGACTAGGCATTTTAATTAGTTTGAATCTAGTTTGTCCATGAGTAATTTTAATGAGTGCTTTTTGGCAATGCTGTTCTATACTGCTTTAAAATTGCATATGTTTATTCTAAGTTTTTCTTTCATCCCTTATGCAATTTGGTTGATTTTCAAATGAGAACAAGAGTGTCTTGGGGCCATTTTACTAAGTTACTCAATGAGTTTGGGTTGCTGAGGGAAAGTGCTGTAGCAAAGGGAATTGTTTACATTCAAAATATAATTGCTCATATAACAAATACTAGCAGTGGCCCCGTGCTTCTAGCTTTTTTATATGGGTATTTTTACTTCATAATTTTTCTAACAATGGTAAGAGAAAAATAGGTCAAGAGACATGTAGGTCATAGGACCTAGACAAGAATGCTCATAAGAGTCATATTTCTAATATCCACAAGCTGAAACACACCTAACTCTCCACCAACTACAGACTTGATAAATATATCACAGTATAATCAGATAATGGAATATTATAAAACCATAGCAAGTAGAAGTATTCACATATGCAAGGGCAGATCATGAATGTTTTAGATCAACATCTAAAACCCAACAAAGAAGTGTATTGATTTTTTTTCACTCTCACAAGATTCAAATTCCGGAATACTAGTAGATGGTGTACGAAGTCAACATAGTAGCTAAACCTGAATAACAAAGGGGAAACACAAGGTTGATAATAGTATATATTTTTCATCTGTGTATGTGGGTGTATATGTTCTATGGATGCAATGAGTGTGTACAAGTGTGTGTGTGTGTGTGTGTGTGTGTGTGTGTGTGTGTGTGTACAGATGCATAGTGCAGGTGTACGTGTGTGGAGGCCAGACATCTAGATCATGTATTTTTATCTGTCACTCTCCACCCTTTTTCAGAGACAGGATCTCTCACTGAACCAGGTACTCACTGCCTGGTTGGCCAGTGAGCTCCAAGGCATCTGCCTGTCTGTGTCCTCAATCTCAACCCCTGGGGCTGAACTTAGACTCACAGGACTATTTCCAGCTTTTATGTGAGCGCTGGGGATCTGAACTGATATCATCAAGCTTATGTAACACACACTAATTGCCTGATTCATTTCCAAAGTCTCAATATGTATCTTTGTATTAATATTTGTGATATATACATATATGTATATGTTCATTTCATGAAAATTCACTATCTGTGTGATTCACTGAATCCATATATGTTTTCAGTAAATTTAAAATTGACAATGCAGAAGTTTTTTTTTTTATCCATTGGTTCAATTATTTCTTAGTCATGTTGAATATGAGAAACATACGGAATTTCTGGCTGAGAATAATGACTGATGAACACGAAAACAGCTTTGGCTTGCATTTAGGTACCAGAAAACTCATCAGAAAGAGTATAAAAGTGAGTCTAGTCATAAAATTGAAAATACCACTGGCTCAATAAGCCAACAATTATATGTGAATTGCCAATTTTCTATTACCCAAAATAGGTACCTCCTATTGCTCGATGGCACAAATACGCATGTTAGGAAGGAATAAACTGTTGTCAGTTGGGCAGGGACCTTTGAAAACATTACTTCAAAAACTGGTCTGCCATCTGGATAGGAGGTTTACAGCCTCAACGCTGCATGAATGTCTATTAAAAGGACACATGAGTGAGAGACAATGAGGAAGAATAAATATGAACATTCTGTATTTACCTAGCCAAAACATGAGCCTCTCCAACAAGTCCAGACGCCGGAACCCTTGTCAGCCCAATCATGTAAAAGACCTAATGGAAACAAATCCTGGAATGCAGCAAAGGAATGCTGCTTGTTGCCCAAAGGACGTTGCTATTTCATATGAAAAGGCAAAAACAATCAGCCTGTTCTTAGCTAACCTGTTACAGGTTTTTTTTTTCTCTTTATGGATTTTAAAATAAAACCTGAAGAATTCTTCTTGATTTTAAAATTGAATTTGAAAGATTCATTTGAAAGTTATGATTGTATCTACCAGTATGTGAAAGAAGAAAAGAGAAAATGTCATGATCTGAACAAGATATCCCATAATTATTTATACATATGCTCCCCTCAGGGAATTCCACAGTGGAGTGATACTGTGAATCAAGTACAGTGCTCTGTAAGTAAGGCATTGATCAGTAGCCATACCTTTTTCTTGCAGCATACTGGCTTTCCCATCACTCTTCGTGATTCGGGAAATGTCATTTCAATATCTAACATTGCCTAAGTTTATCACAGGTATTGTTGATGCCTCTACTGTAAACTCGCAGAGGCCATTTCCCAGGCAGCATTTCTTAGCAAATTCTTGAGTTTTCCCTACAAACAGTGCTCTTTTGGGGGGTGTATGCTATTTTACCTTAAATGTCTACTAATCTTTTTGATCAGCAAAGTGAAGGATCTTGTGGAAAGAACAGTAGCAAATAACACTTGGCATTCCTTTTTGCATCACTCAATTTAAATGTTTAAAGAAGACTGTAAAATGAAAATTTCCAATGTTACCATTTCATTTTTAAATATATAGTTATTCTTTGAGAATTTCCGATAAGTATATATTATATTTTGATCATATTCACAACTCCTCTCAGACATTCTCACCCTTCTCCCTCCCACTTTCATGTTTGCATTTTAAAAAACCCAGTGATTCCAGTTAGTGCTGTTCATGTGGGTGTTGGTATATGGCCATACTCTATAGGCAACCTATCAGAAGCCACATCCCTGAAAAAAAAAAACTGTTGCTCCTTTCATCAGCCATCCACTGGCAACACCTCAGCTAGGGGAGAGGCTTCCGAAGTTTCTCCCCATCCATGCTGTTTTTTAAAAAAATGCAATGCCACCTTTTCTGAAATGAAATTATTAGTGTCGTTGGCAAACTGTCCTAGTTTGTTTTCCATTACTGTGATAAACATCTGTCCAAAAGAAAATTAATAAGGAAAGTTTCTTTGGTTTATACATTCTGATCACAGTCCATCACTGAAGGAATTCAAGATAGAAAAACAGGGCAGGCAGTTGGAGGCAGGAACAGAAGTAAAAGTCATGGAGGAACATGGCTTACTGGCTTGCTCCATGTAGCTTTCTCAGCTTGTTTTCTTAAAGCATCCAGGCCAACTTGACCAGAGATGGAACTGTCTATGGTAGGCTGGATCTTCTGACATCAAATTGTTAATAAAGAAAATGTGCCACAGACATGCCCACAGACCAATCTTATGAAAACAATTTCTCAAGGATTTTCTGTCTTCTCAGAAGGTTGACAAACACTAACCAGCTCAGCAATCACTCCAGGATAAGATGCAAATAATTTACCCTAGACTTTCTTAGAAAAGTATGTGGATGGTACCTGAAGAATATTTGATATTCTCTTTACTTTTTGAAACTTTCATATATTGTGAGCTTTTTATTGTTATGTCTTACTTCTATAAAAAGAGAACATTTTGGGAGTGGGATTAAGATCGCTAAGGGATTTTCCTTCTTTTTAATTAAAATTTATATACAATATATTTGATGATATTCTTTCCTTTCTTCCAATTCTTTTCAGATCCTCCCAATCTCCCTATATACTCGACCTCATTTTTACTCTATTACAAAACAAAACAAAAACAAACATCAAAACGAAACAAAAAACACAAAAATACCAAAACAAAAAGTGTACACCACACACACACACACACACACACACACACACACACACAAAGACACACAAACCACGGAGACTCTTTTGTGTTACCCAGCTACTCTGCGGGATAGGGCCTGGCCTGTAATGAGCTGATATACATGGTGAGATTTCATGGGAGAAAACTGATTTTCCATTACCAGCAGGCATCAGTTGCACATAGTTAACTTGCACATTGGTTAGAGGTGGGACATTGTGTCCACTTCCTCTTCCCCATTCTACGATTTTTGTCTCCTTTGAGCTTGTACAAGTCGTAATGCATGCTGTCATAGTCTCTGTGAGTTGGTGTTTGTATCAGCTCTGTTGTGTCTGAATGATACTGTGTCCTTGGAGTCATCCATCATCTCCAGTTCTCAACTCTCCTTTTCTGCAGAGATATGTCAACTGTGAGGGATTTGATAAAGTCATCACATTTAGAACTGAGTACTCCAGAGGTGCTCACTCTGCACACCATTCAGTTGTGATTCTGTGTTAATTACCATGAGCTGTAAGAACAGGCTTCTTTGAGGAGTGTACAGTGACTCACTATGCATATAAAAATAATATTAGGACTCCTTTAGTAGTTTTCCTCCAGAGCCCATGACATATCTAGTCTTGGGTTCTTGGCCACTTTATAAACAACAGATAAGGGTTCCACAATCACTTATTAAGAATTGAACATAGTATCATTATTATATAAATTTATTTATCATCCTTTAATTCTTGTGGGGATCTTTATGCCAGGCAATATTCAATTAAAATGAAACAGACAGGAACAGCTTACATTCAAATGGAGGAAAATATATATATACATATGTATATATATATATATATATATATATATATATATATATGATAATCATGACCAGAGATAAAGGTGTTATAACAGGGATATGCATAGATTTAAAGGGAGATTGTGAGATGTTATTTTCATTGGTATTAAAGCCATTCAGGGAGAATCAGTGAGATAATATCATTTAAATATCATTAAGATGACTTATTTGTTCCATATAGTTAGGTCATATGTCTATTATTTTGTTATATATCTCCCTGATTATTTTGTGTGATATACTTACAGATAGAGCATATGTTTAATTCATGTTATATTTTCCAAATCCAAGAATGTCAATTAACATGCATTGGTTTATGGAAAAATGTCTTGAATAACTTAGGTGAATAAATGGAACACAAGCATATCTCTCTAGATCATATTAAAATAGTTAAAGATAGCTTAGAGGATTAGCCAGTAAAATTCATTAGATTTTTTTTATTGTTTAAGAATACACTGTACAGATTATTATCCCCACCATGACCATCAGACATTTCAAGCTACAAATCCCCCACCCCCAAACTCGCCATCAACCCCCCCCAGCCACACAACCTCAATGGAACTCTAAAACATGGCCGGTTACTACACAGAGAGCACCCAGAGGTGAGTGAACAGCCTCCCAGCTAGACACCCCACTGTCTAGGCCTTCCATAGAGGGGTAAAACCCTGGGCACCTCTCCCACCTGCCTGGGCTTCTCTTGCCAGCCAGAAGGAGAGTTTCCTGCAGGTAGGCTGCTCCATTACCCCCATCCAGAACACTGAACCCTGCAAGTTGCAAGTTCCACCCCACCCCCAAACCCTCCTATCCTCCTGAAACCTCAGTGGAACTCTGAAATAGCCTGCTACCACACAGAGAGGACCAAGAGGTAAACTGCTCCAAAACCCTGATGGGAGACAGTGACAGTACAGAGGAGACCAAGGACAGTTCCCTGCAAGGGACAGTCACTGCAAGTATTGGACCAAAATGTAAAGACACTGCTGGCATCGACTGAAGGAAGAGATGGGTAGGCACCAATACAAGAATTCACCCAACAACCTAAAAAGTAACATAGTAACACCAGAAGATAGTAGACATACAACAAAAAGACTTGATCATCCAAACCCAGAAGAAGCAGAAGAAAACAATTTTAACTGTAACTTTATGAAGATGATGGAGACTTTTAAATAGGATATTAAAAAAACCTTAATGAAATGGAGGAAAAGACAAACAAAAAATTGGAAGAAATTAATAAATCTCTGAAAGAAAACAAAGGAAAGAACAATCAAACAGGTGAAGCAATCAGTTTAAGACTTGAAGCCTGAAATAGAGGCAATAAAGAAAACACAAACCAAGAAAATTCTGGATATGGTAAATCTGGGTAAATGAATGGGAACTAAAGAGGCAAGCATAACCAACAGAATGGAAGAGATAATCTCAGGGGTTGAAGATACTATTGAGGAAATAAATTCATTGTTTAAAGTAAACTTTAATTCAAAAAATTCTTAACATAAAACATCCAGGAAATCTGGGACACCATGAAAAGAACAAACCTAAGAATAATAGGAATAGAAGAAGAAGAAGAACTCCAGCTCAAAGGCACAGAAAATATATTCAAGAAAATCATTGCTGGTGGGAATGCAAGCTGGTACAGTCTCTTTGGATGTCAGTGTGGAGATTTCTCAGAAAATTAGGAAACAACCTTACTCAAGACCCAGTAATACCACTTTTGGGTATATATCCAAAGGATGCTTAACCGTGCTACAAGGACATGTGCTCAACTGTGTTCATAGCAGCATTGTTTGTCATAACCAGAACCTGGAAACAACCTAAATGCCCTTTGACTGAAGAATGGATAAGGAAAATGTGGTACATATACACAATGGAGTACTACACAACAGAAAAAAATAATGACATCTTGAATTTTGCAGACAAATGGATGGAGCTAGAAAACATCATTTTGAGTGAGGTAACCCAGACCCAGAAAGACAATTATCATAAGTACTCACTCATAAGTGGTTTTTTAAACATAGAGCAAAGAAAAGCAGCCTACAAATCACAATTCCAGAGAACCTAGACAACAATGAGGACCCTAAGAGAGACACACATAGATCTAATCTACATGGGTAGCAGAAAAAGACAAGATCTCCTGAGTAAATTGGGAGCATGGGGACCTTGGGGGAGGGTTGAATGGGGAGGGGAGAGGCAGGGAGTGGAGCAGAAAAAAAATGTAGAGCTCAATAAAAATCAATAATAAGGTCGGGCAGTGGTAGGGCACGCCTTTAATCCCAGCACTCTGGAAGCGGAGGCAGGCGGATCTCCGTGAGTTCAAGGCCAGCCTGTTCTACAAGAGATAGTTCCAGGGCAGGAGCCAAAAGCTAAGGAGAAACCCTGTCTCAAAAACCAAAAAAAAAAAAAAAAAAATCAATAATAAAAAACCAAGCATGATTCCTAACCTTCTAAAATTTGCCCTTATACACACAGATAAGTGTAGTTCTCACCCATCATTAAGGAAACTTCTCTTGCCACAGATGGAGACCATTCCAAAAATCATACCAATCAAAATGCAGAGTTGTGGAGCCCAGCCCCAGAATACATCTACAAAGCACTCCCTTACCCAAGGCTCGGGGAACATTGTGGATTAGGGGATAGAAAATTGTAAGAGCCAGAGAATCAGGGAGTTTGCTGTGATAGTGTGTCTTCTAGTAGTGTCAGAAGTGACACCCATAAAGTCTCACCAGTATGATTGCCTAAACAGGAACTGAACTAGAATGACACCGATAAACATGCCAAAGTGAATGGGAACAAGGCCATGAAGCTCGACCTTACAGACAGAGCTATAGACAACTGAGGAGTGGTTATATTGGGAGAAATGGTCTTCCCAGCACTCCAATTGGTTATTCAATTATCAAATTGACAGTCCTCAAAACATGAATACAAGTAAGATTATGCAGGTTTAGTGGGTTATATATGCAACGGCATTTAATGGAAAAAGAGGCCATGGATTTGAAAGAGAGCATGGAGGATGCATGGGTGGCTTCGTAGAGAAGAAAGGGAAGAGATAAATTATTATTATTATTATTATTATTATTACAAATTTTCACTTTCTCCCCTCCTTCCATTTCCCTCCCCCTCCCCCATTTCCCCTCTCCCTCCCTCTCCAGTCCAAAGAGCAGTCATGGTTCCCCGCCATATGGGAAGTTCAAGGTCTTCCCCACTCCATCCAGGTCTAGGAAGGTGAGCATCCAAACTGGCTAGGCTCCCACAAAGCCAGTACATGGAGCAGAATCAAAACCCAATGCCATTGTCCTTGGCTTCTCAGTCAGCCCTCCATGTCACCTACGTTCAGGGAGTTTGATCACATGCTCCATCAGTCCCAGTTCAGCTGGCCTTGGTGAGTTCCCATTAGATCAGCCCCACTGTCACAGTGGGTGGGCACACTCCTCGTGGCCCTGACTTCTTGCTCATGTTCTCTCTCCTTCAGCTCCTCATTTGGACCTTAAGAGCTCAGTCCAGAGCTGCAATGTGGGCCTCTGTCTCTATCTTCATCCATCGCCAGATGAAGGTTCTATGGTGATATGCAAGATATTCATCAGAGTGGCTATAGGGCCAGTTCAGGAGCCCTGTCCTCTGCTGCTCAAGGAACAAGCTGGGGACATCTCCTTGGACACTTGGGAACCCCTCTAGAGTCCAGTGGACGAGATAAATTTTATAATTACATTATAGACTCAAACATGTTATTTAAAAAGTGAAAAAAAAGAGAGAAACACTTCACCGTGTCAAACTCCCTCAACTGATTAAGGACATTGCATGTGGTCTGAACAAATTTATTTTACCAAGATTATATCTAGTAAAGTGATCTGGTCCTTATTTAGTAGTGAAAGGAGATGAACAGAAATATGTAAACAATGTCCACTATTTCCCCATCATTTCTGACATCTTATAGACAGGAGGAAATTTTTCTAAGACCACAAACCTCTTAAAACTACATCACTCAATGTGGTGACACATGCCTTTAATCTCAGAATATGGGAGGCAGAGACAGGTTTTTCTCTGTGATTTCTTGGTCCATTGGCTCTGTCTAGTGAGTTATGACCAAGCAGTAAGACCCTGGCTAAAACAAAACAAAGCCTACTTAACTCCATTTATGTTATTGGTAACATGTATAGAAATGGAAAGGAGGATCAGGGCTGTGGTGGTGCATGCCCTTAATCCTAGCACTCAGGAGCGGGGGCAGAGGCAGCTGGATCTTTGTGAGTTAGAAGCCACCCTCGCAGCCTGGTCTACAGAGCTAGTCCAGGACAGGTTCCAAAGCTACAGAGAATCAATGTCTTGAAAAATCAGAGAGAGAGAGAGACAGAGAGAGAGAGAGAGAGACAGAGACAGAGAGAGAGAGAGAGAGAGAGAGAGACAGAGACAGAGACAGAGAGAGAGACAGAGAGAGAGAGACAGAGACAGAGAGAGAGACAGAGAGACAGGGAGGAAATCTTTAAAAATTTAGGGTTTCAAAGGCAAATATATCTTCTCTTGAGTTAGTCTTTGACTGATAACGTTCTCTACTTCATCTGCCATATTTTAACGGGCATATTTTGTAAGTATCATGTAAGAACAAATTAGTATGGCTAGTTTGTGAGGCTCATGGGGTTAGGATCAGTATATTAGAGTCATATTTACTTCACTGAAGTCATCAATTCTTTCTCATGTCTTATTTATAAATGTAGGAGGTTTGGGTTTGGGAAAGCACTGTGGAAAAGCTAGGTAAGAATGAAGCAAGGTTTTACACTAGGTGTTTCATCTCTAAGTCTGTCTTCTGAGATGTCGTTCATTATGTTAGATGCCCTCCCCCGCTTCTTGCTTCTCTAATTGCATCACAAACACTTTTGCAGTTTTAAGAAAAATCGATTATAACAGTTCTCCAATGTTTCTGTTTTCTGCTTTATCTGGAGAGAAGCTGATTAGTTAAGATTTGAGAAAAGCAAGTTCAACATTGATCTTCTAACTTTAATATAGTTATTCACATTGCTAAAGAAAAGTTGATGAAAAGCAATTCCAGGAAGCATAAAATTATTTTCGCTACAATACGTTATTTTTTAAATTAAGTCATGGAGACCCAAGCATATAGTAAATATATCCATGATAATGATTACTGAAGATAATTAGTTTTCATGTATAATGAAATTTTATGAAATTTGACAACTCAGTGGTCATTCCTTAACATCAGTTCTTTAATCGGATAAGAAAATACATGCTACATAAGATATTGACTGCCACAGGAGATTAAATTCAGTAAACTCACTGACTATAATAGAAAGCCACAGCAAATTCAAGTAGTCACGTTTAATTCTTTTCTTTAAAAATTAGTCTAAAAATAGAAACACTATCTCAGTAAATAGTTTATATCTGCTGGACTCTGATCAGGAACTTCGTGATGCAGGAAGTCATTTCATCTTTGTTTCTTTGAGACGAACAGCCAAATCATAAATTCAAGCAGTATGTTTTTTGCCAGTTGAAAAACTGAAGAACTTTTTTTTTGCTCTGACTATAGATTGCTTTTGTTCTATTACGAGATCCATTCTGCTGCTGTTTGCTCATTATTTGTGTGTGATTGGTACTTCTATACAGTTGCTATGTGTGCACACATTTTGAGAAAGGAGCAATTCTTAGATATCAACTTGACAATGAAAGCTTATCATGATGGCCTCTTTTTTCTCATCAGTATCTGCAGGATAGAATGGAAAAGAACAATTATGTTCTGGAAGGTATTTGTTTATAGCCTCATCATGACACGTTTTATGAAAATAAATGTGATACAGGTTATACAAATACTATTTACCATATGTCCTAACTATAGTTTTAAAAGAAACATTTATTTAGTTCAGTGGATATGAATTAAATTTATGAGGCTATTGACTCAGTCTTTATATAAAAACAGGAAGAATATATTAACATAATTTTTAATAGTTTATGAAAAATAAAAGTAATTTTTGATTACTATTTCAGAATACTATATTTTGTGGGTTTTATTCTTAAGAATTGTAAAATTCTGTGAAACCAGTTACCAGGTCAAGAAGACTAATATGCTCTTCTGTTTGCTCCCCTGACTTGGTCACCATTGCCATTTTTCTCTGGCATCTGGCACTTTTACCTGCACAAGCTGCCCTCCTGATTCTTTTCCATCACAAACCCTTGTTCTTCTCCAAAACAACTGCTCTGGCTCCCACTATTTTAGATCAGTTTTGTCAACTGTAGCATTTATATTAATATAATTGTACAATATGTACTCGTAGTATTATTTCACACATCATCAGGAACAGGAGATGCATAGATGAATTAATGCAGTACTAGTTTCCATTGTGTGCATGAATTTGTCATGATATATTTATCTACTTTTCTACTCTCAACAAGCATTTATTTAGGTTTCCATTTGGGGACCATTATGCATATGGCTACTATGATGTTTCTGCTGCATTCCTTTTGGTGAAAATGTGGATGTGCTTTTCTGCTGAATGTTTGCCTTGAAGTAGAATCTCAGCCCAAAGAATATCCATTAATAATTCAACCATTACTTGTGTGGAAACTGAATCTTAAATAAATTAAGCAAATAGCCCAAGATCACACAACTAGTAAGTAATGGTAAGAAGAGTACAATGAAATTTTAATTTTAAAACAGTCTCCTGAATATTTTGGACCTTACCCATAGAAAAATATAACAGTAAACTTTTTTTCGGTTGTAGTAGGTTGCTTCCTACATAACATTTTCTAAAATGTAGCCCAGTTTTTGCCTTTTATTTTTAAATGTAGCAAGTAATGAATCATTATGACAATTAATCAATACAAAAGACACAGATAAATGTTTGGGTAGTGTTTAATGTTTTAGGACAAATACTTTCTACAGCTTCATTTACACTAAGATGAGGAATTTCTGTGTGAAGACACAGGTCTTGGAAGATATTTCAATCTCTGTAGCTACAGCAATCTATTCTCATACATATGCACATACTATGAAGTAACTAAATGAACTATTTTCTTATTTTCATACAAAAGCTACCAAATTGTCCGAGTGATTAAATTGACAGTAAAGCACTGAAATTTGACCAGTTTAGTCATATAACATTTTAACAGATTTTCCTTGAAATACTTGTTTGCTATATGACTGGCACCATAACAAATTCAAATGTACCAAAGCTCAATCATTTTATTTAACCAATCAAAGAACTTTATTGAGGAAGTCATGTGCGAAAGCTATTATGCTAAAACAATGGAAGGTGTACTAGCTAGAAGTAGCAGATTTGAATAATAAAAGCTCAGAGTAATAGGCTGGAGTTCCGTGAAATAGGTAGACAGACTCCAACGCAACTGGGTTAATCAAAAGAAGGCTAAACAAGCTTTCTGAATAGCCTGACACATGCCCAGTTAACAAGTGGAAAAAAAGATGATGACCAGAAATTGGCTCCCTGTAAGAATGCTTTCTGTCTGTGATTTCCCAAGTCTGCAACAATTTTCTTTGCTCTCATTTCCCATAGCCCTTGGATTCTGTGCCACATAACTCAAGGTAGCTTTGCACTGCTTGCTAATTATGTTGAGGTTCCTGATTCCTTAAACAGATCATTATCTCCTTGAGGGCAGAAAACATACCATAGTTTTTTTAAAAAAAATATTTTTCGGTAACTTGCACTGTGCTGTGACTCATTTACTGACTATCAGAATTATGAGTTGGTCTTTAAAACTGTAGCTTCCTTCCCATGGAAATAAGCCTGCTTGAGTTTCACTCTCCCAAGGCTATCACAATGAAGAAGCTGTGATGTAAATACGGGGACACATAAAAGATTTTCATTCCAGCCATCTTCAAACTGTGCTATAGTTAGTGACTGAAGTAAAAGTGGCTTTGGGGTCCATTTTACAAGGATGGGTAGATGCAATAAGTTATCTCATATGCTTGACTCTAATATATTTTTCACTAATAAATGTTTTAACTAAAAGGGAGCTGAGCTATAATATGTAAACAGCGGGGATTTTTCTGATAGTGTTATCAATTGGGCACACAACTTCTGAATGATTAAAAAAAGAAAAACACAAGCCATCTATTGGAAATAATATATAAAACTGAACTATAATGACCCTGTGGAGGACTGAATCTGCAGATTTAGTGTGTACCAGCATTTTATTTCACTGATACTTAGTTTTTAAGATAGGGTATCTTATAAAACATAGAAGTCATTGGATAGACAAGAAGGTTGGTAAGGCCCTGAGATACTACTGTTTCTGTTTCCCAGCACTGCAAGTACAAGTATATGTTGTCATTTGTAGCATGAATTCTAATTGGTATTATTAATAAAAACCCAGAGTCAGATATTAGGGGGTGAAAGTTGGGAGATCAGACTAGTAGTGCCTTCAGTCACCAGAGAGAACTCCACCAAATCCTCAGACTGAAGGGGTGATCCTGTCTCTATTGATCGTCAGACTCCATGTTCAAACTGCATCTCCAGACTGCACCTTCAGAATACCTCTGACTTCCCATCTCCTTATATTCCTCTCTCTGCCCAGCCATATCCCTTCCTGTCTCATCTCCCTAGTACTGGGATTAAAAGCATGTGACTCTCAAGTGCTGGGATTAAAGATGTGAGCCACCACTGCCAGGCTCTCTTTCTCTTTCAGACTGGATCAATCTCCTGTAGCCCAGGATGGCCTTGAACTCAAGGAGATCAGTCTGTCTCTGCCTCCTGGGTGCTGGGATTAAAGGTGTGTGCCACCACTGCCTGGCCTCTATGACTAACTACTGGCTTAGCTCTGCACTCTGATCTTTAGACAAACTTTATTTGTTAGATTACAAACAAAATATCACTACAGTCATTACGGGTTTATACAGTAACTAGAGATCTGAACTGAGGTCCTCATATTTTGTAGTAACATTTACCAACTGAGTTACCACTCCAGCCCAGACAAAAGTTTTAATCAGCACAGGCAACTCTAGAATGTATTACAAATAGTCAGTCTTTTTAAATAAGTAAGTCACTAGGCCATATCCCCAATGTGATTTTACAATATGGCATTCAGAAAAAGTCACCTTCAGCTGCATCAACATTGGTTCAGTTCCTCACATCATTTGAGCTGTTATACCAAGCCATGTCCTAGCTTCATTATTTTATGAAACAGAAAATAAGAAAATGGACTGGATTTTTTAGTTTCTGTCCAATGTGTCTAAAACAGAACATGTAAAAAATCAGTTGTATTTAGGGTTCATGAATATTGTACAGAATATTTTCATGTATTTTATGATTCTTAAGAATGATCAATTTTATACATTTTGTTGACAATTTAATTTTAATTCCTTAGTTTCATAGATATAACAGACTAGAAGCTGTTTTGTCAGCCTAGTATCTTTAAAGTTATTGTTTTCAGATCTCTATATATTTCTCAGATAGGAAAGCTTAGATAGATTGAACTTCAATTTCCTGACTTGACAGTAAGTAGTCAGGGAAAGTAAAGGGAAACTAAAAAATCCATTTTATTATTTTCCATTTCATAACGGAAAGTATCTTTTATAAAAGAGTTCTTCAGGAAGTTTCTGTACCTCTAGTTGTATACATTGATCCAAAAATGCATCACTGGTGTAATAATTAAATCTTGTCTTTTATTGAGTGGTGAAGCACATCTCTATTATCATAATTATTACCATTTATTCAGAAACATATATGCCAAATTTTCCGTAAGATAAACTGTCTTTGGCAAGCATTGATGGAATTGTGTAGCTATTATTCTGAAATAATATATCCTTCAGACACACACACAAAGATGTCGTATATCAATAAGTTTGTAAAGAGAAGCTGTCTGATTCCTTTAGGATAAGCAAAGGGTAACATTTGCCAAAACAGTGAGAACATCAAGTTAACAAATAAATGTTTGTTTTAAATAGAGATGTCCAATATTTTTAGAATCACCTTTGACTTACACCAAATTATTCATCAGATAAAGTATCCAACCCATCCTCGAGTTGGTGTAATGCTTCCATTGAATATGTCTTACCCTTCCAAACAGACTTCAGAAATGTGTTTTTCCCTGTTTTTGTCAGTTTCAGATTGAGAGGTTTTAATACCTTCAATTTTCAGTAATTAACTAACTCCTACTACAAGACAGAACATCATTACAAAGAATTAAAGATTACAGTAAAATTAGAAAAAGCAAATGAAGCCAGTTGGTGATGAAATATGCCTTTAATCCTTTAATCCCAGTACTCAGGAGGCAGAGGCAGGTGGATATCTGTGAATCTGAGGTCAGCCTGCTGTAAAAAGTGAATTTCAGACCAACAAGAGATGTTACACAAAGAAGCCCTCTCTCGAAAAAGTAAAACAAAAAAGAAGAAAGAAGGAAAGAAACAATGAAAACACATAGTTCCCAATATTAATGAGGAAAAAATGCTGGTTTTAGTTCATGGAGATATTTAAAGCTATTATTTGGAGAAGAAACTTTTCATTACAAAGGTACCATGAACATCAAGCATGATGAAGTTATGCTTTTTCAGTTGATGTACTTAGCAAAGAATTTTTTTCCAGGTCCTTAATACTTTTCCAACATTAAACTCTCACATATGCACCAAATTCAGTCACAGGGAGCAGGAGATACTTAAGCTGATGCGTCTGTCTGTTTATCTATAATTTTTCATATCTGTCTGAATTCATCCCTTTCAAAATGTTTCCAATAGAAGGAGGATATCCACTTAGAAAGTTTTAACAACCCAAAAGGGAAGACATAAGAAACACAAAGGACAGCACAATCAGTAAATTTATATGTTAGAGGAGGAGAGTTCTTATCAGTTGTCTCTGCATGAGGCAAGTTTATAAACTAATTTTATAGAGAAGTGAGTTTTGAATTTTATTGACTTATTTTCTTATATTTGTATTAGTTCATTGAGAACTTCATACAATGTGTTTTGATCATATTTGTCCCTTCTTCCAACTCCTCACAGATCTCCCATTCTTAACCCATCCATCTTTGTGATCCTAATTTTTATAACTTAAATTAATCCATATTTTAAAATCTATGTTCTTTTAAGTGGCTCAGTTACCTTTGTTCTGTATTTCCCATCCTGTTTCCCCTTCCTGTGACTGGTGACCCCGCCTTTCTTCTTCCCCAAGACCTCTCAGTCCTTAGAAGTCCTGCCTAACTTTTCTGCCTAACTATTGGCCATTCAAGTCTTTATTACACCAATTGTAGTAACATATCTTCAAAGAGTGTAAAAGAATATTCTTTTACACATGTCTAAGGGACATTTCCTTGATTAATGATTGAGGTGGAGAGCCACAGGCCACTGTGGGAAGTACTACTTCTGGATAGGTGGTCCAGAATGATGATAAACTGTGATCAGGACATGTAAGTCCAAATAAACCCTTACTTCCTCAAGTTGCTTTTGGTCATAATGTTTACCACAGCAATAGAAAGCAGATTAAAACACTCACTAAACATAATCTGTGTTGCCCTTATAAAATGAAGTTGCCCTATAATAGGGTAATTAGAGCTCTATAGACACCATAGGCTAACAAATAAGAAGCCTAGATCAGAAATGAGTTATCTCTTTTGCAGTGTTTGGACCTAGAGATCCCGTAACCCCTCTCCTCCTGCCAAATGCTACGGGGTATGCTATTGCTCTTGATTACCCTCCAGAAGTTAATAGTAAGATTATTTCTGAAGATATCACATACTTGAGCCAGAGAGCCTGGAGAAATATCAGAGAGAAGAAATTCAATTGAAAGACTATTCCAGATTTCACATATAGTCTGTCCATAGCATTGGATAGGCTATAGATGTGCAAGGCACTTCCAAATGCCCCAACAAAGGTAGTAAAAACATATTTCATCTTCTTCATATGAATGATAGTTTGAAATTTTAGTTCATCCACGATAACCGCCTACTAAAATTAATACACAATCACCTCAGAATAAGAACTTTATACATATTAATATCACTATTGTTATCATCACTATCACTTGATTCAGGCAGGTATCCTCTGCATTATTCATTAAGTCATGCACAAATATTTGGTACTTATCATTAGTCTGGCATTCTTTTTAACATTTTGTTATCAAAGACACTTTTTACATCTTCATGGGAAGTGTAACATAATTGTATTAAAATCAAATCTGGTCAAATGCCTGATAGATTCCTAGATGAATTCAGGGAATCCACCCAGATAAAAAAGGTGATTTCAGTCTAAGCAATTGAATATGTCTCTCAAAAACAATCTGTGGGCTTCTATGACTGCAAATATTGGTATTTTAGTAGTTCCTACTTATCACCCTCCTTAAAGCTACAAGACATTTTCTTTCTGCTTTTTGTGCACTCCACTTGTACCATTCTTTGTTGGTAGCAATAGAAGCACTTTGCCATGTTCCCAAAAATAGCAAGGTAGGTAATCCAGAAATATCTGTGCTAGTGAAATATAGAGAATTGAACACACACACATATACACACAAGTGTGAACTCTTGTAAAGAATGTGTTTTAAGACAGAAATAAAACATCACTTATGCAGATACCTATGAAGAACATCAACCTAATGACTGATTATTCATTGCAAATTCCACTTGCAATGTTGAATCAAAGGTTTTCTCAGTTTTAAAATTCCTATGAAAGCTCAAATGAGCCCGAATAGCCATACAAATCCTGAGCAAACGGAACGATGCTGGAGGTATCCCTATCCCTGATTTCAAATTATGCTTCAGAACCATAGTAGGAAAGCAAGCATTGTACTGGCAAAATATTATTTTTTTTTTAAAAAAAATGATGAATTAGAATGGAAAACTTTGAAATAAACCTATAGTTTATGGCCACCTGGGTTTTTTAAATATCCTCCAGATAGACAACAGAGAAAATACAACCTTTTTCAACAAATAGTGCTAAAAAACTGAATATCTACAGGTAAACTAATGAAACTAACACTCTCTACCATTCTATACAAAATTCAACTACAAGTTCACCATAGACCTTACTGTAAAACCGAAGTCTGAAACTTTTCAAACAAAGGAATGAGATTTTTTTTCAAAATATGGGCATAAGCAAGGACTTTTGGAAAATGAACCCGAAAATTGATGGATGGGATTTCATTAAAGTATGAAGCTTTTGCACAGCAAGAAAAGTATCAGCAGTGTGAAGAGACATCTTACAAAATTGGAGAAACCTTTTACAAGCTATACATCAGGCAAGAAATTAACATCTAGAATCGTGTTTTATAAATTATTCATTAATTTTATTTTATGTGCATTGGTGTTTTGCCTGCATGTATGTCTTTGTGAGTGTGTCAGATCCCCTCGAACTGGAGGTAAAAACAGTTGTGAACTGCAATGTGGGTGCTGGGAGTTGAACCCAGGTACCCTGGAAGAGCATTCAGTGCTCTTACCTGCTAAGCCATCTCTCCAGCCCAACATCTAGACCCTTACAATAACAAAACGTTAAAATTTTTATTTACTAAATACATTAATGATTTAAATAGATACCTTTCAAATGAAGAACTGTAAATGCCTGAAAAGGCATTAAATATCCTTATCCTTCAAGGAAATGCATCATAAAATTGCTTTAAACTTCATCTTATCCTAATCCCAACTGCTATCAATAAACCAAATGGCAACACATGCTGGAGAAAGTAGAAACAGTTACCCTTATACTGTTGACTGTGGTTTCTGTCCCACGAGGTCCTGCAGCCATTCAATTCCAAAGAATCACACAGAGGTCTACATTAATCATAAACTGATTCGCCTAAGTAGTTCAGTGTAACATGAACGGGCTGGCTTGTTTGTTGTTGGTTATTTTTGTCCCGCCCAGTACCCCACAACTGTTTAGCCCCAAAGAAAATCACACTTAGGTCTCCATAAATTATAAGATGATTGGCCCATTAGCTCTAGCTTCTCACTGGCTAACTCTCACATCTTGATTAACCCAGTTTTCTGATCTATGTTAGCCATGTGGCTCAGTACCTTTTTTCAGTGGGGCAGATCACATCCTGCTGCTTCAGTGATCTGGGCAGGAGTGGGAGTAATAAACTTCCTCCTTCCCAGAATTCTCCTGTTCTCATTACATCATTTCTACTTCCTGTCTTGTTTTTCCTCCTATATTTCCTGCCTGGCCAATCAGCGTTTATTCATAACATGATTGACAGAATGCAGACAATTCTCCCACACAAGTTCAGGCTTCTCATTAACTCTTATAACTTATATTAGCATATAATTCTTGTCTTTGTTAACCATGAGGCTTGGCACTTTTTTCAGCAAGGCAGTCACATCTTGCTTGTTTTGTGTCTGGCTTCCTCTGTGTCTGGTTGACAACTGCAGACTGAATCTTTCCTCTTCCCAGAATTCTCGTTGCCTTGCCTATACTTCTTGCCTGGCTATGGGCCAATCAGCGTTTTATGAAAATACAATTGACAGGGTATAGACCATTGTCCCACAGCATTATACACTGCTGGTGAGAATACAAACTTGTATAGTCAAATGGGATCAGGATGGAAGCACCTTAGAAAATAGCAAATAACAGTAATAAAATCCTGCTATTAACTCCTAGCTTCATACCTGGAGTCTAAGTCAGAATACCATAGAGACACTACCACATCATTGTTTATTGCACTATTGACAATACCCCAGTTGTGGAAATAGCCTCAATACTCATCAAAAGATAAACAGGACTTGTGGTTCAGGTAGATGAAAGGCAACTACAGGGTAGCCTGGTTACTCATGGCCCAACTTGCCTGAAGCACCCACAGACCCACCTGATGCCATGCAGCTCAGACATGTGTAAAACACCCAAGGGGCAGTCCAAGCTGCCTAAAGCATCCATAGGCTGGCCTATTACTGCAAGGTGGCTGCCATTATGATGAGGAAGAGGGTATGGTAGGTAAATGGAAAAAAAAGAGAAGCAGGCTGGTTTGTGTATTGTGGTAACAGGCAATTCTGAAGAACTGAAGGTCTTGAAGAATGGGCTGATTTTGGTGGGCTGCTTACCAATCCAAGACCAGGGTATCCAAGCCAGGGCAACTGCCTAGGGGCGTATATAGGTACACAGGCCTACCACAGCTGGAGTCAATGCTGACATCTGACATCCATGATCCATGTTGACACCAAGATCACAGGTTTCCCTGGGTCTGGACTGCCACCTGTGACCATTTTGGTTCCTGAGGAAGGACCGTGCCACTACCAGAGCCATGTTGATTTGAGTAGCCTATGCTGCCACTGGGAGACAGAATGAAATCTTGGCCCAGGCTGCTGCTTGGGTCATATCTGTGTCCATGGCCCTACCACAGCTAGGCTCTCTGTTGTTATCCATGACTCCTGATATCACCAAAGGCCATGAAAATATCTGGGGTCTGGGCCATCACCTGAAGCCAGGTGGGGGTCAGGGTGCAGATAGAGTCATATAGATCTGAGTGACCTTTACTGCCAAAAGGTGCCATGGTGACATCCAGGCTAGGGCTGCAGCTGAGGGCCATGCCAGGGTTTGTGGACCTACTGCGCCCAGAGTCTGTGTTGATATCTGTAGCTCCTGATACCATCGAAGGCTATGCCGATACTAGGTGTCTGGGCCACCACTTGGGACTATGTTGGTGTCTGAGGGTCTCACTGCCAAGGAAAGCATCCCAATCTGACTATGCTGCCACCTGGTGCCATGGTGTCTTTTGGGCCAGGGCTACTGCTGAAGACTATTTCTGAGTTCATGGCCCTATTTCACCCAGGGTCTGTGTTGGTGTTCATGGCTCCTGAAACCATCAAAAGCAATGCTGATGCCAGGGGCATGGGCTTCCACCTGGGACAGTGTTGGTGCCTGAAGACCATGGTACCTCTGTGGCAATGCCTACCTGAGTGGCCCATGCTGCCTACCTCGGGACATAGTAACATCCAAGTCTGGGCTACCATGTCTGTGTCCATGATACTACCTCAGCCAGGTTCTTTTTTGACTTCCATGGCCCATGGTGCCATCAAAGGCCACACAGATGTCCTGGATCTGGACTGCGACTTGTGGCCATGTTGGTATCTGAGGGTTGTGCCACCACTGGGTCCATACTGACCTGGGGGGCCTATACTGCCACATGAGACCATGGTGACAGCCAAGTAGGGGTTCTACCAAAAGCCATGTCTAGTACCATGGCCCAGAATCAGCCAGGGTCTGTGTTGATGTCTGTGACTCATGTTGCCACCAGGGGTTGAATGGATGCCTGGGGTCTAGACAGCTACAGGTGACCATGATGGTTTCTGAGGACTTTTCTGCTGCCAGGGCCATACTGATCTGGGTGGCCTGTGATGTCCCCAGAGTCATAATTATGTCTAGACCTGAGCTGCTACACAGGTCATGCCTGGATTTGTTTTAATGCTGCAGCTGGGATCTGTGATGATGTTCATGGCCTATGTTAGCATGGGGGTAATACGAACCATGCAGGTTGAAATCCAAGGGCCATGCTGAGGAAGCCCTACTAGTCACCGACCCTGGGATATCTGCCACTGCCCCTTGCTGGACACTGTCACAGGAGAGCTGGTCCTGTTTCCCATGGGAGAGTTGACCCCAGCTCTTGGGAGAGATAGCCCCACCCTTCACAAGTAAGAGAGAGCTGGACCTCATGGCATTGACCTGGAACAACTGGTTCTGTCCCTCACCTGAGGGGGGGGAGTTCCAGTGGCCCAGATCAACCAGTTCAGCTACTACCGAGACCCACATTCTGGGCCTTGGGCTTGGCCCTCCCTAAAATCTATCGCATTTATTACCAGCTAGAGTGAGTGAAGGAATGGTCCCATTGAGCAACTCCTGGATCTCCGTATCTCGGGGCAACAGAAGGATATTCGAGAGAAGTTTTGGTAAGGGTCCAGTGATGACAGTTTGCCAGCAACCATGAACCAGACCAATGAGTCATTACAAAGAGCATTTGTGGGTGGGGCTGATTAGAGAAAAGAGTATGCTGCATGACGCACTGCAGCTCTCAATGCCACTAGGATGAATGAAGAGGATGGAAAGACAGTAAGACAAGGTGTTTTTTGCTTGCTTGTTTATTTGTTTTGCTTTTAATTAATTTGGGGGCAATGCTGCAGGGGTGAAGGACAGATATAGAGGGACTAGAAGATGAGCAGGACTGGGGTATGTGATGTGAAATTCCCAAAGAATAAATAATGAATTATGTTTTTAAAAAGATAAACAGAAATTACAATAATTTGCAGTAGATAGATGCAACAGAATAATGCAGGGATGGAGGTCTGGGATAAATTCAGGATTATTTAATGAAGTGCACTCATGATGTAGAAATGAATCAATGGATGCTGCTGCTGATCCAGCTGTTGTCAGCTCTTTGTTTGCAAAGGAGATGAGGAAGGTCACCAACCTCTGGCTTCTGCAAGCCTTCCACAGTCCAAGGGAAAACGTAGACCATTTCCTGTGGGTTCTGTCGGGTCATGTCTCTCCAGAGAAGAACACGCCCATTGTGCCAAGCTGCCCTATAATATTGAGTATCAGACCAAATTCTCACAACAGAAATGATCATATTAACTTACATAAATCAGACTCAAAATGGTGAATATGACATTTGCTTTAATACGCAGATAAAGGGTGCATATATATATATATGTACATATATATAAATCATATATACACTGATATAATTTATGTGTGTGTATATATAAAATAAAAGTAGAAGTGATGCTCTGGGAAAAGGAAGAGATTAATACAGGATAGGTGACAAGAGAATGGGAAAGATATTAGGAGTATACATGTTCAAAGTATATAATGACATACCTGAGTGAAATATATTTATGAAATTTATTTTTATATACAGTGGGTATATACAAAAGTTTAAGAAAAGCCAGGTTGATGGATCAAAAACAAAAGAATTCAGATGAGGGATTTCCCCTCTACATGCTGTGAATAACATTGGTGAATAAAAAAACTGCCTTGGCCTGTTGGTAGGGCAAAGTAGAACTAGGCAGGAAAAACTAAACTGAATGCTGGGAGAAAGGAGGTGCAGTCAGGGAGAAGCCATGTAGCCCTGCAGGAGACAGATGCTGGTACTTTACCCAGTAAGCCACAGCTTCGCGGGGATACATAGATGAATAAAAATGGGCTAAATTGAAATGTAAGAGCTATCCAATAAGAAACTATAGCTAATGGGCCAAGCAGTGATTTAATGAATACAGTTTCTGTGTGGTTATTTTGGGTCTGAGCTGCTGGGCAGCCAGGAAACAAACAAGTGGCCTCCTCCAACAGAATTCTTGGGAAATATATTCATTTTTTGTGGGATTCAAAGACAGCTAGTGATGTAATCAGCTGCAGACTTGCATCGTAGTATAAATGCCACTAAGCTCCTGAAGGTCATTATAGGCACCTGTGTACAAGGAATGCTAAAATTCTGGCAACTTTTTGCTGACAGCATGTGGTGAGTGGAACGTAGGATTACTTCTTTTACTTGAATAGCCAGCAATATTATAGAGGACTGATACTTATGCAGCTACATGGGACATTGACTGATGAAACTGCATGTAGAACAAGTCAGTAAAAATCTGAGATATCTTTATCCAGGCTTCGACCAGTGTAGTTGGAAATCATCCTGCACTTCGTTTAACACTGACTCCAGTTACTATCTCTCAGAATTAGCAGAGCTTCATGGTTTATGGGTTACTCTAAATTCAGGGTCAACAAACTTTTTGTGTAGCAATAGATAGTAAATATTTTAGAATTTGTGAGTTACTATCTTTATTGCATATTTTTCCTTGTTTTTATTTTTTTAAAACCTTTTAAAAATGTAAAAAGAAACGTTATTAGCTATAAAACAAACTCTGACTAGATTTAGCCCCCAGGCCATAGTTTGACACCTTCTTTACTAAATCATTGAAAAAACAGGGATGTGGAGATGAAATGTACAATATGCTATGAATAGAGTTGAACATACAAGCATGCTAAGGCCATGAAATTATTCCATGTTTTCATGCAAAAATAAAATCTTCCTATGTAGAGGCTTCACTGATATGTTTTGACAATTCTACACAACAGTGAGAAATGGATCTCAACAAATACAGGTTTGTAGACTATTATAATGTAATAGCATATTTAATAAAACATAGCTGAGGAAATTTTCATTTTTTTCTTTTTCAATTGGAAAAAATATACATTTTTCTTTTTTACTTTACATCAAAGTATCTGCTTCATTTGAAATGCAAACCTATTCACAACTTGTCATGCTATTATCATTAGCAACATAGATGCTGCTATTTTCATATCTTACACTAAGTATTACAGTATCAAGATTCTTTCTATACATCCTCACCTACTAGTGTTTGACATCAAGCATACTGTGTGTTTTCTAGATATTTTTTTTTTTTTTTAATTTTTTTTATTTTTATTTATTTATTTATTAAGGATTTCTGCCTCCTCCCCGCAACCGCCTCCCATTTCCCTCCCCCTCCCCCGATCAAGTCACCCTCCCTAATCTGCTCTAAGAGCAATCAGGGTTCCCTGACCTGTGGGAAGCCCAAGGACTGCCCACCTCTATCCAGGTCTCCTAAGGTGAGCATCCAAACTGCCTAGGCTCCCCCAAAGCCAGTACGTGCAGTAGGATCAAAAACCCTCTGCGATTGTTCTTGAGTTCTCAGTATTCCTCATTGTCCTCTATATTCAGCCAGTCCGGATTTATCCCATGCTTTTTCAGACCCAGGCCAGCTGGCCTTGGTGAGTTCCCGATAGAACATCCCCATTGTCTCAGTGTGTGGGTGCACCCCTCGCGGTCCTGAGTTCCTTGCTCGTGCTCCGTCTCCTTCTGCTCCTGATTTGGACCTTGAGATTTCTGTCCCGTGCTCCTCTGTCTCTGTCTCCTTTCATCGCCTGATGAAGGTTAATATTTATGAGGATGCCTATGTGTTTGTCTTTGGGTTCACCTTCTTATTTCGCTTCTCTAGGAACATGCATTATAAGCCTAATGTCCTTTAGTTATGGCTAGAAACCAAATATGAGTGAGTACATCCCATGTTCCTCTTTTTGGGTCTGGCTTACCTCACTCAGGATAGTGTTTTCTATTTCCATCCATTTGTATGCAAACTTCAAGAAGTCCTTTTACATTAACAGGAAAACTATAAAATACATGCTTGAAAATTTGTGTCAAGACATAACTATTGTAATAACTCAAAATGAACTAAACACAAAATCTACATTTATCACAAGAAAAAAATTAATAAAAATAAAATAAGAGATTTTTCTTGGTGTCTAAATGTGTAATTTGATCAAAGAAAAGGAATGGAATTTTCAGAGGAGAAGATGTCTGTAAAATTGGAGTTTCACTGTGAACTTTTTATTTTATGAATCATTTTTGGCTGTATCTTGACTATATAATGTGGTTGAGCTTTTCTGCCTCTGGGCTTTATTTATTTATTTATTATCGCTGTACTGAAGGGCCAATGGATTCTCACCATGCATTTTTAATACTATGGCTGAGGCATTTTCACATTCAGTACTATAATAAACATTTTATTATTGAACTCAGTATGTTCTTTCCTCTAAAGGTACCTGAATTTATGTGTCACTAGGAATAAGAATATACTCTTTGTGGTTCAGAAAGTTTTATTTACTACAGTACAAGATACCAGCTTTATCAAATAACCTATCATATAAGACATTGACAGCAAAAGTCAATATGCACTCATACAGTTTGTGTTCTGTAATTTTTGTGCTGTTATTCACAGTTGGGACAATTGGAATATGATAGCTATCATGTTTTTCTTTAATCAACACATCATTCTATTTATGCTTCAAAGGAAACTATAGGGTTGGTAAATGAAAAAAATAGCATATAGTGAAATGTCAACTGTTCTATTGTCATTTTCCCATAGCTTTGCCCCAATGACAATGTAACAATTGTTTCTTTCTATAGTCAGTGAATACATTTCTTTCTTTCTTTCTTCATTTCTTTCTAAGGCTATACAGGAATAATGATTGCAATGTGTTCTCATTTCTTCCTAACACTTCTTCAAAAATATCTGTTCTAAGATTTTAAGATCTTACATAGTTTATACTTCTAAGTTATATTAATACCTGTTCTGGGTTTAGGGGTATAGTTTGATGGTAAAGCACTTTGCTTAGTGTGGCTGGAGTTCAACCTTCAGTGTGTATGTGTGCATGTGAATATGTGCACATGCATAAGCTTAGGATATCATATAAAGATTGTACATACTTAAGAGACAAATTAAATATACATTGTAGCTGAATATTCAGGAGATCATTCTATTTCCCATCTATCTGATTTCTTTCCAAAAGCAATATGAGTTTGTTCCTGGGTCCATTTAGGTTCCACATCTTCAAACTCTTCAAACTTAAACAGTCACAGGTCATAGAAAACGTTTCTTTCAAGTATTGTAGATCTTTATAACATGTAACTAGACCAGTGGTTCTCAACCTTTCTAATGCTGCAGTCCTTTAATACAGTTCCTTATGTTGTGTTGAACACCCAGCATAACATTAATTCATTGCTATTTAATAACTGTAATTTTGCAGCTGTTATGAATGCAAATATCTCACATGCAGATATTTGATATACAACCTTTGTGACTGCCAAAGGATCACAGCCAACAGGTAGAGATCCATTGAACTAAACTGATGGAGGAAGGTCATTGGCTAATAAAGGAACTGCCTTGGCTCATGTTATTGGTTAGGACATAG
Source organism: Microtus pennsylvanicus (assembly GCF_037038515.1). NCBI lineage: Eukaryota > Metazoa > Chordata > Mammalia > Rodentia > Cricetidae > Microtus > Microtus pennsylvanicus. Next base: position 99,893,617 of record NC_134601.1, on the reverse strand, counting down.
GTAGATGGAGTAAACAGAACAGAATGCCGGGAGGAAGAGGAAGTGAGGTCAGACCCGACAGCTCTCCTCTCGGGAGCAGACGCCATGCTACCGGCTCCTGGGCAGACACACGCGATGAAGCTCTGAACTAGAATCTTCCCGGTAAGACCGGTGCTCACAGATTGTTAGAGATGGGTTGATTGGGATATCAGAATTAGCCAGTAAGGGCTAGAGCTAAGGGCCAAGCAGTGATTAAAAGAATACAGTTTGTGTGTAATTATTTCGGGGCATAAACGATCCGGGCAGGTGGCTGGGGTGTTGGGGACGCAGCCCCGCCGCCGCTCCATATTACTACACTAAACTAAGAAAATTCTTATTTTCTTTATATACCCAATAAAGAATAAAGAGTAACTTACCAGAAAACATTATCCACCACCCTAAAACATTCCTTTCTCTTTGTTAGTATAGTTGTTTCATTTATAGCTGGATCCTCTATGTATATTCTGCATTTATTAGTCTGACTCATGAATTTTCCTTTCCCAGGGTGCCTTTTCTCCGTCAGATATTCCAGTGTTTCAGAGTCTTATTCCATGTTCAATTAATTCATTTAAAATCTACTGACATCAGACAGCGAACATTGCATATTTTTCATCAAGAATTTACCACCAAAGACATATCATTTTCTTCTGTACTTATTTTATTATGGTATAGTAGGTTACCTAAGGCCATTTTCATGCAAGCATAGAATGTACTTTGAGTACATCCTCCTGATACCTGCTACACTCTCCTTTCTTGCCCAGTTCCCTTTTTCTCCACCAACAGTTTCATTTCTGCTCTCTTTTCTTTTTTGGTTTTTCAAGACAGGGTTTCTCTATGTAGCTTTGGAGCCTGTCCAGGAACTCGCTCTGTAGCCAAGGCTGGCCTTGAACTCACAGAGATCCACCTGCCTCTGCCTCCCGAGTGCTGGGAATAAAGGTGTGCACCACCACCACCACTGCCCAGCTTCATTCCTACTTCCATAGCATCTGTAGACATATTTAATGCATTGTCGTAATCAGTGCTCTATTGTGAAGAGACACCATGACCAAAGCAACTCATATCAAAGAAAGCATTTAACTGGGCACTTGCTTATTGTTTCAGAGGGTTGGTCTATTATCATTATAGTGGAAAGTAGACAGGCATGATATTGGAGTAGAAGTTGAGAGCTTTTTATCTTGATCCACAGGCAGCCAGCAGAGAGAAGTGATGTGGGTTTTTGAAACTTCAAAACCCACCCCATTGACACCATCTACTGCAACAAGGACACACTCCCAATCATTCTAATCTTTCTCAAATTGTTCACCAATTAAGGAACAAGCATTCAAACATAGGAGCCTATGAGGGATATTTTCAAACAACTACATGTATGTATATAAAGTCTATGACCTACTAGTGAAAGAAAAGATCTAGTTCTCTTTCTGACACTGACTTTATCTAATCTCCATTTGTCTTCAATTTCCTGCAAACAAGCATTTTATTTCACAATGGCTAGAATCTCAGATAGATGATTTGAATGGCTAGAGTGGTCTGGAATAGATCAGTTGGGTTCTTGTACCTTAGCTATTATCTCTGATTATCAAATGGGTTTCTTGTTCTCCACAATGCATCTGCTGAAGCAGAATCCGTAGTGTGACTTCATTATTCATATGCCTGATGTCTGCAATCGGGATGAGTGGAATACTGAGATGACTGAACATCTTTCTACATGGCTAATTAGAACCTTGTTGAAAGCATGAGAGTCTCAGTGTGCTCAGACTTATTTCAAGATTGTAACCTTCTTCCAGAGCACTAAATGAAATAGCAAATATATGCTGTCAAAACCATGTATGTTTCTAATACACATGGTCTTTTCCTGGGCACATCTCATTAACTAGCTCATACTGGCATTGAACTCTTTGCAAACAGGCACAGTTTGAATCTGCAATCCTGACTTAGCCTCTGGAGCATTTTGGTATTCACGCCTACTCTACCAGCCTGAGCTGACTGTGTTTCTAAAATAAATGTGAATCATTACTAAAAAATTAGAGACATTTCAATAGAAAAACAAGTGAGAAAAATGAATAGCTCATAAACCAGGATTATATATTAAACAATAAACTTATAAAATAAAAAAGAAGATAGAAATACTCATGGACGTGAGGAGGGGAGAAAAAGATAAGCTGCTGTTTTCAGTTTTGTTTTTCCACTGCTCAGGCACTTTCGGTTTTCATGAAGCCAGGCTGCATCTTGAAAATATGTATTGTTTTTGTGATTCTCCACATAACCCTGATTGTTTCGCTTCTCTGGGCTAACTAAATCTGGCAAGCAGCAGGGCCTGGAAAGAAAGCAAGGAAGAGGCTTCTGTTACTGCCTGGCTTTGTCTTATTTCATATTGTATTACATATACAAAAATAGCTTTGGCTTCTTAGTATGTGTTCATCAATTCAATAGTAAATTTAGGGGTTTATTTCTGAAAGCTGCAGTGTGTTTACTCACAGGCTTTCGAAAACATATATCTTACATACAAGAATTAAACTGCTGGTAGATTCTATCTTAGCTGATTCCAGCTGAGGACTGTGAAAACCACATTCTTCCCAAGCTACTGAAAACATGTTGCAATATTTCATCAGATCGATTTTCTTTCACTGAAAGAAATTCACTGCTCACTGTATTTAATTTCCAAATACAAAATTATGCAATATACCTAATATCAGCTCTGATCATCAAATGACAAACAAAAGAAAGAAATATCTTTTTACCCTTATTTTACTTTTTTTTAAAAAAAAAGTTACTAATGAAAATAAACTAAACTGAAACATAAGAAATAAAACATGGTGGGGACATCTCCTTGGACACCTGGGAACCCCTCCAGAGTCAAGTCTCTTGCCAACATTAAAATGGCTCCCTTAATTAAAATATCTACTTCCCTGCTCTCTCATCCACCCCTCCTCTATCCCAACCAGCTTGTTCCTTGGGCATCAGAGGAGAGGGTGCCTGAACTGGCCTTATCCTATAGCCACACTGATGAATATCTTGCATATCACCATAGAACCTTCATCTGGTGATAGATGGAGATAGAGACAGAGACCCACATTGGAGCACTGGACTGAGCTCCCAAGGTCCATATGAAGAGCAGAAGGAGGAAGAACATGAGCAAGAAAGTCAGGACTGCGAGGGGTGTGTCCACCCACTGTGATGGTGGAGCTGATCTAATGGGAGCTCACCAAGGCCAGTTGGACTGGAACTGATGGAGCATGTGATCAAACCAGACTCTCTGAATGTGGCTGACGGTGGAGGCTGACGGAGAAGCCAAGGACAATGGCGCTGGGTTTTGATTCTACTGCATGGATGGGCTTTGTGGGAGCCTTGTCTGTTTGGATGCATACCTTCCTGGACCTGGGGAAAACAGGGAGGACCTTGGATTTCCTATAGGGTAGGGAACACTGACTGCTACTTGGACTGGAGAGGGAGGGGGAGGGGGAGAGGGGAGGGAAGTGGGAGGAGGGAAGGAGGTGGAAATTTTCAATAAAAAATAAATAAATTTATATAAAGAAGAAATAAAACATGCTTTTTTTTCAAAGAAAAATTGTGCTTTGCATCTTAGTTATACTGAACTACTAAATACAAAAAAAGAACACTTAGTTGCCCATCATGGTCTATTTCATCTAATGTGTTTCTTGGTTTAGCCCCAAAAGGAAAGACTTTTCAATGTAAAAGTTAGACTGGTAAAAATACCAGCCTTTTGATTAGAGACTCCAAACTGTAGTGACAAACTACTAGAGATGGCCATTTCTATATCAAAATATATTTCCAAACCAATGTTTGGTGAATGCACTAACACACACACAGACACAGAGTACACACACACACACACACACACACATGTTTCTCAACAGTAAAGTTATAATGCTTCCACAAATGGCTTTAATAACAATAATTTCATTTGCATTTGTTATTTTAAACAGCTGTTTAATTAATTATTTTAACCAGTTATACCACATTAGATAATTGAGACACAAAGTTCTCCCCAATGTTGTCAAATGTTCTTGGCCTCTGAATAAGACTGCAGATTCGAGAGCATGAGCTTTGAGCAACTGAGTTTAAATTCCAAGTCAGTCATGTTGGGTGATGAAGTTATTTTTCCTTTGCATACCAGTTTTCTCACATATAAGCTGAAGGAAAGGATAATTCTTGTGTATACATATTTTTCTGATAGTGTCTCATATACAGTGTGTGCTCAGTAAGTATTATTATATATTTCAATATTTTAATTTGTTACTATGAAGGATTGATTCATTGTGATAATGAAACCTATATAACACAGTGAGACTAAAACAGTAATTTAATGCAACATGAATTTCTAGGGTAGAAAAGGGTTGCAGACTATCAGAGCTTTGGAGGTTTAGCCTACTTGAAAGCTAGCGTGCTGGCTAGTTTTCTATCAACTTGACACCAGGTAAAGACATCTGAGAAAGGGAAAACTTGATTATGAAAATGCTTCCAGAAGATCAGCTATTGGCAAGCCTATAGGGCATTCTTTTAATTAGTGATTGATAGAGGAGGGTCCAGCCCATTGGGGGTGGTGCTACCTCTGGGCCAGTGGCCCTGGGTGCTATCAGTAAGCTGAGCAAGCCATGAGGCACAAGCCAGCAAGCAGCATTCATCCATGGCTTTTCCATCAGCTCCTGCCTCCAGGTTCATGCCCTGTTTGAGTTCCTTTCCTGTCTCTCTTTAATGACGAATAGTCATGAGGTACTGTAAACCTTATAATCTATTTCCTCCACAAATTGCTTTGATCTTTGTGTTTTATCACAGCAATAGTAACTCTAACTAGGACAGATAGCACAGTAATTACTAGTTTGTTTTCATGGACATTGATGTGAACAATTTTCTGAATCAGAAGAAAATGACTTTGTTACTTATACAAAGCAAGTTTTATGAACATTATGTCTGCAATAAAGGTCTTTGGCGTTTTAAGACTCCTGTAAACAAGATTGTGTATTCGAGATGGATGTGCCACATATCGTGCGTTTGTGACAGAAAAATTAAAACTTATACTTAGCTATTATCTTTCCTAAGCTGCCTCAAAGTGTTGAATTCAAGAAATCTTGATCCATACCTCAGCCTCCTATAGAGTTAGGAGTATAGGTAAGGAATTGCTGCACTTATCTTCATTCTTCTTAACCATGAATGATTAACTCTTCTCCCCTAGCAGGTATTGCCATTTTTAGTGTTCAAGGTCTTTTGAGATATAAATATGTTTTAAAACAGATTACAAAACAAATATTTATTAATGTCTCTACTCAGAATATGTACAGAATGTGAAAGAAACTAAAAATATCTCTGAAATAAGAGTAGTATAATTTGAGAAGGAATACAGTAAAGAGGAGGAGATAAAATGGAATGGTGAAGAACAAGTCCTTTCCTTATCTTTTTTGTTAAAAATGAACATATTCATGAAAACAATTTCCATGCCAACACAGCCAACCATGTATACTCTTTTTTCAGTGTTTTCTTTGATATTGCTTTGTTCAATCCAATATTGTACCCAGGGATGTAGCTCCATGGTAGTATGGTTGCCTATCATGAATGAGGGTTTGTTTCATATCCACCACAAAAACAAAAAAAAAGCTTTAGCCTGTAAATCATTATGTGAAACTTATGCATACCATTGTATGTATTTTTGTTCATTTTAATTGGTATGAAATATAGCATTATGTGACAACACTGCAATTTAGTTACTTGACAAATTATCTATACACACACACACATACACACACACACACACACACACACACACACACACACATATATATATATATATATATATATATATATATATATATATATTCTGCCACTGGCTTATTACAAATCTTTCCACTACGAAGCCTTTAATACATCCATTTCAACAAATTAATTAATATGCATTTTTCTATTGGATATTGCTGTGGCATGAATATCTTGCTCTCATCCTCTAGTTGTTTTTCTTCCTCTCAGGCCTGAGGAAGTTTACTTGTCCCTCTACCATGTGGGAACACAAGAAGGTACATTTGTGAACAAGAAAACAAGGCCTTGTTAGATACCAAATATGCTAACACCTTAACCGTAGCCTTCTAAACCTCTAGAAATGGAGGAAGAAATGCCTGTTATTTATAAGTCACTTTGTTTGTGGTGTTTTATCATAGCTGTCTAAAAGAGTGTCAAAAATATGAAGAGAACTTCTGGGCTTAAAAAATAATTTTCAAATGGCTAAAATGTGCTAATACCAAATTCTGATTTAAAATGACAATTTCTCTAGACTGTATTATTAATCTCCAAAGAATACATCCGCATCAGTTTTAAGCAACATGGCACTCTGTGGTTGTGATTAAAATAGCATAGTTTTTAGAGCCATCTAAATTAGACAGTTTCATCTGCCTGCATATGAGGTTTATATTAAAGACATATTCACATTAATACACCAGCACTTTCATAAAACTATTCACTTTTACTGGGAAACAAAGAGGGCAGGTCAGATCTGAGGTTTTTGTGATATACAAAGAAGCAGACAAAACAGAAATGAAGAAAATACCTGTGACAGGAAGTTCCCGTCATGCTGGAAGAGGAGCATTAGGAAAAGTCAGTGTCAATCTTTTGTATACATTTGGAATATGCAGTTGCCTATGTAAGCAAATAAAATGGCGTGAAAAGAGTTAGTTGACTGTTTAGATTCATGAAACCAAGGAAACACAACAAGTTAAAGCATTAATCCATAAAAGCAATACCCCCAAAATAAAATCCTATTTGGCAGACTGCAGAGAAATCAGGAAGATTTAGAAGTTTAGAAATCAGGAAGAGTTAAAACCAAACCTAGCACTGCACAGAGACATGAAAAGCAAATGAGAAAGCTATAAAAGGTAGAAACCAGGCCAGGTCCCTAAGGAGAATGCTTCAAAAAAATCCCAAGCTACACACATTACTTTATAGGACAAATTCAGGAAACTGGAATCTGAAGCAGTAAAGTCATGCCATTTGCAAAAGATGCAGAAAAGTTTTAAGATGATATTTCATAAGTATACTAGTAGTGAACACAATCTGGTCTCTCTCCAGAAAAAGATTAGGGGAGAAAAGTGGTAAGTGACTAATTAATACCCAGAGGAAATGGATCACATTGATGGAATTGAGTGGAGAATCTAAAAAACTATTCATTTGTTAGTTTCTTTCCTAAGTTTTAATATTTGCTCAATACCCCATCATACTTTGTGCCATATTTGGAAAAAAGACATGAAGGAATAATCTCACCAGAAACAGTGGTAGTCACTTTGGAATGTTAGGTGAGTGTTCTTTTCAGCAGAAACTTGGAAATGCTTTGGTACAGAAGAGGACATAGTCAAGTCATGTTACCAGTCATCTAGTATCATACAAAAGACTATTGAATTAAAAAGTGAGATGTTTTTCAGTGAAGACTCAGTGGGAACTCTTAAAGAATCACACACTTATTTACATATGATTGTAGACAGAAGTTTCTGTCCCACCTGGTCCTGCAGCCATTCAGTCCCAAAGAAACACACAGATGCTTTTATTCATTTTTGACCTATTAGTTCAGGTTTATTATTGATTTGTTCTTACAGCTTAACTTAACCCATAATTGTTATCTGTGTTTAGACATGTGGCTTGGTACCTTTCCTCAGGGTTGCATTTTCATCTTGCTTCTTCTGTGTCTGGATGGCAACTGCAGACTGGGCCTTTCCTCTTCCCTGAATTCTCCTAGTCTGGTTGCCCCACCTGTATTTCCTGCCTGGCTACTGGCCAATCAGCATTTTATTAAACCAATACAAGTGGCAAATCTGTATAGGGTACAAGAGCATTATACCACAGCACATATATTCTTGTTTAAAATTTAACATAATTTGTGTTTTCTATGACATTTGCATAAGAGTGAATTATGCTTACCCTTATAGCAGACTCATCATTACATGAGGAATTTTTAGACACAGAAAATGCTAGCTAGGAACTAGCCATCAGAGTTCCAATAAGACCACCAAAAGATTCTAATTTGAGACTCACGACTCTAAAGCATTCATAAAGAATTAAAAAGAATAAGTACAAAACCAATTATCTGGTCAGTAACACCTACCTTTTACTAGAGGCATCTTTCTTCTTATTTGGAGTACCACCTAATAAAGTTTTCCCAGACTTTACAAATACACATACTCAATATTTTTGCATGTGAATAGAGCACAGGTAGATGTTAGTAGGGAGTTATTTTGCCCTTGATATAGCTAGTTGGTTCTACTATTGCTGCAATTCTTGATACATAGTCTCCTAAATGCTTAGGTTCTCTAAGAAGACAAGAGTATTTTCTTTTCTCCAACTAAAATTGACAGGAGCCTCTTTAGGCTGATGGAGAAGAAGATCTAGAGGAAAGATGGTGGGAGCTAACAGATGTATGAGTCTGGAGAAGGACTCCAAGCTCTACCTCTTGCTGCTGCTTTCTGTCAACTCACTGACTCAAATGGAGTAGTGCAGAGAAACACCTGGATAAGCCTGAGGATCTATGATCTAGATTGTCTGTGGGAGCAAAAAAGTTATGTCTATTTTGTGTTTACCCATTGTGCTTGAAACAGTCCTGTAGCATTCCCATATTAGAGTGTGGCATCATGGTGATAGAAAGATCCATATACTTTAGTGGGATACAGAAGCTGATTGCTTCAGACTCTATAGTGCTAGAAATCCTCAGAATAGGTCTTGTGTGTGTCAGAGTGGAAGACACAAAACAGGTTCTGAACAGAGGCAAAGGCATGTTAATCGTGCATGAGGCAGGATGAGCAGACACAACTCACCTGGAATGAATAGATAGCTTCAGAAGAGGGAGTAGAGAGATAAAAACATAGATTGTAATAGTGTTTATGCAACCTAATATGAAGTCTCAACATAAAAATCATGTTTAATTATTAAATAAAGAAGATGATTCATTCCTGAATTTGAGCTCTAGAATTGGTAGCCATGACATACAAAAGTAAGCAAAATGTGTTAAATATATGTGAGAAAATAAGATGTATAATACAGTAATAATAATAGCTAACCACACTGATAGAGTTTTGGCTCATCAAAATCACTTACCAAACAATTATTACATGTTTGTTTTTTCTTATCACTGTTTGTAAAGGAAATCTCCCTTTCATCTCAGTTTTTTCATATAAAGATATTGTTTTGAAATATTGAGCAACTTATACAACTTTAGTTAATTCACATTTTTCACATTCTGTCTCATATTTGTTTTGGTAAATTAATTGTTATTCATAGAAGCTTTTTTTATATTCCCAGCGTATATTCAAAGTCACTATAAGCTCACAAGTAAAGATCGACACTTTAACTGGCTCATACTGTCACTACATGCTCAACACCTGATAAAATGATAGTAAAGAATTTGGGAGAAATCTTTAGTGAGATGGAAAAAACAATAAAAATCATAACTAACAAAGTTCTGAAAGTGAAAATACAGGTTGATGAAAGTAATCTAGTATAGTAAGTCTCAAAACACTGAAAACTAATGATATTAACTTAAAACATCAAATTGTTAACCACGGGTAACTCTAATTTCAGAATGAAGGGAGTTATTAAGATTAGGTCAATGTTGAGAGGCAGATTCTAGCATATCCTTTCCCTCGCCAAGAGAAGTACACAATGTTTTATTTCACAGAAAGTAAAACAAAAATGTTCTTAGACCTAGGAAATATAAGGTATTGGTAAAGATGGCAATAATGATTAACTGTATCAATTTATTTTAAAATTATTTATGGTGGGGGAGGGGAAATGGGAGGAGGGGAGGAGGTGAAAATTTGTAATAATAATAAAGTTCAAAGCAAAAAATATTTATGGAATTCTGTCTATAAGTGCATTATTTTAGAAAAAGGTATCTCTGTCTTCTTAAAGGTTAAATATTGGTGGGAAAAAACAGGAAAGAGGCCTTTTGGACTGCAGCAGAATGGGTGATGGTTGAAGAAAAATTAAGGCTAGGTCACAATGTATCAGAAGATATGGCTTGATGGAAGGCAGATTTGCATTCTAAGATATTCAGCCTCCAAAGTAGTGAAGATATCTCTAATCCCCCCTTACTCTTTCTCCAAAATTCCAGGAAATCATATTGTCTCTACAACAAATATACATTGCGTCTAACCATTCCTCACCATGCCCATCACTACCACTGTAACAGCCCCTGTCTCTGGGAATACTGGACAAGTCCTTACCTGGAATTGCTCCCACTGCTCTTAGCCACTAGGGTTTGTTTTCATATTTAGTATAATCAGAGAGGTGCTTTAAAATCATGTCACTGCTTTCTTAAAAAGCAGTGTAAAAGAATCACTGAAAAGGCCAAAGTCCTGTATGACCTGTCTACTCGAGTACACATTCCTATTAATTTTCAGCATATTTGCAATCATTCCCCCCATCTTTACTCTTTTGCCCCCTACCTTACTTTCTTTTATGCCTTCCAAACATTCACCGACTCAGTCGTCTCTTGTGCCTGTCACTCTTCATGAAATTCTTTTCAGTCACAACCCTGTATCAAGTGGCTCATCTCTTTCAAGCCTGTGCTCAGATGAGATCAACCCAATGTTAACATACTCTTCAAGTATCTTTAGTCTGTACAACTTTTCTCCTTTTTTTTGTTTTGATCACTTATTCACACATATGAAATAGCCTACTGTAGGAAGTTAAGGCTTATCAGGCTGAGAGGAGCTAACCTGTAGTCTACCTGGTGCTTTCAGAGGTCTTGATCCTGCCTAGTCAATGAGTGACGACTATGTGATGTCAATGGATCAGAATGCGTGGGTGCTGAGAGGGTTTATAAGTTTTTCCCCATTGTTAAATAAACGTATTTACTCTACATCTGTTGAAGCTGACAATGTGGTAATAGGCTCACATTTTTGGGCCTCCACAACATTCTACCTGATTCCTATTGTCTGAGTAGTTGACACTGGGTCTTCTCACCCCCTTCCCTGAGGAAGATGTTAGGGCCGGCTACAGCCTATCTTATATTAAATTTACAACTATTTATCTCTATTAGAATATAGGTCCAGTAAGGAACCTATTTTGAGGTGGTTGTGATGTCTAATCTTGGTTGTCAAATTGGCTACATCTGGAATCTACTAAAACTCAAACAGCTGAGAATGACTTGGAGGATTTTCTTAACTGAATTATTTGATATGGGACGATCGGTTCTTTCTGATCCATGCCTTCTAGTGGCAGCCTACATAAAATGAAAAAGAAGATATCATTTGTTCTTTTCCTTTTTGTCCTCATGTCACTGGTAACTTCATCTATCCTACTGTTGAGGCATTCCTTAGCTGTTATTAGAACCCACTTCTTTGAAATTCTAATGTAGACCACCAGCTCTCTAGGAAGCATCCAGGTCTCCAGTACCAGACTCAACTTTTGAGGCATACAGTCCTATGGACTGAACAATGACCTGATTGTTAGCCTTTTCACTGGGAGACAGCCATTGTTGAACCACCCAGACCACAGTCCAGAAGTCATCCCAAAAAAACCTTGTGTGTGTGTGTGTATGTGTGTGTGTGTTTATTCATTCTATCGATTTTGTTCCTTTAGAGAACTGTTACTAATACACTGATTTTATTCGACACACACATAATACATTGTCTGACAAGTGGAAGAAAGAGGTAATGTTTGTTGGATAAGTAAAGAAGTATAAGATAACAATTACCAATTATTACAAAATCAGAAAACTCTTACTTCTAAATAGTATAGTATTCTCTATCTCTGATACTGGCACATATTTTTTGTGTGTATGTGTTCTTGTACACACACCTGAAAAAAGCACATGTATATGTATGGGTGTGAATACAGAGGCTAGAAGACAACTTTTATTGTTGTTTCTCAGCTACCATCCATATTTTTCTCTTTTTCTTTTTTCAGACAGGATGTCTCTCTGGCCTAGATGGAGCTCTCCAGTAGGCTGGCTGGCTGGCCATTAAATCCTAGTGATGCAACTCTCTCTAATTCATTGTTTAATCTTCAGAATATAGACCAGTATCTGCTACATAGTAATTATTCCTTTCTATAAGGACTACGAATGACACATTAACGTTTTCAAATCAAATGAATAACTATTAATTTTCATGTAAAGAATTTTTATGAATGTCTATAAGCTTACACATTATTGTTTATGTCTCTTTATTCATAACATACGTCTAATTTTCCCCTGTGTTAGTTATCTTTTGTTTCGTGATAATGAAAAGTATTCCTTCCCACTTGTAATGTTGCAGGAATTTATTTTGTAACCTCACTTGCAAATTGTTTCCAAAGTAAGTCCCTTGTCTTTACCTTTGCTTCTCTTATATGTTTCTTAAAGTTGTAGATTCAATATGGTTCTATCTGTGCTCACTTTAATGGTACAAGTCTTTTCTATGCAGGTGTTCTGAGATCCAGATATAAGTTTTTAAATAAAATTGTAGTATATGTCTGTGAGTGCATGTATGCTTTGCCTATTATTAACCCCTTTAGAATTTCCTTCAGGGATGTTAGGAAGTAAGAATTGGTTTATTCGAAGTGAGTAAAAAGTTACCATACTTAAATGTTAACTTTCTTTCAATGATTAAAGAGTTCATTTATCAAGTATGAGAAAAGCTTCCTTTAGGAATACATCATGTAGAAGAGTTTTCTTCAATAGTGAGGCATGTTGCTTCAAAACTCATTGAAGAACATTTCAGTCTTGTAAGGTAAAACCCCTTTTAGTTTCTTTTAAAAACCTTCTTAGACTCTTTTTTTTTTTTGTCTACCACTATCACTTGGCTATTCTTAGGTTTTTCCTATTTGGGCCATGAAAGATAGTTTGTCATGCACTATTAAATATCTTAAGTGGTATGTTTGTATTGAGTTTATGAACTAAGTTGATATATTTATTATATTAGAAATGCATTCTAAAATCCATAATAATTTATACTATTAATATTTTCTTTTATGTCCTTCATATTTTTTCCCTAAAATAAATTCTGCATATTTCTTATAAATATGTTTCCTAAGAGGTTGGATTTTGAGCAAGGATTGAGACTGGGGCCTTGTGTATCTTGTACAAGGCCGCTTTATCACTACACTGTATCTCCAACCTTCCTTTCACTTTTCTCGTTTGTGGCTTGATCTCGCTAAGTTACATAGGCTGGACATGATATCAGCTTGTAGCCCAGGAAGACTCAGAATTTGCAATATTCCTGGTTTGTCCTCCTGTGTAAATGAGACTATACACATGACCCCCAGGCCAAGGTGTAAGAGATTTTAAATATTGCTTTATTGTTTTTTTTAAGTGGTGATTACTTTTATAGCATTTTTAATGGTTGTTCGTTCAAAAAATATCTATTGACATGTTTGGTGAATCCACAGGTATTTCAGACTGGTAATTTCTGATGTATTGCATAACTTTAGTCTCTTAAGAATTGTGATTATATATGTGGCCACTTTGCTAGATATCCTAATTAGTTTTGTACTGGCATGATTTGTTCTCTTGAATTATTATTGTCTATAAATTATCATAATTCATCCTTTCCTCTCTGTGTTGCTAGTACTTTAGATGTCCTATTATACTGGATAGGTTTGCTGAGACAATGTTATGGAGATAATGATCACTTACATCTTGTGACTACTTATATTAAAAAGGTTAATAACTTTTCCAAATTAACTATGATGTTTATAACTTTCTCAAGTCTGGGAAGTCTTATTATTTACATTAATATTTTTTTATTAGGAAAAGGTTTTTATGTATGTTTAAAATAATTTTGAATTCAATATTCTACTTCATTAAAGTAAATTATAATTACATAGTTATTAATGTGAATTATCTTTGCATTCCTAAAACTAGTTCTGAGGTCTAATTATTACACTATAGTGCTTTACAGTCACGGATTGCTCTTCCAGAGGAACTGAATTTGATTCCCAGAACCCACATGATGTCTTACAATCATCTGCAACTCCAGTCTCAATGGATCTGAAAGTGTCTTCTGGCTCCTGCAGATACCAAGAAAGTATGTAGTACATAGACATGTATGCAGAGAAAAACACCCATACACATATCATAAATGGTCAATCAACCAATTTTAATGATTTACCTTCATAAAAGTTATTGAGTCATAATGTCATCTATTTGAATATCAGCAGTATGTGAGCATGGTTAGATACATTGGAATTTTCCCCATCTTTTTTTCCCTCTAAAACAATTCAAGTGAAAAATACATTTCTCTTATTGAGACTATTAGAACTAACTCAGAAAAGTAACTTGACTTACTATTTTTGAAGGTGTAGATATTCTAACTGTGTTCTTAATATTTTGTACCCATCAACACATTCAGATTATCTTTGGCTCATATTTGTAAATATATCTTTTTAATAAAAATCACTTTACCATAATGGACTAAAAAATAAAAACATCATGCACCTAGATTTGCATAGCTACAAAATTTCTGGAATAAGGGAGAATCCACAAAGTTTGTACACATGAAAATCTTTTCTCCTTGAGGAAACTAACTTTGCTTTCTTTCTTCATCTTTGTCATGGTTTCCTTTGGCCTGTTTTTAGATTCAAAAGGATGCTAAACTATGTTTTTGGTATCTCTTTCTCCAAGTACAAGTCACTCTACAGCATTCTTAGCTCTTCTGAACTACTATTTTCTCCTCTACCTTCTTGTTCTGATCAGCCACTGCCATCTAATATATATATATATATAGTTTCCTTCATCTTTCTAGACCAATTTTACCATTATAGCTTAATTGTTCTCCCCATTTTTCCAGTACTAGAAGTCACTTCTCAAATTTTAATGTGACTCTGTTAGTCTGGAGATATTAAAATGCAAGTTCTGATTCAGTGGAAATCGAGCCTACTCAAGCTGACACATATCTAACAACTCCCAGATGTTGCCACTGGTCTTTAGGCTACATTCTAAGTGGCTTAGGCTATAAATTATTTTGACAAATAATTGAAAGAACCCTAAGGGATCATTTTATACAATTTTCTATCATAAGAGTTCAACAAACCAATGCCTAGGTATTAAAAGTAACATGATTTAGTGGTGATTATTCCAGGTTGTATTTAATACACCAGACTGCTTTTTCTAAGACTTTTTTTGAGGCCTTTATAGATAGAGATAGTAAAATTCTAAGTCATTGAAATTGTAGTCTTTCGATATTTTAACTTCAGCCATACAATATATACCTCAACATAGAGAGTATTTTTTGTTGAAGTAAATATTTACAAAGAAAGCAGCAAGCTTCATGCATGTTGTTGTGGCAGGTTTCCATTCTTTTTAAAGGTTAAATAGTATTCCATGATAGATGGAATATTCCCCTGGACTCTTCTTCCTTGTGATTGCAAAAGAATTCAGATGGTATCAGTAGAGAATGTTCAATAGGTAAAGTGCTTGATGAGCAAGAATGAGGCACTTGGTAACCATATAAAAGCCAAGCACAGCACTGCATATCTGTAACCAAGCTCTTGGGGGTTGGAGGACAAGGTCAAGCAGATACAAAAATCTCCTTGACTAGCCAGTCTAGCAAAAGCAACCAGATCTTTGTCTAGTAAGAGACTTTGTCTCAAAAAGTAAGTTGAAGGATAGTAACATTGACCACATGCCATGTGTACACATGGGTATATCTTCACTTGCACATGCAAATATACTCAGATACTATACTCACAGAGAAACAGAAAGAGAATATGAAGATGAGACACAAAGGGTGCAGTGTAGAAGATGGGTAGAGTTCATCCCAGAGGAAAGTAAGACACTCTTGAAAAGTAATAGTAAATGATGGCAAAAGACACCATTGTCTCAATCTATAATTAGGCAGTTTTTAAAATTAATTCTAAAGTATCTAGACCAGGCAGCTTTCCCTGAGTGGCTTTTTCTGTTTCAAGTGATTAACAGACTAACAGAGATCGATTTCTTATGGAATGGGATAACGGCGTGTTTTTGTCCACGATTTACCTATAAATGGTGTGGTACTAACAAATGGAAGGGGCTACATAAATATTCACTAAACAGGTAAGGGAAATTCTAGAAAAATATTTTCTTGTTAATGAATGAGAAGCTTTTTTTTCTCTTTCATAATTACAGCAATTCTAGGAGAAATTTGGTATTTTATGACTCCTTCCTCTAACCATTGATATGTATGTAACTCTTTAAGGCAATTCCAAAACTCAGGGTTGTTTTCCTTAGAGGTTCTTTAAGATGTAAACATCAAGGAAGTTACTGCTCCTGTATTTCTCACTTTGAGAGCATAATGTGAACAGACTTTTTTCTGATCTATAAAACACTTGCTTCTCATTGAGATAGCAAAAGTTTCTTTGGCAGCAGCTTAAAAATTGGTTACCTTAATTACCAAGTAAACTTACAATGAACAATGAAAGAATATGTAGCAAATGGCACTGTCAAGTTATCTTACAAGGTCACGAGTTACTATTAATCTAGAGAATATAGATATGATGAATTATAACTGACTGTGGAGAATGGGTAGGATTTCCTGCTGTCTTTGCAATCTATTATCTGATTTCTATTGTCTGGTTCAACGCTGGTTCAGTAATAAATTTGTTTTCTTTTTTTTTTCTAGTACATTTTGTGAAGAAGGCTTTCATAGTGACCGTGTTTTTACTTTTCGCCAACAAAAAGAGGGAAAGGGAGCAGGGAGAACCCTAAGAAATCAGCAAAGGAGAAAAAGAGTGACAGGACCACTGTTTTTCTCTATTGCAATGTTTTTGACAATAGGTAGTAAACTCTTTGGAGTGGAGGGAAGACTTATGCACTAAAATTAGTGAATGTTTTTCCATATGAAACAAAGTACTGTCATTCTTCCTTTAAATAATCAGTTTAAATGGGCATAGTCATATTTAAGCACCCTTATTTGGACTGTTTCTGTCATGAGGAGAATCACAGAAACCTCCATTGTACAGTGTTTCACAGTGTATACGGTGCTTTCTTCCATCAGGTTATAGCACAATTCAATGTTGGCAATGAAATGCAACGTAATGTAAGGAATTACCATTTTGATATAATACCTATGCTAGGCAACTGTATGGTCTTGCATAAACATCAGCTTCTGGGGTTGGATTGGGGGTATTACCTGTTGGAAGAAGAAAAATTTTATTTAGCTGAGTTAAACATACCCAGAGGTAGAACATAAGTATTTAATGTTTTCCTTCGATTTTCTTATATGGGGCAGTTTTGGGATCATAAGGAAAGAAATGGTAATGAGAGCCTCGAGGCCTGGAGCTATTTTTAATGGAGAAAAATAATTTTATAACTTCTTTTTCTGAGATGTTAAATTATCTCCATTAAATTATTTCAATGAATAAAGTAACCACAGTAATGTGCTTTGAAATGACTGATAAAACATTTTTAAACAGTCTCATCTTCTAAAATGTGCTTGACTTAATAACAATAATCATATTTTCTTCTTTCTTTTGTTTCTTCAGACAGTCTCACTCTGAAAAACAGGCTAACAGTAAGCTTACCATGTACCCCAAGCTTACATCAAACTCATAGCAATTGTCTTACCTGTAGAGTGCTGGCATTAATGGCATGTGTCATAATACCTAGATTTAATTTTCTTTTTCTTCTTTTGTATTACAGTGTCTAAATATCTACTAAGTGTCTGGCTTTTTCTCTATACTAGGGGATTTTCTTTCCTTTCATTTAATTTGTTCAGCTCAAGGTTTTCCCTGGGGAAACGTTTTACCCATTGTTAGGACACTCTTCCTAAGCAAAGAAAGCCATGGAGTGTAACACAGTGAGTAGGCGGGCCTATGGACATTAAGACTATTTTTACTGCATCCTAGGGTTTTGGAGCTAAATTTAAGAAGTATATTATATACAGTTATTGAGCTATTTGACTGTGTGATTCTTTAAAAGTAATTTTATGTTAGTGTTTCTCAATCTTCCCCAAATGATAATTTCACTGGTAGTAATTATCTTGTAATAGTTGCTAAAAATATACAGTCTTGGACCCTACTTCAGAACTAACAAATTTGGAAATACATAGGAGAGGCTGAGAAAGCCATTTGCAATAAGATGGATAAAAAGAGGAGCATTATTTTCTTTTATAGTGTGGCTATTGATAAAATGGTATTGTTCATAATATGTAAAAAGGTATTATGCAATCATTGAAAGAAAAAGTTTAGAGAAATAGTGTAGGTGGAGTTAATAGTATAAGTTCTAAAGACACCCCAGGTATGTTCAGTTGCAATTGATGCCACGGACCAGCTCTTGATCTTTGGCAAGTCACTAAACTTCATAGGGCCTGCTTCATCATCTATCAACCTACTTCACAGAGTTATTTTGAGCATTAGATAAGTTAGATTACATAAAATGCTTTCAATGTTTCTGGCACATAGTGAATGTGATGTGTCAGTTGTTATTAATATCTTTAGGTACAGCGATAGGAAGATTTCAAAGAAAAGTTAGGTGAAAAGAAGTTAAGTATGTATGCTATAACGGCTTTGATGTTTTAGAAACTGTATTTGTTTGAGCAAGTGCAAGCAAATAGCAGGTAAGATGCACTTTTACTTGTTGTGGGACATTTCAAAGGAAAGGAGACTGTGGGGAACCAAGGGATATGAGTGAAGAAAATTTTCATTGCTTTCATACATATTTCTTTCTATCCTATTTTAATTTTCACAATGAGCATATATCCACATAATTATGCTGTTGTTAAAAATATTATGAAGACTGATATCAAGAAGATGACTGATACAGGTGCTTTGCTTGCTTTCCTCCAAAAGAGAGAACAAAGTAGCTGCTATCCTATTGGGTTGATTGAGAGAGCATGGCAGAAGGGAGTGGGAATGTGAAAGACAGGCTGTAGCTCGTAGCCTTGAAGGGGAAGTAAAGAAACTCTACCTTCTAGTCTTTGTTGATGAGATTAATTCCAAATTAAGAGGAATTTTCATTATATGTCAGGGTCTCCATTAACATCACATAATTTGAAGTATTTTGGAGATGCTAACAGCATTTATGAGCCCTGAGCAGTTTCTGGAGCTGTCCCAGAAGATACACTTCTGCAGTATGTGAGAGACAGAAAATGCAGAAATACGATTATGCCTATATGTGCTGGACAGATTTATGTAAACTTGACACAAACTATAGTCATTCAATAGGATAAATCCTTGATTGGGAACTGCTTCCATAAGATTGGACTGTGGGGCATCCTGTAGAACATTTTCTTAATTAGCGATTGATGGGGGAGAAACCAGCCCATTGTTAGTGGTGCCACACTGGACTGTCTTACTGCAAGTGGCTTGGCCTCCGTACAACTCAATGGCTAAAGATGGCATGTGTGATTTCTAAATTCTCTTTATGGCAATGACTTCTGCAACTGGACAAGTGAATGTCATCTAACTTCTTATGTTTTGCTAACTGTGTTTAGTACCAGGCTTCTAAAAATTTTAAATAATGAACATATGTTTGAATAAAATGTTTACTAAGTAAGATTTATAAATTCCTAAAGTTATAAATACATACTCAGTTTAACAGAAACTGATATAGAGATGTATGACTAACCACTTAGGTCTTTGTTAATTGTGTTCAACACCAGGCTTCTAGACATATACAATAAATAATATTTATAAATTCCTAAGGCCTAACTCAGGTTAACAGTAACTGACTTGAAAATATATATCTACCCTCATTGTCTTTGTCAACATTGCCTAGCTTTAACCACTTTTAAATGATGTGATAAAAACAACAACAACAACATCAAAAACAAACAAACATGTAGTAATAAGAGCGGCGGCGGGGCTGCGTCCCCAACACCCCAGCCACCTGCTCGGCTAGCTTATGCCCCGAAATAATTTCACAGACACTGTATTCTTTTAAACACTGCTTTGGCCCATTTCTATCTAGCCTCTTCTAGGCTAATTCTCATATATTAATTTAGCCCATTTCTAATCATCTGTGTAGCACCCCTAGGTGCGCTTACCAGGAAGATTCCAGCCTCTGTCCATCCTGGGTCGGAGCTTCATAGTGTGCATCTGCCTGGGAGCTGGGCATGGCATCTCTCTCAGGAGTCTGCTCCGGAGAGGAGAGCTGTCGAGTCTGACCTCACTTCCTCTTCCTCCCGGCATTCTGTTCTGTTTACTCCACCTACCTATGTCCTAACCAATAACATGGGCCAAGGTAGTTCCTTTATTAGCCAATGACCTTCCTCCATCATTTCCCCTTTTTCGGTTTAAACAAAAAAAAAAGGCTTTAACTTTAACATAGCAAAATTACATATAACAGAACAGTTATCAAGTAAAAGTTACAATAATCTTTATCATAACTAAGGAAAATTATAACTATAACTAACTATTCTTAACTCCATCAAAGACTCCAGAAAGATACAATAAGCAAACAAGAAAAAAGCAACTTTTAAAACTTGAGAAATGACAGAGACATCTCGCTGCCTGGACAGTCACCCAAAGTTCCTCTGTACCGTTGGGGCATCCATCTTCAGCCTTCAGGCCCATGGTATTTAGCAGACATTTCCATAAAGCAGGAAAATTCAAAGTCAGTTCAGTCACTATCTGTTGTGTCCTGCAGAATGTCTCACAGACTCTTTCATGAATCAGGAACCCCAAAAGATCATCTCACCTTAGGCAAATTCAGTAGTCCTCTCTCTGCGGGTTCTCTGTGTCCAGTTTATGCAATAGTCCAGGCAAGAGCAGTTTCTTGCCCAAATGGCTATCAAACTCCATAAGGATCCTCTTCGATGCCCACCTTCCTCTTGAAGTAGATTGGTGCTGCCAGGAGCAGAGTGTCTCATTGTCATGAAAAGTCCTCAGTTATTAAAACATTAAATGTCCTATTCTGTAATCTTTGAAAGACATGAAGAATGTCTATCTAAAATATATCTACACACATCTAAAAAATATTAACTAACATGACTACAAGCTTTACTATTATCAATGATTATCCATTAACAACCTATATTTCTTAATTATGCAGTATATATTTAAATGAACTACACAATCACAATACCTTAATCAAGATCAGAAACACTTATACATATAACAAAATTGACCTTAAATCTCTATCAATAAAGCAAAATCTATACTAATGCAAATTATTCATACCTATATCATATCCCCCTTTAAATGTTAAAGAACATTTATAAACAATTTTTGGGAATATGGGCGCAGTTATTTCTCTCCAAACTGCTTCCTACTGAATGGGGGCGTCGTTAATTAGGTCTTTCATGGTATAACCTGTGTGCTAGTTTCATCTCAGTTGGCAGTTGAGCAGAGCAATTTTCTGAAGATGTTCACAGCAACCCTTCAGGAGGACGTGGTCCATCATACCAAATCGGAATAGAAGAAATGAACAGGGTCTCATCGTCTGTGAAAATAAAATAAGAAACTCCTTTCCAAAGCATCATGTCCTTAGACCCAAATTCTGAAATCATAATACCCTTATCATATCCGTTCTGGTTCCATTTGGCAGTCCATATAATGAAATGTCTGTCTGTACTTAGCTCCTTTACAGTCAAAAATTTTAAAGAAAACACAATGTACATAATCCAGACTCTCTGTGAATTTTCCATTTTTACGAGGCTTATTTTTACTCTATCACTTTACTTTATTCTGTCTCTTTAAAGACTTTACCTTTTTTTAACATTAACTTTATTTTCTATATTCTTTTTCTTCTCTCTCCCAAGCCTATGTACATTCATCCAACAGTGTGACTCATTTAGTGGTCTGAATCTGTCCTATTGTGAATCTGCAATTTTTTACTATCCAGGAGCACTTTTGATTTGCACCTTTAAATCACTAGGCGCTTAAGAATCTAAGCTGTGACATTCCTAGGTTAACTTTTTGCTTTTTGAGTGTATATCTTTGATCTGGAATAACCCTGTAGACTAGGCTGTCTTTGAACTCTCAGAGATCTGCCTGTCTCTGCCTCCCAGGCATTGGGATTAAAGGTGTTTGCTACTACACCTTGAACTCACAGAGATCTGTTTGTCTCTGCCTTTTAGGCACTGGGATTAAAGGCGTGTGCTACCATGCCTTGAAGTCACAGAGGTTTACTTTAAGAATTTTAACTTTTAGTCTGCATATATTTTAACACTGTAAATCATTTAAAATTTTTCTTTGTCTTTGACATTCTCTTTACTGTATCTCTGTTTTTCTGACCACATGAGTCTTTAATTTACCAAGCAATCTCAGTAGGAGTAAAGGCGTGGCTTTGCCAGCTAGATGTAGCCCATTCCTTAGCTTTCCAGCCTCATGGCGTTTCAAGGTCCCTGCCAACAAGCGAGCTTCAGCAGCCTATGCTTGCCAACCGCATGAACCGCCTGCGTAAAAGAGTCAGAGTGTGCCCTGGCAAGACAGCCCAGAAAGCCGGCATTTTTAAACAGTGCAGCTTTTTTCCTGCTCTGGCTGAAAACCAAAAAGCATGTGTTCAGCTTTTCGTCAACACCGTTTAAGTGTTTCGTGGCAGGACCTCTTAATGAGCTGCAGGCTTTGCAGCTAAAGCTGAGTCAGGAAGCCTCTCTTAGATGAGGCGCTTGCTTGCCTCTGGCAAGCAGTGTAGACCAGAGAAATTGCCACAAAAAACATGCTTTACTCTATTCTTTTCCAAGCTTTCTCAGGCTTTCTGTGGACTCAGTTAGCCACACGTCTGGGCGTCATTTGTAGTAATTATGAGCGGTGGCGGGGCTGCGTCTCCAACACCCCAGCCACCTGCCCGGCTAGCTTTATCTGAAATAATTACACGGACACTGTATTCTTTTAAACACTGCTTTGGCCCATTTCTATCTAGCCTCTTCTAGGCTAATTCTCACATATTAATTTAGCCCATTTCTAATCATCTGTGTAGCGCCCCTAGGTGCGCTTACCAGGAAGATTCCAGCCTCTGTCCATCCTGGGTCGGAGCTTCATAGTGTGCGTCTTCCTGGGAGCTGGGCATGGCATCTCTCTCAGGAGTCTGCTCCGGAAAGGAGAGCTGTCGAGTCTGACCTCACTTCCTCTTCCTCCCGGCATTCTGTTCTGTTTACTCCACCTACCTATGTCCTAACCAATAACATGGGCCAAGGTAGTTCCTTTATTAGCCAATGACCTTCCTCCATCACAAACAAACAAACAGAAACAAAAAAACCCTGATATTCTGTAGTGGTACACTTAAAACAAATCTGGAAAGTTCTGAGTCATTTATGGCTTACTGGTCAGTTATCTTATAAAGGATCAAATTCTTTAATGTGCTCAGAATTAGGTTCATAGTCATGCTAAGTACAAATGTAATTCATTTGCGATGACAAGCTATATTTAGCCTCCTATATATGTTTTCAAGATTAAGCCTAAAGCAAGTAACTAAAAATAAGTAAGGTTTATTAAAATCAGGTATACTTAATAGATTGTGGTCCTCAAACCTTTCAGGGGTCTCCTTGATGTGGCATTTAAAACATTTAATAAAAAAATCTTTCTATGCTAGACAGAAATGCCAGCTTCTAGCAGCAACATTAAGGTCTCCAAAGAAAACATGGGGCACAGAGGACTCCATTTGGTTGTAGGAAAGCTAACTACTGGGGAAGGAACTTCCTCATGCTTCTCCTGCCACCAGGGCTCTGCTCAAATTATAGACATTCTTGGTTTGATTGCCCTGATCTGCCTTGCCAGATTAGGTCAGTGTGTTCAAGTTCATCCATGGGAAAATCACTCAGACCTTCTAGGCCTGGCAGTCAAAGGCCTGTACTGTCCTGTGCAGTAGCTGAAGATGTAATGATGTCCTGTGTGACAGCTGAAGACCTATGACCTCTGTCCCCAATGAAGCCATCACGACTATGGGAGCCCAGAGTAAACATCTAGGTACTAGGTACGTCTGTCATTTTCATTGATACATAGGTCATTTGGTTTTTATTTCCTGCTATAATTTATCCTTCATAGATCTCTGGTGATATTGACGGCTAATTGTCACTTCATGTTAACAGTGGCAAGTTATCCATCTTCTTCCCCACGAGTGCAGCTACCAGTCGGTTCGTTTCATCTATAAAATCAGGTCTCACTTCCCAAAAGCTGCTAGGTCTCCAACTGAGAAAGACAGACACAGATAGTTTGTTTACCTTGCTGGTAGACTTTACACTGAATAATTAAACTCACAAAATAAGCTTCAACAATTTTTTTTACTATTTTTTTATTTAAAAAAACTTGTTTTGCGATGACAACTACTTGTGTCTCTTGGCACATGATTGAATAAAAAAAGTTATGTAAGTTTTGAGAACCTAAAACAGTGTCTTAAAGTGTGTAAATGCAAGTTGTAAAGTTCTAAGAAAGTGATTTAAGGTATGTAAAAGCTGAGAAATGTTTCAGACTTCTTTCCTTCCCTGTGTTATTGTTATAGACTCTTTGTCAGTGTTCTATTGCTATGAATAGACACTGTGACCACAGCATGGTCTTATTAAAAAGGCATTTAATTGGGGCTTGCTTACAGGTTCAAAGGTTTAGTTCTTTATCATCATGGCAGGAAGCATGGTGGCATGCAGGCAGACATGGTGCTGGAGAGGTACCTAAGAGTTCTACATTATGATTGCTGGGCAGCATTAAGAGAGACTCTGTGCCAAGCTTGAACGCTTGAAACCTTAAAACCCACCCCCTCTAACACACTCCTTTCAACAAGGCCACACCTTCTAAATGTGCCACTACCTATGAGCCTACCAGTTATTTTTATTCAAACTACCTATTGTTTTTATTGAAACTACCTATTGAATTTGAAAGAAACTGGTGCAATAAGGGAGTGAACCTATTAGGCGGTGTTACATTTTTGGAGTAGGTGTGATCTTTATAGATAAAGTGTGTCACTGTGGAGGGGGGCTTTGAGTTCTCACTTATGCTCAAGCCATGGCTAGTGACAAACCACTTCCTGTTGCTTGCTTATCAAGATATAAGGACTTTCAGCACCGTGTCTCCCTGTACGTTGCCTTTCTTCCTGCCATGATGATAATGGACTAAACTTCTGAACTGTAAGTGAGCCACCTTAATTATTCTTTTTCCTTTATAAGAGTTGCCATGGTCATGGTGTCTTTTCATTGCAATAGAAACTCTAAGACACTACCACATATACTAAGACTTCAGAAGTTCAGAGTTTTAACATTAATCAATGAAATTCTGAGAAGCTGTTAATCTAGCCCTGGTAAAACACTGACTACATCATAGCCAACAAGCTCAAAAATTTAAATTTTCTTTGGGTATCTTCTAAATATAAAGTTAAAAGTGCCTATTGTGCTAAAAACATCTCTGTCCAATCTATATATCCATTCCTCTGGACAGAAGAGAGAATGTTAATGAATATTAAGGCTTTTAACACAGAATCTTTTTTTTGACACCCCAAGCTTTTACTATGACTCAAAGGCATAACTCTACTGCCTTTTCTACAATGTGGATTCCAGTACAGATTACAAACAGTGGTATTGCTAATATCTCTAGGCTTTCATCTCCTCAGGGAGTAGACTTGGGTCCACCATTAGTAGGTCAAATGGTCTCCAGATAAGTAGTCCTAAGTTTCTGCCTAAGTTTCTGCACTGGCCTATTCCTCAGGATGGGATATCTATCTATCTATCTATCTATCTATCTATCTATCTATCTATCTATCTATCTATCCCTCTCCCTGGTATTGTGACTCCCACTCCCTAACTACAAGGATCAGGGTCCTAATGTTTCATAAGTACACCCAAGATAAAATTTTCCCCTAAGTTCTTTAACTTTACCTTCTTTCCCTATTCTTTATCTGTCTAAGCAGGTTTCAAATCAACATAAGACTGCAAAGGTATTAGGTCTTCTTGGAAGTTCCACAAGGGGTGCACCCACCCACAGAGACAGTGGGGCTGATCTATTGGGAGCTCACCAAGCCCAGCTGGACTGTGACTGAAAAAGCATGGGATAAAACCGGACTCTCTGAATATGGCAGACAATGAGGCCTGATGAGAAGCCAAGGACAATGGCACTGGGTTTTGATCCTACTTCATGTTCTGGCTTTGTGGGAGCCTAGTCAGTTTGGATGCTCACCTTCCTAGACCTGGATGGAGGGGGGAGGACTTTGGACATTCCACAGGGCAGGGAACCCTGACTGCTCTTCGGACTGGAGAGAGAGGGGAAAGGAGTGGGGGAGGGGGAGGGGAGTGGGAGGAGGGGGAGGGAAATGGGAGGCTGGGAGGAGGCGGAAATTTTTTTTCAATAAAAAAATATTTAAATTAGTATGTGAGGAGTTGGAGAAATGCCTTAGCAGTTAAAGAACACTTGCTGTGATGAACCAGCCTGCCTCCATCTTAGGCTTAAAAGCCATCTTACAGTAAAGTTCATTCCTGTTTATGATTAAACCTCTGTTTCTCAAGAACTGGGCTATGCCCCACCTGTAACCTTAACTACAAATGGTTCTGTACTGCCTGTTCCAGGAATGGCAACTATGCCTTTTCTTCCAAAAGTTAATAACTATCTTGCAACCCTACCTGTATTTCAAATGAGTTGTTATAACTACCTTGTTATGGCTACCTGTTGTTATGACTACCTTGTTATGCCCACCTTGCAGCGATGTCTTTTATTCAGCAGTTCATTATACTTATGTTCTGCTCATTAATTTTTCCTCACCAAGTCCCTCATTTAGAAACTCTTTACCCCAAAAGCTATAAAAACCTTGTCTTCCTGATGCCCAAGGAATCCTGTCTTAGGTGAGGCAGACTATATACACAAATAAAAAAAGGCTTGCTTTTAAAAAAAAAGACTGCAAAGGGATCCAAACTTGCCAGCCCTAGATGTTTCTGATGGAATTTTCAATTGGCCTGAGCCTCTGCATCCTACATTGTTTCAAAGCTGCGTACAATTGACTAGCCGCAGGTGATTCCATAGAAACTGGGCAGAAAGCAAAACTAATGTCTCCCTTCATGCATTCCTTTCTCCCTTTGCATCCTCTGCCCATCATTTCCCACTTTCTGGGCCCCCGTAAAAATACCCCAGTTTCAGCAGGAAGCAGTTATAAAAGAGATTATATTACCCCTTATTATCAACAGTAGGTTAAAATGTTTGGGCCTCAAAGAAAACCAGGACAAGTCTCATGCAGTACCCATGGCTCCCTACACTTCTCACTTGGCTCCCTACCCCAAACCTTTCCCTCCTGGGGGCTTGTCTTCACTTCCTTTACTCCAGTTTCTGGTTCCTGTATAGTTCAGCCATTTTTGCTCATGTTCTCTTGGTCTCTTGTCTCCTGGCTGGTTCAGCTCCTGGATCTCTCTTAGTTTGCTTGACCCTTCTCTTGACTCTCTCTCCCACCTCTCTCCCACCTCTCTCCCACCTCTCTCCCCTCTCATGGCCTGGTTAAGTCTGCTGGCCATGTTCAGTCTGGGTACTTCCAGATTCCTCTGGCTCTGCTCTCCCTAATATTTACAATAAACATTATCTCCAAACATACCTAGGAGTGTTATATCCTCATTTTTTCATATACTGTCTATACTGTTGGTAGGCATGAAAATGTATAGAGCTATTGTGAAGAACAATATGATAGTTCCTGAAAAAACTACCTTACCATCTAGCCACGATTGTTTATGTCTAGTGTCCTTGGTAGTTCTGTGTATTAAGACTCTAGTCTCCAATTTGACACCATTAGGAAGGAGTGGAAAGTTTAAGGAGTATAACTTGGAATATAGACTCTGGAGGCATGCAGTGGTAGGAAATTTGCTAGGTCTCTTTGTCCCTCTCCCAATGTGGCCACATTGAATAAATTTTTCTATGCTATCAATTGTTAGCTTGACTCTTTTACTTGGACTATTTAGGAGTTGACTGGATCTGACTTGGGGCAAATATTATGATCCCCAAGTTTGGTAGCAAAATGGTAGCCACAAAGGGACAAAGGCGCCTTTTGGAGAAAGTAAATATGGAGGTTCTAAGCAGCTGCTGAAGTCATTTTACTACAAAGACAGCCTTTCGAGTTTAGCAGCATTGGCTGCTTTTTAACTTTCCTTGGTGATGCAGAAAAACAAGTTTGGATTTTAATTTCAATTCTGAAGAAAGTCTGACCCTTGGCAAGTCTTTCTCTGATTGGGCCCACCTCATCTCTGGTGGAGTTCTGTAGGAGGAGGGCCCACTTGTTCGTCCCAGGCACCCAGAACCAAAATAATCACAAAGAAATTGTATTCATTAAAACAATGCTTGGCCCATTAGCTCTAGCTTTTTATTGGCTAACTCTTATATTAATTTAACCCATCCCTATTAATTTGTATATCACCATGTGGCAGCAGCTTACTGGCAAAGATTCTAACCAGTGTCTATCTCAGGCAGAGGATGCATGGCTTCTGTCTGACTCTTTCCTTCTCCCAGCACTCAGTTCTATCTTCCCTGCCTACCTAAGTTCTGGCTATCAACAGACCGAGGCAGTTTCTTTATTCATTAATGGTAATTACAGTACACAGAGGGGACTCCCACATCAGAGTTCCACTGTATAGGTGTAGTCCACACCAGTTTTAAGCAGAGGTTTAGTGATCTTCTTACCATCTGGAATGCCCTACCTCTTGGATTCTGTTCCTCCAAGACCCATTCTGCCACCCAAACCCTCCAACCTCATCATCTTCCCTAAGAATAGCCCTTCTTACCAATTTCAGCAGACTTTATATGCTGAGATACAGTCCACACCAAATGAAAGAACACATTCAGATCACAGCAGTCAGCAAAACAGGCCACATCAGTCAGAAGAACAGAGACACCCTGGAGCACACTAGGCCAATCTAACCACCATAAGGTCAGCTCCCAACTGGGACACAAACACTCTACTAGATCAGAGGCCATACCATCCACTAGAAATATAGGCCACAAAGACTAGAAGACCAAAAAAGGAAACAGAAACCAAGGAAAAAATATCCATCCAACAAAAACATACCCAGAAATCAGGAAGTAGACCTAAAATCATCCCAAAACCAGATGCCTAAATGACAGTGTATGAATACAACCAAAAGCAGCCAGAGCAATATTGTACTGCCAAGCTGAAGCTACCCTACAACAGCAAAACTTGAATATTTCAAAGCATCTGAGTCAGAAGAAAATTACTTTTAAAATATCTTTATGAAGATAATGAAGGTTTGTAAAACAGAAATGAAAGATTCCCTTAAAGAAATTGAGGAAAAGAAAATTTTAAAAAAATGGAGGAAATCAATAAATCCCTTAAACAATGTCAAGAAAACCAATAAAAAACCAAACAGTTGAAGGAAATTATTCAATACCTGAAAATTGAAATAGAAGTAATAAAACACAGAGTGAGGGAATCCTGGACCTTAAAAATCTGAGTAAGTGAACAGAAACTACAGATGTAAGCTTTGCCAACATAATTTGAGAGATGGAAGACAGAATCTCAGGTGTTGAAGACAGAATAGAAGAAATAGACTCATTGGTCAAAGAAAACATTAAATCTAAAAAAAACTCCTAGCACAAAATATCCAGAAAATTTCGGACACAATGAAATAACAAATCTAAGAATAATAGAAATAGAAAAAGGAGAAGAATCCTAGCTCAAAAACCCAGAGAATATATTTAAAAAAAATCATCTAAGAACATTTTCTTGACTTAATGAAGGGCATGCCTGTAATGGTACAAGAAGTTTAAATAACACCACATAGACGAGCCAAAAAAAAAAAAACCTCCTTTGGGATGTATTTGCTTCTGTTTGTTCTAGAGCTTTAGGATGTGCTGTGCTCTTAAATCACTAGTATGAGATCTCTCCAAATTCTTTATGCAGGCACTAGTGAAATGAACTTTCCTCTTAGCACCACTTCCATGTGTCCCATAACTTTGGATATGTTGTGCATTCATTTTCATGGAATTTTAAGAAGTCTAAAATATCTTTATTTCTTTCTTGACACAATAGTCATTCAGTAGAGAGCTGTTCAGCTTCAGTGAGTTTCTAGACTTTCTGTTGTCGAAATCCAGCTTTCATCCATGGTGATCTGATAGGGTACAGGAGGCATTTTAATTTTCTTGTATCTGTTGAGACTTGCTTTGTGACTAAATATGTGGTCAGTTTTGGAGAAGGTTCCATGAGGTGCTGAGAAGAAGGCATATTCTTTTGTGGTTTTTGGTGAAATGTTCTGTAGAAATCTGTTAGGTCCATTTGAGTCATAATATCTAATAGCTCCATTATTTCTTTGTTTAGTTTCTGTCTGAAAGACCTGTCCATTGCTGAGAATGGGGTATTGAAGTCTCCCACTATTAATGCGTAAGGTCCAATGGGTGATTTAAGCCTTAGTAATATTTCTTTTGCAAATGTGGGTACCCTTGCATTTGGAGTACAGATGTTTAGAACTGTGACATCATCTTGGTGGGTTTGTCCTTTGATGAGTATGAAGTATCCTCTATCTCTTTTGATTAAATTTGGCTTGAAGCCTATATTGTTGGACATTAGAATAACTACACCACCTTGCTTCTTAGGTCTATTTGATTAGAAAATCATTTTCCAACCTTTCAGTCTGAGGTGATGTCTATCCTTGATGATGAGATGTGTTTATTATATATAACAGAAGGCTAGATCCTATTTTCACATCCATTCTGTTAATCTTTCTTCACCCCAACCCCAACCCTATACAAGTAATAGTCAGTCCCTAATTGATGTCCATAACACTGTGGACAAACTTTTTTGGGGAGAGGGGATTTCGTCTTCTAGAATTACTTCCACCAGTCGTTGGGGTAATGTTCTTTCTATGGGATCCTATAAAATTAGAATGATGGTTAAGTTTCAAGATTACTATCCAGTATAATTGTAAATGGTCTCTGAGTAGTTGATAGGGGTTTTCTGAAGTTCTTATTTGGAGTTATGGCTAGAACATTTTAAGAAGGGGCATCATTTTACCTAACCAAGTTGGAACAACCTTGAGCAGCTGGTACCCAAAACTGGTCTTCAAGTAGCAATATCAGCATTATTACATCATATCAACCAGGTAGAGTCATAGTTGTGTGGCCCCATCTTCTTCCTGGAAACTTCAAAGACTACTACAAGAAAATTTATTGTTCATTGTGAAAAAGTTGAACATTATTTATATAGACATATATTCAATGACAGTTACAATAGAGACAAAAATAGGTATGGAGAAAAGTAAAAGTTTGCCTAAATATTTCCTTCTTTCTTTTCTACGCCAAGTGGCTCCTGACATGAGATAAAGACTTTTAATTTTTCTTTTAACAACATGCTTGGATTTAGGGAAGCCAGATTTGATTTTATAACTCCATAGGAATATATATATATGTGTGTGTGTGTGTGTGTGTGTGTGTGTAAAATGAATTCTTACCCTCAGATGACCTGCCCTATAATCCTTTCTGGATAGCTATTTTTCATCTTTAGGCATGCAAATGTCCAGGGTCTCTTAACTTTTTGAAGATGAGTATTTTCCTGCAAAGACAAGAACAGAACCCTGGACTAGGAAGATGAGCATCCAAACAGACTAGGCTCGTACAAAGGCATTACATGCAATAGGATCAGTACCCAGTGCCATTGTCCTTGGTTTCTTTATCAGCCACATTCAGGGAGTCCAGTTTGATCATATGCTCCATCATCCAGCTGACCTTGGTGAGCTCCCATTAGATCAGCCCCACGGTCTTAGTGGGGGGGGTGCACCCCTCGCGGTCCTAACTTCCTTGCTCATGTTCATTCTCCTTCTGCTCCTCATTTGGACCTTAGGAGCTCAGTCTAGTGTTCCATTGTGGGTCTCTGTCACTAGCTTCATCCAATGCCAGATGAAGTTTCTGTGGTGATATGCAAGATATTCATCAGTATGGCTATAGGATAGGGCCATTTCAGGCTCCCTCTCCTCAGCTGCCCAAGGATCTAGCTGGGAGCATCTCCATGGACACCTGGATGGAGGGGGAGGACCTTGGACTTCCCACAAGTAAGGAAGCCCTGACTGCTCTTTAGACTGGAGAGGGAGGGGAAGGGGGATGGGGGGAGCCGGAGGGAAATGGGAGGAGGTGGAAATTTTTAATTAAATAATAAAAAACAAATAAAATAAAAAAAGAAGAGAACCCTGTCCCAACCCTTATGAAGTTTCCTTAACAACTGTATGGTTGTCACCTCTATGGATGAGCTGTCATTTCTCTTTCTCAAGAGGCTTCTCTTTATCAAATCGAATCATTATTAATTTTGGTGGTTTCCATAGCTTTTTTTCTCCTGTGGAAACAATAGCAAAACACCTTCACCAACAAGCCAAATCTTTTGTTTTACATTGTGAGGTCAACACATCCTTGAAATACACTGGTGGATTTAATTTAGATGTCTTTTGTGTTATCCAGTGTCTCTCTGTTGCTGTTGTTCCTTTTTTATTAGTGTTAAGAAAATTCAAGGTTAATAAAGCATCATGCAATTTATTTGGGGGGTATTTTCCATTCCTTTTTGGTTGTTTAACATGTCCTTTATAGTTCAATTTGATCTTTCTATAACTGCCTGACCTGTAGGATTGTGTGTTATACCTAGAGTATGTTTAATATTATAATAAACAAAAAACTGTTTCGTTTTATTAGAGACATAGGCTGGACCATTATCTGTCTTTAATTATATATTAAACATGAGTCTTTGGGATTGCAGGAATGTTAATCTGATTTTTCCATTGCTGCAACAGCTCATAAATTCACTGCAATATTAGCTACATATGGCCTCAGCCTTCCTTTCTGATCTTCTGACCCTATGCATTTAACTAATCCTGTGCTTTGTTTCACTTGAGATAGGGTTCCATTTCCTAGGAATTAAACATCTGCCTCTTGAAGAGGTCAATTCAGATGCCAAGATTCTGAGGGAATGATAGATACATCCACACCTGTGTCTAATAATCCCTCTATTACAGTGTTATGTGCACTCTTAGCTTTGGTCTTTGATTATTTATAGAAGTCTGACAAAATAAATGCTTCCTATTTCCTACTAGAGTTTTTTCTTTGTCCTCCATGTCTATTCCATCATCTAGAACAATATGTGTTTTTTTTTCAGTAAACAGTGGTTTCAAATTTTCTGGTGAGACATGTTCTCCACAGTGACTGAAAATGACTGGACCACATTTGACATGGAAGCCTGCAAGAGGTCCCACAAGGAGTTTTCTGATGGTATTGGGTTGCCTTGTTTGTCTTTTGTTCACCTACATTCATTGCCACACCTCCTACATATTTCAGATGGCTGAGATGCTTATTCTTGCCATTCCCAGAACTGACATTATTCCTAGGAATTCCTTGTTTACAATCCCTTTTCAGATATCCTATTCTACTGCAATTGAAACTTTTGGCATTTTGGTGTACCGTCATACCATTGGAAATTGCTTCTCCTACCCAAACCTCAGTACTATAGTCAAATGTCTCAGCATTCATTGTATGCAAGATCCATTTATCTATTGGTGCTGATGTGATCTTTAAAGGCCCAAGGAACTCTTTGCATTCTAAATCGCCATTTTCAAAAGCCAGAGATTCAATAAGTATATGTCTGGCTTCTGGGTCTGTTACTCCTACTTGTACAGCCTTAGTTAAATCTTTGTAAAAAGTTACTGAAAGGTTTTTTCGGCAGTGTTTAACCCTAATATATGATTCAATTCTCTTTCCTATTTCTGAATCCTGTCCCAAGCATTTAAAGCTGCTGTGTTACATAAAGACAAGGTATGTTCATTGCAGAGAGCCTGGTCCTGAGGATCAGAGTAATGACTCTCACCAAGATTTGATATTGGGAAGCCTCAAATCCTTTTGTTTTTCCCTGATGTTTTAAATTTTTTGCCTCTTCTCACAAATAGCATTTCCAATCCACCTGGGGTCGATTTTCTTGGACTGCTGAAACTAATTGAAGCCAATCATGTGAGGCTTCTTATTGCTTGAAGCCCATGTTTTCACCATTTCCCTAACAAATGATGAATGCAGGCTGTAAGATATTATTGCTTGCTTAATTTCTTTTAGATCGCTAATACCTGTAGGTTGCCATGACATCCTTAAGGTATTTGGTGTCAGATGTCTTCTCCAAGGATATTATTGGATAGGCAGCTAAAAGTCTGGGTAAGTCATCCCAGACTCTGGCATGTCCTGATGAGGCTAAATCCTGTCCTTGTACCTTTTCCTACTGTTCATCAGTTTTGATAAATTACTCAATTTTTACAAATCTTTTTATCATTGCCTTTTATAAAGTCTGAATCTCTTGTCCAGTGTTCTGTTCTAATGCCCTCATTGATGATTCCAAAGTATGAAACTTGTACAGTAAAGAAAATGTTTTTGAAACACAGCTTGCTCCAATACTGAGGGGACTTAAGAGGTGAGTGAACAGCCACACAGCAGGAATTCCCACTCTCTAGATCCTCCCCAGTGAGACAAAACCCCAAGCTCCTCCCCCAACTCCCCCAGCTTCTCTAGTCAACCAGATGAGAGTTTTCTGCAGCTAGGATTCCTCCAAACCCAAACCCATCCAGCAAGGATTGGACCAAGATGCAAAGACACTGCCGGACTCATTTGGAGGAAGAGATAAGTAGGCTCCAATGCAAAAATTCATTTAACAACCTAAAAAGCAACATGGTAACACCAGAACCCAGCATTCACACAGAAGAAGTAGAAGAAAAGGACTTTAAACATAACTTTATGAAAATGATGGAGACCATTAAAGAGGAAATGAAAAACAAGTATAACCAACAGAATACAAGAGATGGACGAATCTCAGGTGCTGAAGATACTATAGAGAAAATAGACTTATTGGTAAAACAAAACAAAACAAAACATTAAATCCAACAAATTCTTAACACAAAATATCCAGAAAATCTGGGACACCATGAAAAGACCAAACCTAAGAATAATAGGGGTAGAAGAGGGAGAAGAACTCCAGCTCCAAGGCACAGAAAATATATTCAACAAAATTATAGAAGAAAACTTTCCCAACCTAAAGAAGGATATTCCTATGGAGGTACATACAAGAAGCTTACAGAACACCAAATAGACTGGATAAAAAAAAATCCCTTCATCATATAATAATCAAAACACAAAACGTACAGAATAAAGAAAGAATATTAAGAACTGCAAAGGAAAAAAGTTAAGTAACATATAAAGGTAAACCTACCAAAATTACACCTGACTTCTCAATGAAAACCATGAAAGCCAGAAGGCCCTGGATAGATGTGCTGCAGACATTAAGAGACCACAGATGCAAGCCTAGACTACTATACCCAGCAAAGCTTTCATTCCCCAGCAATGTAGAAAACAAGATATTACATGACAAAAACAGATTTAAACAATATGTAGTAACAAACCCAGCCTTATAGAAAGTACTAGAAGGAAAACCCTAATCCAAGGAAACTAACTGCACCCACAAAAACAGGCATCTGATAACCCCCCACCAGTATAATCCAAAGAAGGGAAACAAACAAACATTACTACTGAAAAATAACCAGAATTAACAACCACTTGTCATTAATATTGCTTAATATCAATGGACTCAATTTACCTACAAAAAGATACAGGCTAAGAGAATGGATACGAAAACAGGATACAACCTTCTGCTGTAAACAAGAAATGCACCTTAACCTCACAGACACTACTTCAGACTAAAGGGCTGGGCAAAGTTTTCCTAATCAAATGGACCGAAGAAACAAGTAGGTGTAGCTATTCTAATATCTAACAAAATTGATTCCAAACTAAAATAGATCAGAAGAGATGGAAAAGGACACTTTATACTCATACCATTAACAGTTCATAAAGATGTAGTCTCAATCCTGAACATCTATGCCCCTAATACAAGAGCACATATATATGTAAAAGAAACTTTACTAAAAGTTAAATTGTACATCAAAATTCACACAATAATAGTAGGAGATTTCAATACTCTACTCTCACCAATGGACAGGACAACCAGACAGAAAATTAACAGAAGTAAGAGAACTAACAGATGTCATGAATTAAATGGACTTAAGAGACATCTACAGAACATTCCACCCAAACACAAAACAATATACCTTCTTCTCAGCACCTCATGGAAACTTATCTAAAATTGATCACATACTTGGTAACAAAGCAAACCTCCACAGATACAAAATAAATTGGAGTAACACCCTGTATCTTGTTGGATCACCATAGATTAAAGTTAGAATTTAACAATAATACTACTCTCAGAAAGCATACAAACTCATGAAAATTGGACAGTGAACTACTGAACCACCTCTGGGTCGAGGAAGAAATAACTAAAGAAAGAAAGAAATTAAAGACTTCCTTAAATTCAATGAAAATGAAGGCACAACACATCCAAACCTATGGGACAAAAAGAAGAACATTCATAACACTAAGTGCCCACATAAAGAAAACAGAGAAAGCTCACATTAGTGACTTAACATCACACCTGAAAACTCTAGAACAAAAAGAAGCAGACTCACCCATGAGGAGTAGATGACAGGAAATGATCAAATTGAGGGCTGAAATCAACAAAATAGAAACAAGGAAAACCATAGAAAGAATCAATGAAACAAAGAGCTGGTTCTTTGAGAAAATCAACAAGAGACAAACCCTTATCCAAACTAATCAAAAGGCAGAAAGAGAACATCCAC
The DNA here is from genome assembly GCF_037038515.1 of Microtus pennsylvanicus. Lineage (NCBI taxonomy): Eukaryota > Metazoa > Chordata > Mammalia > Rodentia > Cricetidae > Microtus > Microtus pennsylvanicus. The sequence goes on along the minus strand of NC_134601.1, from coordinate 99,857,117 downwards.
ATTAACCAGATCAGAAATGAAAAGGGGGACATAACATAGACACTGAGGAAATTCAGAGAATCATTAGGTCATACTACAAAAACCTGTACTCCACAAAACTGGAAAATGTAAAAGAAATGGATAATTTTCTAGATAGACACCATCTACCGAAATTAAATTAAGACCAGGTGAGTAATTTAAATAGACCTATAAAGTGCAAAAAAAGCATGCTTTGTTTACCAAATTAAGAGCAGTTATTAAGGACAATCAAAGCGATTTCAAGAGTTGGTGGTCAGAATAAGAAGGAAGCCCAATGCTTTCTGTCAGTCACAAGCCATGAGCTGTGTGCGCCAATCTGAATGTTGCAAGAATCACTATCTAGAGAAGCAACAACATGTGGGTCATGATCTGCGAGTAGGGAATGTGCCCAGTTGGTGAACTGGGAGTATTATGGGTGTGTGGGGATAAGTGTGCGTGTCCCGATAAGCATGGACTTGGCCCCACGTTGTGACCCCAGATGATGCTGAACACGATTCAAATAATCCCAAACTACCCCCGAATAGAGCATTCTAAGGTTTTTATTTATTAAAAGGGAAGACTCACAGAACAGGAACGGGGATCCAACATCAAAGTGTGGAATAATGGAAAGAAGAGGCTGAGTGGGGCGGGACTGAGGCTTTTTGGTACCCAAAGTCATGTCCCAACCTGGTCAAGCCTCTTAAAGGCCATTGGCTGAAGAAGGTTCCCCATCACTTGGGAGGCAGAGGCAGATGGATCTCTGAGTCTGAGGCCAACGTGATCTACAAAGTGAGTTTCAGGACAGTCAGGCCTGTTACACAGAGAAACCTTATCTCAAAAAACAAACAAACAAAAAATATTGCCTCTGAATTATATACTAATTGTTAATTGAAGAGGGAGGGGTCTGCAGGAAGTTAGAGCACGAAGTGTTCTAACTTGATTAGTTTACAAGTGAATAAAGTCTCAGGTGAGTGTTGGGTTGAGGAGGCGAAGCTTCCTTACCTTGAGTATCAATGTTCAGCTAAAGAAAACTGCTTGCTTTCTGGGAAGACACAGATTTTTGCTTTATAAATCCCTATGTCACATATTACTGTAGTTTTCTCTGTTACATGAAAAGTCACACATATGCCCAGTGTCAGAAAAAGAATTTATATTAGTTCAATATTCAAAATCCATTATAGAGAATATCTATGTAAGTCAGAAGCTTTGTTTTTATTTTTAGACAAGAACTCAATAAATGACAGATAAACTTCAGAGAAAAGATCTGGAAAACGCCCACATTAAGGGAGGGAACAAAACAGTTTAGTAGAAATGTACACTGTGAAATAACTAAGATTCAAAACAATATCTTTACAAAACAGTAATGCTAGATTTAGATTCTGTGCTTATTGTGTAGCAACTTGCATCAGTTAAAACATTCCAGGAAATCCAGAAATGCAAAAGATATGGGGTGTTATCTTACCTCTGTAGAAGTGCACAATCTTCCAGAATCCTGTCTGCACAAGTGCACTTCCATAGGAATGAATTGGGGCTTTTGCCTTTAAATATTCTTATTGGCACCAGTCAGGGCCTCAGTATCAAATCCAACCAAGTGGCCTATGGTCAGTTGCATCTGAAAAAAATTCAGCTAATTAAAATCTCGATAGTGTCTGGGTGGTCTTTCAGTGTTCTCAGACTCCACAGCATTTGAAATATTAAATCTAATATTCATATTATAGATATTCTTCTGTATAATGTGTTCTATAGCTGACAAAAACCACATGATAAAAATGCTATTACAATTTTGGCTCAATTTTGGGTAGATAGATAGACAGATAAATAGATAAACATCTACATAAACAGATATAAGTCAATAACATGCAGTTCAGAACTAAAATATTTAGCACCTTCAAAAAGCATTTTCATCTATGCTTCCTCTATGTAAATATATGCACATAAAATGGAATAGAGAATTTTTAATAGCACTTTTGACTATGCCAAGAGCAACCTATGATATGTTTTTTTTTCCTTCCAAGGCACCAACCTGCCACATCTCTGAACATCTTGAGTGTCCTGGAACACACTGATACACACATATAGAAAAGCTGGGATTGGATAATCTGAGCTCTCAGATGGAGAAGCCACAGCAGACTGGAACCTCAGAGTGTTCATTGCACACAGTGGAAAGTAGGATTATTGCATACAGTTAAACAAAGAGACAGTTATTGTATACAACTGAATAAGGAAGTAGGTTTTTTTTTAAATCTTGGTAGAAGCATTCTCTGTAAAAGTCTTCAGGCCATAAGCGTTCAATGGGGGTGTCTGTGCAAAAAACTACAGTGGACATTTTCTGCACACAGTATCAACATTTGAACTTGAACCAGAGAAAGACTTTGCCAGCCCTCTGAGTTGATAGTAGGGGGATACTAAAGATATGTAATTTTATTGGTAACACTTGGAGTTACTTTGTATCTTCCTTATAACCACTTGAGTTTGAAAGTTACCAAGTAATCTTCAAGTCCCTACACTTCTTATACTCAATCATGTCCTTCATAGTGCTTAGAGTTTTATGGGAACACTCAGTGCATACTTGTAGATTACCCTGAGTTCTCTCAATTGTGCCTGAAAAATAGGGAGAGATTAAATAAGACTCTCTTGGGTGTTGTGCCAAAGCTGTGGATCCTACTCAGAAAGTCTGTTACATATTTTAACAACATGCCAGCTCCCCTTTGATATGTGTGAATTTCTTCCAAAAATAATGCTTGAGTGTGCATGCACTGTGTTCTATTAGATGACTTTGCTTCTGCTTGAAAAGGATGTCTCTGGAGACACAGAGTCTACAGCTACAGAGAAAGAGGCTAACCTTTCTCCACTTGACAAAATATTACCTGTATTATCTGTAACGCCATCAATAATACCTAAGACTCCTTTACAAAGGAAAAAGGGAGTGGTAGATAGAAAAAGAATATGCTATCAGCCATGCACTTTCTAAGAAAGCCCACGAGCTTGGTATGTTTTAGAGACTGAGTAATGAGGAAGCTGGAGAAGCAAAATGAAAAGAGAAGAGCTGTTGGAAGAATGTTCAATAATGCATTTACACAGATCCACAGATTGGAATCTCTCAAACACTGTGGTTCAAATTAAAGATATGGCAAGCAAAAGAATTTAATTATTAACAAAGTCAAGGCAGCACAGGAATCATAAGATTAGTGACTTCAATTTAAAAGGAAAAAAATACAAATAAACTGCATCCATAATGTAAGGAGAGGATTCAATTGTATAATTTCATAGCTCCTGTAAAGCTACCCTACTGAGCACCCAGATTCTTGCAAATTGTCCCCCAATTTCCTCCAAAAATATCGTAATGCGTTTGTCATTGTTGCTGGTAAATCAGAAGTTTTTAATTATCAGTTTTGTTTTTGAAAGTTCAAAGAATCTCTTCCCTGGAATGTAGAATGAAGGTCCTTATTCCATGATAGAACACTCAAAAAAACCATATAAAATTTATTTTACCAAAAGAAATTACTTTGAGTTGCATGATGTTGGAGTAAGACTTTGAAGAACTAGAGCATAAGTTCATTTAACAGTGTAGTAGTCATAGTGAAACTTGTTTGATGTTCATGTAACAAATGCACTATATTTCTCTTTATTAGATCAACACACATTACACATTCTCTGCATGTCTTTAGATGACACAATGTGCCACATGAATGTCCACAATTGCTAGGTATAAAATAATAAAATACAAACATGCAAAAAGATAGATGATATAGCTACTCAATTCAATATAAATATCATAGTCTATTTTTATTTATTGAGTGTATGTGTGCATGTGATATGTGCCTATTTATATGTGGATGCAGGTGCAGACATGCCGCCAAGTGTACCTACATGGAATTCATAAAGAAAACTCTCAGAAGTTGGTTTTTCTCCTGCTAACTTGTTGGGTCTGGGAATGGAATTTGGGTTATAAGGCCTTCACAAATATCTCTCTACTCACTCATCCATCTCTTTGGCCTTCTTCATTTATTGTAAATTTTAACACTAATTTTAAAAATTATTTTATTTTATGCATATGGGTGTTTTGCTTGTGTGCCTACTAATGCACCATGCATATGCCTGGTGCCTATAGAAGCCAGAAGAGGGCATCAGATACTCTTGAACTGGAGTTCGAGATAGTTGTAAGCCATTACCTATAGGATGCTAGAACTTGAACCAGGGCTCTCTGGATGAATAGCCAGTGTTCTTAACCACTGAACCATCTCTCCAAATCGCATTATTTGTAAAAATTCACAATTGACTCTTTACATGATATGACTGACACTCACTGTTCTCCTGAAAAATAATTATTTACTTGTGACCTAAACATAGAAACTATGCCATTTTTATTGATCTGATGCTTAGTATGCTTTATTTTGTAGAGTATGTTTTTAGCTCCAAATAACAGTATGATATTTCATTGCTACCATTCTGTAAAACTGTGTAATCAAACTCCAGGCTTCAATTACATGATCCCTACATGAAATGAGACTGACTCCTATAAACTAATATATTTGCATGCTTAATCCCTGCAAGGTCCATGCAAGCAGCCTGACTGACAGAGAAATGAACCACGGGAAGCAAGAAGGAAAACTCAGTTCATCACTGCTTAGTCAGTGCTGGTACAAACTTTAATGGGTCTGACATGAGACATATTTTATTTTATTTATTTAGTTCATTTTAGACATATTTAAATCCAGTCTATTTTTGAAAAAGTTTTTGGACAACAATCATTACAATTCCATGTGTACAATAAAGCTTAAAGTATGGCTACATCAAAACGCCTTGGCAAAGTATATGTAACCATGAAGATGGGTTCTCTAGCTAGAGGGCATAGATCTGGTGGTGGTCTCTGAACAAGAAAGCATAGCAGTCAGGAGGCAGTAAGGTACATGTGACATCTCCCCTAAGAATGGGTACTATTATCTGAGACACAACACTAAACATACAGGTCTAGGGAAGGAAAGTCTGAGATTAACATTCTGAGAGATTTGGGTAAGGTCTAACTCTACAGATAAAGGTTACTACATCATTAACAAGATCTATTTTAAGCTTTCTTGGTGGAAAACAGGTACTATTTTTTTTTTTCTTTTAGGAGTGAACCCTGGGTGATTAGCATTCCTGGTTTTCCTATTCTCTCAACACAAGTACCTTTATGCTCCCAACACGTCCTTAGGTGGTGAACTGTTTGGGAAGGACTAGAAGGTAGGGTTTTACTGGAGGAGGCATATCACTGGGAATGGGCTTTGAGGTTTCAAAATTCCGTACCAGGACCAGTCTCTCTGTCTGTCTGCCTGACTGCCTGTTACCTGTGGATCAGGATGTAAAGTTTTCCCAGCTACCTTTTTACAGACAGTACCATGCCTGTTTGTAAACCACCATGGACCAATCCTCTAAAAATGTAAACAAGTCCCCAATGAAATGAATTATTTTATGAGTTGCCTTGGTCATGGTTTCTCTTCACAGCAATAGAAAATTAACTAACACAAACGCACACTTTGAACTTTCCAATGAAATCTTTATTTTCAATTTATGTTCTCTGTATTCTTGTTATAGCTACATATGCCAGTATAAAGTCACAAAAGCAAAATTTATTTGAGTATGTACTTAGGAAGAAATTTATAATTGGAAGTAATTACGAATGTAGTTTTCAAATAAATGAGTAAATGAATAAATAAGGAAAAAACAAAATGCCAAGTGGAAGATGATAGGGGAAATCATGGACTAGGATGATTTGTCTATTGTCTATGTTTTTGGTATGTGGGTAAGATAACAAATAGCTAGTCTTACCCAATGAGCACAATGAATAACTTCATGTTGGTACTAAAAAACTGAAATGTAGGCAATCACTAGAGGTTCTGCCTGAAGCAGAAAAAGAAGGAACAAACCATTTTACTTTCCTCTTTTTGTTGCCCTACATTTCTGTCAGTGTGCTTCACTGGCTGCTCCTAAGCAAAAACCAGCAGGCATTGAGTCTGAGTGAAAACAGTATGCAAAAATAGATGCCCTGAAATTTAGACAAACAGAAGGAGAAAGAAAGCTTACAAATGAATAATCAAGCTCATGACTAGATGAAAGAAACCAACCATGCCAGTTTTCAATTAGAGTAGGCAGCACAGGCTAGTATGTGCAAGGCCCTAGGTTTCATATTTCGGGCTGCAGCATTTACAAAGAACATTTACATTTCTTGAATCTCTTGCTTTAAAAGGTGGAACCTACTGTATGTTTCTTTGTGTATAGTTGACCTAGAGACTTGATCATGAGAAAGACTTTAGTAATAACTGACACCATTACTCAATAAAAGGAATATAGCTTCTAATTTATCTTTATAATTTTCTTTTTTTTTGAGACAGGGTTTCTCTGTAGCTTTGAAGCCTATCCTGGAACTAGCTCTTGTAGACCAGGCTGGCCTCAAACTCACAAAGGTCCGCCTGCCTCTGCCTCCTGAGTGTTGGGATTAAAGGTGTGGGCCACCACCTTCCAGTTTATCTTCATAATTTTCAAACTATCTCATCTCATCTCTCTCTTTCTCTCTCTCTGTCTCTCTCCGTCTCTCTCTCTCCATTCCCACCCCAATATCTTCTCAAACACTCTGTTATTGTATACTCAGATAGTTGAATTCATGGAAGTAATTGCATTTAGTAGATTTAAAATGTCAATAATACAAGCAAACAGAAGGTAGACAGGAAGTCTAGAAACTATCAGTAGCCAACCAGGATAAGAAAACAGTTCATTCAAATGTTCTAGTTAAATCTCCAAGTGTTGAACTTTCAAGTAACAACTGATATCTGTAGCATGAACAATAAAAACCAAGAGACAGATATTGGAGTTCAAGCTGAAGATCAAAAACAAAAACAAAAAACAAAGCAACCAACCAGCCATTGAATATTGCCTCTACCTTAGATCAAAATGGGAGAGATCCTGCATCGACAAATACTAACAACTCCACACTCCACATTGCACACATACACACACACACACACACACACACACACACAGAGAGAGAGAGAGAGAGAGAGAGAGAGAGAGAGAGAGAGAGAGAGAGAGGAGCTCAGACAAGGTAAGAGTGAACCTTTAGATGATTCCAGTCCCCAGCCTTAGAGAAAGCCCAGGTGATGCCACATGGACCAGAGGTAAGTAGCCCCAACGGGGTGAGATCCAAATTAAAGATACATAGCTAAAATAAACATTTCCATTATTTAAGCTTCTGTACATAATATGTTTTTTCACAGCTCTATCAATAACCTGGAAAGGATTTGAGAACAAACTTGACCATGACTCCCATAAAAGCCTTCTCACTTTCTCATTTGTAACTCACCTAATATTTGAAGATATTAGTTGGAGCCAATCACACATAAACTTTATGATCATTTGAAATATTTATTGGTCAGTGTTACTGGCAGTAAAAACAATTTTCAACCCATTAATCCTATTATTCTTCTGAAGCATGAGTGTTCATTCAAGGATGTTACAGTTATTCTACCCATTAGATTTATTGTCATACTGAAATGCTGGCAAAGTTTGGGTTCCTCATACGAAATACAACATTCCAGGCTTTAATTACATACATAAAATTCAATTTTATTTGCTAGTATTTACGATTAAACTGAACTAAGCTCCAATATGTTAAAAATACTTATCTGTCTAAATAGTTTGTGTCTATCAGAGATTAATTGGCAATTACCAGTGTTTTTTAATGTATAGTCCAATAACAGATATGGGGAAAAGATAGATTAAAAGGATATGAATGAAGGGGGGGGGAATAGATAACATGGTGAGAGATCAAGAAAGAAGAAGGAAACATGGAATGTGGGAAAGAAAAGAGCCACTTGCAGTCTCTGTAGCTAAATTTCCCCATGAATAAAATATTTGAATTTTATGATATGACCAAAAGATACTTATGTTTGAATAATAAAATATTAAAATTTTATCACTCACGGAATTCTGTTCTTACTCTAGTGACTATAGGTTTTGAAGCTACAATTACTTGTAGAGAAAAAGAAATATTAGAATTACGAAACTGACATACAATACCTTGTCCTAGACTGATAACTTCACATGTGCCACACTGTGAATCCTAGAGCTATACCTGATCCCAGCTCCCGACTACATTCGTTTTGTTTGATTTGTATTCATGTAAGAAGTGAAGTTCTTTTTCACACATTATTTTCCTGAATATTGAGAAAAAGAAAAATGGAGAGAGACAGAGCTTAGCAGCTTTGCTGCTATTCCATGCATTCCCCTGTATTCCCGAGTCACTTCAACCTCACTGTTTCTTCTGTAGATTATTACTGTCATGAACATTATGTAATAATCTATGCCTTTTATTGTTCTAGGCTAAAGATACTTGTTTCCAACCACAATAACTGTAATGGCATGTGAAGACCTGATACTGCTCTCTGCAATGTGGGGAATGATACTGAACCATGGGTAAGAAAAATGCTACGAATTATTCTTAAGTTTGGTTTTTTTATTGTGTCCCATATTTCCTGAATGTTTGGGGGAGCCTAGGCAGTTTGGATGCTCACCTTAGGAGACCTGGATAGAGGTGGGCGGTCCTTGGGCTTCCCACAGGTCAGGGAACCCTGATTGCTCTTCGAGCAGATTAGGGAGGGTGACTTGATCGGGGGAGGGGGAGGGAAATGGGAGGCGGTTGCGGGGAGGAGGCAGAAATCCTTAATAAATAAATAAATAAATAATTAATTAAAAAAAAAGAAAAAGAAAAATGCTACGAGGATATATTTTAGAACATGACTTATCTTGTACTAACTATTCTAGCTAGTTTGACGTCAACTTGACACAAGTCAATTTATCTGAGATGGGGGAACCTCATTTAAGAAAACAACTCCATAAGATTGGGCTGCAGGCAAGCCTGTAGGGCATTTTTTTAAAAATAATGATTGATAGGGTAGGACTGAGCTCATTGTCGGTCGTGACATTCATGGACTGGTGGTCCTGGGATCTATAAGAAAGCAAGATGAGAAAGCCATGAGGAGGAAGCCAGAAACAACATTTCTCAATGTCCTCTGCATTGAACCTCAAGGTTCCTGCCCTGCCTGAATTTGCGACCTCACAATAATTCTTATCTAAATTTAGCCATGTGGCTTGGTACCTTTCTCAATGAGGTATTTTCATTTTGGTTCCTCTGTGTCTGGCTGGTGACTGCCGACTGAGCCTTTTCTCTTCCTAGAGTTCTCCTAGTATGGTAGCCCCACCTACATTTCCTGCCTGGCTACTGGCCAATCAGTGTTTTATTAAACAAATATGAGTGACAAATCTTTATAGGGTACAAGAGCATTATCTCACAGAACTCCTTTTGTTCTTTTCAGAACAAGAACTCTGAATCCAATCTCATTTGTATAGTTTTTTCCCCTTACCATTATCAATAACAACTTTTAACACTCTAAACAAAGACAAACATCCATAATCCATTTCTTGGGGGAATGTGGGCATAGTTTTCTAGGCTACTTCCTGCTGATTGGAGGCACTGATAATCTTCTAAGGACTCAAAGAAAGTTTAGGATTATGGTCAAGTCCTGAGTGGAGTATTTGGCTTGATCATCTCATCCAGCAGCCTTGAAGCTCTTCTGGATGCAGAAGTCAGAAGAAATTGTAATAGAGGTGCTCTGAAATGTTGTATCATCTGGGCCATCTGCTACCATTGGATATTTTTCAGGGCATCTTCCTTGATCAAACCTTATTTTTCTTAACCATGAATGAATCTACAGCCTCTCATTTTCAGAGAAAATAAAAGCAAAACCTCTTCTCCAAAGTAGTATATCTTTTGACTTATGTTTTGAAGTCAAGACATTTTTAAAGTATATAGCTTGGATTAATCCAGCAGCACTTATACTCAAATGTCTTTTGGCAGCTGTTGCTCCTTCCTAAGCAGTCAAACAATTCACAGACAACACAATAAAATACAGTACCTAGATTCTCTGTGTATTTTCCATATTTACATAGCTTTAATTTTTTAAATCTATTTCTTTTATCTTTAATTTTTGTTTTCTTTTGAGACAGGGTTTCTCTGTATTTTTGGCTGTCTTGGGACTCACTCTGTAATCTAGGCTGCCCTTGAAATCACAGATATCCAACTGACTCCTTTGCCTCCCAAGTGCTGAGACTAAAGGTGTGTGCCACCATACCAAATTTTTCTATTTCTACTTTCTTTTCTTTCTTTCTTTCTTCCTTTCTTCCTTTCTTCCTTTCTTTCTCTTTCTTTCTTTCTTTCTTTCTTTCTTTCTTTCTTTCTTTCTTTCTTTCTTTCTCTCTTTCTAAGGACATTATTCTTTTTCTTTTCTCTCTCAAGCCCATGTACATTTTAAAAACACACTGCAAACCATCTGAATCTGTCTTTACTACATAGCTCTCTTTTCTGACCACATGAGTCTTTAATTTGATAAGCAATGTGGCTAGGATTAAAGCTGAGGCTTTGGCAGCTGGATTTGCCCCACTCCTTGGCTTCCTGAGAGTCTAGCTTCATGGTAGAGATACTGACAAGATCCATGCTTTTGCCACAACTCTGTGGAGTTTCAAGATCCCTGCCACCATGGAAGCATACAGCTGGATGCTCAGATACATCACTTAAGAGTTTAGTGGCAGGTTTTTGTAGTTAAAGCTGGGTCAGGAAGCCTCTCTCAAAGGAACTGCACCTCTCCTTGCCACCAGCAAACAGAGCTTACTAGAGTAAAGATGGAGACCAAAAAGCAGTGTTTAATTCTGTTCATGTCTACCTAGAATCCTTTTAAAAAAATTCTCAGGCTTTATGTGGAAATTCTTTATTTACTTATTTAATTATATTTTAAAAACTTATCTATTTATTTTAAAGAATTTAAAATAAATTTTATTTCTTAAAAATTCTCATTTTACATGCCATATCATTTGCTGTATACTCAAGGAAGTAAGGTAACTTGTGGCTTAGCTCCATACTAAAGACTAAGAATTCATCAATAAATATGTACCATAGAATTTTCAATCAATGGTGTCTGAAATTGGATATAAATCACAAATTAAATTTTCTAGAAAGAAAAATCAGAAGGTTGGTGAGTCATAAAATAATATAGCGAGATTCAGAGTGGCAATGTGTCATTAAGCATTTAATCTCATCTGTACTGACCTTCTTATTATAAAAATGTCTGCAAAATTAATCTTTCAATTTTTCAAACCTCTTAGTTACAAGATTGTTTCTTCCTTGGATTCTTCTGTATTATATGTATTATAATTATTAAATATAAGTAATGTATAATATATTATATAATTTATTATATAATATATGTGTTATATTATATAATGTAATATACTATGTACATAATATATAATATGAAAGTGCCTTTATTATTTAGCATTCTATTTTCTTTCAGTCTGGAATATATACATGATACCTGAGTACAGAATACCTATATTGTGACCAGGAGGTAGCAAATATAAAGAGTGGTGTCACTGTGGCCATGATAGAAGATGATAATATGAGATCTAATATCTGATGAGAAAGTTTAGCAGATGGATAATATAATTTCATGCTAGTAAAATTAATCATTCATGTAACTTACATAGAGTGCTCCTCTTTAAAAAAGACACTTCTAACTTGAGAGCCAACAAGTAAATAGATACAAATTTAGTCAGTAACTGGTTGAAGATGAATGTGTACTGGAGGGCATAAGGCAGGGAAAGATTAGACAGCGTACCTGAGTTTGAACCTCAGTTACCTCAGTACTTTTGCCATCAGGAACTGTGTATTTCTCAGATATATCATCTGCAAAATGAAATATCAATGGTATTGATCTCACCTGGCTATATGCAGTATAAGTGAAACAACTGAAAGAAAATGAGACCATCAGTTCTAGAAAACTTACTTACTTTAACTGATACAGCTCTCTTCTCTGGTAGCAACTTCATTTAATAATGTAGATGATTATTGACACAGTCTCACATACTTACCTATCAAGGGAAGTACATGAAATTATCACACAGCACTTGAATTTCTCTGAATGGAAATTCTTGTCATGTTTCAGACCTGCCAACACACAGAAGGAAAATTTTGTTTAGTCATCACCTGTAATTGTTTTCACGTGATAAGGAGAGATTTGATTTATTCATGCAAGTACACATATATTGTAATTAGCCAATGCATTGTATAATTACATAATAAATATTTGCTGACAAAATATAGAATTATCTACAATAATAGGCTTTTCATTTTACTGTAACATCTAATCTGCCTGGTTTTCATAAAATTTGTAATATTGTAGCTAATATTTTAGTTAATAAAGATGAACCTCTTATTTGTTACCACTTTTGTGTTTCCTATATTTGTCAGCTTCCCACTTAATTATAAGCTCTGCAAGGTCATAATGAAGTCATATTTTCTGTCAATTCTCCACCTGCTTGATGATGAGCCATCTATATTAAATTCATATTTACTGACTGGTAAGGATTTTTCAATATCCCTGTCCTTGTTTGAGGAAACCGATCTTAGTCACCTTGCTTTAGGAGAACCAGACATGGCACTTAGAAAAATGTTTATTCCTCTCCCCTGTATTTTGCATCAGAATAGGAATTATTTAAATAATGTTTCAATGTAAATGAATGGATCACACCTGTAATGAAATATTATAGATAAAAACAGACCTCAGAAACTATTGGATTGAAAAACTCAGCTATTTCCCACAGAATGATACCTGCTTTGAAAAAAAATGAGTGCTATTATTAATAATGAGCATTTTGTTTCTACATTTGTGCTTCAAGTACCTTGTGATGATGAAAAGAGTTGACTCTTTAAGAAAATACATGTTGAAATATTTACTAAAGTTGAAAACTGCACTCTGACACAAAGAATTCCAGGCTTTGTCCTGTTTCAAAGATGAGATTCCTTTACAGAGCTGGGGGTAGAATACAGAACATTACACATGCTAGGCAAATGTTCTAAATACTAAGTTACTACCCAAGTTCACATAGGTGAAATAGAACAAGGAACTGGTACTAGAGGAAATGAATTATAGAGTTTTTACTCTGCAGTGAAGCACAGTTACTAGTTGATAGGTACAGCCTGTTTGGTGGGTAAATGTAATGGTTGATGTTCCTTGTTGACTTGAAAAGATTTAGAAGCACCTAGGAGATTTATAAGTCACACTTCTGGGCATTATCTGTAAGAGTGTTGCCAAAAAGAATCAAATGAAGGAGCAAGACAAATTTTGAATGTGGGTAGCACCATCCCATGGGTTAGAAGCTATGATGTAATAAAGGGGGGAGAAAGCCAATATATGCCTGACATTTCTTTTTATGTGCCATCCATCATCTATGCCATAATGTGACATGTGCTGCTTTACTATACTGTCTCTGTTATGATGAACTGAACCTTCTGAAACTATGACCAAAATAAATCCATACTCCTTTAGTTGCTTTATTCTGTCTGGAATTTGGGTAAAGTAGCATGAATACTAATACAATAAGCATTAATATTTCTATTTATATGTCATTGATTTTTAAAATTTGGACCCCATTTAACTTTCAAATGTTTTCACTGCCTATCATATTTCCTTTTTCCTTTAAAAAATTCCACCTAGCCAGGCGGTAGTGGCGCACGCCTTTAATCCCAGCACTCAGGAGGCAGAGGCAGGCGGATCTCTGTGAGTTCTAGGCCAGCCTGGTCTATAAGAGCTAGTGCCAGGACAGGAACCAAAAACTATGGAGAAACCCTGTCTTGAAAATCAAAAAAAAATCCACCTACTGTACGTTAGTATAGTAGATACTATTCCTATTTTTTTGGACTTGATCTTAGCTAAAAGGCAGAGAAGCCACTATCCCTATTTTCTGATATTCTAAATTTTTATTAGTGGCTCATATTCTATTTCTGTTACAGTATCTAAAATGTATTGTACCTTTCTTCTAACCATGTTAAAAAACTATTCTCATTTTCTTCATCTAAAATTTTGCATTTTGTTCCATTTGGAGTGTTAATATGTTTCCTGCATCCTTTGTTACCTTTTCCATTCCGCGATACATATTATTTAACATACTTCTGGGCCAAGTTTTCATGACCATGATGTCTGTGTATCTTCTTCCAAGATATATGTTTCTGATTTCAGTGACTATTGTTTTCATGTCACTTTATTCATCATCATTGTCATCATCATCATTATTATTATGAGTTTTTTGAGTCAGGATTTCTCTGTAGCTTTGGAGCCTGTCCTGGAACTATCTCTTATAGATGAAACTCACCTTGAACTCACAGAGATCTGCCTGCATCTGCCCCCCAAGTGCTGGGCACGGATTCATGTCACTTTATTATAGACTGTATTCTCTTTTTTAGTATTATCATATGCCAAATTTTGTATATATAAAAGAATACAGAAATTTTCTCTTTTGTTTTTAAATTTCATTTTTCCCAGGAAAGAGGATTTGTTTTCCTTAAATGGCAGGTAAGACAAGGAGCTTGTTGCACAGTTCTTAGCAGTTGAGTTCAGATGAAGCTAATTAGTTTGGTTTCGCTTCTATAAGATTTCACTTTGCTTTTCAGTTCAATCTTCAAGTTGAGGGATTTCTCTCTGGTCTTATTGCGGTTTGAACAAGAAGGGTATTGCCTTATAACTTTAGGTTTTGTTGTTGCTATTTTCATTTATTATATTTTAAATTCAGTGCCACCGAGGCACTAAAATTTAAGCACTAGAAGCTATACAAATTGTTTTCTAACCTTACTTCTGCTGTAAATTCTACAGTTTTCTCTGCTGAATAGTTTGATAAAAAATGCTCGAGGCAATGGAATAAAAATCCTTAGGTAGAATCAAATAATTTCTTGTATTTGGGGATCTTCAAAATTCTATTCCATTCTTCCAGAAAACCATGGCATTAAAAGCTCAGATTCATTTTCTTCCTCTCCACTTCAGTCTAATATATTGCCTTTGACAGCTCATACCTTTTAAAACTTCCTGCTTCTGTGCCTGTGGCTCTTTGTTCACTAAAGAGGAGTTCATCCCACTCTGTAATTTAGTTCAATAAAACTTTTCAGCATCTACTATTATTTAAAATTCTATGGAGGTGTATATACTCATTTTATTGAATGCATTTGTATTAGTTGGTCTTTGATATTCTTCTATATCTTGAATTGGAATGGAATGTCAAATAAATGTTTGATTTTCTAGAAAAGGGAGTAAATAGAGGAAATGTAGGTGGAAATAATCTAAAAAAATAACCTCAAAACAAAGTGATTTGGATACCATATATTGGCTAAACAGTAAATTTTGGGGGAGTGCCATATAGTAACTAATGGAACACTTATTAATATCTTGTGTTTTGGAGAGATTTTAAAGGCTGATGAGAGATGGGAGGCAAAATAGACTCTTAGAGTGTCCCTGAAAAGTGGGAATAGAAGTGGGGAGTAATTCTGTTATAACACAACTGCTTAACAGAATCTGGATGGCAGGTTTCTTAGATTGGATTGGATCCTAAACACCAAGGAAACTAACACATATTTCCTGTGTAAAAATTTTAAGAGATTTCTCAAGACATTCATGTCTACAGGTAAGCTAGTCACATGGATATTTCTGAGAGGAGATGAATTATTTTCAGATCATGTGGTATGTGCTATAGCCACCTACATTCTGCCCTGGCATATATGACATTAGAGATTGCGTTCTAAACATAATAGCACCAGAGGAAGATAAACTGGGTTCTTCTTTAATTTGGAAGTCAGTTTTCCAGAAATGTTAGCCTTTCCATTAAGGAAAAATTAACACTTTCTTATTCAAACCCCTGGTAATTAATGCTTTGTTAATTCATCATAACTCAGTCTAGCTTTAGTCAAAATGTGATTCAAACTGACAGCAATATATAAAGAAATCAAGTAAAGAAAGGGAAAGAAACTTTTACTGAATTGTTTTAATAAACCCATGTTTTGAAGCCAGCAAGATGGCTTACTGGGTAAAGGCAACTGGAGTTTACAGTAAGACCTAAGCTGAATACGTGTGGTTTATCTTTAAGAAGACACCATCCCATCTTACCACATGGCTTTAAGACTAGAATTTTGCTAGAAGCAGAAAAGAGTTCCCAGATAGTGTACTTTTCTTATTCTTACACTGAGTTCTAGCATCCAATCCTCACCTGTCCTTATGAATATGCAGCCCTGGGATTGTTTTATTTGTGTGTGTGTGTGTGTGTGTGTGTGTGTGTTCAGTGCTAGGACTGATACTTAGGGATGAATGCATACTCTATTGTTTTATTAAAATGGATTTTTAAGTATAATATATTATGATTGTGGTTTTACCTTCCCCAGCTCCTCCAAGATCCTGCCCACTTTCCCTCTTGTCTCAATCTGCACTCTTTCTCTCTTTGCATAGAAAACAACCAGGCATTGAAAGAATAATAATAAAATAAAAACAAAAACTTCACGTCTTTCAGAAAGAAATTTAAAACGATAATAGAAGATAGAAAGATCTCCCATGCTTTTGAATTAGAAGGATCATCATAGTAAAAATAGCAATCCTATCAAAAGACATAGGCATCTGTAATTTTGATAATTGTAATTCTTAATGCTGATATCTGGTCTTGTCTTTGTTGGGTGGGCATTTTGTTCTTTGGTTTATGTTGCCTTCTCTGGTTCTGAGGAGAGTGTGTTGGCTCTGTTGCCTAATAAGGCATGCTTTTAAGATCCTGCCATCTGTGGCCAGGGGTTTGGGGGTAGAGTATGTTTCTAGGTGTTAGGGAATGGGAATGGGATTCTGAGAAATGGGAATGGTCTTGGGGTGGAGCTGAGAGGGTCTACAGGAGGGAGAAAAGATGTGTGTTTGTGGTGGTTTGAATGTAATTGGCCCCAATAAGCTCATAGTGAGTAGCACTATTAGGAGGTATGGCTTTGTTGGAGTAGGTATGACATTGCTGGAGGAAGTGTATCATTACTTGGGGCGAGGGGGGGGGCTTTGATGTCTCTTTTGTCAAGGGTCCTTCAGGGTGACACAAAGTCCACTTTCTGTTACGTTCTGATCAAGATGTAGCCAACAACATGTCTGCCTGCTCCCCACCATGATGATAGTGGACTAAACCAATGAAACTTTAAGCCACCACCCCAATTCAGTGTTTTCCCTTGTAAGAGTTGCTGTGGTCATGGTGTCTCTTCACAGCGATAGAAACCCTAGCTAATATAGTGTGCCACCAGGGATTGTGTAGAACCCTGAGAGTGGGGGCAAAAAGGAAGCAGAGGTCACAGCCTGCGGTCTGCTTCAGAGCTGGAGGTAAGACTTGGGATTGTATTTACAGGAGAGGAGGGGCAGTGAAGATAACCTATTTGATTCCCTGGCCAGCTTGGCTAGTGGATTTCCAGGGAGTGCCTGCAATAGCTGGAGGCTGAGACAAAGGGATAGTGTGGGGGAAGAAAACTACAGAAGACAGAGGTGATCCCCACTGGGAATTGGGGCAGAGAGGAAGGGGTAGCTGAAGCAGGTGCTCCCTGACAAAGCTGGGTATAAGACTGGTAGATTAGGCGAGGGGAGAATGGATTGTCTACATGCACAGTTTTTCATGTAGTCTCTAATCACATTATTAAATCTGAAACTTTAAACTGTTTACCTTCACCATTCCTGAACAAAGATCCTTCAGGGAGGAGAATTACATTGTGCCAGATTAGCAGTGTTCAATTTGGTTATGATCTTTCTCAGGTACAAACACTATGACCTACAATGGAAACCTACCTGCAAAATATAATTGTATAATTATAGAAATATGACTTCAAAGAAACAGTGCCTTCCAAGATCAATGTATATTTGGACTCACAGAGACTGGCAGCATGCTCAAGATCTGCCTGCACAAGTTCAAGCCACATGTGGTACCAGCACTGAGAGGAGAAAAGGGTCAACCCCTAACCAAGAAGCTATTTGAAATTGATATCACTGATTTTCTTTTTAAATCTGTTTTCTCTAATGGACTGTTGTTGTAATCCAGCTGCCCTCACTCCCCCTGACTGACAGCGGAACTTCCTTGTGGTCTGTAATTGACAAGGATGTTTGTGTTCGTTCTGGCCAGTGGGTCGCCACAGAAGCAGTAGAGGTATAAAAGGTTGCTGGGCAAAATAAAGGTTGCTGTTCTTCCACCTGAAAAGAAGCCTCCGTGTCTCAATCCTTGCACCCCCCACCAGTCTTGGCTATCCAGGCTGCGCTGGCCGCAGCAGACTGTGTCACTGGGTGTATTAAACACACTTAAGGACAGGCTTCATGCCTAGAAGTACTTGGAAAACACAAAATGTATTTTTTGTTGCTTTCTTTTTTGTCTTATTGGCCTTTTGCCTGTTTGTTTCTTGGTTTTTGTTGTGTTGTTTGCTTGTTTCTGCTTTTTTTTTTTAAATTTTAGTTTTGTTAGAGAGAGAGAAAGAGACAGCGCAAGAGAGAGCACAAAGTTAAGTGGGCAGGATCTTGAAAGAGTTGCGAGAGGGAAAGTGGTGAAATACATTGTATGAATTCTTTTAAGAAATAAGAAAACAAAACAAAAATACCAAAAATGTATTATTTCTGTACATTTAAAGTTTGTATGTATGATTTGTATATACAGTTGTATGTAAATATGTTCATGCATGTGAATGTGGGTGTGTGCTATTGGCACGCATGTACAGGTCAGAAGAAACCTTTGGTGCCAGCCCTTACCTTTCATCTTGTTTGAGACAAGTTTTTTGCTGTTGTTGTTTTCTGCTGCATGTGCCATACTAGCTTAGCCTATAAGCTTATAGGTATGTTCCTGTCTCTGCCTCATGTCTCACCTTAGGATCATGGCCATTACACATGTGAGTTACCATGGCTAGCTTTATGTGTGCTCTGGGAACTGAAATTCAGATTGTCATGGTTATCGCAGCAAGAATTTTATCCACTGAGTCACATCCTTAGCCTACTATTGATATTTAAGTCAGATAATTCTTTGTTAGTGAAGGAAAAGAAAAGGGCAATAGAAAGATAGGAAAGAATTTGTCCTATTGATTGTATATGCTTAGTACATTCCCTGTCCTCTAGCTACTAGTAGATGACAATAGACACTGTCAATTGTGGTAACTATGGAATATTTCCCTGGGTGCAAAATGACCTCTGGTTGAGTCCTAGTCTCTTATAAAAAGAAAGTCAAGGTTTTGATGAGAGTTTAAAGCCCTTTTAGTATCAGCATGTATTTCAACTTTCTTCCTTACATTTGGTTTTCCTTCACGGTAGAGTAAAATCTGTTCTACAGCTCAGGAAGTAGATTGAATAGTATCAAACTGTGCAGGATATGTTAAAAGAAACTATTTTAAGTGCATTGGATATAAAGAATACAAGGGGGAGGCTTATTTAATTGCTTCTGTGTAGCAATTTAGAATGAATTCACACTATATGCTGCTGATGATATTTATTTTTCTTTTAAATTAGATATCATCTTCATCACCAGGAGATATTAGATTGTGTATCAATAAAAATAGACTACACGAGGGATGGGAAAGTAATCAGCAAAACATTCCTTCATTTTAAAAATCAAATATAAACTATTTTCACCTTAACCCACTGAAGTATAATTTACAAGAATTCAAATCAAACAAAATGACTAATATTGAATCACTGTGCTCCCCAAACAGAGCATAAACTTCAACTTTTATATTGTCTTTCTTCTTTTCCTAAATTCATCTTTATGTTAGGTTGTATTTCAGTTGGGGTTTTCCCTATTTTCCAAAAATTATTCTTATTTTAGGTTGTACTTCCAGACTTTCTCTAAACACGCATTGCACTAACTAATAGGAAAAAAGAATCAGTGGCCTATCAAAATAGCTATAACACACTCCTAAACAGGACCTCAAATAGTATTCTTCCAGCCTGAAGCAAGCAGGTCCTCAACAGCTGCACCTTGGTTTTTTTAGTTGCTTTGACGACAATAACATCAATACCACAAGGGAACTGAATATTATCAATTCAACAGGGATATACTGGATTTTTGGAATTACACAGAAAGCTATATAAAACTCTTAAATCTATAAAATCTATATCCCAATACTTTTTCTTAGCTTCATGTTGCAGGGAGGCCGCTTGTTCGTCCCGGCCACCCAGAACCGAAATAATCACACAGAAACTATATTAATTAAAATGCTGCTTGGCCTATTAGCTCTATCTTCTTATTGGCTAGCATTTATATAATCTTGATTTAACTTAGGTAAGTGATATATCATAAAGAAAATTACTCATTTCTTTTAAATTTTCTCATTTGGTGGAGTACAGTTTTTTGAAGTTTAACTTTGAGGTTCTTTGAATTTCCTCGGTGCCTGCATTTGTGTCTCCCTTGTCATTTCTGATTTTGCTAATTTAGATATCCTCTCTATATCTTTTAGTTAGTTTGGATAAATGTTTGTATATCTTGTTGATTTTCTTAAAGAGCCATCTCTGTTTCATTGATTCTTTGTATTGGTCTCTTTGTTTTTATTTTTTTGATTTCAGTCCTCAGTTTATTTCCTGCCTTCTACTCTTCTTGGGTGAGCTTGCTTATTTTGTTCTAGAGCTTATAGGTATGACATTAAATCACTAGTATGCGATATCTCCAATAAAATAGAACTACACAGAGATACAAAAAAAGCTGTGCTGGATACATGTCTAGGAAAATGGTAGTGACATAGAATCATAGAACAACTTCATGTTAGGAGTTAGAAAAGAACAAAAATATCAGTTCTGCACATTCAGAAATTGCATTGAACAAGGAGGGGCTTAGAGCTAAAAGAGAGCTATGATTATGAAACGTGGGAGCCAGTCACCAGATGAGAACTGTTGGGAGTTGCCGTCATGCCAGGATGGATATATATATATATATATATATATATATATATATATATATATATAGAGAGAGAGAGAGAGAGAGAGAGAGAGAGAAGGCAGAGTCAGAGAGATAGCATGTAGTTGCCAATGGAGTAACATGCAGGCACCAGTAAGTCACAGCCTAGTGCCAATACACAGATTGATAGAAATGGGTTAATCTAAGATATAAGAGATAGTTAGAATATCACCTAAGTTATTGGCCAGTGTTGTAATTAGTATGGTTTTGTATTATTATTTGTGTCTTAGCAGTCAGGAAATGAATAAGCAACCTTCATTTACAATACCTGACAAAAGCAACCCAAAGAAAGATCTTACATTTAGGGGATATAGCCCATTGTGTTAGGGAATGTATGGGGATATGAGCAAGAGGAGACTGGACACAGTTCCTTCACAGTTAGTAAGCAGAGACTAGTCATTCAGTTCATGACCCCAGCCCATGGAAATATGCCACTTCTAGTTAAGGTGCATCTTCCCAGGCAAATGAACCTAATCTAGAAAAATTCCTCAGTCGTATCAGGATACTATAACATACTGGATCATTCCTCACAGATATGTCTCCTAGATGATTCTAAATCATGATGAATTATCAATAATAACCCTCACATTGAAAGTCTGTGTTCTCACTATTCTGTACATCAGCTGAAGGAATAACCTTTTCTACTTTTGCTCACCCTATTAGCTTCAAGTTTAGCATAGTAAATATTTGATAAATGAATTAATGCATTTGTTAACTATTCATATTATCAGCTTCCTTTTCAAATATAGAATCTGGCTGTTAACTATTCATTCTATCAACTTCCTGTTCAAATATAGTAACTGGCAATAAGTTATTCTATAGTACTCCACATATTCCCCTAATATGTGCCCCTTTGCTTTCTTAGGGGATTCAATGTAAGGATACCAAATTAGTTCTTTAAAAGTTTTCATTTTCCTGATTTCCTTTCTTTTGTCTGGGCTAAGAAACCAGAATAACCACAACCAGATGAATGTCTTACGTTCCTGTCAGTGCCAATTGTAAGTTTTTGGAAGCATCCCAGTCTCTGATTATTATCTCATCTCAAGTATCCTATTAATATTGTCCTTTAGCAATGATACCCATGATGGAATTCTGAACTTTAATGGTCATATAAAGGTTGTGCCACAGAGTACAGACTTTACAGCTTGTCTTAGGAAAGGACAGCAGTTCTACCAGGGTCTAGATCTGATACTGAAGAATTAGTCCTGGCTGACTGGCTAATGAAGTAAAAACAGATCCATCTATATTGATATACTGTAACCTCTTTATAGTAGTGTGTCTGCATAAATTACTACCAGAGTGAACTCCTTATAATAATGCAAGGCAAGAGACTGTAACAACACTTATATTAAAGCAACCATATGAAAATCACATAGCAACATCTCAAAGAAACTAAAAGGCATTTATCTAATTTTCTGGATGTAGTAAAAATGTAGGTGTACTTTAGTACCTAAATTAAATTAGGTCAGTTCAGGTTTAAAATAAAACAAAATGAAAACAAATTTGGCTGGATTTGTTTTTCCCACTACCTTACCTGAGTGTACCAGGTGTCATACAGATATGTATACCTAAAAGCTTTGTGGTTATATCCTATTCCGCATGACTTTAATACATTTTTAAATGGAATTGTTGAGCCACTTGCTGAAAGGGAAAAAGTGATGGATTACGGGCTCTGTTAGCATATGCATATACATATTTCTGTATATCAATCTCAAAATCCATCATTGACTTGTATATGTATTTTTATATGTATCTACATATACCCCCTGCAAAAGATTTGTGATATGATTATAAACTCCTTCCCTTCTTTCCTGTTACCTCTAAGCTGCTAAAGATTCCTTGGAGGATTTTTATGACCCCATGGTGAAATAGTTAGCGAACACAACTGTGGCCTTTAAAACATCTTGCTTCAGTGCTCCGAAGCAACTTCAATCCCAGCAAGAGAAAGCTTTGAAAGGCAGCTGGGCAAGACCATCTTCATTCAAAGTGTTAATTTGATAACTGCCTAATTTGATCTCCACATTCTAAATATCAAACTCTGTTTCCAGACGTTAATTGGTTTTTCTTTACTTTTTAATTTAAATATATTAACAGATTTTGTTTGAACTTTAATTTTCTCAGTTTTGGCAGGGTCCACATTTCAATTGCAATTATTTGAGCTCACGACAGGATTTATATATTTTAAAGATTACATTAATTAGCTCTGGCGGAAAAACATTTTATTCCTCATCAAGAATATTAACAGCCAGACTAGTCAAATGATTTTCAGACAGTTGTAGAACATTTGTATTTCAGAATGAAGCGAAGACTGTGTTCTTTATTAATGACCCATTGCACTGCTGTCAATTTACGCAATTATTAAAGCAAAGCTAACTCAGATCTAGATATAAATGACTTAGAATCTCTCTCTTCTCCTTCCATTCTCTACCATCTTCTCTTCTCTTCTTTTCCCCAACCACTGGCCTTAGCTTTAGAGAGGTTGTAGGCAATAACTTTGAAGCTAAACTTTCATTAAGAGAGAAATGAGAGTAATTCTAATTTTCTAACATGAAATACATTGAAGTTTATGTTCTCTATAGAGTCCTTCTAACTCAGCTATCTGCCACCTTGTGAGTCATTCAGAAATAGCCTCAGTAACGCAAGTCTATATCCCTAAGTCTCTCTTTACTTGAGATCTGTACCTTTCTATTTGCTACCTCAAGTACTTCAAATTGATAAAGCTCTAAGGACATTTCTTTAATGATAGAAACGATTACTTCAGAATGATGAAGCCTGAAGAGCTATAGTTAAGAAATGATATTTTAAAATGGGAGAAATTTTAGAATATGTAAATTTCACATGTTTGTACCCATGTGGCATGCCATCATGAGAGGGTAAAGGTAGCTCACTACTTTGTTCAAAGAATCGACTCTGGAGCAAATGTGTACATACTTAAATTCTAGTGTGGTGCTTGCTATTTCTGTGAGCCTGGACAAATATGCCCATTATATACAATGTTCTGAACAAATAGATAATATGCCTTACTTAATCCTAATAGCTACCATATTGAAGGACAATGTTTGACAAACTTAAATGTCTTTAAAAGGAACCAACATTCTAGTCCTATTCATACCTACTCTGAGATAAGGACAAGCTACAATCAATGTGTTGAGCTCCTTTTCCACAGTTAGCAATACAAGTGGTTTAAAAGTGTTTCAAAAGCTTTTGAGTTCTGATACTACATAACATGGGCTAAAACTTCAATACATTATACATAGACAAAGAACTCAGACTAATTAACTTTTATTAGGCCAATTATGCTCTTTTTAATTACTAAATACTGTGTTGAATTGAGACTCTTGTCTTTATATTTGAATTTGTAAGTGTCTGACTCAAGCACATTTCAGAGCAAGTTTCACCATATTGAATTATCATCTACAAAAGGAAAGGGGAAATTTCTGAGGTTTCCTTAGGAACGTGGTCTTCCTATTGAGTATATACAAAGACAAAACCTTCTGTGCTTAAGATAAGCTATTTATTATTTGCCCAAATGTGTAAGAAAAATATTAGCCAACCTAGTAAAACTGAATAAAAAAGAGATTTTTCATCTCTCAAAACCAAATATCAGCACATTTGTGTTTCTTGTGTTTTTTTTAAATCAGTTTTAAGTCTAGGTTATGAAACACAATTTCCTCTTTAATTACTTATCTTCAGAACAGAGAAGGTTTTGGTATGCAACACAAACGTTATTAAATACGATGATAAGGCAACAAAGTATTATAAACAAAGGAGGGGAACAAACGATCATTTCTAAAAGGTTTTCTACAAGAAACAGTCCACATCTCAGTTTCAAATGCATTAACATCTAAAGGTCCTTAATCTCCCCATGACAGATGCCCTGTGATGACTAAATGCATTTTCCATTACTGCCTGGGGTGGTTACTTTGTTTTCAGGATTTTTCTCAGCCAAAAAAATGCCATACACCTATGCAGATTCAACCTTTTCATTCAACAACTTTCCTTGCTTTGTCTTTAGTATTCAATTCCCATCTGAACCTCTGATTTAGGGACATATTTATATTTTGCTTTATAAAGATGAATCACTATGATTTCTGCTTTAATTTGGGGTAGAAACACATACATAGTATTTAACCTGCCTTATTATAAAATAAAATGAAAAATATAAAATATACATAGATTGTTAAGCCTTTCAACAATCTGATGTTATAAGTGAAGATGAACTTAATTTTAAAGGAATAAAAGTCTCTTGTCCAAGGAGAAATTGAGATGTGGGAATTGTTTCAGCTTGGCATAATATGGAAGGCAGAGATAGGAATTAATTATTCAAACAGGTAAGAAAAAAGTGAATGGAATTTTAATGAGTTATTATATATCAAATACATAAAACCCATATACTATTTTCTTTTTCATTTCTATGACCAAAAATATGACCAAAAAAAAGCAGATTAAAAAAGCAAAGGCTGATTTTGCTCATGGCCTCAGATAAATTTCAGGCTATTGTGGTATGGAAAATCGTGGGAGAAAATTCAGTCCACGGTATCAAGAGCATGCACTAGTGACTGTTTACATGGAATAGGCTAAGAACCAGAAGGTTTGACATTGAAACCAGGTACTGATGGAATTTTTAAATTCCTGTGCCAAGTGACCAAATTATGCTAGCCAGTCTCCATCTCATTAAAGGTGCACAACTTTCAAAATAGCACTACAAATTGGGGACCAGATGTACAAAATACAAATTTACTGGAGATATTTGAGATTCAAACTGTATTAGCATGAAGGTTTATAAGTTCTATAACTCATTATAGACAGACTTCTCTCTCTCTCTCTCTCTCTCTCTCTCTCTCTCTCTCTCTCTCTCTCTGTGTGTGTGTGTGTGCACATGCGTGCATCTGTGTACACATTTATGTTTGTGTATTTGTGAGTGTGGAGGCTCAAGGCTCAAAGTTGATGTTAGGAGTCTTCCTAGATCACTCTCTACTTATTTTGACCTAGAGATCACTGATAATGGCAAGGCCACTTGCTCGTAGATTCTTCTGTTTGCCTTCTGAACACTGGAATTACTGGTTTCACCCTAGCAATAAGGTGTTTATGAGGGCTCTAGAAATCCAAATTCCAGTGCTCATGAGCTCATAACCCCTGAGCCATATCTGCAGCCCCTTAGTAGCTCTTTTCTGTGAATTTCTTCATGGAACAGACAAAAAATGTTGGGGTCCAACAAGAGATCTGAAATAATCTATTTATAAATATATGATAGGTTTAGAAATCTTTGAACTTTGATGAAAAGTATACAGAAAAGTTCATTTGATTTCTAGGACTTTCTTGTTGAGCACAAGATGGTCACCAACTATCTTATTTAGTCATAGACATACAATGTGAGAAACAGGGCCAAACTTAGATCTTCTCTCGTATACAAAGTAAAGAGCACATACAAATGTGGAGAAGGAGGGAAATGGGAGGCGGTGGCTGGAAGGAGGCAGAAATCCTTAAATAAATAAATAATTTTTTTTTTAAAAAAGAAAATTCTCCATACCTGGAGCTTGACCACGTTTTGATAAGAAATGATCTCGTCTCTAAGGAATGCAGAGGAAACTTACTGACCTACTTCACTGCAGGCAAAGATTGGCTGATACTTGGTGAGAAAGAGAAAACTCAGCATATATCAACTGCACTCCACCGAAGGCCACATGTCCAGGAGTAGTTGGCCAATACAAAAAAACTCCATGTTTTTTATTTGTTTTATTTGATTTTTGTTCTTTGGTTTTGGTTGTGTTGATAGGGAGGTGGAAGGACTTGGGCGAGGGAATAGAATGTGATCAAACTATATTGCATGGATTTAAAAAAATTATAAAAAATTAAAAGCAATTTAAAAGGAACAAAGGTCTACACAGATAAGAGGTCTTGAGATATATGGCATGCTGGACTGAGTATAGGCAATGATAATCCTTTCATATTTCGAGATAGTGAGTAAGTTCGAACTACTTCATTATTTAAAATTATAGGATAATTAGGTAAGTTATATGTTTTTTAGCTTTAGTACGTCACTTTATATTATGAAAGTAATCAAAAAAATCCATTTTAAGATAGACATGGTGGTGTATTCTTGCAACCCGAGATAAAGGGATTGAGTTCAAAGCCAGCAGATAGCTACAAGTTAGACCCTTAAAGCAATAAAATAATAACATCACATTATACCCCATTAATGGATACAGTTATTATTTGTTATTTCAAAATAATATTAATAAAAATAAAATATTCCATCTGAAATCTTGTAAAAAAAAACTGTTGCAAGCAGGTAAAGACTATACCTATTTACAATTTGATGGAATATATACCTTCTGTTGAATGCTCTATGTTCCAAAAAAATGTAATCTTCTAGTAAATAGTTAAATTTTCTTCTACTTAAAAGAAAAGCCATCCTGCCACCCTACACTGATCTGATCCCTAGCTTCTTCTAGAGGAAGACTAGGGAAATTGCTAGTGTGCAGAGGTCTCCTGCTGCTGATAAGGGGCAAAAACCTCACTCATGTTCGAGATCTCCACTGGTACATGGCTGATTTATGTGTTGTAGATGCCATGTGGGAGGAAATGAGACTGTGAACCATTGGGATGGTAAAAGAAGAAAGATCCATCTCTGAGGCTGAGCAGTGCAGCAACTATCTAAGAGTAGGAATGCAACAGTGATGGAGGAAGGTCATTGGCTAATAAAGAAACTGCCTTGGCCCATTTTATTGGTTAGAACATAGGTGGGTGGAGTAAACAGAACAGAATGCTGGGAGGAAGAGGAAGTGAGCTCAGACTCAACAGCTCTGCTTTCTGGAGCAGAGGCCATGCTCCCCTCTCCTGGACACACACGCGATGAAGCTCCGACTTAGGATGGACGTAGGCTAGAATCTTCCTGGTAAGCACACCTTGGGATGCTACACACATTATTAGAAATGGGCTAGTCCAGGTGTGAGAGTTAGCCAAGAAGAGGCTAGATATAATGGGCTAAGCAGTGTTTAAAAGAATACAGTGTCCGGCTATTCCTATCCCATCCAGCTTACATCCAGATCCCCCCACCCCCTGTTTCTCTCCCCCCTCCCTTCCTTGGTGGCAGAGCGCCTCCCTGCTCGGCCTGCTTGGGCGCTGGGTCCTAACCCAAAGCATAGGGCAAAGGGGAGCTCGGGGGCTTCTTTGTCCCCAGAGCCCGCCTGCAGCAAGCAGGGTGGGCCCTTTGTCTGCGAGCGAACCAAGCAGCGCGGAGTTGCGATCAGGGCACCTAGTGAGACATCATTGTGGTGAGTGAGTGCTGAGGCACCAGGGAACAGCCCGCCTACACTTCCTGATCAACCTACAGGGCTACACTGCCCGGTACCTCCTCGCTATTCCTATCCCATCCAGCTTACATCCAGATCCCCCCACCCCCTGTTTCTCTCCCCCCTCCCTTCCTCAGTGGCAGAGCGCCTCCCTGCTCGGCCTGCTTGGGCGCTGGGTCCTAACCCAAAGCATAGGGCAAAGGGGAGCTCGGGGGCTTCTTTGTCCCCAGAGCCCGCCTGCAGCAAGCAGGGTGGGCCCTTTGTCTGCGAGCGAACCAAACAGCAAGGAGTTGCGATCAGGGCACCTAGTGAGACATCATTGTGGTGAGTGAGTGCTGCGGCACCGGGGAACGGCCCGCCTACACTTCCTGATCAACCTACAGGGCTACACTGCCCGGTACCTCCTCGCTATTCCTATCCCATCCAGCTTACATCCAGATCCCCCTACCCCCTGTCTCCCTCCATCCCTCCCTTCTTGGGGCTGAGCGCCTCCGTGCTCAGCCTGCCTGGGCGCTGGGACTGAACCCGAAGGTGAGGGCAAAGGGGAAGGTGGTAGCTCCTTTGTCTCCATAACCTGCCTGCAGCAAGCAGGGTGGGCCCTTTGTTTGCGAGCTAACCAAGCAGCAAGGAGATCCGAACTGGACTCCAGGAGAAACATCACGGGGGAGTGACATCACTGGGAAGGTACATCAGTTGGCAAGAAGACCTGATCCTGTAAAAGAAGATCCATAGGAGAATATTGGGAGGAAGAGAAGGGGAGACGCCAATGCAAGAATTCACCCAACAATCTGAAAAACAACATGAAACCACCAGAAGCCAGCGACCTCACAACAGGAGGACATGAACACCTTAATCAAGAAGAAGGAGAAAAATCTGACTTCATGACAGGGATTGACACCCTTAAACAGCATATAAAAAACGC
Organism: Microtus pennsylvanicus; assembly: GCF_037038515.1. Classification (NCBI taxonomy): domain Eukaryota; kingdom Metazoa; phylum Chordata; class Mammalia; order Rodentia; family Cricetidae; genus Microtus; species Microtus pennsylvanicus. Next base: position 99,828,074 of record NC_134601.1, on the reverse strand, counting down.
CCTTATAGAAATGGAGGAGAAGTATAACAGAAAGTTCGAGGAATTGAGTAAATCAGTGAATGATACCCTAGGAAAGCAAGGAAAAACAATCAAGCAGATAATGGAAACAGTTCATGATTTGAAAAATGAAATGGAGGCAAAGAAGAAAACACAAACAGAGGGCCGGCTGGACATGGAAAATCTAGGTAAACGAATAGAGACTACAGAAACAAGCATAACCAGCAGAATACAAAAGATAGAAGAAAGAATCTCAGAGTCTGATGATAACATAGAGAAAATAAACGCACTGATCAAAGAAAACAGCAAGTCCAACAAACTCTCATCACAAAACATTCAGGAAATATGGGACACAATAAAAAGACCAAACCTAAGAATAATTGGAGTAGAAGAAGGAGAAGAAGTGCAGCTCAACGGTCCAGAAAATATACTTAACAAAATTATAGAAGAAAACTTTCCCAACCAGAAGAAGGATGTACCTATGAAGGTTCAAGAGGCATACAGAACCCCAAATAGGCTGGATCAAAAAAAAAAAATCCCCTCGCCATATAATAATCAAAACACAAAATATACAGAATAAAGAAAGAATATTAAGAGCCGCAAAGGAAAAAGGCCAACTTACTTATAAAGGTAAACCTATCAGACTTACACCTGACTTCTCTATGGAAACCATGAAAGCCAGAAGGTCCTGGATAGATGTACTGCAAAAACTAAGAGACCATGGATGCAAGCCCAGACTACTATATCCAGCCAAGCTTTCGTTCACCATAAATGGAGAAAACAAAATTTTCCAGGATAAAAACAAATTTAAGCAATACGTAGCCACAAATCCAGCCTTACAGAAAATAATAGAAGGAAATTCACTAACCAAGGAGTCCAACAAAGACCTCAATAACTCAGACATCTAGAGACCATTCACCAGCGCAACTCAAAGAAGGGAAACACACAAACCCTACTACTAAAAAAGTGACCGGAGTTAACAACCACTGGTCATTAATAACACTTAATGTCAATGGGCTCAACTCACCTATAAAAAGGCACAGGCTAAGAGACTGGATACGAAAACAGGATCCAACATTCTTCTGTCTACAAGAAACACACCTCAGCCACAAAGACAGGCACCTACTCAGAGTAAAGGGCTGGGAAAAGGCTTATCAAGCAAATGGACCTAAGAAACAAGCAGGTGTGGCCATACTAATTTCTAACAAAGTTGACTTCAAACTCAAATCAATCAGAAGAGATGGAAAGGGACATTTTATACTCATAACAGGAAAAATTAATCAGGAAGAAGTCTCAATCCTGAATATCTATGCCCCTAATATAAAAGCACCCATGTATGTAAAAGAAACATTGCTAAAATTCAAGGCAGCCATCAAACCGCACACGCTAATAGTAGGAGACTTCAACACTCCTCTCTCACCAATGGACAGGTCAATCAGACAGAAACCTAACAGAGAAATTAGAGAATTGATGGAGGTAATGAAGCAAATGGACTTAACAGACATCTATAGAATATTCCACCCAAAGAGGAAAGAATATACCTTTTTCTCTGCAGCTCATGGAACCTTCTCGAAAATTGACCACATACTAGGTAACGAATCTAACTTACACAGCTACAAAAAAATATTACTAACCACCTGTGTCTTATCAGACCACCATGGATTAAAGTTAGAATTCAACAACAATGCTACCCCCAGAAAGCCTACAAACTCATGGAAACTGAACAGTCAACTACTGAACCATACCTGGATTAAGGAAGAAATAAAGAAAGAAATTAAAGTCTTCCTTGAATTCAATGAAAATAAGGAAACAACATACTCGAACTTATGGGACACTATGGAATCAGTCCTAAGAGGAAAGTTCATAGCACTAAGTGCCCACTTGAAGAAAACAGAGAAAGCACATATTGGAGACTTAACAGACCACCTGAAAGCTCTAGAAAAAAAAGGAGCAGACTCACCTAGGAGGAGTAGAAGACTGGAAATAATCAAACTGAGGGCTGAAATCAACAAAATAGAAACACAGAAAACAATCCAAAGAATCAATGAATCAAGAAGCTGGTTCCTGGAGAAAATCAACAAGATTGACAAACCCCTATCCAAACTAGTCAAACGGCAGAGAGAAAATTTGCAAATTAATAAGATCAGAAATGAAAAGGGGGACATAACCACAAACACAGAGGAAATTCAGAGAGTCATTAGATCTTACTACAAAAGCTTGTATGCCACTAAACTGGAAAATGTAAAAGAAATGGACGCTTTTTTAGATAAATACGATTTACCAAAATTAAATCAGGACCAGGTGAACAATCTAAACAGACCTGTCAGTCGCGAAGAACTAGAAGTTGTTATCAAAAACCTCCCTACCAAAAAAAGCCCAGGGCCAGATGGTTTCAATGCGGAATTCTACCAGAACATCCAAGAAGACCTAATACCTATACTCCTCAATGTATTCCACAATATAGAAACAGAAGGGTCATTACCAAATTCCTTTTATGAAGCTACAGTTACTCTGATACCAAAACCACACAAAGACTCAACCAGGAAAGAGAATTACAGGCCGATCTCACTCATGAATATCGATGCAAAAATCCTCAACAAAATACTGGCAAACCGAATCCAAGAACACATCCGAAAAATTATCCATTATGATCAAGTAGGCTTCATTCCTGAGATGCAGGGCTGGTTCAACATACGAAAATCTATCAATGTAATCCATCATATAAATAAACTGAAAGAAAAAAACCATATGATCATTTCATTAGATGCTGAAAAAGCATTTGACAAAATTCAACATCCATTTATGTTAAAAGTCTTGGAGAGATTAGGGATACAAGGGTCATACCTAAATATAATAAAAGCTATATACAGCAAGCCGACAGCTAACATCAAATTAAACAGAGAGAAACTCAAAGCCATCCCGCTTAACTCAGGAACACGACAAGGCTGCCCACTTTCGCCATACCTCTTCAATATAGTGCTGGAAGTTCTAGCAATAGCAATAAGACAGCATAATGGGATCAAGGGGATTCGAATTGGAAAGGAAGAAGTTAAACTTTAGTTATTCGCAGATGATATGATAGTGTACATAAGCGACCCCCAAAATTCCACCAAAGAACTTTTACAGCTGATAAACAGCTTTAGTAATGTGGCAGGATACAAGATCAACTCCAAAAAATCAGTCGCCCTCCTATACTCAAAGGATATGGAAGCAGAGAGGGAAATCAGAGAAGCTTCTCCATTCACGATAGCCACAAACAGCATAAAATATCTTGGGGTAAATCTAACCAAGGAAGTGAAAGATCTATTTGACAAGAACTTTAAGGCATTGAAGAAAGAAATAGAAGAGGATACCAAAAAATGGATGGACATCCCTTGCTCTTGGATTGGGAGGATCAACATAGTAAAAATGGCAATTCTACCAAAGGCAATTTATAGATTCAATGCAATCCCCATCAAGATCCCATCAAAATTCTTCACAGATCTGGAGAGGACAATAATCAACTTTATATGGAAAAACAAAAAACCCAGGATAGCCAAAACAATCCTATACAATAAAGGATCTTCTGGAGGCATTACCATCCCTGACTTCAAACTCTATTACCGAGCTACAGTAATAAAAACAGGGTGGTACTGGCATAAAAACAGAGAAGTCGACCAATGGAATCGTATAGAAGACCCGGACTTTATCCCACAAACCTATGAACACCTCATTTTCGATAAAGGAGCTAAAAGTATACATTGGAAGAAAGAAAGCATCTTCAACAAATGGTGCTGGCACAACTGGATGTCAACCTGTAGAAGAATGAAAATAGACCCATATCTATCACCGTGCACAAAACTCAAGTCCAAATGGATTAAAGACCTCAATATCAGCCCGAAAACACTGAATCTGATAGAAGAAAAAGTGGGCAATACCCTACAACAGATGGGCACAGGCGATCGCTTCTTAGGTATAACCCCAGAAGCACAGACATTAAGGGCAACATTGAATAAATGGGACCTACTAAAACTGAGAAGCTTCTGTAAAGCAAAGGACACTGTCACTAACACACAAAGGCAACCTACTGACTGGGAGATGATCTTCACCAACCCCGCAACAGACAAAGGTCTGATCTCCAAAACATATAGAGAACTCAAGAAACTAGACTTTAAAATGCTAATTAACCCAATTAAAAAATGGGGCGCTGAACTGAACAGAGAATTCTCAATAGAAGAAGTTCAAATGGCCAAAAGACACTTAAGGTCATGCTCAACCTCCTTAGCGATCAGGGAAATGCAAATCAAAACAACTTTGAGATATCATCTTACACCTGTAAGATTGGCTAAAGTCAAAAACACCAAGGATAGCCTTTGCTGGAGAGGCTGTGGAGGAAGGGGTACCCTCATCCATTGCTGGTGGGAATGCAATCTTGTGCAACCACTGTGGAAGTCAGTGTTTCGGTTTCTCAGGAAATTCGGGATCAACCTACCCCTGGACCCAGCAATACCACTCTTGGGAATTTACCCAAGAGATGCTCTATCACATGTCAAAAGCATTTGTTCAACTATGTTCATAGCAGTATTATTTGTAATAGCCAGAACCTGGAAACAACCTAGATGCCCTTCAATGGAAGAATGGATGAAGAAAGTATGGAATATATACACACTAGAGTACTATGCTGCGGTAAAAAACAATGACTTCTCGAATTTTGCATGCAAATGGATGGAAATAGAAAACACTATCCTGAGTGAGGTATCCCAGACCCAAAAAGATGAACATGGGATGTACTCACTCATAATTGGTTTCTAGCCATAAATAGGACTCACGGAGTCTACAATAGGCGAATCTAAAGAAGCTAAGTAAGAAGGTGAACACAAGGAAAAACATATAGTTATCCTCTTGGATAAGGGAAGTAGACAAAATTGCCGGGGAGAAAAGTGGGATCTTGGGGGTGGGGTGGGATGGGGGTTAGGGGAGATGGGGAGAGAAAAGGTAGAAGGGAAGGAGGGGGGACTTGGGGAAACAGGAGGATCGGGATAAAGGAAAGTTGGATAGGGGAGCACGGAACCACAATTCTTAGTTAAGGGACCCACTTTAGGGTGGGCAGGAGACTTGACTCTAGAGGGGCTCCCAGGTGCCCAAGCTGAGGTCCCCAGTTAGTTCCCTGGGCAGCTGAGGATAGGGAACCTGAAATGACCCTACCCTAGAGCAATACTGACGAATATATTGTATATCATCCTAGAACTCGCATCTGGCGATGGATGGAGATAGAGTCAGAGACCCACACTGGAGCACTGGACTGAGCTCACAAGGTCCCAATGAGGAGCAGAAAGAGTCAGAACATGAGCAAAGATGTCGGGACCACGAGGAGTGCACCCACCCACTGAGACAGTGGAGATAATCTACTGGGAGCTCACCAAGGCCAGCTGGACTGTTACCAGAAAAAGCAAGGTATAAAACTGGACTCTCTGAACATGACGAACAATGAGGGCTGATGAGACGCCAAGGACATTGGCACGCGGTTTTGATCCTACGCAATGTGCTGGCTTGGTGGGAGCCTAGCCAGTCTGGATGTTCACCTTCCTAGATATGGATGGAGGGGGGAGGACCTAGGACTTACCACAGGGCAGGGAACCCTGACAGCTCTTTGGACTGGAAAGGGAGGGGGAGAGGAGTGGGGGGAAGGGGAGAGGGGTGGGAGGAGGGGGAGAAGAGTGGGAGGAGGGGGAGAAGAGTGGGAGGAGGGGGAGAAGAGTGGGAGGAGGGGGAGGGAAATGGGAGGCTGGTGGGAGGAGGTGGAAATTTGTTTTTTTTTTCTTTTCTTTATCCTCCTTTTATCAATAAAAAAAAAAGAATATGGTGTCCGTGTAATTATTCCGGGGCATAAGCTAGCAGGCGGCCAGGGTGCTGGGGACACAGCCCCGCCGCTCATATTACAACACAACAGAGACATTAATATTCTCCTTGTACATACAAGTTTTGCTTTATCTAAAAGCCATGATGCAGGAGAGCATCAGCAGTATACAGAGAATTGCTCTTCTGTTTAACAAGCAGGAAGAACCAGCTGAAAAATAAAGCAGAAAGAAAAAAAAAACTGTGAAACATTCTGCAGCACTCCAGGCATTACACTAAAAGCAAAATAGATGCTGTGCTCCGCCAGAGTACATTTAAGTGAGTGATAAGCTGAAGGTAAATGTAGCAACACAAAGCACACTTATTACATAAACAACTTAAAACACACTTAGTAAAAACCCAAGTGCTCACGCTTGCCAGCAAGTGCTTTCAACGGGCCCAACTCTCCAGGCCATAAACTATCATTAATGAGCTAAACGATACAATGTCTGAACAGAAGATACATTTCAGAAGAGTTGGATACTAACAGATAAGCAGATGAATACACCAATGAAAGACCTAATTTGTGGTACAAAAGCTCCTTCCGCAGTGTCATTAGCAAGAGTTCAGGATTAAAACTTTTTAAAATAAATGAAAGTACTGTACATATTCCGTGACAGTTCAGACCTTGGTTTCTAGATACTTCTCTCCAACAAAAGGAATAAGAGCATTTTGAAAAGTTACTGTTTGCTAGGTTAGGAAGAGACTATTATAGAAAGGCTAATAACAATCTGCAGTGCGAGATGCTAGGATATATAAAATACTATTATATCATATTTTATTTTAAATAAAATACCATAAAGTTGAAATGAAATAACTATAAAAATACAAAAAAGAACCTACTTGAAAATTTCCAATGTCCAAAGCTGGGTCAATTTCAACTAAATAATTATAGCATTTGATTACTTAAAAAATAAAATCAGTATCAATGATTACATAATAATATAAACTATTGAATAACGATGAAATGGAGAGGGATTGGAACTTCCTTACAATAATATTCTTTAAAAATGAGGATTTCTACTTCTTTTTGCAACAGATGGATACTGTTACAGAAAGCTACAAACAATTGAAGAGTCCAAGAATAAGAAAATATAAATATATATTCCAAAAATAATATTGTAAAAATAAAGAAATATAAAGTTATAAGTCTAGGGGAATGAGAACAGACTGTCAGCAGCTTTCTCAGTATCAATCATTCACAGTGAGCTATTTTCTCAGATGCTTAAGAAGCCTCCATCAGCCTAGGTTATTTCATTTTACAACTGGCTGTTCTATTTAAAAGGCCAGAGCTTCTCTCTGCAAACTGAGATTATTGTCCTGGCCATCCTTCATAAACAACAAATATGAATTTAGTTAACCTTTAGGAGACAGAGATATGTGACCTCTGGGCTAGGCACTGTCTCTGTTATGGGAAACTGGCACCATTAAAGGGGAGGCATGGTGCTCCAGAATACACTGCCTGGAGGTACCAGGAGAGACAGTGGACAAGGTAGAAACATGGGTTTGACTAATGAGCTCTGATAATGGAGATTATAAAGTATGGTGTCTGTATCTGTGTTTTACCTTGAGATAGTATAAAAAACTTTCTGCTATCTTCTCAGTTCCTAGCCTAAGAACCAATTATTCTAATTTATTAACCTTTTGATATTACTAGCAGTCCCTTTTTTTGTAACTAATTGCTAAAGACATATGTTTTCTTACAATTAGTGACTTTCACTGTAATCTCCTCTGAAACATATTTCATGATAGCTGCCTAGTTACCCATTGATGTTAGAACTCGCTCCCCTCCTTAGGATCTACATTGACTGACCCATAGATTGGGGCAAGATCGTAAATATTCCTTTGTGCAGACCTAATGCTTGGTGCCCTAACTATAAAAGGGGGGTTTAGAAACTAGCCTTTTGTCACAGCCTAACAAACACCATCTCTGGCTGTGGTCTCACCTAGCTGATAATTTTCTGTGCCCCATGGTGTATTTTATTTTTTATTTTTAAGTTTGCTTCTGGTTTTCCTGGGATCTGGTTTCTGGAATAAAATTTGTTTCTGGTTTATTAGGCTTGGTGCTGTTCTCATCTTTGCGTGACTCCCCTGGACCCAAGACCAATCAAATGCAAAGTTGTGGAGCCCAGTCACATTGACATCACAACTCCTGCATGTATGCACTGTGGATCATATGGATCAGTTTGTTGTAAGATAGTGTCCCTTAGACATATTAGAATCTACACTCATAATGTCTCCCTGGCATGACTGCCTAAACATGAGCTGAACAAGGACAACAGACCTGTAGAGGGGAACACAGAAGGCCTCAACCCTATACAAAGAGCTACAGACCACCAGGGAATTCTGAGAGAGGGCGAAATCATCTTCCCTAGAAAAGAGTATGGCAGTTAGTTATCAGACACCAATGGTCAGCAATGAAGTCATAGTGGCATGATACAGATTGAGAAAGTTGTATTTCTGTTTTTATTTTTTTTGTGTGTGTGCATCTGTATAACAAAAATAAGGAAAAAGGAGGCCATGAATTTGAAAAAAAAACAAGGAAGGGTATATGGGAGTGTTGGGCCTCATGAGGCCCAGGTGTGAGGCCTAGTGTAATTTCCTGAGCCTAGCTGAGGCTTGGAGACCTGTCTTTGGTTACCCAACCTAGACCCGCCTCTGCCCAGCTACCTCTAGCATGAATATTATATAGCAGAATATTATTGACCCTTGTTCCTTGTTCCACCATGGCCCATCACAGGCTTTTCCACCCCCATCACAAACCTATATCAGTCCTTGCTTGATAGCATTAAATGAGATCCTACTTTGACAGACTCCTGACTCAGTAGGTGTGTTTCTCGCCAGTGCCCAGGGGGAAGGCCTGAGCTGCAATGCCCACCATCTCCTTCAGCCCCAGGGAGAGTCTGGCAGTTCAGGCTCTGCCCCTGCTATTTCTGCCAGAAAACCCAGCAGAAACAAAAACAAGGAAGACTATATGGGAAGATCTGGAGGGAGGAAAATTAAAGGGGAAATCATATAATTATGATCTTTAAAAAATAAAAGAAGTAATTTTTAAAATGAGGGTTAGTCCTCATTTGAGAAAAGATGAAAATTCTTCCTCCCTTGAGTGTGAATGGAATTTTGCTCGCAAAGACTATGGAAAAAAATAGTACCTTAGAAAGCATCATCTTAACCATGTCATCAAAGTAAATTGTAGTACCATGTCATTAGAAGAACCCATTATTTCTGGGGTGGTCTTTATAAAAACTCCAAGCTGCAGAAGAACTTCAGACATATCTACATAAAGGAACAGCCTACACAATGCCTGGTCAGTGATCTTCTAAAGTGTCAAGGAAATTCAAAAGAAGGGATCAATTAAACAGATCAGAGATCTGAGGAGTCAACATCACTAGATACAACATGACTTTATGGACTGTATCCTGCCCTAGTTTCCTTTCTATTTCTGTGATAAACACCATGACCGGGAGCAGCTTGAGGAAAGCAAATGCTGTCACCTTGAGGCTTGTATCTGATTTGGAGGGCAATCAGGACAGGAATTCAAGACAGGAACCTGGAACATCAGGAGCCTCTTAAAGGCCACATCCCTGAAGAAAACTGGCTCACCCTCCTCCACAGCTATCAGCTGCAATAGCTCCTCAAATATGGGTGGAACTTCACAAATCCTGCATCAATCTATGCAAATTTTGGTTTACTGATGCAAGTCTTGTGCACACACTCACACCTCACCCATCCATGTTAGAATTTTGGGTTACTTGTGCATGCACACACAGTCTCTGTGAATTTGTTATGTAACAACCCTATCATGTCTGGTAAATATTGTTCCCCTGCAGATATTTATTCCACTTAAAACTTATAACCATTTTCTCCCCTCTTCCACTATGATCCCTGAGTCTTACGGTTTTAGGGTTGTGTGTGTGTGTGTGTGTGTGTGTGTGTGTGTGTGTGTGTGTGTGAGAGAGAGAGAGAGAGAGAGAGAGAGAGAGAGAGAGAGAGAGAATGTGTTATTTAATGTTGAGAAATTCAGTCTCTTATTGAGCTGCTGTATGTCTCTATTTATCTTCATCTACTACAAAAAGGAGATTGTCTGATGAGGATTGAGAAACAATTAACTATAGGTAAAAGATAAGAGCTTAGAGGGTCATTTATGACTATGTCCATTTAGCAGAATACTAGTGTTAGGTTCTCCCGGGGCTTATGATCTAGTTAGTCAGGATTTATCATTTTGTTTTTTATTTTCCTCCAGTTAACAGTTATCACTCATGAGCTGCATCTTGTAGCTTTAAAAATTACCAGAGATCACGTCTCAGGTCTTTGGCTAAGATCAAATGTAAAAATGACTAGAAATAGTTGTTATAACTATTTTTCCACACTATTTTACCAATGGGAATGTCTTACCAGGCCAGTCATTATTATGTCTCATGTGTAGACAGATGGGTGCAAGACTGTTGGCTACTTTTTCCCCTTAGTGTCGTATATAAAACCTTTCAGCACTGTGAAAGTCAGCCAGTAGAGCTTAAGCTTCCAGGTTTGTACCAGTTTGATTTCTCCAAGTTCTATGAACCAAATATGTGGTGTCTTCAGAAACAGGGTCTTATAGGAAGTTCTGAAGAGTAATCAATTGCAAGGGAAATAGTCTGCCATGTTTTGGGAAAGGATTAGAGGACTTCACTGACTAACAACTAGTAAACTAGTAACCAATTTGTGACACTGGGATTTTTATGTGATAGCTTATGGTGTCTTTGAGAAGCATTCTCCACCCCCTATTATAGTGTAACTCAATTTAAATGCCTTCTGGACTTGTGTGTGTGTGTGTAATCGTCTACAGTACTATGTTTCTATATGATATTTTCAAAGGTCTTAGTGTTACCCTACTTTTTGGTCTCTCTTCTCCCAAATCACATTCTTTTCCAGTCTCCCTTCTACATATTTTATCCCCTTTCTTTTCTTTCTATTTATATATTTATCCGTTTAACTGTCTATCTATCTATTTATTTGAGACAAGGTCTCACTATGTAACCTTGACTGGTCTTGAACTTACTATGTAGACCCAAGTGGCCTCAAACTCACAAACATCTGCCTGCATACTTCTGACTCATGAGTTCTGGGAACAAAACTATGTGACACTGTACCTGGTGTGATTCTTGACTTTCTTAACTTCTAGAAACAACAATGGTTTTAGATATTAGTTCTTTCCCTTGCAACACAGATTGTGTTCCTCTGTAGGCAATATAGCCCCAATTTAAACAGGGTTTCTAAACTAGTCAAAATTCAGAGAACAACTGGCTTCAAAGAGTCCAGCCTAGTTGGCACATCTCCAACATAACTCCTACACCTAAGACCCAGAAGCAGGGTCAGGAAAGTTATAAGGGCTAGAAGACCATGATGTCTGCTTTGAGATTGACCTCTCAAGCTTCTCTCTGTACAAATTACATAGGTCAATTTTACCTTTGTAAAGAATTTCTAAATAACACTTTTTACATAACAGATGTTTTGTTTATTTGTATGTGTTAATCCCATCTCCTTGTTCAACTGTATAAAATCCTGAGTCCCTATTCTACTCTATATAATAAATATACTGAGCTTCTTACTTTTTAAAAAAAATTGTTTTTTTCATTTGTTTTACATACTGTCCACAGTTTCCCCCTTCTTCCTATTCTACAATTTCCTCTGCTACCTCTCTTCTACCACCCCCATCCACTTCTCCTCTGTCTCCATTCAGAAAGGAACAGGTCTCCTATGGGTGTCAACACAGCATGGCACATCAAGTTGAGGCAGGACCAAGCTCCTCTTCCTGCATCAAGGTTGAGCAAGGTAATCCAACTTGGGCATTGGGCTCCCAACAGCCAGCTCAAGAGCCAGGAACAGGTCCTGATCCCATTGCTAGGAGCCTTAAAAAGAAATCAAGCTACACAACTCTCACACAGATGCAGAGATCCTAGGACAGTCCCATGCATGCTCCCTAGCCATCATCCCAGTGTCAGTGAGCTCCCAGTAGCTTGTGTCAGTCGTCTCTGTAGGTCATGGCAGAGAATTTCCCACCATGGTGCTCATACAATTCTTCCTATCTCTCTCTCTCCTGAACAGGACTCCCTGAGATTGGACTAGTGCTTGACTATGGATCTCTGCAACTCCTTCCATCAGTCACTGGATGAATGCTTTCTGATAGGTGAAGGGCAGTTCAAGCACCCTCTCCACTATTGCTAGGAGTCTTAACTGGGGTCATCCTTGTGGATTCGTGGGAGTTTTCCTGGTAGCAGGCTTCTCCCTAACCACAAAATGCCCCCTATCAAGCTATCTCTTTCATTATTCTCCCTATCTGTCCTGCTCCCAACCCACCCAACCTGGTCCCTCATGTTCCCATACCTGCATCCCTCTACCTCACCCCCAGCTTACCCAGGAGATCATTTTTATTTCCCTTTGCCAAGAACATCCATGTATCTCTCTTTGGACCTGCCTTGTTACCTAGCTTTTCTGGGGCTGTGGATTGGAACATGTTTTTTATTTACATTATAGCTAATATATACTTTGAGTAAGTATATACCATGTTTTTCTTTATGGATCTGGGTTACCTCACTCAGGATGATTTTTTTTTCTAGTCCCATCCATTTGCCTGCAGATTTCATGATGTAATTGTTTTGACATCAGAGTAATACTCCATTGTGTATAAATGTACCACATTTTCTTCATCAGTTCTTTGGTTGAGGAACATTTAGATCGTTTCCAGGGACTGGTTCTTAAGAACAACACTTCTTTGAACTGGGCAGTGGTGGGGCATACCTTTAATCCCAGCACTTGGGAGGCAGAGGCAGGCAGAACTCTGTGTGTTCGAGGCCAGCCTGGACTACATGAGCTAGTTCCAGGACAGGCATTATAGCTACAGAAGCGAAATAATATTACTTTAATAAACAGGAAGTGCAAGCAAACAATTTCCAAAATATGAAACAGATGACAAAGACAACTGGCTACCTGGGAAATCACCCAAAGTCTCATTTGCAAGGTTGAAACAACCAACTTTGGCTAAAGCCTAGTGTAACTGACAGACCATTTTCAGAGGCAGGAAAACTTTCATAACTGTCTTACCCTGTCTTGACAAGATTTGATAGTCTTTTTTCTTGTATCCTGCTTGTCTCATCCTTACTATAGAATGCAGGATTTGTAATGTAGAAGCATCATTTCTTCTTGGAGTAGAGGGTTCTGTCTGAAGTTTTGAATAGGGCATGGTTGCCCACGGACCCTTGCCTCTTGGCTTTTAGTGATGGGAATTGAGATTCCTGCATTTGAGGCCGCCCTTGGGTGCTTATCATCCAGGTGTGCTTCCTGCTCTGGTAATGGTTTTCATGTTAGTGGTGGACTTTACTGAATATGCTCACAGTGACTGAGAACTGTAAGGATGACTGATAGGTCCTCATTTTTTCCAGTTTATCAATCAAAATACCTTCTCCATCTTCTGAAACTAGCTTTCCCTTAGGTAGATCCTAGAAGCTTGTGCCTATTGGTAAAGCTTAACTTTCAAAGTCTTAGGGTGGTCTGTGGTTTCTCTCTGTATGCTCAGCTCTTCCTGAAGCCCTAGTGGGTCATACTGTGTGTCTAGTAGAAAAGCTTACTGAGCAGAAACAGTTCCCAGTGGATACAAACTCCTGTTTACCTTTCTGAGGTGGAAAGGTGGCAGTGAGAGGCCTAATGCCTAGAAGACATGACTGTGTTGCTTTTTCCAAAGGGAATTTTTGTCAGGACTTCAGACAAAATCCTGGGCATTTCAAAATTAGAGAATCCATGAATCTAGCACAAAATGCCCATTCTTGTCTCTATACCCCTTTCCTCTTTATTTCAGCCTTAAAATCTGCCCATCCCAGGCCTGGGGATTATGACTGGAGGGCAGGGCAGTGGGCATCAGGAGGTAGGGCCCAGCAGAACTCATATTTCTATAGGTCTCTGTGTCTATCATTCCTTCATTCCCATACCGCTGCAGATGGCTTCATCTCTGGAGCCATGCAAAGATATGGCAAACTCTTTGCAATATAATAAGAAAAGTTTAGAAAAGGACTGGTATCATTATGAATATAGCTGGAGAGAGCCCATACCCCCTTGACTTTGTTATTATCCAATGAAAATACATTGTTTGGCTTTCCAGCCTCCACAATTTTGGGACAAAGCTGATGCTTATAAATTACCTTGTCTGTAATATATTAGTATCTTTCCCCATTGCTGTGACAAAGTACCTGATCAAAAGCAACTTAAAGGAGAAAGGGTTTATTTTAGATCACACTGAAAATGTTATAATCCATCAAAGCAGGGAACGTAAAGTACCAGGAGATAGAGGCTGTTGATCACATTGCGTTAATAATCAGGAAGCAGATAGTAACAGGAAATAGGGGTGGGCTATGAAACCTCAAGACCTATGACTAGTAACCCCACTTTTTCTAGCTAGGCTCTACCTCCTAAAAGCTCTATAGTCTCTTGGAATAGGAACCAGTTGGGACCAAGTGATCAGACATAAACCTATGGATGACATTTCATGATAAACCTTAGCAATATGATATTTTAGTATAGCACAAGGACTAGATTAATTCAGCATGTGACCTGAAGTATTTGTCATATCCCTTAGTTCTGAGGGTTCATCATTGAATATTCTCTCATTCTTAGGTCTACTAATCTCACAATTTAATACTCTAGAGTGATTTATTTTATGATCTATTTTGTTCATTCTTTGTTCAAACACTGTGTTTCCAAATTTGCTTCTATTTTGTATCCCTTTCTACTCCTCATATTATCTCTTTCTATCTCACATGTAAGCTTTCCTGGAACTTCTTATTCAAAACAACTGCAAATATGTAAAGGAAGTCATATCGTGTGATTGGCAACTCTAGTAAAGAGTAGTTACTTTTAACATTGAAAATCTAAGATTACATAAATAATAATATTTTTGAAATGTTTTAAAGGAAATAGGACATTTATTTTTAGAAGATGTGTGAGTGATTAGGAAAATCACTTTCAAAAGATAATCATGGTGAGTGTACTCAAGTCTATTAATTTAGAGATCACAAGAAATTAATACATATGGCAGCTACTTATTTCTGAGATACAATATTATTGGTACTGATTGTTGCCAGTCAGAAATAATCAGTAATGTCAAAGACAATATAAAATTCAAATTAAAAACTTTAAAAATTTGTCCTAAAGTGCCTATGTAGAGATGTAATTAACTTACTCTGCTCTAAATAAAGTTCATTTAGTAAATGAGCACTATTAAATATGTTACGTAAAATTTCTATGTTTTGTTTTCTCTTGTGTGCTTTTGAAATCTCACTGGCACATCTTTAGACCATGTTACCATTTCTAGATTACCTATCTGTACATCCTATTTTTATCTTATCCTATCTAGCATATCACTACTAGTATGATCTTACTAAGTATGAATCTGAGTATGAGCACTCCATTGGCTAAATCCCTTTATGGATCCCTTTATGGAACTTTCAAATAAGGTCAAACTGCTTCAGCTTAGTTCACAGTGATGCCCATGATTTGTCTCCAATCTCCTTCTTTTGGTTCCTAACTCTATGAATCTTTAAGCATGCAAAGTTACTTCATTCACTGACATATTGCCCAACTCACAACATAGAGAATACTGTTTGCCTGGTATTGAGCTAGCTAACAATGCTCATTAACAGAGAACAAACCTGCCATCCTAGAAATTACAATCACGTGAAGGATTCCATTACTCAGAATAGAAAATTTTGCTAATTCAGATTCAAGAAGGCAAGATGCTACATTTACAACCTAACAGTAAATAATAGAACATTCCCCAAAAGTAGTTAAAATAATGTCAGCTATTTAATGTCATTGTCCTTCATGGCTCAGAGAACTGACTGATACCACTAGTTACTTCTCATTCATGAATTTTTATAAAGTTTTAGGCATTTCATTTCCCAGGACTGAATGTCAATCTCTTTTTTTCTCTTTTCTTATTTTTTTTCCTCAATGTAATATCCCTATGTTGATTATTTAGCACTATAAGTCTTCTTCACTCAGGAATATTTGGCCTTGGAAATCATGAGATGCTGGAAGCTGAAGCAATAGGATTGATGCCGCACTGTTATCTATCCCATTTCTTTTTAAATTGAGATTTTAATATAACTACATTTCTCCCTTCTCTTTTCTTCATAACTACATTTCTTCCTTTTCTTTTCTCCCTCCAACCTTTCCCATAAACCTCCCCATACTCTTTGTCATATACACGCCCTCTTTTTAAAATTAATTTTTATTAAACACGTAGATGTATGCATATATATTCCTAAATATAAACTACTCAGCCCATATGTTACTCATATGCATGCTTTCAGGTCTGACTATTTGTCACTAGATAACCAATCTGTGTACTCTTCCCTGGTGAAGACTATTTCTCCTACTCCCAGCCTGTAGGGTTGAGGCCTCTTAAACTTTTCCTCATTCAGTTTGACATGTCTATTGGTGTTATCCTTGTTCAGTTCATGTTTGGGCAGTCATATTGGAGACTTAATAGGTGCATTAAAAAACACATCAGGGAGTCTGCACTACTTATATGGCAGTTCAATATTCCAAATGCTTGTGTCTCAAGAGAGAAGATGGAGGAAACTGAATAAATTTTTGAGAGCTGACTTCTTCCTGTGATGTAAATATGTTTACTGTCCTGAAAAAGTTCTTGTTTTAGTCGATCTCTCTCTGGGATATTGCTCTTGTGAGGTGGTATTAACCATTAGGAAGTGGGGCTGAAAGTTGAAGGTGAGTTCCTTGGATGTTATGCCCCACAAGAGGATTATGACTTGGACTTAGGCACGTTTTGGGGTAAAGCTTATCTGAAGTTCTTACTGGATCATTATTCTCTATATCATAAGCAATCCAGTGCTATACTATACTTCTTTCTGTACCTGTTTCTGTTACATGCTGCAATAAAATGCCAGCCCTCTTCACAGTGTGAAATTATCTGGAGATTTGCAAGGAAAGAAAATGAATTTTATTTGAGTCTGCTTTGTGGTGGGCACTTAATCCATTCATATTTACATCAAAGATAATAAATATTATCTTTGTTTACAGATGAGGCAGCTATAACTTAGAGCATTCAAATAATTGTTTTAAGGCACAGCAGCCATTCTGCTAATGCTAATTATTATAACCATGCTATCTCTAAATGACTGATTCAGGATATTGAGTATAAATTTCTTACTTATTCCCATAGTATTCATTGAGTGAACTTCTAGAGATAATACTTAATCTTTAATAATATTAGATCTCTCTAACACCAAATGCCCAAGTACTACTGGACAGATATATAGAAACTACACACTGTAAAGATAATTTCCATAGACTTAAAGAATATAATTCTCTCTCTTTTTTATTTAAATTTTTATGTACTAGAGTATAAGTGAAAAGGCCTGGGTGGAAATACTGAGAAAGATTCTATGACCCTAATTATAAATGAAAAACTTTGAAAATACACTCATATGCAATTCTGTTGTTCTCATATGTTACCAAACACACTCCTATTTAGTCTTGCTGCCTTGCAAACATTTAAGATAACTTGGGCTACTCAACAGGAATTATAATATTAATAACATATGGAAATCAGACATAGTGATCTTGGACTTAACTCTTTTTACATTTAATTCTTTTAGTAAACCTACAATATAAGAGATTCATTATGACATTTTCATGCCTGTATATCATTGTATCTTGCTCATATTCACACTAAATTCCTATACCTTCTTCTTCCTCCCATCTCAAGTGATATGCTTCTCCTTTTTACTGCTGTGTTTACCAGGAGACCTGAGAGAAGGGAGTCAATAAATGAGTTTGCTAAGGGAAAATGTGCTTGTACACTGTAAAGATTCATCACTCATATTAGTTTAATAAATACTGATTGACTAGTAGTTAGGCAGGAAGTATTGGCAGGGCAATCAGACTAGGAAAATTCTGGGAAGAGAAAAGAGAGAGATGCAGTCACCAGCCAGAAGCAGAATAAGCAAGATGAGAATGTCTTACCGAGAAAAGGTATCAAGAAACATGGCTAAACATAGATAAGAATAGCTTATAAGATAAGATAAGAACTAGCTAATAATAAGCCTGAAGAACAAGCCAAACAGTTTATAATTAATATAAGCCTCTATGTGTTTATTTGGTACTGTTGTACCGGGTGGGAAAGAAACTTTTGTCTACATGAGGTAGACTAAAATCTCATGCAATAGCTAACTTTATTCAGAACATCAGATGATTTATACTCTGAAGGTTAAGAGGCATCACATAAATAAAATACACAATGGCAAGCAGCATGTGTTAGGCAAGCTACATGCAGCAAAAGTGTTTTTCCAAAGAGGCATATGCAAATAAAAACAGTCCTCCTTGTCTTGCTCCTTGATACCTGAAGCAGGTAGGGGACCTGAACCAACCACTCACCAGCTGCAACACTCAGGAAAATGAGCTATGCACCTTGTCTGGGCAGCATAGTAGACCTTGTATTCAGGAACATGGATGAGCCAGTGCTGAGGGCATGAGAGGGACATAGGTGGTAAGGGGAGACCTATGAAAGATGAGGGAGCTGACCCTCCCTGTTACCAAATCCTCCCTATTACCAACAAAAGCATTCAGGAAAGCAGGCCCTTCTCCTCACATGGGTAGCACAGTAGAGCTGACTCTGGTGGCAGAGGCAAAGGTGAGCTGGCCCTAAGGGTATGGAAGTGGGATAGCTGCCATGTGGTACTGAGGGCAATGGAAAGATGTCGCCTCCCTTGCCCTTGCCTCCTGTGATGGGTGAGGGAGCTGGCCCTTTCCCTTAACAGTTGGAGTACTTGGGAATGTGGACCCTGCACCTCACCTGGGCAATGCAATAGAGCTGATCCTACTGACACGGATATAGGTGAATA
This sequence comes from Microtus pennsylvanicus, assembly GCF_037038515.1. Lineage (NCBI taxonomy): Eukaryota > Metazoa > Chordata > Mammalia > Rodentia > Cricetidae > Microtus > Microtus pennsylvanicus. The sequence goes on along the minus strand of NC_134601.1, from coordinate 99,809,310 downwards.
ACCCTGAGAATGTGAGCATGGGAGATCTGGCCCATCCCTCATCCATCATATGGTGATATGGGTGGAGGATGGATGCCATCCACCACCTGTCCTTAGCTGCCTGTAGTAGTTGAGAGAGCTGGTCCTGAGGAAGTAAGAGAGGGAGAGCTATCTCTGCCTTTCACCAGATGCAGCACTTGGGAGAATGGCCCCTAAACCTTACCTGGACAACACAGTATAGCCAGAATGAAGGTGTAGGTGTGAGAGAGCTAACACTGAGGATGTGAAAACAGGAGAAATGTCCCCACCCCTTGCTCATTGTTGCAAGGGGTGAACTAGCTGGAGCAATGCTGGAGATCTCACCCTTGTGGTGAAGATAGGGGAGGGCTGGTGGACTGACCAACTCTGAAATACCCAGGGCAAGAACCAGGATTATGAGTTGGCCCACCCCAACATCCACCCCACCTATGACCAGCTGGAGCATGTAAAGGGGCTGATCCTTCAGACTCAAAGTTACAGGATCTCGAAAGCACAGGGTAACAAGGATACCCAAGATGAGTCCCAGAAAGGGCCCTGCATCAATAGCAGAAATAGCAGTATAGCAGAAATCTGTTGTAGATTATTATTTTAAGTTGTGTTACATTTGTTTATGCTCTGGAACATTTGTTTAACATTGTAAAGATATGTTGCTTTTGTTTGTGCTGCATTTATTTAACTCTGTGAATACTCTTTGATTCTTTGCCTATCTCAAACACGTGATCATCTAATAAAGAGCTGAATGGCCAATAGCGAGGCAGGAGAAAAGGTAGGCAGGGCTGGTAAGAAAAGAGTATAAATAGGAAACATCTGGAAAGGAAGGAGCAAGAGACTAAAGAGAGGAGGACACCAAGACACAGCTACCCAGCCACCCAGAGAGCCGTGGAGAAAGAGTGAAAGATATACAGAAATAGAGAAAGATAAATGCTAAGACGCAAAAGAGAGATGGACTAATTTAAGAAAATCTGTCTAGAAACAAGCCACACCAAGGCTGAGCATTTATAATTAAGAATAAGCTGCTCTGTGTGATTTATTTGGCTAGCAGACCCGTCAAAAGAGTCAAGAAGCAAAAGTGTGAAACAAACAAATAAACAAACAACATTTTGGCATTCCAATGTGGAACTGGAGTAAAAACAACAATAACAAAAACATTTTGGCTTACCAATGTGGGGCTCGAATATCCATCTAGTGCCAGAGAAAGCTGGAAAAAAATTAGCTCCTTTAAGAAACCCTTCTGTATAGCAAAGCACCTAAACAGTATTTTTCATGCTAAATAGAAACAAAAACAGAAGTTAAAATGCCTGTGGCGGCACAAGCATCAGCATTCTAGAGCTTTAGGAAGGTTGAATGCAGTTCCTGGTCACATACCTCTGACCTGGCTGCAAGCTTTAGGCTTGGCTTTCACAACCTAACCTGAGAGCCAGCAAAGCTATCCAATCAAGCACATGGAGAAACCAGGTGTAGCTTAACAGTCTAAAGTTTGCTCATGTGATCAAAAAGGCTAAAAGATAGTCAGTAAAAGAGGTTCAGATGGAAAAAGCTCCCCACAAAGCAGGCTCTAGTGTGTTTTCAATGTGTGTAGGCTTAAGGAAAAAGAATATAGGTATAGACCATCATAGAAAGAAAGACATAGTTTAAAATTAATAAAGTTTTTAAAGAGAATAAAAGTCATATGAAAGAAAAAAAGCCGCATTAAGATGGGAAATAAATAGGTAGTCTGGATCCTGTATGATATTGTGTCAGGATAATTTAAGATAAGAAAAGCTTGCAAGAAACAAGCCAAGCTAAGATTGGGCATATATATGAAAGAATAAGACTTTGTATATGTGTGTGTGATTTATTTGAGAGCTGGGTGGTAGAACCCACCAAAACACACAAAAGAGTAAAGAGTAAAAAACCAACAACAACAGAAACCAGAGGCCTCAAACTAGACCAATGACTCTTTGCAATGAACAATTGTTGAAATAGGAGCAGCGGGGCTGCGTCCCCGGCCGCCCACACGACTACCTTTACCCGAAATAATTACACGGAAACTGTATTCTTTTAAACACTGCCTGGCCCATTAGTTCCAGTTTCTTATTAGCTAGCTCTTACATATCAATCTAACCCATTTCTAATAATCTGTGTAGCTCCACGAGCTGGCTTACCAGGAAAGATCTTAACCTGCGTCTGTCTTTAGTGGGAGAATCATGGCGACTCCTTGACTCAGCTTCTTTCTCCCAGCATTCTGTTCTGTTTACTCCACCCACCTAAGGGTTGGCCTATCAAATGGGCCTAGGCAGTTTCTTTATTAATTAACCAATGAAAGCAACAGATTAGAAAGAAATCACTCCCACATCATTTCCCCTTTTTCTGTTTAAACAAAAAAGAAGGCTTTCATTTTAACATAGTACAATTACATATAGCAAAACAGTTATAAAGCAAGAATTACAGTTACAATATTTTTATTTTATCTTTATCATAATAATGGAAAACTATAACTATCTATCCATTCTCCAACTCCATCAAATACTCCAGAAGGATATAATATTACCTAAGTAAACAAGAAATAAGAAACTCTAGAAATGACAGAGACATCTTGCTGCCTGGACAATCACCCAAAGTTCCTCTGTACCATTGGGGCATCCATCTTTGGCTTTCAGGCCCATAGTATCCAGAGACATTTCCATGAAGCAGGAAAACTCAAAGACAGTTCCGTCACTTTCTACTGTGTCCTGCAGAATGTCTCGTGAATTCTTTTATGAAACAGGATCCGCGAAAGACCATCTCACCTTTAGGCAAGTTCACCAGTCCTCTCTCTGCAGGTACTCTGTATCCATTTTATGCAACAGTCCAGGCAAGAGCAGTTTCTTGCCCAAATGGCTATCAAACTCCATAAGGATCCTCTTCAATGCCCATCTTCCTCTCGAAGTAGATTGGTGCCGCCGGGAGCAGACATGTCTCATTGTCATGAAAAGTCCTAAGTTATTAAAATATTTTAAATGCCATATTCTGCAGCCTTTGAGAGATATGAAGAATGCCTATCTGAAATATATCTCTATATATCTAGAAAATCTAACTAACACAACTACAAGCTTTACTATTATCGATGTTTATCCATTAACAACCTATATTTTTTAGTTATACAGTACATTTTTAAATGAACTACACAATCACAATACCTTAATCAACATCAAGAAATACATATACATATGACAAAATTGACCTTAAAATCCATACCAATGCAAATTATTTATACCTATATCAAACAATTGTATATATATATATATATATATATATATATATATATATATATTCAAAGTGAGTCATATAGTTAACCTTATGTATGACTCACTTTGTCACACTACAGCTCTTTGCTCTTGTTATTTTATTTTGTGGGGAGGTTGCAAGGGAAGAGAATATATTTGAAGGGATGGGAAATTACTGGGATTGAGATCACAATATGAAAGACACAAATAATAAGAAAATTAAAATGTTTAAAAAGCAAAACAAATAACAATAGCCAGTTATAATGAATAATCTAAACTCATGCCTATCCACTGTACAGGAGAGCATAACCCAAGAACAGTTCCATGTTTTCAAAGAAACTGAGGTCACAAGACTCTTGTCTTGGTTTCTTGGAGTTTTCTCAGAAGCACTCAGAAGTCTCCTCACAGGACTCCATTTTTAGACCATGCTTATACTTCATCCTAGAGTCATCCTTTTATATTTATGCATACTTCATTTTTATATTAAAGTGAAAATTATGTATATGAGCTAAAACAGGAGATAGTTTAAGATAATATTACAAGAATAGTTACAGAGCTGGTTAGGGTTAGGGTTGGCTGTGCACCTTTAATCTTAGCATTCAGGAGGCAGAAACAGGCAGCTCTTTGGGAGTTGGAGACCAGTCTTGTCTACATACAGAACAATCAGGGATATTGGAGCTATATAGAGAGACATGTCTCAAAAAAATAGTTATATAACACCTTTGCACAACAAAATGGTAGAGAAATAATCTGTAAGATGCATAAACAGTGCTGTATGAGAAATTTAGTCATTTCTTTGCCCTTTCCAGTTTTACTCTACTTCTTTTTAGGGGGTGGGGATTAGACAGGGTTTCTCTGTGTAGCAGTCTTAGCAGTCCTGAAACTAGCTTTTGTAGACCACGCTGTCCATGAACTCACAGAGATCCACCTGCCTCTGTCTCCCAATTCCTGGGATTAAAGGCATGTGCCTCCACCACCAGGCTAAGTTTTACTGTTTATAAGACTAGAATAGGTAAAGATATTTTGTAATGTTCATGACTGAAATCTTAAACAGTGGACCCAAACTGGTGTTTTTAAGTTTTGAACAAGGATTCAGAATTTCTATATTTAGAAGAAAATATAGGTAAATGTTATCTTTTAAAATATTTCTTTTACTGTATGATATATAATAACCTTTTACATTTTAAAAACACAAGTAAAATATGTGGGCGCAAATGACCATATGATATCTAATTATTTGGTAGTCAACTTTTTATCTTCTATGTTATAACAGATGTAACTGAGAGTATACCTCTTTTATCTGGTTATTCTATCATCTTTTACTGGTGGAGAGATGATGAGTTGACTTATTCCTGTACATGTAAATTTTGTCGAATCCATAAACCTTGTGATTCCGGAGCTTATTCAGTGTTGTCACTTTGGGAAGGAGAGCAACCCTGTTTCAAAATTGCTAAAGTGGTATGAGTGATACTTATGTAAATTAGCCATATACAATAGATAGAAGAATCAGGTGATCATCTGTCTATTAAAAGCCTAAGGGATATTTTTAGTTGCAAATAACCACTTTCTAATATTGTTATTATTATCATTAGTTTTAAGTTCGGAGTTTTCTGTAGTGAGTTCCTATAAAACAGGGGCTGAACATTCTTTTTAAATAGTACCAGTGTCTTACAAAACAAACAAAACCCAAGCAAATGAAGAATTCAACCTGCCTCATGAATAAAGTAATTGCTTAAATTTCTTTCCCACTGTGAGTTTTTATTTCTTTATTGTCTTCTTAAATGCAACCATGCAATCAATACACTAATTACATTTCCAATACCCTTGCCTTTGAATTTTGTCCCACAAATGCACCTACATGAAACAGCCAGAACAATTAGTCAATTGACTGATTACTGTTGACTGCCACATCACCTACCTATTTGACCATAATCTGGTGCCTATTGAAATCAAATGTTTTTGTGGTTGAAGGCATGATTCTTGACTTCATGACTTAAGTTCAATTGCCATATTTACATATTAAGCTATCTTCAGGTAACTTTGTAATTGTTTTTAGCGAACAAAATTATTGAGAAATACCAATCAAACTGAGCGTCTAGTAAAATACTTATTTGGATGTAGTCCAAGATATTATTCTTGATAATGAGAGGAAGGACAATGAAGCAAACTGATTTCCAGTAAATATGATTTTGACACTGTAAAGTGGTCCAATATATTTTTGTTAATTATAGATTAATATGTCTGCTCTGTTTTGTTATAGCAACAGGAAAAAATGGACTAAGATAAGGTGTTGGTGTGTGTTTGTGTGTAAATGACAGAAGTTTCAATTTCAGCACTGGGGAGATTGGTCATTCAGTAAAGGGCTTGCTTGTTTCTCACTTTCCCTACTTCTATGATAAAATACATTGGCAAGTCATTTCAAGAAGAAGCAGTTTCTTTTGATCACAATTCAAGCATAAAATTCATCATGGAAATGTCTCAATGCCGCAGGAACTTGAGGCAGCTGGTCACATTGTATCAATAATCAAGAGGAAAGCAATAAATGCTTTCGGTCAGCTCATTTCTCTTTTGTTACAGACTTAGATCCCAGACCTCAAATGATGCCACATGTAGTTGATCTTCCCACCCCAACCTAATCATGATAATCCTCCACATACATGTCTAGCGGCCTGCCTCCCAGCCAATCTTAGATCTCATCAAGTTGGCACTTGAGATTAGCCACTAATTGTGCAAGTTTGAAGATCAGAGTTTGATCCCCAGCAAACACACAACTAAAAAGCCAGATGTCTCGGTGTGCACTTGGCAATCCAGAGCTGGGAAAGTGGACAAAAGAGGAATCCTGAGGCTTATTGGCCAGCCACAAATAGTCTAATTTGTGTGCCCTAAATCCCAATGCAAGACTCTGTCACAGATAAGAAAGAGGATGATTCTTGAGGAATGACACTCAAAATTGACTTTTTATCTCCACACCTGAGCACATACATGCAGAGTTATACTAACATACAAATAATCATGCATGCATACATATAATACAATAAACAGAAAATTTAATTTCAGGTATGAGGCAAAATCCTGAGTATTGCATCTGAGAAAATGAATGTTATTTTCATTTAAATAATAATTGTTAGTATTTTATGATGTGTTCATGTATTCTCAAAACTTCAAACTATTTCAGAAAAGATTCTTAAGATTCAAAAATGTTTTAAAACATTATGTTATGTGTGTGTATTTACAAGCTTGTATATGTTTATGTGGAGGTGGAGTCAAGTGCATACACACTGCAGCAGCAAATGTGCAGGTTCAAGAACAACCACGTGTGTTGGTCCTTGCATTCCACATCGAGAGAGCAGCCCTTTTTTTTTTTATATATCACTGTGTAAGCCATGTTAGTTGGTTCATGAACTTTTGGAGACTCTCCAGTCTTTGGCTCCCATGTAGCTATAGAAGCACTGAGATTGCAGACATGAAATACTGTCCCTGCGTTTACTGTGGGTTCTGGGGATTTGAACTCAGGTCATCATGCTTGCAGAGCATGTGCTTTACCTCTCTACTGAGACAACTCCATTGCCATCAGAACATAATTTTATTTTATTTCAAGACAGGGTATCATTTGACCAAGGCTGGCCTCAAATTTGATATATAACAGAATAGCTCTCATTCACTTGCCTCAACCTTACAAGTTGCTGGCCTGTGCCATAGTGCCCTATTTTATGTTTTGCTGTAGATCAAACCCAAGACAAGACCTCATGTATGCAAGGCAATAAGTCTTACCAACTGCACTACATTTCCAGCAAAACATAATTTTAAAATAGAAGTTTTTTATTATAACAACCCTACTTTTAAAAAATGAAGCCTTCATGTGTACTGCTGGGAAAAGATTGGGTATGGCCATCTCTCCAGGATCTCAGTTTGATTCAGCTTTAATGACCAATTTATTCATTTGGAGGAAATTATGCACATAAAATTAATCTTCTTAGGATTTTCTGTAGCCTACAGAGTCAAATTGAGATTATCTGAAATTTATGGGGAATCAGCAAGAAGGTTTTCTAAAACTATTTTTTCCTTTGTTTTTGTGGCTATTCTGGTTTAAAAATGCTTCTCAGGAAACACACATATGGACAAACACACACACACACACACACACACACACACACACAAAAGAAAAGAAAAAGAAACCAAACCAAAACAACAAAAACAGTACCAAGTCCTTGAGTCTCCTATAAAGTAAATATGAAGGTGAAGTTACCAGATGAAAATAGAGTAAAGGGTCTCATTGAGCATGAGAAAGAACTTTTTTAAAAGCTAAAGGGAAAAGACAGACAACCAAGATACCAGATTTTTAGAAGTTAGCTGTGAAGCACCTTTATTTGTTTTGATACCCATACCCATCACTTTATCTCTCTTTTTGCTTTCTGATGAAGATGTGCCCCTTTCAGGCTCTAAAATGTCTTGATCTTATTAACTCTTACTTTTTTAAAAATCAAGAATGTTTTACTTTCTTCATCAGTAATTATCCCTCACATCAGATACTCTCAATTAAAAAGTCTTGCGTAAAGTAGCCGCATGTATACTTTCCTTGTTATCTTAGCCTTTGGCAGTACAAGACACTGTCTGTGTACTTAACAATATGGTTTTTGCTATCCTTGGTAAGATAATACCATATGTGCATGTGATGCCAAGCAGAGACCTGAAAAGGGCTGTGGTATTGAGCCTGCTGTATGAAGTAAGGTACACAGCATGGGTACTGATATTTACCTTGCTAATACACAAGTAACTAGCCATCAGAAATGAGAACTAGCCCAGGGACCATCAGTTGACTACAGATTCACAAATGAATGTGTAGGTTAGATAATGCAGTGATCTACCTTCAAGCTGATCTCACAGAATAATCAAATATTGGTGCTCATTTGTTAGAAAACTACATCCATTCTAAATTTACTAAATTTCTATACCAGCTACTGCTTCTACTTATTGTCAACTATATTTTTTCCTCACATAATATTCACATACTCATATAAACAAGATAAGTGATAGAAATTCAACTGAAAAGAAAATCATAGTCAATAATATACAAGCAATGACACAAATGGAGAAAATTATTATTTTACAAAGAAATTCATTTTAAAAATGTGCTGAATGCCAGGAATGTGCTAGCTAATGCATAAACCTTCCAGGAGATAGTAACTCAACAAAACAAATGTAGTTTGGGCTCTATTGTAGATATGGGAATAGAGGATCAGAGAGGTTGAAGAGATCATTGTAATATTATAGTAAATTCTGAACATAAATCTAATCTTATCAATATAAACCAGGAGTCAGATAACAGGGTAAACACTTGAAAGAATATCAAAGCACAGAGTCACAATCCCTTCCTACCTCTTCCATTCCTCTGACCAAAACGGCTGAAAGTCTGTCTCAGCCCTGCCTTACTACTTCCTGTTCTCTCTCTACAGTTCAACAAAACCTCTATGGTCAGCTAGTGACTGACTCTGCCCTCTGACTCCAAGCAAGCTTAATGTGTCAGAACACACAGCATTTGACCTCATCTCTTTCTTCAGAGACTTGGCTCTTAGAATGAAATTCATTGTACTTTATTTTAAGACCATTTATCAAGAAATCTAGGAGTAGAAAGTGGGAAGTACCCTACAACAGATGGGCACAGGAGATCGCTTCCTATGTATAACCCCAGCAGCACAGACATTAAGGGAAACATTGAATAAATGGGACCTACTAAACTGAGAAGCTTCTGTAAAGCAAAGGACACTGTCACCAAGACAAAAATGCAACCTACTGACTGGGAGATGATCTTCACCAACCCCGCAACAGACAAAGGTCTGATCTCCAAAATATATAGAGAACTCAAGAAACTAGACTTTAAAATGCTAATCAACCCAATTAAAAAATGGGGCACTGAACTGAACAGATAATTCTCAACAGAAGAAGTTCAAATGGCCAAAAGACACTTAAGGTCATGCTCAACCTCCTTAGCAATCAGGGAAATGCAAATCAAAACAACTTTGAGATATCATCTTACAACTGCCAGAATGGCTAAAATCAAAAACACCAATGATAGCTTTTGCTGGAGAGGCTGTGGAGGAAGGGGTACCCTCATCCATTGCTGGTGGGAATGCAATCTTGTGCAACCACTTTGGAAATCAGTGTTTCGGTTTCTCAGGAAATTCGGGATCAACCTACCCCTGGACCCAGCAACACCACTCTTGGGAATATACCCAAGAGATGCCCTATCATATGACAAAAGCATTTGTTCACCTATGTTCATAGCAGTATTATTTGTAATAGCCAGAACCTGGAAACAATCTAGATGCCCTTCAATGGAAGAATGGATAAAGAAAGTGTGGAATATATACACATTAGAGTACTACGCTGCGGTAAAAAACAATGACTTCTCGAATTTTGCATGCAAATGGATGGAAATAGAAAACACTATCCTGAGTGAGGCAACCCAGACCCAAAAAGATGAATATGGGATGTACTCACTCATAATTGTTTTCTAGCCATAAATAAGGGTCACGGAGTCTACAATTGCTGAACCTAAAGAAGCTAAATAAGAAAGTGAACCCAAGGAAAAACATATAGTTATCCTCTTGGCTATGGGAAGTAGACAAAATTGCTGGAGAGAAAATTGGGATCTTAAGGGTAGGGTGGGATGGGGGTTAGGGGAGATGGGGAGAGAAAAGTGAGAAGGGGAGGATGGGGGGGAACTTGGGAAAACAGGATGATTGGGATAAAGGAAGGTTGGATAGGGAAGCAGGGAAGCACAAATCTTAGTTAAGGGAGCCACCTTAGGGTTGGCAAGAGACTTGAACCTAGAGTGGCTCCCAGGAGCCCAAGGCGATGTCCCCAGTTAGTTCCTTGGGCAGCTGAGGATAGGGAACCTGAAATGACCCTATCCTATAGCAATACTGACAAATATCTTGCATATCACCATAGAACCTTCATCTGGTGATGGATGGAGATAGAGACAGAGACCCACACTGGAGCAATGGACTGAGCTCCCAACGTCCCAATGAGGAGTGGAAGGAGGGAGAAGATGAGCAAGGAAGTCAAGACCACGAGGGGTGCACCCACCCACTGAGACAATGGGGCTGATCTACTGGGAGCTCACCAAGGCCAGCAGGACTGTGACTGAAAAAGCACGGAATAAAACTGGACTCTCTGAGCATGGCGAACAATGAGGGCTGATGAGAAGCCAAGGACAATGGCACGGGTTTTGATCCTACTATATGTTCTGGCTTTGTGGGAGCCTAGCCAGTTTGGATGTTCACCTTCCTAGACATGGACGGAGGGGGGATGTCCATGGACTTTCCACAGGGCAGGGAACCCTGACTGCTCTTTGGATTGGAGAGGGAGAGGGAGAGGAGTGGGGGGAGGGGAAGAAGGGTGGGAGGAGCGGGAGGGAAATGTGAGGCTGGGGGGAGGCGGAAACTTTTTTTCCTTTTTTTTTCCTTTTCTCAATAAAAAAATATAAATAAAGAAACCTAGGAGTATAGTTTTAATTCTGACACAAACTTTTGAACAATGAGAAGGCAAGTAACCTTTAAGTATTTTTGTAGTCCCATGTAGTATTATTTGCTGTGATCCACAAAGAGTCTCTACGGATAGTGACTATTGAATCAGTATGATTTTCTAGGACCGTGGTGTATCTTGTCGTAAGATTATTATCCATTATCCATTACTTACACTTGTGTCATGCCTTGTTCTTCAGTATCTGTTCTTTCCCATGAGTAAACTGAAATCTTGAAGACTATTTTTGTCTTCTTTATGAAATCTAGTATAACATCAAACATTAATTCTAAATTTTCTGACTGACAATTAGTCATTCCCTTATGTTTAGTTATCTCTCCTCAAAAAATATTATCTTTGAGAACTCTGTGGGACCAGACATGAGTCTGGAACCTCTGTGAGAATAAGCCTGAGCCAGGATCTCTGCGGGTTGGGGACCTCCAAGGGAGTAGACAGGAACCAAAGACCTCTGTGGATGCAAGTGTGAATCTGAGACCTCCATGGGAGTAGGCCCGAGCCAGGACCTCTGCAGGTTGGGGCACAAGTCTGGGACATCCAAGGGAGTAGGCAGGAACCAGAGATCTCTGTGGGTCTGAGCATGAGTCTGGTACCTCTGTGGCAGTAGGCCTGAGCCAGGACCTAGAGCAAAGCAGGGCCAAGGCAAAAACCTCAGGAGAAAGAGCCCCAAGCAAGCAGTCTCCATGGGAGCAGGCCTGAATGACCCCTGGTATTGCAGAGTGTACCCTTGGAGCTCTGAGCAACTTCAAGGTACATTGAGTGACCAATGGGGTAATTGGAACCGTGGCCCTGACTGCACCACAAGGAGCAACCATCTGAGCCTTGGATCCCCTGGCACCTAGAAGATGGACCGCCAGAGTCACACAAAGCCCCAACTACACCAATCAGAGGAAATGATGGGTAAACAAGGTAAGAACACATGCAAAACCATGAAGAGCAAAACAACACCAGTAAAAATTAGTGGCCTACAACAGCAAGACTTCAACAACCAAATATAAATGAAACAGAAAAAGATAACCTAAAAATAACTTTAGGAGACTGAGGCCCTTAAAGAGGAAATGAAAAATTCCCTCAAAGAAATGGGGGAAAAGGAAAACAAAAAATTGGAAGACATCAACAAATCTCTCAAAGAAAACCAAGAAAAAACAATCAAACATATGAAAGAAACTATTCAAGACTTGAAAACTGAAATAGAGACAATAAAGAAAACACAAGCAGAGGGAATTATAGAAACAGAAATCATGAGAGAGAAATCAGTAACCACAAATGAAAGCATAAGCAGCAGAATACAAGAGATGGAAGAAGAGAATCTCAAGCGCTGACGATACAATAGAGGACATTGACTCATTGGTCAAAGAAAACATTACATCTAACAAAAGATTAACACAAAATATCCAGGAAATATGGGACACCATGAAAAGACAAAACCTAGGAATAATAGGTATAGAAGAAAGAGAAGTTTAACTCAAAAGCACAGAAAATATGTTTAACAAAATTACAGAAGAAAACTTTTCCAACTTAAAGAAAAAGGTGCCTATGAAGATACAAGAAGCTTACAGAATGCCAAATAGATTAGATCAAAAAAAAGTCCCCTTGCCATATAATAATAAAAACACTAAACATACAGAATAAATAATGAATATTAAGAGCTGCAAAGGAAAAAGGCCAAGTAGCCAGTCACCAGAGAAGAACAAAACAAGATATTCCATGACAGAACTAGATCTAACCAATACCTAGGCACAAACCCAGTCCTAAATAAAATACTAGAAGGAAAACTACAAGTCAATAAAGTTGGCCACACAAAAACAATGACAATAGATGATGTCACAGCAGCAAATCTCAAAGGGTAAAACACACACAATAATATCATCAACAATGAAAACTGAAATAACAGAAGATAGCAATCACTGGTCATTAATATAATATAATCTTAATATAATTGAACTCAACTTACTTATAAAGAGACACAGTTAACAATTTGGATACGAAAACAGAATCCATACTTTTCCTGCATACAAGAAACACACTTCAACCTTAAAGACAGACATTGGGGTTGGGGAAAAATTTTCCTATCAAACGGACCTGAGAAACAAGCTGATGCAGCTATCCTTATATCTAACAAAATAGACTTCAAACTAAAGTCAATCAAAAGAGACAAAAGAGGACATTTCATATTAGTCATAGAAAAAATCCATCGAGAGGAAATCTCAATACTGAACATTTATGCCCCTCTTAGGTAAAAGAAACACTTCTAAAGCTTAAACCACACATTAAACCCCACACACTAATAGTGGGAAACTTCAACACTCCACTCTCACCACTGGACAGGTCTGTTAAACAAAAAATTAAGAAATAAAGGATATAACAGATGTTATGACTCAAATGGACTTAACAGGTATCGATAGAACATTCCATTAAAATGTAAAAGAATACACCTTTTCTCTTTTTCTCAGTACCTTGTGGACCCCCCCCCCTCTGTTTTTTGAGACCAGGTTTTCCCTGTTTCCCTGTGTAACAGTCCTAGCTGCCCTGGAACTAGCTCTTGCAGACCATGCTGGCCTTGAACTCACAGGGATTCACCTGCCTCTGCCTCCTGAGTGCTGGGATTAAAGGCATGCGTCACTCCTGGGTTTTTCTTTTTTCTTTTTCTATTCTCTTCTTTCTTTTTTTTTTTGAACCTTCTCAAAAACTGAACACATACTAAGTAGCAAAACAAATCTCAACAGATACAAAAAAAAATTGGAATAACTCCATGTATCTTATCAGAACTCCATGGCTTAAACTTAGAATTCAACAGCAACACTAATTCCAGAAAACCCACAAACACGTGGAAATTAAACAATGCTCACCTGAGCATCAATGGATCAAGGAAGAAATAAAGAAATAAATTAAAGACTTCCTAAAATCCAATGAAAAAGAGCACACAAATCAGAAAAGAAGTCAAACTCTCACTATTTGCTGACAACATGATAGTTTACATAAGTAACCCCCAAAATTCTACCAAAGAACTTCTATAACTCATAAACACTTTCAGTAATGTAGCAGGATATAAGATTAACTCAAAAAATCAGTAGCCTTCCTTTACACAGATGAAAAATGGGCTGAGGAAGAAATCATAGAAATATCACCCTTCACAATAGCCACAAATAGCATAAAATATCTCAGAGTAACTCTAACCAAACAAGTGGAATACCTGTATGACAAGAACTTTAAATATTTGAAGAAAGAAATTGAAGAAGACACCAACAAATGGAAAGATCTCCCATGCTCTTGGATAGGTAAATTAACGTAGTAAAAAATGGCAATCTTATCAAAAGCAACACAAATTCAATGCAATATCCCAGAAAAATTCTTCACAGACCTCGAAAGAACAGTATTCAACTTCATATGAAAAACCAAAAAACCCAGGATATCCAAGACAATCCTGTACAATAAAGGAACTACTGGAAGCATTACAATCCCTGACTTCAAACTCTACTATAGAGCTACAGTACTGAAGAGAGCCTGGTATTGGCATAAAAACAGACAGGAAGACTAATGGAAGCTAATCGAGGACCCAGATATTAATCCACACATCTACGAACACCTGATTTTTTTAATTTATTTATTTATTAAGGATTTCTGCCTCCTCCCCACAACCGCCTCCCATTTCCCTCCCTCTCCCCCGATCAAGTCCCCCTCCCTCATCTGCTCGAAGAGCAATCAGGGTTCCCTGACATGTGGGAAGCCCATGGACCGCCCACCTCTATCCAGGTCTAGTAAGGTGAGCATCCAAACTGCCTAGGCTCCCACAAAGCCAGTACGTTCAGTAGGATCAAAAACCCATTGCCATTGTTCTTGAGTTCTCAGAAGTCCTCATTGTCCGCTATGTTCAGCTAGTCCGGATTTATCCCATGCTTTTTCAGACCCAGGCCAGCTGGCCTCGGTGAGTTCCCGACAGAACATCCCCATTGTCTCAGTGTGTGGGTGTACCCCTCGAGGTCCTGAGTTCCTTGCTCCTGCTCTCTCTCCTTCTGCTCCTGATTTGGACCTTGAGATTTCTGTCCGGTGCTCCAATGTGGGTCTCTGTCTCTGTCTCCTTTCATCACCTGATGAAGGTTAATATTCAGGAGGATGCCTATATGTTTTTCTTTGGGTTCTCCTTCTTATTTAGCTTCTCTAGGATCACTAATTATAGGCTCAATGTCCTTTATTTGTGGCTAGAAATCAAATATGAGTGAACACCTGATTTTTGACAAAGAAACAAAAATATAAAATGGAAAAAAGAAAGCATATTTAACAAATGGTGCTGGCATAACTGGATATTAACATGTAGAAGAATGAAAATAGATCCATATCTATCTCCATGCACAAAACTCAAATCCAAATAGATCAAAGACTTCAATATAAAGCCAGCCACACTGAACCTCACAGAAAAGAAGATGGGAAGTAGATTTGACTGCAAAGGCACAGGAGATCACTTCCTAAATATAACCCCAGTGGCACAGACACTGAAAGAACAATTAATAAATGGGACATCCTGAAACTGAAAAGTTTCTGTAAAGCACAGGGCGTGGTCAAAAAGACAAAATGTCAGCCTACAGAATGGGAAAAGATCTTCACCCACTCCACATCAGACAAAAAAACTGATCTCTAAAATATACAAAGAACTCAAGAAATTTGTCATCAAAAGAACAAATAATCCAATAAAAAATGGAGTACAGACCTAAACAGAGAACTCTCAACAGAGGAATCAAAAATGGCTGAAAGACACTTAAGGAAATGCTCAACATCCTTAGTCATCAGAGAAATGCAAATCAAAACAACTCTGAGATTCCATCTTACACCTGTAAGAATGGCTAAGATCAAAGACACTGACGGCAACTTATGCTGGAGAGGTTGTAGGGTAAAGAGAATACTTCTGCACTGCTGGGACAGCCTCTTTGTATATTTCTCGGAAAATTAGGAAATAACCTTCCTCAAGACCTAGAAATATTACTTTTAGGTATATATTCAAAGGATGCTCAATCGTACCACAAGGACAAGTGTTCAACGACGTTCATAGCAGCATTGTTTGTCATAGCCAGAACCTAGAAACAACATAAATGCCCCTCAACTGAAGAATGGACAAGGAAAATGTGGTACATTTGCACAATGGAGTACTACACAGCAGAAAAATATAAATGTCACCTTGAAATCTGTAGGCAAATGGATGGATCTAGAAAACATCAAACTGAGTGAGGTAACCCAGACCCAGAAAGACAGTACATAAGAGGTTTTGAAACATAAAGCAAGGAAAAGCAGCCTACAAATCACAATCCCAGAGAACCTAGACAACAATGAGAACCTTAAGAGAGACATACGTGTATCTAATCTACATGGAAAGGAGTAAAAGACAGTATCTCCTGAGTAAATTGGGAACATGGGGACCATGGGAAAGAATTGAAGGGGAGGGGATAGGCAGGGAGGGATGGAGAGAAAATATATAGCTTTTAAAATCAATCAAAAAAAAGAGTGCTTTTTCTTTT
The DNA here is from genome assembly GCF_037038515.1 of Microtus pennsylvanicus. Classification (NCBI taxonomy): domain Eukaryota; kingdom Metazoa; phylum Chordata; class Mammalia; order Rodentia; family Cricetidae; genus Microtus; species Microtus pennsylvanicus. The sequence goes on along the minus strand of NC_134601.1, from coordinate 99,792,998 downwards.
CTTTTCTCCACTGCAGGAAGTCAGTGCCCATGCTAATGGGACTGTAGTGATGGTGTTGGCATCCTTGTGAAATAGAGTGATTGGATATTATTCTAATCCCCAGCCATTTTGTTCAGATTTCTGAGACGAGTTTTCACAGTCACCCCGGTTGAACTGAAGCTTTTAACCTCAGCCTCTCAAATACTAAGACTATAGGCATGTGCTGTTCTACCCAGTCAGAATTTTAAAAACATGTATTTTGTCCTCATTTGGTGCTGCACGAACAAGGCATGAACATAGAGGCAGACAGATTTATAGAATTGTCACAGTGGAATGCACAAATCTCTGGAAGAGTGACCTGAGGTTACAACAAATTGTTCTTTCCTGTCCCCAGACACAAAATTGTTATTCTTTTATGACTTCTGCCAGAGCCTATGTGTTAAATGTATGGTGTATGTGCTGCGAGAAATTTCCATTAAATTAGTAGCAATGGGCTCCTGTCTTTGACAAAGTACCTGAGCACAAGTCTGTCTTCTTTTTCATAAACAACTAGCAAAGTGGATTAAGTGTAAAAGGCAACAGCTTTTAGACACAGGCCTGCAGACAATGTATTATGGAGTTCCCTAAGAACAAGAAAAAAATCACAGTGAACCTGACCAGCATCTAGCCTTCCTGCCAGAAGGCGCTTGGTGAGTTTGATGCCTTCTTGAAGGAAAAAATTCAAAAAGAAAATGTTGGTTTAGTTTGAGGAGGGATTTGAAAAGGGTAGAATTTGGGAGCAATAGTTGAAAGTAGGGAACTGCACACAAGGAAAGACTCTGAAAAAATGGATTTAAAGTTCATTTGACCTTGTTGCTGCATAATGAAGATATGCCCACAGTGAAGTTTACCATCGAGACAATAGCGTGATCTTGCAGCCAACACTGAGCAACTTCTGGTAGACAGATTTTAGTACCTTGAGTTTGCCCCTGACCTATTTGAGATCTTGGTCTCCTTTTAAAAACCTGAGATAAATTTTAACTTAAAATGTTATTGAGATATGTAGATAGACATTTGAAAATGATGAAAATCTTTTAAAGACAGCGTTATAGAAGAGGTATAATTGGTAGACAATGAACTGTATTCGTTCAACAGTTACAATTTGGTAAGTGTGGCATTCCACATAGCCGTTCTGAAAGGTATGCAGTAGAAGAATGGACACAAATCTGAGACTCAGTCTGTAGTTTCACTCAGTATCTTCAATGTTCTCTTAGAGACAGTATGTAGAGAGGGGTGAAAATTAGCAAATACAGGGCAAGCTTCATGATAGCACTAAGGAGGGGAGGTATATCCGTATCCTATCTCAAAACATTGTCATACCCCTGACAGCTATGTAATTGAATCCCACTTGTAATGATTAGAAAATTAGAACTCAAGCAGGTAACTTTCTGAAGTTACTGCAACTAGAACCAATATTTTATTCAAGATACAAGACCGTTAATGCAGGTATTTGATACTCAGTTTCATCCCATTGAAACAAGATGATAGTAGTCCAGTGTTTGTACTGCCTTTGAGAGGTGTAAAGGGAGCTGAATGGTGCATTTGTGAACATAGGCATGGCTTTGCTCAACTTCTTACTAATCTAATCTTACTTCCTAGTGCTTATCTCTCGAGAATGGTCAGTCATCCTGGATTCTGAGTATTATACAGAGGAAGATAATCACAGTGGATTATAAAAATAGTATGTTCTTCCCTTAGGTAGGTTCCCTCATTAAGAAATCTACATTCCCAGGATAGCATCATGCTTTATTCACTCTCAACTTGTTTAGGCTTCTGTTTAAATACCAGTTTCTAGTGAGCAATATGCTTCCTACCTAAAATACAAACCCCTACCACTTTCTACTTTTAAAAAGGTTTAAAATTGATTGGATTCATTGACAATTTCATACACATGTATAATGGTTTCTTATTACTCTTTTCCCTCTCTCTTAACTCTCTCCCATACCTAACTCATTCCCACCCATATTTTCCCAGATTCATGACTTCTGATTATGTTTTAATAACATTCATTTCATCCAGGGCCAACTGTGTGAGTGTTTTATTGTAACTACCAATTTGAACCTGGTGTGGTCACCAGTGGATAGACAGGTGAAGGCAATGACTTCCAATCTCCCTGAAGCTATCAACACCAAATAATTACTTCTTTCTGTTGAAAGAAGGGGTAGTTGGTTCCCAGCTGCTTAGCCCCAAAATAATCATACAGAAACTGTATTAATTAAATCACTGGCCCATTATCTCTAGCTTCTTATTGGTTAACTCTTACATATTGATTTAACCGATTTCTAGTAACTCCCACATCACCTTTCCATAGTACTTCTGCATGCTATATAGCATGCATAGTCTTTCTTGTCTATGTTTTTATCTTTTCTATCTCACCAAATAGAACTCAGCTCCTCAAACTCATGGATGTTTTCTGCTTTTAACCCTGCTTACTCTTCAATAACTGGAACATGACTTGATATGTAAAACATCCTCAGTAGATATAAACGAATGCATGTGTATGTGAGTATGAATTCCTTAAGGCAAACATGTACTGTTTTTCTCGCCGTCTGCATATCTAGTCTATAAGTCTACATGTCTTCTGCAGAATTCCATTAGAAAACTTGAAATAATAGAGAAGAGGAAGATTTGTGTTCACCTCCTCTCCACTTTTTTATTTTCTTTTTTCCCCCTTTTTAAAATTGATTTTACTGAGCTATACATTTTTCTCTTCTCCTTTCCTTGCCTCTTCCCCCACCTTCAACCCTCCCCCATGGTCCCCATGCTCCCAATTTACTCAGGAGATCTTGTCATTTTCTACTTCCCATGTAGTTAGTTCACATTGTTGTCTAGGTTCTCTGGGATTGTGATTTGTAGGCTGCTTTTCTTTGCTTTATGACTAAAAGGCACTTATGAGTGAGTACATGTGATATTTGTCTTTCTGGGTCTGGGTTACCTCACTCAATATGATATTTTTTAGCTCCATCCATTTGCCTGCAAATTTCAAAAATATCATATTTTTCTGCTGTGTAGTACTTCACTGTGTAAATGTACCACATTTTCCTTGTCCATTCTTCAGTCAGGGGCATTTAGGTTGTTTCCAGGTTCTGGCTATGAAAATATAAAAAATATAAAAAATATAAAAAAATATAGTTGAGCACATGTCCTTGTGGTACGATTGAGAATCCTTTGGGTATATACCTAAAAGTGATACTGCTGGAACTTGAGGAAGGTTGTTTCCTTATTTTCTCATAAATTGCCATACTGATAACAAAAAGGGGCCGTACCAGTTTGCACTCTCACCAGCAATACAGGAGTGTTCTTTTTACTCACATCCTCTCCAGCATAAGTTGTCATTAGTGTTTTTTTTTTTTACTTTTGCCATTTTTACTGGTATCAGATGAAATCTCAGATTTGTTTTGATTTGGATTTCTGATGGCTAAGGACGTGGAACATTTCTTAAGAATCTTTCAGTCATTTTAGATTCCTCTATTGACAGTTCTCTGTTTAGATCTGTACTCCATTTTTTTATTGGATTATTTGTTCTTTTGATGACCAATTTCTTGAGTTCTTTGTATATTTTGGAGATCAGACACCAAGTCCAAATAGATCAAAATACTTAACATAAAGCCAGCTAAGCTACACTGAACCTCACAGAAGAGAAAGTGGGAAGCACACTTGAACACATTGGCACAGGAGACCACTTCCTAAATATAATCCCAGTAGCACAGACACTGAGAGAAACAAATAAGAAATGTGACCTCCTGAAACCGACAAGCTTCTATAAAGCAAAGGACACAGTCAACAAGGCAAAACAGAATGGTAAACGATCTTCTCTGACCCCACACCAAAAAGAGAAAGCACTCTTTACTTTTAACCTCACAAATTTTCAGATTCTTTTAAAGTGGAACTTCCATCATGTCAACTGAAAAAAAAAGAATAAATTTAATTAATATCAAATAATACACTTAATATTTTTTGGTTTGGATTCCTTTGCCTGAGATTCCATAATGTGTTTTTGCGTTCTTCTAACTTACAATCATCAATAAAAGACCATTAATTTCTATTAATGTAGGGAGCACTTACTGAGGTCTTTCTATGATTTTAAAAAGTTAAATGCTATTTTTCGAATCTATAAAACTTTAGTCACCCAAGTTCATTTGCCTTTGCCTATGTAACAGAAAAGGTAAGCACAACATAGAGGCATTTATCTTTCAGAGCATGTAACAAAACGTGTGTTAGCATCCATGTTTTATTGTCACATTGTTAACTTAGATGCATCTTCAGGTTTATTCCTTTCACATTGCTATACATAGTCCAGTGACTGACAAATTTGTTTCAAAATCTTATTTCTCTTATTATTTTGCAGGTCTTAAATCAGTTCCACAGGTCTTATGAAAAGAAAAGAAATTGTGCCTGCAATAGATTTAGGTCGTGATTTTCATGTTGTTCACAGACTGCTGATATTAGAGCCCTTTCAAACTCCAGATTGAGACACAGTTATCATGAACAATAGCTCAAAAGAAGCCACTTTATTACTAATGCAATTGTTAAGTGTATTGTTTTGAAAATGAAAACTTATGATTTGCAAAAAGTTCTTCAATCTGCACTCTTGCCACACTGAATTGCTTAAAATAACAGGAAAATGATAGCATGAGTCTTTCTTATAAGAAATCGTTATTTTCCTTTCTAGAATGCAATATGTGTATCTTTTTATTCAGACTGAAGTGCCTCATTCAAAACACAGAGGAAATTGTACAATAATTCTCACCCAAGATGAGATTTTCTTCAATTGAGTAATATTTCTGCTTCTCAGCATGAAGTTAATTTACATAATTTGTCATACTTTAAGATAAAATAATGTATGCACGTGTATGGCACATATATACTCATTTTTAAAAACAAAACTTTAATCCTCGTTAGAACAATGTCTAATCACTCTACTTCACAGGGATGCCAGCACTGTCACTGCAGCCTGATCAGCACGGGCATTGGCCTCCTGCAACAGTGAAAAAAGAACATAATCTTATCTTGTCAGCCTCACAGATTTTCAGGGATTTAAAGTGGAGCTTCTATTATAGCAAATGGAAAAAGAATATATACATAATTGATAATAAATAAGGCACTTAATATTTTTAACTTCTCTGTATAATGTGCACATGCCTTGGATCAAGGGAAAGAATTTATTTTTCATTTTAATTAAATAATTGTGTGCTGCTTTGGAAATAGTGCTATACCATGTAATGTTTGGTTCTGAATAGTGATAGTGTGCCAGATTTAAAACAAAGCCATATTTTATGTTTAAAATATATATCCTGTTCAACAACCACTGATGCTTACTTCATTCATACAAGCCTGATTTCCAAGAAAATGAAAAAATGGGGAAGTATTTGGAATTTTCTTATAAACATTTGAATAGCCAATCTTTATATTATAAATATATTTAGCTTTATATAAAATGTAACAATTTACTTCATCAAAAGGTTATGATTTATCACATATTTGTGTGATTTAGTTTTCTATTCTTTGCTCTGAAATTTCGGGAACAACAACAACAAAAAAAAAAAAAACCTAAGACATGACATTGTATCAGTTTAAAACTTAAACCCAGAGAACAATGGTCACACAGAGAAGACTGAAAGGAGAGCTGGAAGGTCCCAGTGAAGATAGGAAGAAGGGAGGGGAGAGGAGAAAAATGTATAGTGTAATGAAAGCAATAAGAAAAACTTTTAAACCCAGACAGGGCTGGGGCATGTAGCTCACAAATGAACAGTTTCCTAATGTGTGCAAGGTCTTGGGATTGAGACCTAAATAGAAAAGAAGGAAAGGAATGAAGAAAAAAGAAGGAAGCAAAGAAAGAAAAAAGAAGGAAGGAATGAAGGAAGGAAGAAAGAAAGAAAGAAGACAGATAGATAGAAAATAGAAAGAAAGAAGCAAGGGAAGGATTTAGAGAGATGAGAAGTGGTAGGAGGAGGAATGAGAAAAATGGAAATCAAATAATGTGAACTTAGAAATATTTCCAAAAATAGCAGTTAAGATTATCTCTACAATAAGGATAATTCTTAAAGCTTACAGTTTATCTCTTCAATTTTATTGTATGCCATTCACCAATATTTCTTCTTAGTCTGAAAAAACTTCTTGAGTGTTATTTCTTTACCTGTATCCCTGAGAGCCTATATCACTTATCTTTTCTTATTACAGGTAACTGCTTGGTTATTTTTCTGCTCAGTGATGAGCTTCCCAGAGCTAGGATCAATGTCTTGCTAGTCATTGTCATCAGATTATATATCAGAAGACCTTTTTGTACAGTAAAAAATAGACAAACATTTTCTAAATAAATGAATGATGCTTAATAAAAACCATACATAATTTTTAAAAATATTTTCCTTTAATTTAAAATATTTTTTCTGACATAATATATCCTGATTATGATTTTCCCTCTCTCTACTCTTCCTAGATTCTTCACATTTGCCCTCCCATCCAGATCTACTCCCTTTTTGTCATTCATTAGAGAACAAACATATTTTAAGGGATAATAATAAATTAAAATATAATAAGATAGAACAAAACTAACACATCAGAATTAGATAAAACAAACAAGCAAGAAAAAGAACCCAAGCAAAGAACCAAGAACCCAAGAAACAGAGACCTGTTCATTCATACACTCAGGAATCCTGTAAAAACACTAAGTTGGAAGCCATAATAAATATGCAAAGAACCAATAGGGCAAAAGGAGAAAAGAAAAAGCTATAATAAGATTAAATTAAAATAAAAATAATAAGATAACTCTAAGATCGAAAGCTGTGACATGACATTGTAAGACAAGGAACCTCCAAAGATGCCATTGAGTTTGTTTCTGTTGGTAACCTCCTGCTGGGCATGCAACCTACCCTTATGTGTAGGTTGATTTCCCCAGTGAGACATTCTTGGAGGAGACTAAATTTTCATTTGCAAGTGGTTATCAATTGTAGATTGCTTCTGAGATAGGTATGGCGATATGTGTGTGCTCCTCATTTCTGGTCTAAGGCCCCACCTGCTGTAGACCTGCACAGGCCCTGTGCATGCTACTTCAGTTTCTGTGTTCATATGAGTTTTTATCATGTTGATTTTAGTAGGACTTGTTTTCTTGGTTTTTATCCATCCCCTCTGTCTTTTAAATTTCTTTCTGCCTTCTCTTCCTTAGGGTTTTCTAAACTCTGAGATTAGGGATTTAATGGAGACATCTAAGACATTAAATAATGGAGACATTATTTAAGGTTGAGTGTAACAAAGTCTCTCAATCTCTGGACATGGGTCTCTGTAATTGTTCCCATAGACTGCGGGAGGAAAGTTTGCTGATGATGGCTGAGTAAGTCATTGATCTATAGGTATAGAACAGTGGTTCTCAACATTCCTATTCTTACAACCGTTCAGTACAGTTCTTCATGTTTTGGTGACCCCCAAGCATAAAATTATTCCATTGCTACTTTATAACTATAGTTTTGCTACTATTATGAAATGTAATGTAACTATCTGATATTCAGGATATGCTGTCTCAACCAACAGGTTGAGAATCGCTGGTATAGAAAAATGTCATTTCATTGCTACTTTTTTTTTAAAAGGACAGTAGTATTTAATTTTCTCCTAAGTTGCTGAGCTATCTAGTTTCAGGTTCTTGGCAACCCAAGAAGTGTTGGGAATAGGTTCCATCTTGTAGAGTGGGCCTTAATTCAAATTAGATATTTGTTGATTATTTCCATAAGCTTTGTGCCACCATTGCCCTAGTATATCTTGAAGACAGGACACCATTGTAGATCAAAGAGTTTGTGACTGGTTTGTTGTTTATGTCTCTCCTTTTGTACCATACAGACCACCTTCTTGTATCAAAGGCACTATCACATAGGGGTGAAGGTCCTATGTTGACATCAGCTTGATTCTTCATGTTCAATGAATTGTGTAGGTGTTGTCTTTCGGCAGTAGGGCCATGCAGACAGTTTGTAAAAAGCAACCTATAGTTTTTGCAATAGCTTATGTCATTTGAGGATGACCACAAGATCTCTTTGGCCAACACGTCAGTTAGATGTTAACCTATCCCAGTTGTGGAAGCTTCATTTGGTGACAAGAGAGGGACAGTTGGGGCTCTGTATCCCCCAATATTTGGTAATTCCATTTAGATTACCTTCATATATGCATATGTTTAGGAAGATTCTTTTGTATTAGGTTTCTATAATACCCTTCAAATGTTCCCAATTTTATATGTCTCACCCTGTATTCCTTTATTCTAATGGGATTCAATTAAGGATGCCATGAATAGCTAAAGGATGGTTAGAAATCTCAGGGTAAGGATCTGAGGCATAAGAAATCTACTCACAACTCCTGTTTCTTTATTCTTCTCTATGTCCTTATTCTTCCTTGTTCTCCTGTTCTACACTGTTTTTAGTTCTCCATCATTCTTAGTTCTAACCATTACAAATGTTCCCAGTCATATATATCCTTAAAACCAGCAACTCCCCAACCATAGCAGGTTCCAGAACCAGAATTCTTTTGTCCTATAGAAAATCAGATACACACACACACACACAGACAGACAGAGAGAGAGAGAGAGAGAGAGAGAGAGAGAGAGAGAGAGTTAATAAGAAGCCTGAGCTAATAGGCCAACCAGTTTATAATTAATGTAAGCCTCTGTGTGTTTCATTGGGACTAAATGGCTGCGAACGTGGTGGGACAAAAACCTCTGTCACAGGGGCATGGATTGTTTAAATCAGTAAGCCATTTCTTTTTTCCCAATATGCGTAATGGTTACCAGGTAACCAGGCAACCTATGGAACAGTCACGGAGAAGTTGATGGCTCTTCATCAGATATAGCATATACACCAGATGCTGCAGAGTTAGACTTACTGCTCTGAGCTAAGAAACCCAGGCCTCTAAATTATCAGTTCTGGGCTATGCTGTCATTAGCCATTCTGATCGTGGGTGTTGTGGGTCTTTCTCTGGGTTGCAATTAATTATCTCTTCTGCTGTTTTTGAGATCCTGATCTAAAATCATTGGTAAAGTGAGGTGAAGGTGAGCATAAGGAGTTAGGAATCTTTTAAGTGGGGTAAAACCAGAATAGCATCTTAGAAAGGTAGTAATTCCATGTTCTTGGAGATCTCTGAATATCTGAAATGGGATGTTCTTTGCCTGGACCCTAAATTATGAGCAAAGGCCTACTGATAAAGGCAATTACTCGAAGGCACAACTCTGTGCTTGCCTAGGAGAGAGGAACAAGGCCTGACAGTATGAGACGGTTCTTAACTGTGGGAACTAATTCCCAAATATGTAACAGAAAGGAAGTTCAGCTACCGTGAAAAATCTACAGCAAAGGACAGCCACTTTATTCAAAAAGCAGTAATGCCAAAAATCCTTGCCTTTTGGTTTAGCCGTTACCATATTCCTTGGTTCTGATAAGTCGCTTGTGAAAAGATGGGTGGGCAATTAATGTTTAATGTTGTGGATGTTGTGGCTTGTAGCATTCTTCTTCTCCCTCTTTCTTCCCCCTCCCAACTTGAACCTCCCATTAGAGCCCCCAATCTATTCATATGTATCCTTTTCCCCTTTCCTAGGATGATCTGTTGATTTCCCCTATTCCTTTACTTTATACCTAACTTTTGTGGTTCAATAGATTATAACTTGGTTTCCATTGATTTAGCTGATATACTGGCTGGTGTCATTTTGATACAAGCTTGATGCCTTTCAGAGAGGAAGGAGCCTAAGTTGAGGAAATGCCTTCATGAGACCCAGCTGTAAGGCATTTTGTCAATTAGTGATCAGTAGGAAGCAGCCCAACCCATTGTGAGTGTTACTATCCCTGGGATTGTGGTCCTGGGTTCTATAATAAAGCAAGATGAGTGAGTCATGAGGAGTAAGTCAGTAAGAAGCACCCTCCCATGGCCTCTGTGTCAGTTCCTGCATTCCTGTCCTAACTCCCTTTTATGACAAAAAGAAAATGCTATGGAAGTGTAAGCTGAATAAACCTTTTCTTCCCCAACTTGCTTTTTGGTCACAGTGTTTCATTACAGCAATGGGAACTTTAACTATGACAGATAACCTTCATATATAAGAAAATACATAACATGTTTGTCTTTCTGGTTCTAAGTTACTTCATTCAGGGTGATTGTTTCTAGTTCCATCCATTTACCTGAGAATTTCATTATTTCATTTTTATAACAGCTTACTTAGTAATACTCCATTGGGTAAATGTACCAGATTTTATTTATCCATTTATCTGTTGACTGATATCTAAACTGTTCCCAATTTCTGGCACCAAAATACATGGTTGAACAAGTGTCTCTGTAGTACTAGTTTTTTGAGTATACAACTCAAGAGGAGTATAGCTGTATCTTGAAGTAGATTGATTTCCAGCTTCTCAAGGAAACATTACACTGATTTCCACAGTGGTGTACAACTTTACTTTCCCACCAACAACATATGGATATTCCCCTTATTCCACATCCTCACCAGTATGAGCTGTCAATTGTTTTATTGATCTTAGCAGTTCAGACAGATGTAAGATAGTATCTCAGGGGTGTTTAAATTTGCATTTCTTTGACTGCTAAGGTTGTTGAACATATCTTTAAGGGTTTCTCAGCAATTTGAATTTATTCTTTTGAGAGTTCTCTGTTTAGATATGTACTCCATATTTAAAATTGCACTATTTGACACTTAGTTTTCTGAGTTCTTTATATATTTTTGTTATAAACCCTTTATCACATGTGTAGTTGGTAGAAATATTTTCTTGTTTTGTCGGCTGACACTTTGTTCATATGACAGTGTCCTTTGCCAAGCAGAAGTTTTTCTCAACTCCAGTTTATAGAATTTCATTTATTAATTGTTTATATTAGTGCCTCTGATAACTGAGTTCTCATCTCCTGTGCCAATGAATTCAAGACTCCCCCCCCCACACACACACTTTCCCTCCTACAAGTTCAGTGTATCATTTGATTTTATATTAAGGCTTTGATCTATTTGAAGTTGAGTTTTGAACAAGGTGATAAATATGGGTCAATTTGCATTTTTATACATGAGAACATCCAGTTTGACCAGTACCTGTCTTTATTCCCACTGTCTTTCCAGTTTCTTTATCAAAGATCAGATGTCCATAAGCATGTGGATTTAGATCTGGATCTTCAAACTGATTCCATGTCTTGTTTTGTGCCAGTACCATTATGTTTTCATTATCATAACTCTTGGAATTAGAGATTAGTGATACCTCCTGAAGTTCTTTAATTATTCAGTATTGTTTTAGCTATCTTGGGTTTTTGTGTATGTCTCTGTGTTTCCTCTTCAAACTGAAAGTTGCCTCTTCAAGATCTCAAGATCTGTGAGAAATTGTATTGTAGTTTTGATAACGAATGCATTGAATCTATAGATTGCTTTAAGAAGGAGGACCATTTTGACCTTCCTATCTATGAGCATGGGAGATCTTTCCATTTTCTGATATCTTCTTCAATTTCTTTTTACATTGTCTTAAAGTTTCTATCATACAAGTATTTCACTTGCATTGTGATGCCCCAAGATATTCATATTATTTGAGCCTATTGTGGAAGGTGTTGTTTCCCAGATTTTTTTTTGTTTCATTTGTCACTTACATATAGGAAGGGCACTGAGTTTGGTGTTTAAATTTTGTATCCTGCTACTTTACAGAAAATGTTTATCAGCTGCAGGAGTTTACCAGTGGAATTTTAAGGTCATTTATGTAGACTATGATATCATCTACCAATAATGATACTTTGACTTCTTCCTTTCTAATTTGTAACCCCTTAATCTTCTTCAGTTGTCATATTGCTCTAGCAATCACTGTGGGGGTGGGCTTTGAGATTTCCTGTGCTTAGGTTACCTCCCAGTGTCTTAGTCACTTCCTATTGACTGCAAGATGTAGGACTCTCGGTTACTTCTCCAGTATACTACCTGTCTGCATGCTTCCATGCTCTTCACAAGGATGATAATGAACTGAACCTCTGAAATTATAAGTGATCCACCTCAATTAAATGTTTTCATTTGTAAGAGTTGCCATGTCATGGTGTCTCTTCACAACAATAAAAACTCTCAGTAACACAGCAGGTATCTCATGGTTCCGGCATCTCCAACATCTTTGGATCTCCATTGAAATCCAGGCTTCTTGGATCTTCTCAGCTTCAGATAATGGCCTCTTTGGGCCTCTATGCAGGAACTCTCCTGATACATCCCTGGCCTTAGTGGCATTCCTTAGCCCTGAGGGTGATTCTACAACCCCTTTATTATATTCTTGACTCTAAAGCCTGAACTATGTTGCCAAAGCTGCCAAGTTCTTTTGTTTTCTGGGGTTAGAACTTTGCCCCCCCCCATTCAAATACATTTTTACCATCTTTCTGTTTTGATAGTTTCCTTTGCTGCTTAAGCATATCTTTTATTCCTTTTTATAAGTTGGAAGCTTTACTGGATAGCATCTTCCCCTGAAGTCATCACTCATATTATTCCATTTAGCATTTAATATGGACACTACAAAGAAATCCCATGCTAGCTCAGAACTCTATCTTCCCACAGCCTTCCACTGTCCTCAGCATCTATCTTGACTTCATAATGGGAATGACAACAGTTTAGGGGTCATGTAGTTTTTTTAAAAATTACCAAAATTCATATACCCTCAAAACTGCCTATCAAAATTATGGCTCATTTTTTTCAGTGGCAAAAGTTTATGAGTATATGTCATTAGTTCAAAATTCCAAAATCTGGAATGTTTCAAAATAGAAAAACAAATTAAGTATAGATTTGAATCCACATGCTAAAAACACATTTAATTTTATATGATGTATTGTAGTTAAAAATCAAAGGCATCAAGACTTGGGACATAGCTCAACAGTTAGAAAAACACTGTTCTTTTAGAGTACCAGAGTTCAATTACCAGCAACTACATTGGGTGACTCACAACATCCTGTAATTCCAGCACCAGGGTATTCATGGATTCGTTATCATTTTCTAGCCACAATGGCACTAACTGCCCCCACCCGTCTCTCTCTCTCTCTCTCTCTCTCTCTCTCTCTCTCTCTCTCTCTCTCTCTCTCTCTCTCTCTCTCATACACACACAAAAAAAAACTAAAATAAACTAATAGTTTTAGAAAAATAGAAAAGTATTAAAAATATGTAAAATTACCTTCAGGCTATGTGAAGAATGTACAAACAAAATATAACATATTTGTATTTTCATATCAGTTGAAGATATCTCATTATGGACATGCAAATATTATACTATTTTTAAAAACCTAAAATCTGAAACACTTTTGGCCTGAAGTATTTAAAGTAAGGGTTACTCAATGTGATAGTACATAACCTACAATAGTTTTGATATGCAAGGTTTATCTCAATTAAATATATATATATATATACATGTATATATATCAATTGTAAAATATCATATTTTGTAAGTTCCCAAAGGTTTTGAAATGCTAATGAATGTTATTCATTTTAACATTAATGTTTTTCAGAGAGAAGTAGAAATTCACCTGACTGATTCTTTTTTCTTGTGTTTTTACAGTGCTGGTGTCTTAGTCACTGTTTTATTGCTGTGAAGAGACACCGTGACCAGTGCTCTGGAATAATCCTTCTACACACTGTGAATGTGTATTACTCTCATTGGTTAGTAAAAAACTGGCAGACTGGTAGCCAGACAGGGAGTTAGGTGGGAAAGCCAAACTGAGAATGATGGGGAAAAGGAGAGCCAAGTCAGGAGTCACCAGCGAGATAGAGAATGAGCCATAAGTACAAAATGAGATAGAGGTAAAAGCCATGATCATCGGGGAAGCACATAGATTAACTGAAATGTGTTAAGTAGTAAGAGCTAGTTAGCAATAGCCCTAAGCTATTGACCAAACATTTGCAATTAATATAGGCCTCTGTGTGGTAAATTGGAAGCAGCTCCCAGGATGGGAAAACTCAACCTACAGAACAAGGCAATGTAAGAGAAAACATTTGATTTGGGGCTTGCTTACAGTTTAAGAGGTTTAGCTCATTATTATCACCACACCAGGAAGGATGGTGGAATTAAGGGAGATTCTATAAAAGTATCTGAGACCTGCATCCTGATCTGTAGGCAGGGAATGATATCTGGGCATGGCACTGGCTTTTGAACCCCCAAAACCAAACCTCAGTGACACACTTCCTCCAAGAAATCCACACCTCTTAATCTTCCTAATTCTTTTAATTAGTGTCATTCCCTGTTGACTAAGCATTCAAATATATGAGTCTACCGGAGACTATTATTATTCAAACCATCACAGCTGAGGATTAAATCCTCTACAAGGTAGCGAGCATTCTCTTACTAAAATGCAGCCTTAGTTCCCTAACAACATTTCCTGAGAGATAATTTTAAAAAGAACTTTGATGCAAATAATGTATTTAAAATAATGAAAAAAATTAGTATCAAATATCATGATTTTATATGTATGTATATGTGTTGATTATATAGAAATATAGATCTTTCCCATGATATAATAAAGACTAAGAAAGAGTGCATCTTTATTCTACCTTAAATTAATCTGATGTATGTAGTGGACTATACATTTGTGGGTGATGAATGCATTCACCCTTTAGACCAGAGCAATAAAAAAAATAGCTTACTAACAGTGCTACAAAAAAACATCAGGCTGGGAAATAATCAGAATACAGCCTGCCATAGGGCACTAGAAGTTTCAAATGAAAGTAGTACTTTGCATTTAGGGTGATTTTTCCTGTGTATAGTTTACTAGATTTTAATTCATGTCAAACAAAGTAAGACAGCCCAGATTTTGCTCTTGGATAATTCTTAAAGGCTAGCTTAAGGTATTATGCATTTAATTTCTAATTATGTAATCTCTGGCATTCAATTTAAGGCTATGCAAATAAGAGCCATCCTGGTCAAAGTATCTGATCTCAGCACATGGGTATACAGCATTGTGTAATCACTTTCAGATTCCTGGAACATGCTTGTGAACATTCTATAATGGAGAGCTGAAAACATTTTCTGGTCTCTTATTAATTTTCTTCCCATCTTGTTTCTTTCATGAGTTCTTTATCCATGGTGTGAATAAGGCAAACCTAACTTCCCATTCTGGTTTAAACATGTCAGCTATGGTGCAATCTCTCCTAGGAAATTTCAGTCTATCTGGACATGGTAATGTATGCTTTTAATACTAGCACTCAAGAGGCAGAGGTAGGTAGATCTCTGATTTTGAGGCCATTCTGGTCTACAAAGCAAGTTTCAGGACAGCCAGGGTTACACAGAGAAATCCTTTATCAAACCCCCGTCCTTCACCCCCCACCAAAAGAAAGAAATTTCAGTTTATATCTGTTAGCCAATCTCCCTCTGCTACTATTTACTGTGAATGAAATGTTATTCAGTTATACGAAGGATGAGGGAATTCGGCAATTGTTGCTGAACTTGCTAGCTGAAAGTATATTTGGATTCTTGAAATAAACAAAGGCAGTAGGATGTATGTATATAAATAAAAGAAACTCATTTTAAGGAATTGGATCCCACAATTAAAGGATTGACAAGTTCTAAATTGGATCAACATAGTGAGAAAGAAAAATGGATTCCATGGGAAGAACTAAATACTGCCTTTCAAGGTTGAAAGCTGTTTGCTAAAGAATCCTTTCCCTTGGTTCTCTCCAGATTTTCATCTGAATGGGATAAGCCCAGGTGAGTTACAGAGGGCTTATTTAAATGTTTATATTACAATCTTCACAAGAATTATTCAAAATTATCTTTCACCACATGTTTGAACACTGTGTCCCTGCCAAACTGGCACATAAAATTAAAATGCCCATAACATTTACCATGTCCTTGCCCTCTATCTTTGCCCTACTGAAAATAAGCCTTGTACTGAGCATTTGGAAATCAAAAGCTGATATGGTTCACAAAGACCTCAGAGCTATAGGATTTTCAAGACCGTGTTATGTTGCTCTGTTGCCTCCAGCTCTGTAATTTATAATTTTATTTTCAAAATAAAAGGACATGTTGGTTCAGATTCCTACCTCCTCCCAGTGCAATCAAAAGTCGACTATTGAATCATACAAAAATACCAAAGGGCAAAAAAGACATTGGATTAGATAATCTCCAATAGTCTTCCTCAAATTGTTATATTTCTCTAAGAAAGAAATATATAAAACTAGACCTATATTTCACCAGTGGCTACTTTGGAAAATATTACCTCTTGCAGTAGTGCCTAAAGATTGTGCTTGTAGAGGTGGATGTGTGGTCCAGAAGATATAGAAGAAATAGAGAGAGCAGTGGTTGCCAGGAATTTAACAAGTGTAAGAAAAGTTGTAAGAGTAGAATACAAGAGGACTTTAATGAAAATATTTTGTAGATACCGTAACAGGTAATTAGTATCATCTTGTATTTGTCAAAACCCATAGAATAGAAGAAAGACAAATCAAATTGAATGTATAGATCTAAGTTAACTATACTGTATTAGTATAGGTTTAGCAATTCTAAGAAACTTACTACTACCTTGGAACAATATTAATAAGAAAAACTGTGAGGATAAGAAGGGGAAACATATTGGAAATTGTTTTCTTTCAGCCTGAAATTTTTCTAAATGTAAACTCTGTTAATTTTTAAAACACAGAAACGACTTAAATGATCTGTAGTAGGGGCCAGGAAGCTATCTTAGCAGATAAAGTTAATAGCAGATAAAGTTATTTGCTGCTGAGTCTGGTGTCCTGGTTTCAATACCCAGGATTTATATGGTGAAAGAAGAATCCACTCGCTAAAGTTGTTTTCTGATGTCTACACCTGTGATGTGGCACACATTTATTCCACAGCACATATAGACAGACAGACAGACAGACAGACAGACAGACACACACACACACACACACACACACACACACACACACACACACACAAAGCAATGTAGTAAAGTCAAAAATTTTAATGATCTGTAGTGGTAAGAAATGGTGGTCTAGCAATATGACAAGTCCATAACCTTACTAGTCCCATGAAGTTGGCTTGCTCTTCAGTACCTGCTATGATCTTTATCTTGATGACAAGGCCTTAAGTCAAATTAGACAGCTTTTGTTTGCCACTGACATGTTAGTGCCACTTATTATACCTTTATGCATATCCTGCCATACTGCCAATTGTTGTGGTTGATAGGTGTTGTCACTGGGTATGACTGTTCAATTGCTTCCCTCCCTTGGAAGCTTGTAGAATATTTTCTGGAAGCATAGAGCTGGACTGCATGAAAGAAACTTTCATGTCAGATCTAGCTTGAGTCATACAATTACTGTGTCCTAAGTGTGGTGTCTTCAACAATAGGGTACCAACCATCAACCTCTGAGAGGCAACCGAGGCCTATATTATTTTTGGAATCATTTGGACTCTCCTGCCCAATCCTTTGAAAAGAGGAGTTTCATGTCTGGTACTGGGATTTTTGTTAGTCTATGGTTTCTATAGTCCAAGTGGCTTGAATTGTTTTAAGATACACACACACACACACACACACACACACACACACACACACACACAAGCACATGGCTCAGTGGTTAAAAGCACTGCTTGCTCTTCCAAAGGTCCTGAGTTCAATTCCCAGCAAACATATGGTGGCTCACAACCATCCGTAATGAGATCTGGTGCCCCCTTGAGGAAGATACCTGGTCAGTAATCTTCATCAACTTAAACCATGAAACCCAATGTGACAAGTTGAACAGTACCACCATATATGGGCTGCCAATGCATGCATCAACATTGCCAAGACATAAATATCAATTTTATTTCATTCACATTTATATTTCACTCATATATATATAATTTAAATTCCTTTATAAATATACACATATTTATAATATATTTAAAATGCATCAAAATATATAATATTGCATATTTGTAGAGATATAATAGATTATTTTATATGTGATATATAAATACTAGATTTAATATATGTATAATTATGTATATAAATATACAAATATATATGTATTTATAAAGGAACTTAAAGTAATACACTCACACAAACATATACATTATATGTATATAAATGTATGCTTAGTTTCACAGTAACTACCATCCTTCATCAAAGAAGCTTCTCTTTACAGCAAATGGAGACCATCATAGCAAACCACAATTGGGTACAACGCAGAGATGACTGGAAAATGGATAGCCTAACTCCTGCATCTATGCCCAGGAAACATTGCAAAAGAGGGGACAGAAAGATGCAAGAGCCAAAATAGCAGGTAGGCTACTGTAAGAGTTTCTCTTAGAAATGACTGCATAAACAAGAGCAGAACAATAAAAATATCAATTCACATGTTAATGTAGAAGGGGCAAAATTTTGGAGGTTTCCACCCCTGGATAAAAAACTACCAGCAACTAATGACTGCTAGGAGGAGGAGAAAGAGCCTCTCACAGGGATGTGCCCCTTTATTGGTTGTCCAATGCAGAATGGTTAGTCTTGAAACCGTATATACACAAACAAAACAGACTCAGCGGGCTATATTTATATATTTGTACATACACATACCCCCTGCCACATCTGTAACAAGTGGTGGGGAATGAGAGGGACTGAAGAGAGGGTAACTGAGTGGGGCTGGGGGGTAAGAAAGGAAAAGTGGGTATAATTTAATTCTAGTATATTTTAATACATTTAAACATAAAATAGGAGATCTGTAATAGGAAAAGTACAAATGATCTCTAATAGGAAAAGAACAATTACAAATGGCTATAAGATTGAAGACTGCAGTAAAAATGGTTTGATGAGAGAAAATCATTCTTAGGCTAGTTTGGAAAGCATAGGGTCACAATCCAGACCTAACTTTTCTGTATAGAAGTCTACTCCAAAGAGAAAATATGCAAACACTGATCTAATAAAGTGGTTCTTGCTTTGTTAACATAGAGATTGCCTTAGATGAGATTAGCCACAGTGGTCATGAAAGCAGTGAAAAGATTCTATATTATGTGGTGGTACAATAGACCAGACATGGGGAAAGACAGGGTGTAATCAAGTTAGGAGGAAAGAAATGTCAAAGATGACTGTGAAGTTCTACACACACATATTAAGTAGCTTGAATTAGTATCAAAATATACACATATTCACAGTCTTATTCGTATAGATGTTGTTGAAAAGTCAAATAAATAGATAACAATATACCAGAGAAGATGAAATAACAGGAAATAGTGCTACCATTATTTTCCTATGAAGCAGGAGCCAACAAGGAAATCAGAAATGAGTGACAAGGTAGGAAGATTTCAAAATTATGGTTTTATAAAAAATAAAAGTATTTCAAAAAGGCAAGCATCAGCAGCTAACCTGAAGTTTTCTTGGTACTAGTTATGGCTAACAAGTTAGTTATGAATTCTCTTCTAGGATTTGACTTCTTATAGACCACCTCTCCTCATGCAATCTTGAAAAAATAGTTTATCCTTACCCTAACTCAAATTCTACATATGTAAAAGTAGATAAGAATATTATCCAAGCATTTAATCCCAGCACTCGAGAGGCAGAGGCAGACAGACCTCTGTCAGTTCAAGGTCAGCCTGATCTACAAGAACTAGTTCCAGGACAGGCTCCAAAACTACAGAAAAACCCTATCTCGAAAAAGAAAAAATAAATCCCAACTCCCCCAAAAGAATATTACCTATTCCACATGTTTTTAATTTTTTAAACAAATATGTTATGAGCATGAAGGTGTTGCCTGGGATGGATGTCCTCAGATTACTATGGCTTCTAGTTTTATAGCAACTTGGACTACCCCCTATTCCTCTAGACTGGGGAATATCATGGCCGGTGTGAAAAGTGACATCTAGAAAACAGTAACAATCTTAATCAGCTGAGCTAGTAGTTCTGGCCCATCATTCTTATGATTTGAGTGGACGGCAGCTATGTGAGTGTGTTCCTCACTTTCTCTTCCTGTAAGAAAACAGCCCAAGAATTTCTACTTTATGGTGAGTAGGAAACAGGGAGAAAGTCAGGGGACAGATACACAGTAATACAGGACATGCTTCCAATGACATATTTCCTCAAGAGATCTTATTTCTTAGTTTCTCTCAGGTCCCCCCAATCCCATCAAAATATGAATTTAACAATGCATTAATCCATCAGCTAGTTCAGAGATTCAGTCACTGTATGAACATACTACCTAAGAACTTTGCATTGGAGATCAAGGCTTCAATATGAGTTTTGGGGCTTAGAATTCATATTAAACCATAATAATGGGTGGTATTGTTATTTCACCATTCTGAATATATTAGAATGTTAAGCAACTTACAAATAAGAATGTATTAAAGCAAAAGAAAATATTTTTATTCACATTCCATATATAGTACAGGAATATATATGGTTGAAGACAAGCTATTCTGTTGATAGTATTGTTTTGTTTTAGTTCAGAATCTACTTTATTTTATTTAGCAGACTTATTTCCAGCTCATTCATTTTCCTACAATGCTATCACTTCATTCCATTTATAGCTGAATAAAATTTTATTGTATATCCTGTGTATACGAAAAAATCCACATTTTTAAAAATTCATTCATCTGTTGATAGACCTCTAGGGTTTAATAACATGATGAGTAAATAGCATTAATTTTGCTTAGTTATAAAATGATATAACGGTAGTTTTTGTTTTGTTATTATTTTGGGATAGCATCTGACTGTTATGGCCCAGACTAATTTAGAATTGTCTGTGTGCCCTAGGCTTACTTCCCACTCATGATTCTCTGAGCTCTGCCTGCTGAGGACTAGAATTATAGGCATGGGTCACTACATTCATAGCTTTCTCATGTATGAAACTCCCGAGAGACTTACTTCTTACAGGATAAGTAAATAAAAATAGAAAAAAGTAATGCCTAAATCACAAGGAGAACAATCTATTAAGTGCTACAGTACTCAATAAGTATATGTTAGCTTTATATATCACTTAAACGTATCTTTAAACTTGTTGATATGAAGGGTTTCAGGGTCATAGGAGAGGTAGGTTTGTTGAACAGTAGAAGCAGAAGGTAATTTGGGGATAGAGTAAAGGTTAAAAGAACTATAGATGAAATAATTTTCATAACTCTTGAACAAATCCAGGGACAAGAAAGAACTAATAACAAAATCACAATTCAAAACAATTCAAATGGATATATATACATATATGTGTGTGTATGTATATATACATACAAATATATATACTTTTTGTATTATATATAAATAATAATTGTACTGTACTGTTTAAGAAATGACAAAGAAAAGTCTGTAAATATTCAGTACAGACTCAATGTTTGTTTTGCTTTTCGTACACAATTTGCTGAATGTGATCATTTGAAACTTAGAACTCCACAGGGTCAACTCTTTGTCTAGTCTACAGGTTGCATCATATTAATCAGTGCCCTTGATTTTTAACTTTTTAATGGTAATTGCCTGAATTCTTCCTTGTGTTGAAGCAGAATTTGCTTTCTAAGATCTTCATTTCCGTGAACATTACCATATAAGAACAAGGTAATACACTACTCTGGAATATAAAGAATATTTTGTTCTTTGAATATCCATCTTTTATCCATTTATTTATGTAAGCTCTAAGCTTGCCTCAACTCACATTTAAGTTGAAGACTCCCTAACAAGATTGCCCAACAGGAGCTCCTTCAATTAGAAAGGAGAGAGACCACTAGATGGTTCTACTACTTAAAGGCACTTACAGCACAAGCCTAGAACATAAGTTCAGTTCCTGGAACCCAGCTAAAGGCAGAAGATAACCACCTCCATGGAGTTATCCTCTGGGCTTCACATGCATTCTATAGCATATACATGTGTAAGCACACACGTGCGCACACACACACACATGTGCACACACACACGCAGAGAGTAATAATAATAAACAAAAATTAGCAAAAAAGAAAGATCTCAGACTTATGTTTACGTTCTGAAAAATTGTCCTAAAACTCAGTATCTTAAACATTGCTTTGAGAAATTAGTACATACAGAGAGCTGAAAGAATAACTAACAGTCTATCTACGTTACAAAAACAACCCTCAGGAAATTCTATTATTTTAAGACTCCGGAGGATAAGAATATTGCTTCTCATTGGCACCAGAATCTTACTATTTCGCATTTCTCAACTGTAAACGTTACATTTTTCTCAATCTATGGTCCTTTAGCAGCTAACCGCTACACTGCTACACATAGGGCTTTTTCAAGCAGCCGGCTCTGTTTGCCCTGTAGGTTTAAAAACTTCCTTTGATCCCCTTTCTTTGGCAGAGGGATGCTGCACATGGTTGACATACAGTAGCACAGGCAGTATCCATTGTGTTCGGAAAATGTATATTTTCTTCACTGCTCCTCACATAAGTGATCGCAAACCTTCTTCACTAATGGCTAGGGGTTAAAGGAGTTAAGCAGTTGACTGAAAACTAAAGGCCAGGTTAAAGTCACTCCTTTCAGTTTTTGTTTAGACATGCAGAGCATTGTTGTGTTGTCTCTAGTCCTATTGTGACTCTTCTGGTAATTTTCTCCGTGTTTACTCAGAACCTTTGAGCATGATTGCTGGCATCATAGAAGAGAACTGGAAAGAGAAAGGCACCAACTTATTTTCCCCCTCCAATTGTGCTTTTTTCCCATTTGTATTTATGGCTGAATTGTACTGAAACTTCCATCCTTACATCAATGCTCCAAGAATAGCTTTAAAGGAAAAATTCTTTCTGTGTTATTGTATTCTCATATTTCTCACAAACAGTCTTTCTCTTTACTGTTGTTGTTTGGCTCTAATAATAAGTTGCAATATGAACCTTCACATGTTCTTTTCAACAGAGGTCATTATCTAGAAATTAGGCTTTGCATTTCATGCCTGTAACCTCACACTATACTTTTATTTTTAGATTTTTATGCCTTCTGATATATAGTAAGTTATGCAAATATTTGCTACCCTGCATCACTTAGAAAATAATGAACAAAGATGACTATACATTTGTATTACAGATGCGATATTTTTCCATATGTTTTCAATCTGCAGTTGTTTGAATTCATGGATGTAGAAGCCACAGATACAGAGCAATTGTGTGCTCTTAGTTCTTGTGATTTCCAGATGAATAAGTTCTTACGAGGTTACAATTATGTGATGGCTAAGGACGGAGTCATCTACATGTGGCCTACATATCCTCACTTGAAAATAGTTACTTCTGTGAACAGGTAGAGCTCTCCATTCATGGAGACTTTCCTAGAGGAATATTTTTTCATTTTCATAGGTATATGAAAAGATAATATTCTAGCAAGTATAGTAGGTTGATTTATTGCAAATTTGATACGAAGGGGCAGCCAACAGAGAAACAGCATAGTCTTCAAACTGCTGGAGATTCATTGTGAAGGGACAAAAACTGATTTTTTTTTTTTACCCCACCAGGAAGCCAACCAAGTTTTTATGTTGCATTGATCTTGGGATCTTTTATCCCCTACAGAAGTCTAATCAGCTTTTGAATTTTGAGGCTGTAAAGGAGATGTTTTCATGTGGGTGGCAACATGGCAGCATAAGTATACCTTATAACAGACGTTTGTGTTGAAAGGCCTAGAGACCCATGAATGCAATTAAGCAGTATTGTATAAAAGTCAGTCAGAAAAAAAAACATGTTGTGCTTCACATTTTTAAAGACAACAATAAAAAGGAAAACAAAACAAAATATGGAAACAACTGG
The DNA here is from genome assembly GCF_037038515.1 of Microtus pennsylvanicus. Classification (NCBI taxonomy): domain Eukaryota; kingdom Metazoa; phylum Chordata; class Mammalia; order Rodentia; family Cricetidae; genus Microtus; species Microtus pennsylvanicus. The sequence goes on along the minus strand of NC_134601.1, from coordinate 99,769,368 downwards.
TGCTGGAGAGATGTCTCAGTGGTTAAGAGCACTTGAGTACCTGGATTTGTTTCCCAGAACCCATGTCATGGCTAACAACTATTCATAAGACCTGTTTCAGGGGATCTGACACCTTTTGGTCTTCAAGGGCACTGCACACACACGATAAGCAGATAGAAAACACACATATATGCAGTTAAAACACCCATTGACACAAAAAACAAAAATAAATGAATCTTAAAATGCTGAATTAGATATTACTTCAAGTTTGGCACCTAAGGAAAGTAATGGAGTATTTCCAGAACTGGACAGTGGATGCTGAGTGTGACCTGAGCACATCTCAATCAAACATGTGAAGAAAGAAAGTACTTAAAAACTAAGCAGGGAGCCTCACCTCAAGCTCATGTAACATGAATTCCCAAGCTTAGCAAGGAGACAATTTAGAAAAAAGGTATCCCTACTAGAGTGATGATATTTTTCACTTGGGAAAAACCTAGGCCAGGTTTCCTGGCTGGTGAAAACTTGACATATAAATGAAGGAGGATTTTTACAACAACAGTTGATTAAGAATGTATAATAATCATAACAGCTGTAGATCAAGAAACTGTGGCTTACTGTAGCGAGAGGTTGAAATATAAGAGACTGTCTTTTGGACGCTGTGAAACTCCAGATTATCTACCCTTAAATGCTGCTTTTCCTCTGGGTTGTGGTGCACATCTCAACATTAGCTTTCCTGATTTCTAGATCATTCTCTACCCTTCTGTATTTACCAAGAAGATGGAAACAAAATGCCAAGATTCTCTCACTAAAATTCAGATTAAGTCATATCACAGAAAAAAGACTGACATAAAATGAAAAAGTATGACGAGGGGAAATGGAGAATAACTGTTGCAATGGAACAGAGTAGGCAAGCTCCAAATTTTTCCATGTCAAACCTAGAGGTAGTTGAGGTCATCAGTGGCTGTTCCCCACCCTCTGTGAACATTGCATATTTAGTTTCTGTCCCTCAAGGAATGCTTGTAGATGCTCCAATTTGTTTGTATTAAATCCGTTTAAAGTAGACAGACCAAGAATGATTTCCATATTGCTGACTAAACCATGATTTTCAAAAGAATGTAAAGGAACATTCTTCCTAAATGAATAATGAGGGCCATACAAGTGGGCACTGAAGCTAACTTTAGTTAAGCTGAATCAAGGAAGCAAATGTGATATCATTTGGGTTCCTCATTTGTGAAGCAATTCACAGTTGCTGCATGTAATTGATGTTTATATGGAAAATTTAAGGCATGCATTGGAAAGATACATGATAAAAAGTGATAGCATCTTCTAATATTTAAAAATGTCTCAAAATGTCTCATTTATTATATAGCAAATGCAAAACCTCTGGTTTTTATGCTGTAAGCAGACATTCAGTGCTGTGTAAGGTCAATGAACTGTAAAATAATCACGAGTGTGCCTATATTTCAGTTGTAACAATCTTATGACTTCAAAATGGGGTTATGCATACAAAAACCCTCAAAGATATAGTATTTGTAGTAATCCATCTTCAGAATATTTATCTTTTAGTATGTTCTACTTTTTCCTCTCCTTGATTGAAATAGACTTCAGCCTAGATTTTCAAACACAGAATGGGCACTGATATCACAAATAATTATTCCATTATGCTGTAAATGAGTATTCTTTGTGATAACCCATCTTAACCTTGCTTATTAGACCTTCCCATAGCACTAGTAAATGGGGAGCTGTGAAGAAGTGAGTACAAGCATGCTATCTTCAACTGAAAACATAAATAAAAGATAAATCCTACTGCACATACTGGCTTTGTGGGAGCCTAGGCTGTTTGGATGTTCACCTTACTAGACCTAGAAGGAGGTGGGAGGTCCTTGGACTTCCCACAGGGCAGGGAACCCGGTCTGCTCTTCAGGCTGATGAGAGAGGGGGAGTTGATTGGGGGAGGGGGAGGGATATGGGAGGTGGTGACGGGGAAGAGACAGAAATCTTTAATAAAAAAATAAAAAAAATCTTAAATAAATAAATAAATAAATAGAACCCACACAAGTCAGGGCATCTCTATTTGTTTAAAGAAGCATTCATCTACTCAATGCATTATTATTAAAAATTGAGAAAAAAGTGGAAAATCTGTAATGTTTAAATGTATGGCAGAACATATTCTGCTAAATAAACCTGCTAGTACAGAAATGTTCCATTAAAAAATGTATAAGTGAAAATCTGGCACAGTCAACTGAAGTAGTCTCAATTCTCCTACTAAGAAAGACAAATGTTTTCTGGTAAACTCAAGGCACTTGTGAGCTTTCAATCTGTCGAATATAATATAGCTGAATTCAGCAACTTGTACTGCAGTTGCTGCCGCCCAGAAAGATAGTCCCAAGGGAAGCATGCCATCCCTACTGAAGGAAATATCTGTCATGGTAGACTAGCTGTTATGAATGCTCTTTGTGAACTAGAAAATCAGGTAAAAACTAATTTCTCAAATTATTCTTTTAGCTACTCAAGTACAACTTGACTTAAAATGTTACCCAGGAATTTATCTTTTTTTTTTAATTTGAGTCTTGCCATATAATGCTGTGCTAAAGGGAACTCAGTAAGTATTTTAGACATTAAATGAATACAGGAAGAAATGAGAACATCAGAACATAGATGAATGGTTTTAGCTGCTTTGGAAATATGGAGGAGGTATTTGAAACTTTATAAATTAAAAGAATTATAGTTGCTATTTAGTACCACTGCTAGCGGCCTCTCAAACAATTTTCATGGTAGGAAACATTAACTCAGAACGGACATCTGAAAAATATCTGTCAGCCAGCTGACATTGTTCCAAGCAACCCAAACTGTATGGTCTTCCTAAAAATACCACCTATCTTTTCCAAATTCATTATGTAAACACCAGATATTAAGTTTTTAAAAAGCAAATTCATTTATAATATAGTCTCATTTTATAAAATTATTGGCTTGCAATAGAACTTCTTACAGCATTTGCTAATGTGCTATTTGGGGCCATCAGGAAGCTAACTTTCAATTGGAATCAGGAATGTGACAGAGGCAAAGAAGATCATGTTAGCAAATGTAGAATCAGGCAAGGAAGGGAGAATGGACAGGGGAAACTTTCAAACTGTATTTTATATCTGGCACCTATGAAAGAAAGGTAGGGGAAAACAGTACTGAGCAGGAAGAGATGATGACACAGCTCCGATAGTCTCACTTAATCTAATGGCAGCTTTTGAGCAAAGATAATTCACTGGAAGACAACTATATTGAATATAAATGTCAGACTTGGGTACTCTTCATATGCTTAATCTTTGCTTGAGGATGGTGGAGGTTTTCAAGCCTCTGAAAGAAAGGTGAGGCAAATAGGAGAATCTGAACTCTTATATAAAACAATTTGTACCCTGAAACACAGTACTTCATTTAGTTTCTGAGTACTATAATCTCATGAATATGTCTCTAGGGCCTGGTTTCTGGTAAATCCATAAACACTGCTATATTGACTGATATGAATTTCGTCAGAGTTGTTGGGTAAAAGGAGAAGTTGAGATTCTAATTACTGCTTCTTTAACTCCCTGATTCTGTCTTTGCAGAGCTCATGGCTTGTTCATCTGAGTGAATAGTCAGGATATACCAGTAATTGATCTAGGACAAGCAATGTTTTATTTTAAATGACACACAATCACTTGTGTATATTTTTTCTATGACTGGGAAGGCTCTCATAGATTTAAAATGAGTTTCCTCTTGAATGCAAATACAATTTGTAATGGTAAATAATTAATCTTATGGGGAAAGCTCATATATGACACTTGGGTTTAGTAGTCAGTCACATTTTTATGAGGACAGGAAGTTAGATCATAGCAGTATGTATATCACATATTGGGATTTCTTTGAGTGCTAAGTTAGTCAGATTCAGGGACAATGGGACCTTCAAAACAAACTAGGGTTATCCAAGGAATATTCAAAGTCTTTCAGAATGCTCCTGTTGGAGTAAACTTTGTCCAAATTAAGTGGACAGGGCTTTGAATGCTGTACTTTCAACTTAACCAGGAGAAGACAGGCTTTACCTATGCTCAACCACAGGTCCTGCAAAAGAATCATTGAGACAAACTGAGTGTGTTGGGGCTCCAAGACAGTTCAGTGAGTAAAGGTAGTTGTTGCCAAGCCTGGTAACATGAATTTGATCCATAAGACCCCTGTGGTGGAAGGAGAGAACTGACTCCAATTAGTTGTTCTCTGACCTCCACATATGCCATGGCACACCCATACACTCACACCCACATGCACACACACACACACACACACACACACACACACACACACACACATACACACAACCTATTAGGAATTTTTAAAAATGGAATTCTGCTGCTTTACAATGAAAATAATAACAATCAAATATTTTAATGGCTGATCTAGGCAAACCTACATCTCTTCCATTTCTAACCTACCAGAGCATATAGCAATGTATCTGGGACCTTGAGGGAGAAATGATCCTGTGATTTTTCCACACGAGACATTCAGTATCAAAACTAGTTGTACTTAACGTGTTTAGGAAAATATACAGGCATGTAATGACAATTAATTAAAAAAAGTGGCCATGAATTTGAAAAATTAGCAAGGAGGAATATAGGGAGAGTTTGGAGGGAAGAAATGGAAGGAAGCAATGATGTATATAGATTGTAATCTCAAAAAATAACAGAAATGATAAAAAGAAACAGATTTTGTAATTTGAGGGAGTTGCAGGCATTTAGTATAGATACTGAGCTTCTAGCTCGTTTTAAAATCAGATCAGGTCTGAGGGAAGAGAAAGGGATTGAAAGTGTTTAGTATGCAGGGCGGTGAAGAATGTGACAGTTGACGTAATAGCTGCACAGCATAATCGAGTAGCACTGCTCAAGTGCCCTCCAGCTTGTTTTCCCCTTGCTTCCTGGAAGCAGCATCAGAATACTGAATCTGGGGAGTCTGGAAAATGAGCTTTGATACTAATGTGATTAAGCACAAGAGCATTATACGCCATTAATCTAAAATAGCTTACTTTGGACTGGAGAGGTAGCTAGGCTGCTCTTGAAGAGGGCCTGATTTGGTTCCTAGCCTCTAAATGGAAGTTCATAACTCCCTGTAACTCCAGTTCCAGAAGATCTGTTGCCCTTTTCTGGTCTCTGCAGGCAGCAGGTACCCAGGTGGTGCACAGACACACATTCAAGCAAAACAGCCACGCACATTGTCATCATCATCATCATCATCATCATCATCATCATCACCATCGCTACAAAGCTTAGTGACTGACTACTCTGTCACTCCCAGCCTATGATTTATTTCTAAAAAGCAAAGTTGGTATGCAGTCGGTGGTAAATATTTAAGCAACTTTTGAAATAATTAATGATAACCACATTGCCATAAATATATTGCTAGAAACCTTCAGTTTATAAGAGTCAGATATTTCTCATGAAATGGTGCTTCACTTGGGTATTTTACTATATCTGCAGTACAGTTACAAAAAGAGTTTAGGTTAGAATAAGAAAACACATGTTCATATTCCAAGCAGTAGGTGTTAGTGGGTGTAAGTCTACTTTTACCATGTCTCAATCATGAGTTCTGAATGGAAAAAATGCTATACTTTAAAGAATGGGATATTATTGGAGGCTTAAAAAAGCACTTGTGTATTTTACTAATAGCATTGCTCCGTTCCACTGACCAGAGAACACATATAAGCACGTGGACTGGAAGATAAAAGACTACTGTAGAATGAAGTTTCTTCAATAACTCTAGTCAACTCTATCCCTGGCTAGTCAGCCAAGTCCCAGATGTATGACTGCAACAAGATGGGATTGATAGAGTTGATAAACTAGTTGAATTTGCCCCAAATCTGTTTAAGGGATGTTTGAATTTTATCCATATGAGGCCATGTGATAGTTTCTCATCTGGTACTGATTACCAATATAATCCAGTTTCTAGATTACTACTTATGAGATCTGGAACAAACCTTTCACGTTTGTGGGTTTCATCTAGTTGTGAAGTATAAATAACGTCTTTTACTTCTCTCATTGATTTGCCACTCTATTAGAGGTTTTGATAAAACTTGTGGAGATGTTTGACAAAATTAAAGTGTGATCTAAATTTGGCTTGTTGCCTTGCACTTTATTATATGACAGTAGCCACCTAAGTGTCTCTTAATCTAACCATGATCTGAAACTCATAATAACTTGTGCCCAGTCAGGATATTTCCTTCCCTTGTGTGACAGGTGGCAAATTATGTGTGTTAAGTGTACATTTTAAACACAAACAAGTCACAGCTGTGGAAAATTTCCATCTTCTGAGAGTCGATGTTCTTTTACCAAGTGTTGGAATTGTTGCCAATGTCAGGCTTTGCATACTGCTCTGCTCATCAGGCACTGATATTGTTGCAGTAATTCTATCTGGATCCATATTGGGCAATAGTTACCAAACCCTGTTTTATAAAGGTCCTCATTTTTTATTTTTGTATGTCAAAGAGTAACCAATGCCAACCAAAATTTCTGGTCTGTGAGAAAAAAATGTATTTCTCTATTAATAAGGTATCAACACCAAACAAAGAATGCTAGTGTTTAATAGAAACACTGTAAGATTAATAGGATCTTTCAAAAATTTTGTTGAATAGAGGTCACTCACACTGTAATTAGATTTTAAAGTGTTGAAATACACTGAAACAAGAAAAAAATTCCCCTAAACGTTATGTTCAACATCCACATAATTATTGAGGATTCAGTTTTAGATCCACTATAGTTTGAATATAAAGATTCCTTCCAGTCTTGTGTGTTTGAATGCTTTGCCCCTAGCTGGTGAACTAATTTTGGAAGGTTCTGGAGATGTCAGGAGGTAAAAACTACCTGCCGAAAGCAAGTCCATGAGTTTACCTTTTAAGGCTATATCTGGTTTTTGGTCCCCTCCTTCCTGTTTGGCTTCCTGTCTGCTATGAGGTGAATGGCTTCCGCCTCCTTAGACTCCTGCTATCGAGATACTTATACTAGACACTGATGTGGGAGTGTCATCTATCTGTTGCTTTCATTGGTTAATTAATAAAGAAACTGCTTGGCCTTTGATAGGCCAGCCCTTAGGTGGGTGGAGTAAACAGAACAGAATGCTGGGAGAAAGAAGCCGAGTCAGGCAGTCGCCATGATTCTCCCACCCGACACAGATGCAGGTTAAGATCTTCCCTGTAATAATGTGTGGTGCTACACACATTATTAGAAATGGGTTAAAGCAAGATGTGAGAGTTAGCCAGTAAGAGGCTAAAACTAATGGGCCAAGTAGTGTTTAAAAGAATACAGTTTCCAGGTAATTATTTCGGGTAAAGCTAGCCGTGTGGAATCTGGGTGGCAGGAAGCGGACAGCAGCACCTTTTTTTATTTTATTATTTATTATTATTATTTTTTTAATTAATTTATTTATTAAAGATTTCTGCCTCCTCCCCGCCACCACCTCTCATTTCCCTCCCCCTCCCCAGATCAAGTCCCCCTACCTCATCAGCTCGAAGAGCAATCAGGGTTCCCTGACGTGTGGGAAGTCCAAGGACCACCCACCTCCATCCAGGTCTAGTACGGTGAGCATCCAAACTGCCTAGGCTCCCCCAAAGACAGTACGTGCAGTAGACCTACCCCTGGACCCAGCAATACCACTCTTGGGAATATACCCAAGAGAAGCCCTATCATACAACAAAAGTATATGCTCTACAATGTTCATAGCAGCATTGTTTGTAATAGCCAGAACCTGGAAACAACCTAGATGCTCTTCAATGGAAGAATGGATGAAGAAAGTATGGAACATATACATATTAGAGTACTACTCAGCAGTAAAAAACAAGGACTTCTAAATTTTGCATACAAATGGATGGAAATAGATAACACTATCCTGAGTGAGGTAAGCCAGACCCAAAAAGAGGAACATGGGATGTACTCACCTGCAGCACATTACTACAAGACACCTGAAGAAACTAAAGTCCTAAATTGGAAAACATACACTTTTAGTTTTAAAAGCCATTGGAACTATAATACATTATGATACAGTCTAGCCTACGCTTGGAAATTACATGCCAATTAACAATGTCTACTTAGAACAAATGACTACTCCAAAAAACATAGTTTTATTGTCTGGTATACTCTTATTTTTCATGGATTTTCTATTTAAAGTCAGCATTTATTTTGCATACTAGTTTATTTTTATAAATCTTTGCATTTTAAAACTATACTTTGAACTATTTTACCATCCTACTAGACTCAGTACTGTTAAATCTTCAGCATATAATCATTCCATATGTGTATGAATATCATGTTTTTCACAATTTCAGAATTATGCTTTAATATGTCATAATACTTATATATAGGTATATATATATAGGTATTTCTATGTATATCAAACTTTGACATTCAAGTGTTATGTAAAAAGGCACCTAATGATTCTTTTGTTGATCAGACTGATATAAACAAATATAAACTGATCATTTTTGCAGTATTTATCTTGTTAGTAATCATATAGCTTCATTAATGACTCAATATTTTTAAAATCAATGGGTATATTTTTATATAAGATCAATTTCTCAAAATGTTTGTTATTGTCAAACCTAACCAATTAGAACAGCAAAATAGCTCAGAGACAAAAGGTACCTGCTGCCAAGCGTGAGTACCTGAGTTTGATTTCTAGGCCCCTCGTGGTAGAAGGAGAGACCCAATTCCTGAATGCTGTCCTCTGACTTACTCATGTGTGCTGTGGCATGTGTTCATGCACACACCTATCCACATATAATAAATAAATGTAATGAAGTTTTTGTAATACTAGCCAATGTTAAATGAATGAGCCCGAAATTTATTTCAGACATCTGTTGTAAGGATAATAATGCAATCAAATAAGCACCTTCCTCAAACAAACTCCCACCAAAATGTGACCCTAATTAACAGTGACAAACAGAGAAAACAGTGTAGAGTGATAATACATAGCACTTAAAGTGTGTATTTGGCATAAAGTTAAGTAGGAAATGAGATAAAGAACTGGTACCAAGTTGCAGTTTACTGAGACAATGATAAATTGGCTACATTTAAGTATATGGATTTCTCTCTTCTCTCCTAAATGCTACCAAGAATCTTGTCCATGATAAAGAGGGTATCATTCATGTAAATATCATTATCAACTTCTTGTATCCTGAGCATTGATGGAGCACATTACTAATCTGCATCAAATACTGAGGAGTGAGTTTACTCTGCCCTCATTTCTCCTTATTGGGATAGGTGTTAATTTGTAGAAAATGATTATGTTACATTGATTAATCTCTAAATAAAAGAACAATAAGTCCCTAATCAAATCCACAACTTAAATATGCATTCTAATTAGTAGCTCAGGTTTAGAGGTAAAGTATTTTAATATTTACTTGATGATATGATATGTCCTTAAAGATATACTGTATATCTTTAACATCTTAACCATATATGTGACTTTAGAAAAAAATCAAGAGATTGGCAATGACACAGAGAAACATTACCTAAATCTTACATCTAAAACTATTCTCATTAATTTCAATGACATCCTAAGGTAGGATTATCATCCTTATTTTGTCCGTGACAAAACATATTCCTAGATACTCCAGATTTCATTCAGCATGCTTTCTTAAATCCATGCTTATTATAATAAAGTCATGACATTTTGGAAATCACTTGGGCAAAGTCCTAGAAAAGAAAAGATATGATGTATTATTGAAGTGCCCCAACAAAATTTCTGTTTTTCTTAACACTCCCTCATCCTATAACAAAGCAGATTTCTAAGACATTTTTTGATGATTCCTAAGTTCTGCAACATTTACTTTTTTGTAAACTCTCTCGGGTTTAGGTTGAACAAAGTGACCTTGAATCCCTCACATGTAGCAACAGGCGGATTTTCACTTTTATGACTAGGTTATAGAAGGCTGCAACTTCTTCCCGTTGGTAATTCCTTGCTTTTCTCTATCTTTCTGTCTTTCTGGCTCTGGCTCTTGTTCTCTCCCTCTCTTCCTCTTTTCTGTCTCCCCATTGGTTCCCACACTATGATGAAACAAGATGCATATGTAGTAGGTCCCTAAAGAGAACCTCTGTCTTATTGTCATTGACAAACTGAGGAATTCAATTCAATTAAACTCAATTCAGTTCAAATACCACAAACATTAAAACCTGAAGAAGTGAGTTTGAGAACAGAAATTTTTCCAATTGAACCTTCAGATGAGAACATAGATTAAGCTAACTGGATGATAAAATTCTGTTACACATCTTGAAACAGTGGTCCTAAGAATGTCTGCACAAATTCCACAGAACTGTGATATAATTATATCAGTATCATTTTAAGCCTTTAAGTTTGGGGAATATTCGTAGAACAATCAATAGATAATACACATTTCTTATGCACAAATTTGTTGTGATTTCTATTTTTCTACTCAGAATACTTTGTTCCATTCATCTCTTTTCTTTTTTTCTTTTTTTGGTTTTAGTTTGGTTTATCAAGGCAGGGTTTCCCTGTAGCTTTGGAGCCTGCCCTGGAACCTGCTCTTGTAGACCAGGCTGGCCTCGAACTGTTCCACTTCCCTCTGCCTCCTGAGTGCCGGGATTAAAGGTATGCACACAACCGCTGCCCTGCCAGATTCATCTCTTTTTTTCCCGTTTATTTATTTATTAAAGATTTCTGTCTCTTCCCCGCCACCTCCTCCCATTTCCCTCCCCCTCCCCCAATCAAGTTCCCCTCCCTTGTCAGCCCATAAAGCTATCAGGGTTCCCTGCCCAGTGGGAAGTCCAAGGACCACCCACCTCCATCCAGGTCTAGTAAGGTGAGCATCCAAACTGCCAGAACCTGGAAACAACCTAGATGCCCTTCAATGGAAGAATGGATGAAGAAAGTATGGAATGTATACATATTAGAGTACTACTCAGCAGTAAAAAACAAGGACTTCTTGAATTTTGCATACAAATGGATGGAAATAGAAAACACTATCCTGAGTGAGGTAAGCCAGACCCAAAAACAGGAACATGGGATGTACTCACTCATATTTGGTTTCTAGCCATAAACAAAGGACATTGAGCCTATAATTAGTGATCCTAGAGAAGCTAAATAAGAAGGTGAACCCAAAGAAAAACATATAGGCATCCTCCTGAATATTAACCTTCATCAGGCGATGAAAGGCGACAGAGACAGATTCATCTCTTAAGGAATGTTTCAGCAAGTCATGTGATCCCTGTTTAAACTAAGGTGTTCCATCCTCATGAAAGTCATACTTATATTTATGTTGTAATTAAGTCTGGGTTTTAGATTGATGAGTGACTTTATAGAGTTGAAATTTTAGGCACTACTTAGGCAAGAGAGAAGTAGTGTTCCTTTTCGTTCTTTTGTTTCATTTTACCTTTTCTTTTCTGAGTGTCAAATTGTTGTTTTTGGCTAGGACATCAAAGCAGTTGATTTTGTTTACTGAATAAAGAATAGGTTGTTCTAATGTCATGGAAGATGTTATTGGAGGCCTTCTTATTCTTCACATTTGAAATAACATGGGTTATTTCTATTGGAGACATTGAAGAGAATGATTTAAATATGCACTAAAAAGGAAATAAGTATGGCCTGAAGGTCAAGGGAAGATACACACATCAAAACAGGAGTACTTACAAAACTTGAATTCCCTAAAAGATATTAATGTTGTCTTTGGAAGAGCTTAACAATGTCAAGCCACTAATCACAGTGAAAGACCATTTCTCCTTGATGAACTCAGTTTATGGAACCTTCTAGGTACCTTTGAATTAATCATGTTCATGCACCCAAGAACTTAAATACAAAATTTGGTGCTTTTATGAAAAACTATTATAATTTTATGTGATTGGTTTAAAATAGTGTTGACACTTACTGGATATTCCACATCCTACAGCTCTCCTATAATTTACATTAAGAAATGAATTCAAATATTTTATATTGAGAAGACTGTGTTACCGACTTAATATATTTTATGAATATCAAGAATGTACCTAAGAATTTCAAGGTTGGATATTTCTTATGAAAAGGGGTAATATAGTGATTCAAATTCTTTTACTGAGTCCATGAACATTTGAGTACATTTTAAAAGTAAAAATGAAGCAATAAAATTGATGGATTTGGAAATACATGCAGTTGTACAAATGCTGCAAAGGCATAGTCTTAATAAGTTTGACTTTAAGAAATGGCGCTATAGCTGCACAAGGCACATTATATAGTTATAATAAAATAAAAATAACTCCTTAGAAATCCTTTCTGATACCATAAAATACACAATTTTATCTCTAATAGAAATTGTTAGGAAATATTAATACTTTCTTTTCCATGATATGAAGTTCTGGGTGAGTAACAGCTTAGTCAGGTGACATTACTTTATACCTTTAGAAATTTAGTATCGCATTGATATACACTGAGGTATAGTCTCTGATATATTACTTAGAGCCCCCATTCAGATTTGACAGATTTTCTCCTTTATTTTCTGGGAGGTTTGAGTGAGGATAACTCTTGGGGTGGGGGTTGGGGTTTACTTCCATGGGCAATAACAAAATACCTCACCCATTTCATGGTTTTCAGAATGAGCCTGCATGTAAAGACTGGTTTCTACATGTTGTCTTTATTACAGCATTTTGTATGGAGGCCTTTTCTGCTTAATCAGTGATTCTCAACCTTTGGGTTAAGGTCCCTCGGTGGGTCAAATGACCCTTTCACAAGGGTGGCCTCAGACTATTGGAAAACACAGATATTTACATTATGATTTATAATAGTAACAGAATTAGAATTATAAAGTAGCTCTTATAGTTGGGGGTCACCACGGCATGAGGAACTGTGTTAAAGCATTGCAGAGTTAATAAGGTTGAGAACCACGGTGATAGATGATCTCAGGAGACTTGTGCGTAAGTTGATGGAGTGGCAAAGTGCTAGGGAAAGAAAAGGGCAGATCCAATGGGAAAATTCTGCACAAGAAAGAACTGTGACTATGATTACAAAGAGCTTATAGAGAGGAAATTCTAATCCATCCAAGCCATCAAATTTGCTGAAGGAAGTACATTGCCAAGAAAAGCACTAACCAAAATATAGGTCAAATTTTTTGACCAATCAAAGGTTAAAACCAATAGCATAAACATAATAGGTTTGGGATTCATAGCCACTAAGGAAGGCATTAAAACCTTCCCTTTTAAGTCTCTTTCTTTTAGGTACTGAACAAATGCCTAAGCACATTGTCTCTTTGGACTTTTGGCTTTCTTTAGACTTTCCCATTCTTTCTTTGAAGTGCCATTTTCCTTTTTCACAATGTGGCTGCTCTGACAAATTTCTTTGATAAACACTACAAAAATCTTGGCTTTCTCACTTCCCCTTCTGTATTTCCTCCTTTAACAACTGTAACAAGGCACAGCTTGCTTGCCCTCTTGTTTTTCTCTCATTAATAAAATTGACCTCAATTGGATTCCATGCTCATATTATTTTCTTTTTTTTAAAAGATTTATTTGTATATATGTGTGTGTTCTCATTTGTACCACATGTGTGCATGTGTGTGTGTGGGGGGGGGGTAAGGGTTGCCAATGGAGACCAGCAAAAGATCTGAAGTTGCAGGTGACTGAATTGCTAGACATGAGTACTGTGAACCTACCTCAGTTACTGTGGAAAAAGCATCCTTAAACATTAAGCCTTCTCTCTAGCCTTAAATTCTTTTATTAAAGATACCAAGAGCTGGAGAGATGGCTCAGAGGTTAAGAGCATTGCCTGCTCTTCCAAAGGTCCTGAGTTCAATTCCCAGCAACCACATGGTGGCTCACAACCATCTGTAATGAGGTCTGGTGCCCTCTTCTGGTCTGCAGGCACACAGAATATTGTATACATAATAAATAAATAAATATTTAAAAAAATTAAAAAAATAAAGATACCAAGAATAAAGAAAAGAAAGAAACCTCGTTTTCCCTTGCAACACGAGTGTCTATGTGCTGTGTGTGCCGGTGCTAACCAGAGGTCTACCTCAGGTGTCTTCCTTGATTGCAGGATCTTTCGTTTGAACCCAGGGTTTAATGATCTAGCTAGCCTACTTGCACAAGGATTCCCTTGTCTCTGTTTCTTGCTCACACTGAGTGGTGCTATCACAGGCAGACTGGAATTTCAGGTGGGCCACTGCATCATTTTCCGTAATGCTGTGAATCAGAACTCAGGTTCTCATTCTTGTTTTCCGAAGGCTTTGCAATCACCAACCACTACTACAGGCTCACTGCTGCTGCTGCTGTAGCTGCCAACGCCACCACCTACCTCCTAGCTCCCATGTGTAGATGTTTGCATTGGTGCTAGAGTTCAAACTCAGGTCCTCTAATCTTGCATGGCAAGTGTTGTTACCCACTGAGCTATTTTTCTAGCCCACCCTCAGTGTTCAGTAGCACTCTTTTTTTTTTAAATTTATTTATTTATTTAAGGATTTCTGCCTCCTCCCCGCCACCGCCCCCCATTTCCCTCCCCCTCTCCTGATCAAGTCCCTGCCCCCCATAAGCTCGAAGAGCAGTCAGGGTTCCCTGACCTGTGGGAAGCCCATGGACCGCCCACCTCTATCCAGGTCTAGTAAGGTGAGTATCCAAACTGCCTAGGCTCCCACAAAGCCAATACGTGCAGTAGGATCAAAAATCTACTGCCATTGTTCATGAGTTCTCAGTAGTCCTCATTGTCTGCTATGTTCAGCTAGTCCAAATTTATCCCATGCTTTTTCAGACCCTCATATTTGGTTTTTAGCCATAAATAAAGGACATTGAGCTTATAATTCACGTTCCTAGAAAAGCTAAATCAGTAGCACTCTTATGCAAGTTCATTTGTGCTTTTAGGAGTCCTCACCCCACTCCCTGTCCAGATGTAATTTGTTGTTGTTGTTGCTTTTAATTTTATGTGTATGAATGTTTTGCCTGTATATATGTCTGTACACCATGTGTGTGCTTGGTGCCCACATAGGCCAAAAGAAGGTGTCCAATCTGCTTGATCTAGAGTTATAGACCATTGTGCATCACCATATATGTGTTCTGGGACTAAAACCCAAATCCTCTGCAAGAGTAACAAGTGTTCTTAACCTCTCTTCACACCTTCAAAATATAATTTAAAAATTACAATTTTCCTGTCTTTGATTCACCATAGTATAGAATATTATACAAAAATGGCCTTTAATATAAAGAATAAGAGCAGATAAAAATGGAAAATCTTTTCGTTGCAGGAAATTATTTGCCCTTTTCCTGTAGGTAATTCCGTTGCACTCATCTCCCCATTTCTTTCATTTCTTTGTGACTTTACCAACATTCAGTGAGACTTTGAATTAACACGTTTATATTTATTTGCAATTGTTAATATTTTTAAAATAAATTTTGGTCTTCTAATAACATTCTTTCTTGAATTAATAGCCTTTTTTAATAAAGCAACATGGATGTATATTTCTCTAAGCCCCTACCTATATTTGGCTTCATAATCCATGTTTACTTTAAAAATCATCCGAATAGTGAAATGACTGAGCTGATTTTCAAACAATACTTTTTATTTGGCCTGTAAGAACAGCAATTGAACCTTTTCTTAATAGTGTCTCAATTTAGCTGTAATCGTGTTACATTTAGAGTCTCTTGGGGGCACAGATGGCATTTTGCTAAGATTTCTCAAAGACAGGCGCTTGTAGTTCAGTTGGTAACACATATACTTCTTTTCTCTTTTTTTTGAGACACATATACTTCTTGACAGGAGAGTTCAGAGAGACTGTATTTAATTGTGCTTCCCAGGACTCGCTGCTGTGTACAAAAGAGCCAAGTCAAGGCAAGGTTCATTCTTTCCTTTCAGAGGTGCAGATTTGCATGTTTAAACATTCTGTGGCTGTTCTCCCCGTTGAAGCTTGGTGGCTAAAGTTTAAGCACATATTTGCATTTGAAAGTTGTGAAAAGGAAGAAAATATACATTTGATCAAAGAAATGCTAATGAGTATTTAACATAACTTCAACTCACTCAAAGGGTTAGAGTGACCTCTTGGCTAGAAAACTGTAGCCGTGGTTTGTACCCAGTTCTGAAGACTTCAGATAGGAAAGAAATTAACCCTGTGCCTCTCTAAATCTTTATTTATATAGAGACTTACCCTCAATGTCTTTGCCAATGGAGATTTAGCCCTAAATTACTACCAGCAAAATTGAAAGGCAGTATGCGGTTCTCTCCAATCAGTCAGCACCCTATTTTCCTCTGCAAGTAAAAACCTTTGTTCACAAAAAGAGAAGAAAGTAGAGAGGCTTTCTTTGTGTGTGTGTGTGTGTGTGTGTGTGTGTGCATATGTGTACATGTGTGTGTTTGTGTATATATACATATATATATGCACATGTGTACGTGTGTGTATGTATATGAGGTCTGTGTGTGTGTTTTAAATCTGGTGGGAATATGTGCATTTCAGATTAGTCAGTTTTGCTCAGTTGCTGGAAGCACTTGTGGACTTCTGTGTCTAACAGAACAAGTCTATCTATATATGTCACGAGGTGGGGCCACTAACAAGGTTCTGAACAGAGGATTCAGCTCCATACGTCTTGCCCTTCTCATTGATTCTATGTCAGACAGTCTTGAACAAAGGCTACCATTAACCGTGCCTTCCAGAACTCATGTACTTGCCTGGCCCCTTTCCATAAGGAGTCTATCCTATTCTCTGTCTTCGTTCTCTTGAATCAATAAATTGTCATTCTGAGCAACAACAAGTCACAACTATATTCAATATTGTACTATTGGACACTCAAGCTGTCACAGAAGACCAGGAATCCGCTGCAGGAACCACAGAGAGAGAACGTGTATTGGCATCACGTGAGGAATAGACACTCCAAACTACCTGGAGAAGCTGCTAAGTACAGTCGTCATTCTCTCCCAGATGAGTAAGTATCCATAGGACTCCACCCCCACCTCCAGTGTGGTCAAAATTGAATGAGAAATGCCAAAGGAAGAACTGTCTTGTTGATTGCAGTCGATTGTAATCAATTTGCATGAACAGCAGAGAAGTTGGCAGCTGTTGTGCATCACTCACTTCTGAAGTAGTAATAGAGAAAGAAGTTTTGTCTTAGGCTTTGCCAGTTCCTACTTGTTTACACTTTCTTTACACATCTTAGAGAAATAAGAGACGAGACTGTTAGTTCAAAGATGACAGTACACACGCGTTTCCGACCCTTACCCACAAGAATCATATAGACCCTGACTAACTTATGGCTCAAATGGAATAGTCATGTCCATATTCTGAGTATATATTTTGATTTCATAGTTTTCCCTATAGTTAATATGAAAACATGTGAGTATATGCCCTCTTTATTACCAACTGTTAAAGACCTTCATAAATTGCCAGGTAATGGTGGCCTTTAATCCCAGCACTTGCTAGGCAGAGGCAGGCAGATCTATGTGAGTTTGAGGCCAGTCTGGTCTACAGAGTGAGTTCCAGGACAGCTCCAGCTGTTACACAGAGAAACCCTGTCTCAAAAACCAAAATACAGATAAATAAACAAAAAGACATTCATGAACATCACTGATAAACTATAACTGGATCATATGTTGAAAAAAGACAAAAATATTATATATGCATATATACTATATGTGTGTATTTAATAATAACTAGATATAAAATAACTTTAAAGCAAATAATTTTTCATTTGAACCTGATAAATACTAATAACTACACTGCACTTAGCATGTGCTATGTGATATGATATACAAAGATATCAATGGAGAAAAATCTCCCTCTCTTTCCCTCCCAACCTTTCTCCTTCCCTCTCTCCCTCTGTTTTCTTGCCGTTTTCTTTTGTCTCTCTTGAATTAGAGACTCAGAAACAGAAGTCTTTCTTTTCTTCTTCAAAGCCTCTGTCTTACCTGCTCTTTTAAAGTAAACAGCTATTAATGCCCACCCCTTTCCTGGCAGTGATGGTTGGAATGAGAATGACACCCATAAACTTATATACTTGAATACCTATTTCCAGATAGTAGAACTGTTTGGGAAAGATTAGGAGGTGTGGCCTTACTAGAAAAGGTGTGGCCTTACTAGAAGAGGTGTGTCACTGAGCTTTGAGGAGTCTAAAACCCATGCCAGGCCCTGCTGCTTTCTATAAGGCTACTGTCTACAGATCAGGATGTGAGCTCTCAGCTTCTGCTGCATTGCAATACCTGCTAGTTGCCACACTTCCTCGCATAGTGGCAATGGACTAACCCTCTGAAGCTGTAAACAGCCATCAATTAAAAGCTTTCTTTTATAAGTTGCCTTGGTCATGGTGTTTTATCACAGTAATAGAAATGAAACTAAGGCACTGGCTATCTTTTTCTCTTGATTGTAGGTTTAGTCATAATTTTCCCCATTATATGTAGCCTCCCATATTCATTCTATGTATATTAACCTTTCTAGGTAGTAATTTCATTCCATTAACATTGTGATTGCCTGTAACAATTTTCTCATTTTTTCTTCTGCCTTTTATATTACCCTCTATTAGAGAGTAAGACCCACGGTTAAAGAATATCATGGATGTGATTACCCAGTATGTCATCAGACCCTACAACAATGTCTGGTATTAATGAGAAGATGAATGAAGCAACCAGGGAACTTTGACAACTCATCTCCAATGTAGATACCAATGTCTAACCCTTTTTTCCAGACATGAAATTTGAGCCTAAAGAAGGTCTCATAACATGATCAAGATCTCAACTTAAATTATGCCATTTGTATGTTTTTTTCCATACTTTACTGTACATCATAGGGTTTCCATGTTGTTAAATTAGTAGACTAGCAACACCAGAAAAAGTAATTTTCAAAGGATTAGATGGTCTGATCAAAGTAACCAGTAACTCTCTTCTACCAAATATCAAAGCAAATCCTAGGAATATTGTCTTGATGTCTTTTATATTTATGTTTCAAGAGGTAAAAGAGGTCTATAGTTTTAATTTAATTATCAGGGCTATCACCTCAAATAGATGTGTCTTGCTGTGGTATTGAGCTTATTTAGAAACAAGATAAAAACATGTGACTCAAAAGTTGAAGACTAAGGTTATTTTTCAAGATTCAAAATAGACAACATGCTTAATAAGAACACTGTGGACAAGCAGAGACTTAAAAAGAGAAGGTTGAGGAGTTTTATTAATTTTAATAAGCCAGGAAGGGCAACATGGTTAAGGGATCCTCCGCTGTTTAATGGGAGGGCAAGGGCATCAGCACAGTGAGAACAAGAAAGCATCAATAGTCAGAGCTGGTCTTTTTCTAGTTTTGTGTACAGAAGGAAAATTCCAGTAGCTAGATTTAAAATAGCTATTATATCTCAGTTGTTAGGAGAGATGCATCTTGATACTTAGCACTAGGCACTTTCTATTAACGTTCCTCTATATAATTCCACATTTCCAAAAAGTACTTCTGATTATGACTTCACATCCCTACAAGATAACAAGAACATTCTGGTCTCCTTGACTGCTATTAATAATCATCATTTGTTTTGAAGACAATATCTTAAATGCTTGATTAGCATAAGTCTATGCAAGTCAAAATATTCTTCAGCCTCCTAAGCAGAGGTGGGCTGAGAAAATTAAAAATTAGACATATAGACTGTTATCGTGGAGCATTAAGCAGTTTCTTCAGAGTCCATTTCTGAGCTGACTCATTACATCTGTTGACACTGTCACAGGAAATCTGTACAAAAACCTAGACCTGGACTGATATCTATATGGAAAATTATCTGTACTGAAGCACGAGGCTCAGAACATTGGAAGAAAGGAAAGGGTTTACTTTTCTGTGTTTGGACAGTGGGGCAATATAAAGGGTTACTTTTATTTTTCATGTTCTTTCTCAGACGTAGATTAATGACACACAGTATTCTATAGAGGTACTTTAGCCAAATATTTAGATCCATAAACAGCAAAAAAAAGAACAACAATATGTTTGCCTCAAGGATGCTACAAAGAACAATGGGGTTGAGTGAAATAACAGTACATGTGGGTCAATTTCTATGGGTCAATTTTTCATTTTTGATATTTTTATTGATATCAAATGTTCTTTTTATTTTCCAAATAAATGTCTATAATGGGTTTTGAGCAAATCTATCCACCCACCCTTTGTTTTCACATTTCCTCTGGGTACAATCTGATACAATAATAGCTACAAACTTTTTACACAGATGTTCAAAATGCAGAAAAAGTGTGTATCATTAAGAAGCAGTAATACTTACCATGGGTATAGAAACATCTGTGATATACCAGACATTAGGTTTTCATTTTAATACCCTTTTGCCTCATGGAGGAAATGTTTTCCAAACATAAAATAAACAGCAGCACCTATGTAAGTTCATTACCTTGTCACATTCCACAATGTTGCAGTAAACAGCTCCTATTTAAAAATTATGACTTTCTGTTACAATGCTCACCCCCAGTAAAGGATGCTATCTCTCTTCTTGTGTTTTTCTCAGTTAGAGGTTCATAGAACGTACGTAAAATAATTTACCGTGCTTAGGGAAGCATGTGTGAAAAGCTTCTCATCTTATCTGGGACAATTATTTTACTTAATGCCCTTCCCTATAATTTGAATCTTCAAGAGGCATTTGATTTTGTCTTGATACTATTTATTCCCCATATACTGACACTTACACTTGTAGATTTTAAATCTGGTACTTAAGTACAATTATATTATGTAGAACATATATGTATATAAAGCATATTTAAATATACATATAAATTGATGAGATATACACACATATAGGAGCTATATAAAATAATGAATAATACCAATATTACACCATTTTCATATTTTTTTCTCACAAATTTGCTAAAATTTATGTTCTCAAACCTACCTTTATATGCCATCTATTAAGTACAAATGTAACTTTTTATAAACTTAAGAACTATCTCTATATGTTAGCTTTGACTCTATAAATACTAAATATTAGAAAATAGATATGATTTCTTTATATTTTCTTATAAGAAATACAAATATGTCTTTATTCATCAGCTGGTAAACAAATCTCTAATATTATACTGACAAAAGTGGGTCTTTTTTGTTTTTAGGATAAATTGGCATTGATTAAAAGAAGTATTCATATGCAATTTATTCACACTGCTTTATTTGTTCTTTTGTTATTGTTGGTGGGACTGTTCAATTCATAAAAGTCTTTCAAGTCATCACACCCATCCATTCAACCAATGAGATAAAAATTTTGAAAGAAACATTTTACAAACTGGACACATACCCTGTTTGTTTTCTCTATAATTTGTGCTTCACAAATAAAGTCCACTTTTAAGTCTTTCTTAATATTATACAGAAATATTCTTATGCACATAATAAATTAATGTTTCCTGGAACATTCAACCTGTTAAATTTTCAGCAATCATACTGAAGTTATCATTAATTCTTAATCTCAATATGAAATATATTGTGCTTACACAAACTGCTGTTCTCATGTGCTCACATATTCCTTATACGAATTCAGCAAGTATGCTTTGGGATTATGTCATAAATTATGTTTTAAAAAGTATAACAAATGCAAAACTTGCCTATTTCCAAACAATGCTCTTCAATCATCCTCTTTATTTGTTTATATGTATATACTTTTTCTTTTTGAAAAATTATTAAGGCAAGTACAATAAAACTACAAAATCACCATCTCTAGTGCTAGCATATGCAGCATTCATCTTTAGTGACAGATTTCCTTCACGCTTAAAAATAAAAGTCTAACTGCTAAGTGTGCTCTATGTGTTACAGTCAGCTATGCAGCCTTATCTATAAACCATAACTGTCTTTAGAGATAGCAACAGAGAAATACATATCTTCAATGCTACCCCAGAAGAAATCCCTGCTGTCCCCCTTCTTTGATTTCTCCCCCTGATGTCCAGCATTGTTGTGATACACAGTGAGTTATTCAGGTGCCTGCTTTGAAGATGCCTATGAATAAAGGTCTCTTCCTGGTGCAGAATACTTAAAATGTCGTTGTTTATTTCCTTAATTCTATTGTGTTTCTATTTCCCACCAGTGGTGGCATACAGTCTAGTCTCTAAAGAGAAACCTTAAGAAAAATCAAATCAGTAATCGTATTTCTGAGGTTAGACTTTGCTGGGGACATGTTATTTACTAAGGACAAAATTTAAATGGAATCTGAAAAATGCTATTTCACAGCCTTGCAAAAATAAATTTGATGGAAAGATAAGTAACTCATGGCAATAGCTTTGATGCTTCCACAGGCTTTTCTTGTGATGGTTGCTGAGTGCAATACCCTCTTCGTTCTTTATAAATAACTAATTCAGGGATACCATGTAAGGAAAGTGTGGGAACTGGAGACAATCACAGAATGTTATAGGGAGAGCAAAATGAGCTGACTCTCCTTTAAGATAAAAATGTATGACCCATAAAGAAAAGTTGATTGAACAGAAACCTAGAGACTTGTTTTTAGCCTATAAAGAAATGATTACTGAATAATTTTCTTATGCAATATATTAACTTGCCAACTCATATCTGTTGGTTTAAAGTAGGATGTATATTGAAAATATTGATACTGCATGGTTTTAGTTTGAGTTTGTACACATTATACATATAACTACACTATTTAAAAATTACTAAAAGCTTACCATATTCAAAGTCAGGTGGTCTGAACTACTAGAGTCCAGAATGTATTGAGAAGATACATCCATGTGCTTTCTATTTCAGTTTAGCGCAGAAATCTCAAAATTGCTATTATACTCAATGACATTTTCTGTTGCTTATTATTTTTGAGATGCTCTACTATTATAAAATTTTAGGTGAGTAAAAGGCCTAAAGTAATTGTGGAAGTCATTAAAATTTTAGAATTACAGGCAAGTTTGTCAAGTTATGCTTATGCTAAAGAACATTCAGAGAATTAAAATCCCCTTGTAAAGTTAATCTATTGAGGAAATTGATGATTAACTTGAGGAAAAAATTGATGATTAATTTAACAAATTTGATATCATGTTTATATTTTCACAATCAATATCTTTAGTATTATTGTCTGGTCGTACCTTTTTTTCTTTGCAAATAAAAACAATTGATAATATGTGTGTATGCTTTTATAAAGGAGTTTCATTTTAATTGTATAATTGTTAATTAGTTTGTTTTCTGCTAATTGCTTTTATGAAGTCATATATTTGATGTATTTGATGTCTGTGCTCAACTTTGTTTTCTTGATTTTCTCATTTTGTCTTTCTCTTCAGATATTGTGAAATAAGTATTATAATTTTGTGGTGTTAATATTTCATCCTTAGAAGATTTTATTGTGTTTTGATATCACAATTTGGGAGGAATTGTTTTAACAGGATGTCCCAAGTTATGATGCTACCTGTCTGCTGCAATTCATAATTTTATATTACAAAGATCAACAGCAGTCTTAAGGACAGAAAGGATACACTCTATACCTGTGATTCTCAAGGGCGATTGATGGGCCTGTTTCATGATCATCTGGGAAAGCTACTATAGTACAATTTAATACTATCTCTGTCTTACTGGCTTCAGTCTAAATTGCACCTTAGGAATAGTTCATGCTGGGTTTTGAACCCAGGGCTTTTACATTAGAAGAATACCCTCTTGCGTTATACGCCCAGTCCTGAATTTTCACTTCTAAAGTTGTTTCCAGGCTAGTCTTCTAGAACCAAAGATTTGAGACCCATTGGTTTGGCTTGGACAGTTTGCAATTTTGGTTGTTCTCTAAAGGGTCTTTTTTTGAGGGTTTACTAAGAAAATAACTAAAATTAATAACAGACTCAGAAAGGTTAGTTGCTTCTTCATTTCTTACATTTGCTGATATTTTTATTCTAAATGCCCCAGGATTTAGAAGTATTTGTTACTAGCAGGTGTCATATATAAAAGTATAATTCACCCCTCACAAAATCTTTGTGTCAGAGTATCAACTATGCCAAAATCATTATTTGTATTCATATGTTATAGTATTTAGTAATCAATTTTTCATTTAATTTAAAATAATTGAGAAATGTTTCTCCATTTGGCTTGAGATTATCTAATAAAGAATTTATATTCAGAGACTAGGTTTCCTGTCAGTTGCATAATGTGCAATAATTCTTTGCTAAGTGCAATTAGGCAAACTAGACTATTCTCTTTACTTAATCCAGTCATTAATGTTCCAAACTTCATAGTTATCTTGACTATTCATGAAGACTTTTGATACATTCTGTTTCCTGTGTTATGGGGTATTTTACCTTTTGTCAGTGTCCATTTGTTTATTCTGTTATTTTCTATTTTCCTTGGCTAAAGGAAAATCAACAGCCATATTGGTTTTTCAAATAAGCAAATCATTTGTAGATTTGATGATATTTGTAATATATTACCTTTCTTAGATTCCTGTTTGTATATGTTTCAATTTAATCTACCATATAAGCAAAACCATAAAGGAGAATATCCATAAAGTCCTGAGTTTGATATTTAACTTATATTTTCAAGGTCTTATGAAATTTTGAGGCCAATGCATAACTGTTCACATAGGAGTCTCACACAAAGCAAATAAGAACAAACTGACATAAGGGCGATTAAAATTTAGACAAGCAATTGACTAAGCAGTTGGCAAAAATAACGTTCTCTATTATCTGGAACTGTATCTTTTTTTATTGTACACAAAATAAGATTCTACATTACCTAACTCACCTTACGTTGGTATTACTAAATAGTAAATATTGCTTGAGAAAAATAGGATAAATTAAAAGATTCCTTCAAGTAATTCTTATAGGCTGTATATGAATAGTACAAAGCCCACGGCAGTAAGCTATTGTGTCACCCATATTATAAATTTCTGAATAGTAGCTTCATTTAAATTTGTTGTTAAATGTACATTCAATATCACGTAAAAAGGGAAAATACCCAGAAGAAAGGGACTCGGCAAATGACTCACAAGTTATCATTCATTTTTGTTTCTCAAAGGAAATACACAGGAAATTTAACCTTGAAAAGACCATTGATGTGATAATGACTTTACGTGTTTGAATTAGCCAATCAAACCTCTTTAAATTCAATAGTAAAGGATAAAACTGGATTGTAAATAGACTTGGTTTTTCAACCGGTCTTGCTTTTCCTTTTTTTCCCAAGCCAACTGGGCATTTCTTAAGTCTATCCACACAACCATGGTAGGAATTAGTCCTAAGAATTATAAGCCTACAAAGAAAGGAAAGGAAGAGTTTAACAAGAGTTATTAAATTAACAAACATACTTACATATGTTCCAACAACACATCATTGAATTTATTGTCATCTATTATCAGGTAGAAATCAGAAGAAACACTTGTAGCTTAATAAATAATTTAATTTCTTGAATTTCTATGTAACATATAAATTTATTTTTACAGGATATATAGAGAGCATACTCATAGAGAGCAACAGACTTATGAAACGACTATAAAACACAAATTATAAGTCGAGTTTAAAATTTCTTGATTTTACACGTGTATTTGTCTATTTTCCTATTGCTACTCAAAGCAAAACCAAATATATAATTGTAAGTATTCTAAGAAAAAAAAAGGAGCGCCCCCATCACCTACTCATGAGTTACATACATTCTAGATTGTACAAAGTCAAAAGAGGATGAGCGAAACTCAAGAGAAATACTATGTAAAATGCACTTGTACTGACTGTGAACAGACCTGAGCATGTCTGAGTTTAAAACACGACTAGAACACCAGCAGAGGAAAATGACTATATCCACTTTCCTATTTGGGTTCCCTCAAACTCTGAAGATGCAAAAGTTGTAATTAAATAGCAGATTATATGAACACATCTCCACTATTTTGGTGGAAAGAATACACTAAGGATTCTTGTTAACAGGAGCATATACTGCAAGCAGTATGGACAATTGCCCATGTATCCTAACAATAAGAAGTCATCCTCCCAATTGAACATTAACCTAAAACACATTCAATCTTCCAAATTTAACCTCTCATTGACTAGTAAAGATAGATCCATATTACTTTGCCACATATTCATGCACTATGTAATAAGGTCATTTCACATTAAATCTTTTTTTTAATGACACAGCATGCCTTTTGAAAGGTAACATTTAGATTACGAAGATTGAAATTTATACAACATCGATATTACATGTAGTTCATGGGCAGCTTTTTGGAGTTTGTTATTTTGTAGTAGAGGGAACACAGGGTAATGAATTTTTAGAGTTTTTCCTTTTGTTAGAAAGAGAAAATTTTCAGATTTGTGAACACCAAGGGATGTACCAATGAGAAGTAAATGATAGAAAACAAGAAAAGATACTTTACTTACTTTAATGAAGGATTCAGAAGCATGAGTTTGTCAGTGAACGCAGAGGCTATTAGGGGAAAATTTACTAATGAATAGAAGGAATTTACACACATATATTTATGAAACCATAGGTCTCTTAGAAATATATATGCATATCTTATCTGTAATGGGGAGACATTTTGTGTTCTGAGCCTATAAAAAAGACATAATATCGAATGGGAATTACGGTTGATTTCCTTCTTCTTTAAGACATTTTCTATGGATTTAGCCAAAGTCTGATTATGACAAGGGCACATCAAATTAAGATTAGAATTAACTCTTCTCCTCCTTCTTCTGCTGTATTCAAGTTAAGTAAGATTTTACAGCTCCTTCTGACCGTATTTCATTCTCTTAACATAGAGCATAAGTTTTCCTAGAGCGTAGGTTTTCACTTGGCAATGAATAAAAAAAAAACTGCAATTTTTAATCACCACCACCTCACTTTTCAAAACTGTATATATTGTTCTAAGGCCATATTAGAATTTGTGAAATAGCAAAAACTTAATCACTGAAAGTGAAGTGCATAACAAATTGTAATTCATTTCATAATAAAACTGGTTTCTTTTAGAAAACCCCATCAAATGGTTACTTCTTATTTTTCTCTACTGTTTGAATCATTTTTGGTAGATATTGCAATTAAAAACAAACAAAAAATTAATAAAATAAGTCAAACAAAAAATTAATAAGACATACTCATCCAATATATGATTTTCTATATCTCCTGTTTGAAATTACTATAGAAATGAGTAAATTATCCAAATAATAGACATTTCTCTTTTATAATGTAGTTATCATTGGCAAAATTTTCTTCATTGTTTCCGATGTCTCTCATAAAGTAAGGCCATTTTGGATGAGGAATTATCTCTGCTAGAAGAACAATAATCTTCCTTGAATTTTCATAAATGAAGATAAAAATAACAAACACAATGTCTGCAAGATATGTATGTTTCTGAATATTAGCCTATAACATTGTCCTCTGAATATAAATCTCTATGGCTATTGGGAAACTGGAAGTCTTGAGAGTCACACAAAGGAAAACTGATTTACACAATCTCTATCAATCTCACCAGAAAGTTCAAGTAGTGTTCATTATTTCCTTTAATTGACTTTATAGAGCCAAGATATCCTTGAACTCAAATGTAAGGCCTATTATTAAGGAAAATCGAAACTGTTGGTTACTTTCTTTGTTCAGAATAATCAGATAGGAAAGATCCATGATAAGTCAAGAAACAGCCTATGCTTCCATCGACAAAGTTGTCTTCTTTTATTACAGAATCACATTGTGATTTCTTTTAATAACTGTATGTATGGTTGGGAACATTTTCCACAATAGGGAGTATGAATCCGCAGTGGGATGTCTAACCTATTTCACCTCTAATCATTTACTACATCAGTAATGGGATTAATGGCCAAACAACTTCAGATCAGAGACAATAAGGCATTTTCGATTTCTGCGTATGTGTGTTCTTCTAGTTCCATCCAGTGATTTCACTTGTGACTCTATTGCTTTCCTTAGAAATTCAATAAGATTTCTTCTGGGACTAACAATTTTAAATTAAAAATAGTAAGGAAGCAACCACTGGTAATTCCAGCAGTAAGGAGGCTGAGTCAGAAGGATTGAGAGTTTGATTCCAGTGTGGCCTGAATCCTGTCTCAAAAACAAAATAAGTAAGCCAAATGGTGGTGGAGAACGCCTTTAAACCCTAGCACTTGGGAGGCAGAGGCAAGGATATCTCTGTGAGTTCAAGGTCAGCCTGGTCTAAGAGAGCTAGTTTCAAGACAGGCTCCAAAACTACAGAAAAACCCTGTCTCAAAAAAACCAAAAACAAAAACAAAAACGAAAACAAAATGATAAATAAAAAGTTAAACACAAGATTAAAAACAGCTCCTTTAAAAAAAAAAAGAGTGAGGGTACCATTCTAGAATCAGAAAATAGCTTACAATGTACAAATAGATGATTTCCTAGAAATAGTAATTGCAACTCAAATAACTGGTATCTGAAAAGTTAATGACTATTCTAGGATAAAGAAAGCATATTTAGAGTTTAGGAATTGGCTCTCAGTTAATATTTCCTCTTGTTATAAAATATTTATTAACAATGAAATATGGAAGAAACCGGCATCTATGTATTTAAGTTTAAGTTAGTAGAGTTCAAACACATATACTATGCGGAAAATAATAATTACAAAATGGTTGACTGAACAATCAGATGCTTAGCTATAGAAATAGAATAGGTTCAGATCTCATCATGTCTTCGATTTATTTCGTAGAATTCATCTAAACTTTAACCAGCTGGTAGCATAATATATGTAAGACTTCTCTGCCCATCGAAGACCAAAGGGATGGAATAGAAATGAAATAATCAAAGATTTGAGCACTAAGATGCTCAGAAGCAGCAAGTTGAGGTTACACTAAAGAACCAGATGGACTTTTGAATCTACAATGTTTCATTCAGAGCTCAGGCGGTGATCGATGAAGAACAGGCAATACCAAACATCACACATATCCAAGTCTGGAAGTCCATTCTTCCCCCCAGCTTGGCTAACACATTCACGTTTTCAAATGTGTTTTTACAGCTAGAATAATCTTTTCCCCCAGAACCCCAACAAACAAAAAGAGAAGGATGAAACCTAAGCACTAGGGGAAATACATGTTTTTTTTATTTTATGGTGAGTTCTCATAGAACTTCTGTTACACATAAAACATGTGAACCATGAGTTCTCTTCACAGGTTCTCATGTGGAGCTGATAGAGGAAGAGAAACTTGCGAAGAATGTTTCTAAAGCTATAGATAGCTTCTTTTGCATTTATTTCACTTGTAAATATAACAAAGCATTGGAGGAAAAAAGATTCTTAAGTTGTGAGAGTATCAAATATTACCCATCAATCCCTGAATCATGCTATTCAAAGTGCTTAAATCTACACTAAAAATAGAACAAAAAATGTACTCCCAATGCAGCTAAATTAACACCTATGGATGCCTAAAATATGACTGTGGTCTGATTACTTCCTCCACATTTATTCCACACACCCGCCGTGCACTTAAAAACTTAAAAAAAGTAACAAAGAAATAAATCAGGCCATTGCCACATTTACAATCTTCTGAGTACTGGGAAAGTTTGGAATCCAGTCCAATGACAAGTGTCCATAGTATAAAGTAAACAATGGCCTTCTCTGGTTCTGAAAATAACCCAATGTGCAAAGCTGACCTTAAAGTTTTATGTGTCCTTGTAGCGTCAGTTCTGGTTTTTGAAAATGTGACACAGAACCAAGGGGAGCACAAGAATAAAGACATATTATAGAGAAGACCCAGGCAAGTTGTCAGGGAAGTAAACATTTTTTTAAGCAAATTAAAAATGAATGCACATCCCAAGGCTCCTTTGCCTTGTCACACAGACAGAGACCTTTGCATTGTTACAAAGTGGTACGTCTCTCATACATTCACAGTTCTACCTTGCCTTCCCAATTACCTTTATTGCAATTTACACTTTTATGTCCATGTGGCCTGCTCACACTTTAACCTTGTGACCCAAACTCTAGAATTGGTTTGTCGTTATGTGGTATGGCAGGAATAAAGCAAACACAGTAGTTACTACTTGAGCCCGCAGATGATGATGGGAAAGGAATTTGCTATGATGAATCACTAAAGTTAAGTTCTATAAAGCTTAAGTTCTATTACCAGTGTGTCACATTGACTTGAAACAAACGAACAAACAGCTAAAATCTACAAAGGTAATACTTTTAACAACTCTGCCCTCTACAGGATCTTTTGTGGGCGATTTAGCATCATTGTTAACACAACAAGGAATTAGCTGCTTATGTGATTGATTTGAAACATAAAGCTAGATGGTAAGTGACAAATTTCCTGGGAGCATCAACTTTCTGTTTCTGAAAGACAGAATCATATAGTTAAATTAAATTAATTTCTATACAATAAAATTAAGTATTTTAAGTATATTTTCTGATCTAATTTAAAACTATTTTGTGTAAATAATATTTATTTTGAAAATAGTAGTTTGTGTTGTTATTCATATGTTTGACCTCCTGAGATCTTATTTAAACATCTTTACATTAATAAATGCTGCTTATGCTCATAAACCGAAAGAAGCATTGAAAAGTAAATACAAGTCAGTTAACATGGGGATCCCACAATAAGCTGCACAGATTTTTTTTCTGACTTTTCAGAAGATAAAATTTTGTATAATACAAGGTGACAAAACATATTTGATGACACCTCCTGATCTTCCCTTTGGTTAATGGAAGCCTTCAATGGAAATTTCATTTGTACTTGCCTTGATTCACCTATCTGAGTTAACTTGCCTGGTATTTGCACATAATCTCATTTGCAGAAAAAATTAATTATAGAGGGAAAAGAGGAAGTAGATTTTCAAACAAAAACAGCCACAAACACATTCATGCCTTTCCAGGAAGTGATCAAATACAGGGCTTGATTTTTTTTTTTTTGGTTTTGTATTTTTGTGTGTTTTTTTTATTTGTTTGTTTTGTTTTGTTTTGCTGTTTTATATATATTTCTATTTGTATTTCTATATATATTTATATATATATATATATATATATTTATAAGGGTACACCAACTCATTTTAAAAAAACAGAAGCAACACTCTCCCCATTTTCATGCCTTCGATCTTCATTCTGCAGTGGTCACTCTGTAGCAGTCACTGCTATGTGACTAGCACGACTTTGGGTCTAGAGTGTGTTCTGAAGCGAAGTGAATTAAATGTTAAGACAGTTAGGCCTACCCCTACCCTCTGCAGAGTTCTACACACCATGCTGCCACGAGAAGGGTAGAGGTGGGGAATGAGGTGGGGACAAGGAAGAGATTTCAGGGCTCTGACTGGCAGGGCCCTCTTATGAGCAAATGTTCTTCTCTCTTTCTCTCTCGTTTTTGTTCCCAAACTGCAGTGCAATGCTGGCGCTCAGGTGCACTGCTCTCTGAAGGCCGTTGTGGCCCAGCTGGTCCTAGGAAGAACCCGAGAGAGGATCCGGTGCTCCTTGTCCCATCAGATAGATTTGTCCAAGCACCCCAAGGAAATGTTAAAAGCAAAACAAAATTTAAAAAGAACATTAAAAACCCATTCTAAAACTAAATTAATGAAGCAAAAAAAGGGGGGGTTCTATCTACACATCAGTCTCTTCTTTAAAAAAAATGTAAATTTACAAATCCAATGACATATAAAACAAAGTAAAAAAATGTAATGGTAAGAGACATGGTAAAACAGGAAAACACTGATGCTACAAAGAAATTCCAAAAAATATATGTACAAGACCCTGTTTTTCCTCGTGTTCTAGAGATTGTAATGCATGTTTGTTTGTTTGTTTAACAGCAGCAGTCGAGGATTTAGTTCCAGGCACTGGACTGCAGATTCCTTTCAAACGCCCAGGGACGGGATGTCCTTTGCTTTTCTGTCACCAAATCACACTGGATATACTGGTCTCCCTCGGCAACAACGGCAGGATGGCACTGTTTGTGTGGGCCTCATCTGGATTCGGCTCCCTGCTTGACTTTGTCTGTGGCCGCTGCCCATTGATGAGTGTCATGGGGATGTTACAGTAGGTATGCTGATTTCCTATGGAGGTAAGTGGCAGGGTGCCCGTGGGAGGTACATCGTACTCATAGCTTCGATAGTAGTGTTTCTGACGCATTTGTGAATGGTAGGTGTTGTGAAAGGTAGAACGGAGATCTGGGTGGGCAGTGGCTAGAGCTGTGGAGGTGGCGGCAGCCATTGAAATGGCCGAGACAGTCTGCAGCTCCCCGAAAGGCCCCTGCTCGCTGACATCTAAAGCCTGCTCGTGTGTAATGGGCTCTATTCTCTTAAAAGGCATTTCGTACTGTAAACGTTTCCAGAACTTCGAGTTCAACTTGTTGCATTTTGGTCCATGCCATTTAATAACCGTGAGGAGCTTGATGGTGTGCTTGAGGGCCTCCACCTCCTGGTAGTTCATAATGCCTCGGAGTTCGCTGCATTCGATCAGTATCACCTTGATTTCTCCAGTCACAAGCATGTTTCGTAGTCTGGTTTCCAGCTCAAAGATGCTCCAGCCCCTTCGAACTACATAATTTGGGGTCATGACAATGATCAGCCGCTTACTTTGATCGACACATCTTGCCACATCTTCAATGTATGCTATAAATAGAAGAAGAAGGAGCAGGATAAATGAACTGATGAAGAGATCCAGAAGCTTCTTACACTTTCTCTCACATACTATGTGAAAATTGTTGTCACCACGTTGTGAAGATGAAAACAGGATGAAAAGCACTTTGGATAGAGTTTTGGCCTCTGTTGTAGTAATTAGGGATATTTATCAAGGTATAAATACCTCATTTGATTTAAATAAATATTAAGGCTCACAGAATGCAATGGTTTATAAAGTGATAAACTATCTTCTCTGGCTTATTAAGAATTCAATTTCATCTAAAAACATTTCTTTCTTGGGACACTAAATAAAATGTCTCAAGTTGCAAATTGCTAAGGAAAAATGGCGACTACATAGACATGCCTACTTACAACGCACATACATATATCCACACACAAATGAAATAAACAAGTGAAATTATTAACTTACTTCCAGTTGGGATCAAATCTCTATCTGGTATGAACAACTTATATCCATAATGCTTTTCAAGCATATCAGGTAGGATTTCAAGGGCAAAACGTTCTTCTTCCCCAGTCTCTTGGTTCCACTGGTCAGGGTCCACTTTGGTATATGACAGATAGGCATCATAATCTTTGTTGTCTGTCAAAAACATTACAAAGTAAGTTCTACAAAGTAAGTGCTAGGAAGAAAGCAGCAGAATACTAGCAATATTCACTTTTATTGATAAATATATACAAACATTACACTCAGGAAATAAAAAAAGCCTGTATTAATTTTAATCATATGTTTGGTAGTACCACCAGTTTTGCTGGGAGGTACAAAGGGACACATTGTGATTTTTGCTATTGTGATAAAAATAGTAGGAAAAAAATGAATGGCAAAAGAAATGAAGGAGTAAGAGATGGGGGTGGAGCTTAGTGCTGGACTTCATAAACTGCTGGTATCACCAGCAAGTACAACTACTGGCACAACCAAAATATCAATTTCTGTAACTTTCAAAAACACAAATTATAGGAAATCTTTACTGTTTATATAAAAGCTACATGTTTAGATAATAATATGTTATTATTATATATGCTGCATTTAAAAACTCTGTCTTTGGATATTTTTTAAGATGAGGGCTAAAATCAATTAATTTCAACTTTGATTTACAAACATTTTTACTTTCAGCTGGACTGATTTTGACTCTTTCCTCTTCACACAGATCACCTGGACTGTCCTACTCCAGGAGTTCCATGATGGCCCCTACCTATTTGGCAAAGCCTTAGCTTCTGACCTTCTCTCTTTGTGTCTCCCCACATCTAAACTCATACAGTATATAGATGACCTTCTCCTCTGAAGTCCATCCCTACAAATTAGCCAATCTAACACCTCTGCTCTTCTAAATTTCTTTTCCAGTCGAGGCTATAGAGTCTCACCATCCAAGGTCCAACTTTACACTCTTCGGGTCACTTATTTGAGATTAATCATTACCCCAACACAAATCTATTACTTTGGATAAAAGCTGTGAATCCAGTCACTCGCAGTCCTTTCTACTAAAGACGAATTTTTATCATTCCTAAAAATAGTGGCTTCTTAAATTCCCGAATTGCCTCTTTTTCCTTCCTTGCTTGCCACTTATATGAGGCAGCCCTTGCCCCCCCCCCCCCATGAACTCCTTCTCAATCTCATCACTATCCCTTTCAGAAGCTCCAACAGGCTCTCCTCCAAGTTCCAGCCCTTCATCTCCCAGACCTAACTCATTCCTTGGTGCAGGACAATTGTCTATATTCTGTCAATTATGTTTTAAATAAATGCTGATTGGCCAGGAAGTATAGGAGGGAAGTAGAGGCAGGTCAATGAGAACAGGAGAATTCTGGGAAGAGGGAGGCTCCCTCTGCAGTCCTGTTCAGACACAGAAGAAGCAAGATGTGACTACGCTGCTGAAAAAAGGTACTGAGCCATGTGGCTAACACAGATAAGAATAATGGGCTAATGTAAGTTATAAGAGTTAATAAGAAGCCTGAGCTAATGGGCAAATCAATTTATGATTAATGTAAACCTCTGTGTGATTTCTTTGGGAATTAACGACTGAGGGAACCGGGCAGGACAGAAACCCCAACAACAGTTTCTTCTCCCTCTGTGTGACAGAAAAAGAATGGCATGCTCTTGGGGTCCTAGGCCACCAGCTGGGGCCTGTAGTAATATTTCATTTGTGTTTTAACAAATAAAGCTTGCCTGAAGATCAGAGCACAGAACTAAGCCACTAAAGTCAAGGGAGTGGTGGCACGCACCTTAATCCCTGGACTAGGGAGACAGAGCAGACAGATCTCTGTTAGTTCAAGGCCACCCTGGGCTACGCAAAATTGATCCAGTTTAAAAGAGAAACATAAGTCACACAAAGGTGATCCCAGCACTTAGGATCCCACGCCTTTAATCCCAGCACTAGGGAGGTGGAGACAGGCATGATATGGCTGAGCAGAAAGAAGAATATAAGGTGAGAGGGGACAAGAGCTCAGTGCAGTCTGAGGCAGCAGTCTGAAGCAGTCAGCCTGAGGATCAGTCTGAGCAAGCATTCTGAGGCTTGGTGGAGGCAGATGCAGTCTGAGCATGTAGTCTGAGGATGCAGTCTGAGAATTAGGAGAGACAGGATCAACCTTTCAGTCTGAGGATTCAGTAGAGGTAAAAAGTCTCTCTTGTGGCTGGCTGCACTGCTTCTCTGATGTCTCAGCTTTTACCCCCTAATATCTGACTCAGGGTTTTTATTTCTTAAGACCAATTAGAATTCGTGCTACAGGAACCTTTCCTTGTACCTGTAGCATACCTGTCAAAAACAAACTAGACCTAGCCACTCAGAGATGGGCACCATGTATATGTGCTTTAGTTGCTGCTGAGCTCCTCATTCGTGAATCAAAAAAACTAGCCTTTAGGTCACCCACCACTATCTTGCCCACCACAACCTGCCCCATCTCTTAACTTATAAAGGCTTACAAACTCCACCTCCTTCCTGAGTTCTTATTCTCCAGGTGGCACTATTAGAAGATGTCACACTTACTTTCCCATCTTGTCCATCCTTCAATGTCTCAAATCTTCTTCTCCAACCAAGCACCGACTACTTCCCATATCATTCTTGCATTGAAACCCTAAAGGAATTACTGTCCCATTCCTCACAATACAAGAGGGCACACTGCCTCAGGCCACCTGTGTAATGCTGTCTCTTTAAGAGAGAAGCCACGCCCACTCCTTGCAGCCTCTCTCCCTCCCTCGCCATCTTGGTTCTCTCTCTGTCCCCTTCTCTTCCCCCTCTCAACCCCCTTCTTCCCTTTTTCCTTCCCCTCCATAACCCAACTAATAAATATCCAATTCTATTCTGTAGGATGTGCCTGTCTATGTGTCTCCCACCCACCACCTGCTCACACCACTTGCTGGGCTTGCAGGGAATAGCCCTCTGCCACATGGCTGGGGACCAGCCACCTTGGTTTGTGGGCCTGCCACCGCTGGGACCCTGCAGCAAGCTGCTGGGGACTCCCTGCAAATTCATAACAACCTGTACCTGGTACACAGATGGCTGCTCCTTTTTACATGAAGGGATCCAAAAAGCATGCTATGCCATAGTGTCAGATACTGGGGTGGTGAAATCACAGACACTCCGTACCCACACTACTAACCAAGAGGCTGAATAAATATCTCTCACCTGTGTCTTCCAATTGGAAGAAGGACAACACTTAAACATTTACAGAGACTCCAAATATGCTTTTCATATCCTCCTGTCCCACATTGCCATCTGGAAAGAGCGTTGGCTACTTACAACAAAAGGAGGATCCATAATTAACCCAGATCAAATTACCTCCCATCTCCCCAAAGCTATAGGAATTATACACTGCTGGTCTTGTCAGACTGACTACTCTGTCATCTCTAAGGGGAATAACTGAGCTGATGAGGCAGCTAGGGCAACAGCCCTCCAAGTTCCAGACTCACCTTACCCACTGCAGGAAGTCCACACACTCCAACCCATATCCCCACAGTTACCCTCTGACACTTGACAAATTCTGTCCTGTCCACACTAGCTCTTTCATCCTAATAGTTACGTTCTGCCTCATTTTGTCAAGGCTCACTGAGGACTTGCATTTCTTAAGAATTATTACTGCTTGTTATAAAATTTGTCAAATGCCATATTTCAACTCCAGATATCATAGCACCCCTTTTTTCTACCTACTGGGTTAGAGGCTCCCTCCCGGGGACTTGACTGGCAGCTTGATTTTACCCACATGCCCACAGACAAATGAGTTAAGTATCTCCTGGTTCTAGTGAACATGTTCTCAGACTGGGTGGTAGTGTTCCCCATCACTATAAAAAGGGCTCATACACTCTCCAACCTTCTTCTCTGGGCAATTATTCCCTGATTTGGAATCCCTGACTTTTTCCATTAAGACAGTGGTTCAGAATTCACCTCCTTGATCTCTCAAACCCTATTTAAAGCTCTCAGCATCGCTTGGCATTTTCATATCCCATATCATCCTCATTTCTCAGGAAAGATTAAACAAACTAATTGCTCCTTAAAAACATTCGTATTAAAATATCACAGGAATTTCACCTTGACTAGGTAAAGCTCTTGCCTCTGGATCTTTTTAGGCTTTAGACTCTCCCCAAGTGAAACCTTTCAATTTTACCATTTGAACTCATGCATGGGAGGGCAGTTCTAACCCCCAGCTTCCCATCAAAACCCTCACCTCTCTCTGATCAACTACTCATCCCCCCCCATCATCTTTGTTCCCTCATATGGAACTTTACCGACCACTCCCTACCCCGACCATGCACTAACTCCTGTCCATTTCCAGTCAACAACATATGGGATTAGGTCTTTCTCTCTCCTGAGAGACCAATGCCTCTCACTATTTCCCCCTAAATTGCAGGGCCCCTTTGAGGTAATTCTTGTAACCCTCACAGCTGCTAAGCTTGACGGCTTCCTCCATTAGATTTACTTATCTTACGTCAAGCTCTTTATACAGCCCAACACACAGCTCAAGATAATCTTCCTTTATACACAGCAACCCCAAAATGGCCCTGCTTCCTTCAGTTTCAGAGAACGCTGAGATCAACTGCCTTGTCTCTAATTCCAGAAGAATGAAACAACCTTACAGCCCTATAACTGTACTCAACTTTACCAGATTAGGAATCCCCTATGCTCTCTTTCCTGACCCCCTCCGCATTCTCCTGTCTCTACTAATCATGCCCTACTTCATTAATTTCCTCCCTATGTATCTCCAATGACATATTCAAAAGTTCTAATTAAACTAATTAACTGTTGTTATAGTACTACCAACCATTAGCCACAGAGCTGGAGGTGTAAAGACTATCAAATGTGCCTGGGCCCAAACTCAAAAAAAGAGACTTGCAGCACAGATTTCAGTACAATTCTTTACTATTGACATCCCTCAGCAATCAACCACCTGTCTCCTGAGCAGTAACGTGAAAGTGATGCCATTTCCATTTCTAAGGAAGGCCTGCACGAGCACCCCTCTTTTCACACCCTATCAATAAACTGCCAGCGTGGGTTTGTTGTACACTGTGGTTCATTCTCAATGCCGCTAAACTACAACAATTTGGAAGGCTGAAGAAGACCATTTGAGTCCAAGAGTTTCAGATCAGCCTATGTATAACACTGTGAGTACTATCTTAAGAAACAAAAACCAAACCAAACCAAACCAGCCAACCAACACTAACTATATTCAAATATCATTATGAAATCCTCATGAGATAAAGCAAAACTGAAAACATATCAGAAATCAAAATGTTTAGGGTGTTGACAAAAGCATCTCTTCTTTAATTCATAAGAGGATATTAGTTTCAATAATATGTAAGAGTATTGCATGGATTTTGTTTTCAGAATTACACATCTTTAAAAAAACAGAAAATATTTTCTAGATGAACAGAGTACACTAAGTGAATCTGGGTTAGAAAAGAGATATACTGAGAAGGAAATGGTTTGAGATTGATAGCTGGGTCTTGGATAGTTTTTAACCTTTAAATATCTATTGAGTAGATGTTAGATGTTATTGACAGCTGCCTTTTTTATTACTCTCAAATATTTATAAATCACATAAATGAAACTGACTAGTGAGTGACAGAGCCCATCATTTGCCAAATGGGTTACAAAAATAAAACCAGGGAACTCAATGATGGACATTTAGGAATGAGATAGCTCAAAAAGCTTATCATTAGAAATTGTCACTGATAGAATTTGAGTCACATTTCTTCCTTTGGTCTAAGAAGATGCTTTGTTTTCCTATACAGGCTCACGTTTCTAAAGTGTACTTTTTCATGTTAAAAAACTATAGGACTTTATAAATAATGTCAGAATAAATACACAGTAAATTATTAAATTATCATCTTAATGTTTTGACTTATTTGCTTATTGAATATCTGTTAATTTTTTTTTCCAATTTTTGGTGATATTTAAGATTAAACTAGAAAGTTAGCCAAATACTCTACCTAAAAACTTTTAATTTCAATTCTGTTATGGAAGTCTCTGTAAATTATATTTTCAGAAAAAGCTCCTTTGTCTTTTTATAACATTGACGCAGTCTACTTATTTTTCCATTCAGTATTTTTTCAGACTTTCTATTTTTTTCATTTTTTTTTCTTAAATTATTTTATGTGCATTGGTGTTTTGTCTGCATATATGTCTGTGTGAGGAAGTTGGGTCCCCTGGATATGGAGTTACAGATGGCCTTGAGCAACCATGTCAGTGTTGGGAGTCAAACCCAGGTCTTTTGGAAGAGCAGTCACTGTTCTCTGGAAGAACAGTCAGTGCTCTTAATTGCTGAGGCATCTCTCCAGTCTTATTTTCTCTTTTAGGTTTACTTGTTTTATGTGTATGAGTGTTTTGCCTGCATGTATGTGTGCTGGTACCCTGGAATCCATGGAGGTCAAAAGAAGATATAAGATCCCATGGAACTTGAGTAACATATGGTTGTGAACCACCATGTGGGTGCCGGGAATTGAACTGGGAACCTCTGGAAGAACAGCAAGTGTGTTTAAGTGTTGAGCCATCTCCCCATCACCCCAGCCTGTTTTATCTAGAGATTCTTGAATATTTTATCTAGAGATTCTTAAATATTTCTCTAGATAAATGTTTTATCTAGAGATTCTTAACTATTTTTTAAATATGAAACACTAAGTTACATAGTTTTTGAATAGAACCTTTATGTACACACTGGGCTCTCATCAAATTTGCCATTCTCGTACATTAGCCTACTGGGTGTTAAGATTATAAGCATCATAATTTGGCAATAATTAAAATATTGTCCTGGGTACATGGCTCAGAGGTTGAAAGCATATTCTATGTAAGGATGTGGGCCTGAAATTGAATCCCCAGAACCCACATATAATCCAAACACAATAGCAGCAACATCTGTACAGAATCCCCAGTCTCTTCTGGGTTGATGGGAGGCTGAGACAAAAAGACTCCTGGAAAATTCCAGGCCAGCTAGCTTTCATATGCCAGGAAAAAAAAAAGATATCCTAACTCAAACAATGTGGAAAGAAAGGACCGACGCACAAGTCTGTCCAGATCTCCAAATGTATACATACTCCATGTGCACCTATATTTACACTCATGTACATACAAAAGTAAATTAAAAATAAAAATAAAGAAGAATGGATGAAAAAGTGTGGAATATATACACATTAGAGTACTACTCAGCAGTAAAAACAATGACTTCTCAAATTTTGCATGCAAATGGATGGAAATAGAAAACACTATCCTGAGTGCGGTGTCCCAGACCCAAAAAGATGAACATGGGATGTACTCACTCATAATTGGTTTCTAGCCATAAATAAATGACATTGAGTTTATAATTTGTGATCCTAAAGAAGCTAAATAAGAAGGTGAACCCAAAGAAAAACATATAGTTATCCTCCTGGATATGGGAAGTAGACAAGATTGCCGAGCAAAAATTGGGATCTTGTTGGTGGGGTGGGATAGGGGTAAGGGGAGATGGGGAGAGAAATGTGAGAAGGGGAGGATGGGGGGAACTTGGGGAATTGGGATGGTTGGGATAAAGGAAGGATGGATATGGGAGCAGGGAAGCATATATCTTAATTAAGGGATCCAGCTTAGGGTGGGCAAGAGTCCTGAACCTAGAGGGGCTCCCAGGTGCCCAGGGGGATGTCTCCAGTTAGTGTCTTGGGCAGCTGAGGATAAGGAACCTGAAATGGCCCTATCCTATAACCACACTGATGAATATCTTGTATATCACCATAGAACCTTCATTGGGCGATGGATGGAGATAGAGACAGAGACCCATAATGGAGCACCGGAATAAGCCCCCAAGGTCCCAATGAGGAGAAGACGGAAGGAGAACATGAGCAAGGAAGTCAGGACCACGAGGGGTGCACCCACCCACTGAGACAGTGGGGCTGATCTATTGGGAGCTCACCAAGGCCAGCTGAACTGGAACTGAAAAAGCATGGGATAAAACCAGACTCTCTGAACAATGAGGACTGATGAGAAGCCAAAGACAATGGCACTGGGGTTTGATCCTACTTCATGTTCTGGCTTTGTGGGAGCCTAGCCAGTTTGGATGCTCACCTTCCTAGACCTAGATGGAGGGGGGAGGAACTTGGACTTTCCACCTGACTGCTCTTCTGTCTGGAGAGGGAGGGGAAAAGGAGTGGGGGAAGTGGAGTGGAGTGGGAGGAAGGGGAGGGAAATCGGAGGATGGGAGGAGGCGGAAAATTTTTTTCCAAGAAAAAATAAAAAAAATAAAATCAAGATTAAAAGAAAAGAATCTGAAAGAATGGAATGAGTAAGTGAAGTATATCATACAGTCAGGCATTTTAACCTCTAAGCCACGAATGGTACTTAATTTGATAAAAAAATACCATCTTCTTCTTAAGTACAGAATGGGAAACACAAGAAAACCACCAGTCTGTGAAAATAAAGTAGTTCACAAAATCTATAGTTTCTATATACACTTTTCTACATGTGATTACATATGTATTCAGAATCAGCTGTCTTGCCAGAAATAATCACAAAAATATGTTCGATTTGAAGAAAACTTCTTCAAAGCACATGTCTTCAAAGTTCAACTTTTAAGATGTATGTATATTCTATCAACAGAATTTCAATGATTATTCTGTAAAGTGTATGACGGATACTTGAAATAAATATAAATGCTCAGCAGAAAAGCCAGCGAATGGAGACTATGTACCTCAGCAAAGGATTGGATTGTAGAAGCAACCCTGCTTAAACACAGAAAACTCATTACTAAAGCGAATCTAAGAGAGGTTGCACAGTTTGAACTCACAAAGAAGAAATACTGATAGCAATATGGATTAGAGAACCAAAGAAGACAATGGAGTCAGTTACAAAATTAGATGGGTAAGAACAGAAAACCCGGAAATGCTGTGCAGAGGGAGGCAGGAGATGGGAGCGAGACCAAAATGTTTAGGTTCAGACAAACCCATGGGAGCCTGAAATAGCCAAAACTCTTTGGAAACAGAAAACTAATTCTTTAGAAACCAGACATACTGGTTTAAATGGTTTAAATATGCAAACATTGGTGTAAATATGAGTTCCTATCATAGAAACTAATAAAAAATGCTGCTGTTCAGCTGAGAAACGAGTTTAGTAAGATTATAGAGGTTCCTACAAGACACAGAATAGAATTTTAAGCTCAGCTTACAATTGCTTTTAGTGTCAATGAATTATTTACCTAAACTGTCCATAGAAAAATTATTTATTTTCCCATTATAAAGTTTTAAGAACTAAAAATCAATAATAAAATAAAATAGTTAGGGTCTGATATGACAAAAACAAAAGCAACTGAGCTGAACTTTTGAGTTCCATAAACTGACTCATTTGAGATTTTATTTCTTAGTTTTTGAAAGAACACCATGGAGATTAATACATTTCACAGTGGTAGGGCCCTTGTCTAGCATGTACAAAGTTCTAGGTTTGGTCTCCAGAACTGGGAAAAAGTGCAATAAAACAGAAACTTCTTGAATCTTTTTAGTAGTAAATGTATCCTAATTATATACAATATATGAAAGAAATTACCTGGCTTTAGACCCATTAAAGAAGCATTAATTTCCTTCCTTTGCAGCCTTTAGAAAGCAGCAGCTAGCATAGTTGTTAAAAGTCTTAAGCGATGTTGTAGTACGGCTTTTTACTTGGGGTACAACATAATCATCACATCTGCAGTTTTGGAGTAGTGATTGTTTTGGACTGTTAGTCATGGCAAAAAAAAATAAGCAAAACAGTACAGCCATGTCTAGGTCTGTATAATGGCAAGGGAGCTTTTGGCACTCTCTAGTTAGAAGGAGGTGGGAAGTCACATGATACTCACCTGGGATTGCAGCCAGGGAAGGATCCTACCCTCACGTCTTAAAATCAACAAGTGATCAAGGGAGATACTAGGCTTTGCTTGTTTGTTTGTTTTGCTTTTGTTATTTGTTATTGTTGTCACTAGTGGTGGTAGCTATTTGTGTGTGTGTGTGTGTGTGTGTGCGCGCGCAGGCGCACGTGCACGCGCACATGTGCAAGAACAGAAAGGTTAACAGAAAGTAGGACTCAATGATGCAGTTTACATAGGGACATTATCCATGATGGAGTGGGATTTTGTCATGATACAGTTGTTTGAGGATCACCTATACTCCGGTGAGAAACCCCTCAGCCATGCTCTTTAAACCAGTCCTTCAAAAACTCATTGGTTGACCAAGTTGGATTTGGATGGAATTGTTCCATTTATTTGTCCGCAGTGCCTTGTGTGGGATGAATAGGCATTTGTTCTTATTTCCTATGGAAGAGGTAATTGCAAGAAGGAAAATGGTAGGAAACTATTACCAGGGAGCACTGGGTGTGAGTTAAGAGGGATTGACACACCGTTCTCATTTTGAACAGGTCATATTCTCAAAATAACTTTTTGTTTCTCCTTGGAATTCAAAAACTGTGTATGCAACTTAACTATTCACCACTAACAGGGAGACATAATGAAAACAAAAGGCCAGATTCATAGAATTTCTAAATGATAAACAGAGACACAGTGTTTACTGATGTCCATGAAGACCCTAATTACTGAATCTACAAATAAGGAAAGAACTTGTAGTTCAAGGAGAAAGAAAATTAGTATGTATGGCCTAAGATTACATAGGTGCCAATTTGTTTTGTAGACAGGGAACAATGGCTCATATTTTCTGAACATGGGATAGAGATTTTAAAAAGTTGTTCTAACTCATGTGTCTAACACACTAATTATCAAACTAGATCTCTGTCTTTATCTTCAAAATATGAATTGTATTGGTTATTATAATGTTTTTAAACTTGAGCTGCTGTGATTATGAATAACCATATACTTCTCAGGAAGAGAGATACGGGATAAACACTTTGTGCTCTGTGAAAGATAAACAAAAGACAGACAACTGTTTTTAAATAAACCTGGAAAAGAAACACCAGGAAAGGCATGCAAAAACAAAGAAGACTGTTGTTTTTAAGTTTTTCTTTCTAAATTAGTTTAGTATAGACTAAGATATTGTTGGTATAACTTCTCCTCTGGAGACACTAGCTTTCCCCTATGATGTTCAGCTATTTGATTCAAATATGGCACTGTTCTAGAGGCAACTACCTCAAACATTTAAAATGCCTTTTAAATCAGATCAAAAGTAGGTGCTTCATGAATTAGCTTAAGAAAAGTTAAAAAGTCAGGTTCAATTGTTTAAAATTAGTTGATTTTTATTAAATATAT
The DNA here is from genome assembly GCF_037038515.1 of Microtus pennsylvanicus. Taxonomy (NCBI): domain Eukaryota; kingdom Metazoa; phylum Chordata; class Mammalia; order Rodentia; family Cricetidae; genus Microtus; species Microtus pennsylvanicus. The sequence continues at coordinate 99,725,285 of NC_134601.1, read as the reverse complement.
AACATTTGAAATCCATTATAATCAAGGCACATGAATGACTTAACACATTTTGAATATATACCCATCCTTACAAGTATCTATCAGGGTCAATGTTCTTGGAGAACTCTAGACTAAACTCTACTATGTTCCTTTGACCCAGAAAAGAATGTTTGGATGTCAGCAGCTGGATTTTTAGTTCCTGATGTGGGAGTCCCCTCTGTGTGCCGTAATTACCATTAATGAATAAAGAAACTGCCTTGGCCTGTTGATAGGACAGAACTTAGGTAGGTGGGGAAGACTGGACTAAATGCTGGGAGAAAGAATGGTGAAGTCTGAGAGACACCATGGAGCCGCCAGAGTGAGACATATGAATCCTTGCCCATGAGCCACTGCCACGTGGCGATATACAGATTAATAGAAATGAGTTAAATTAAAAAAGAGTTAGCCAATAAGAAGCTAAAGCTAATGGACCAAGCAATGTTTAAATTAATATAGTTTCTGTGTGATTGTTTTGGTTCTAGGCAGCTGGGACGAACAAGTGGTCCTATCCCTTCAAGTTCCTATCTCTGGAATGATGTCATACAGCTTCAGGAGAAAATTTCTTGAAAACTTTTTTCTTTAATTGTTTCATTTTTTTGTTTCTTTATTTTCTTTATGAGGCCGGCTCCCACTGTGCATCTGCCGTTTGTTTGGAACTCACTATGTACAACAACTAACTCATCTCCAACTCACAGAGATCTGCTGGCTTCTTCCTCCCAAGTGCTGAGACTAAAGGCATGCACCACCAGGTTCAGCATATATTATTTTTTAAAAAATGTACATATAATAGAATTTCTGTAAAATTTCCTTCTATTGTATAATAATTATGGTGGGAGATTAGTTAAACTAGACTTTAGTTTAGTTTAGATTAGTCCTCTAGACTTTTAACCTCTATAGATACCTAATTTAGATGAAATGTCCTCAGAATGATGCATAGGTAAATTGCCTTAGGCTAGTTTATATATTGGCTGATGATAATTTAGGGAAAATTGTGGTCATCGAGGTAGAAGGTACCAAGAGGAACTGAGAAATAGAAGGAATGACGCAGAGTGAGCATAAAAGACAGCTAATGTAAAAGCCAGACTTGATGTTTAATCTGGCAGAAATAGTCAACATATAATAAAAAAAAGTAACACAAAAACAACAGAACTGTATTTAGGATATTGAGATTTAAGAATTATGTGTTTATAAACACAGCTGACAATAGTACAATAAATATGATCCAAAAAGTTGGGAGTGATGAAGTTTAAAAAAAAAAAAAAGAAGTGGTAAGGTTTGAACCCAGATAACAAAATAATTTGTTATTTATGTAAATGGTGGAATAGTTGACTTCGGACAAATGAACAAAGCAATACATGACCAAGTTACATCCTGAAAACACCAACATTATCATTCTACATCAGAATCTTAGTGATATAGGACTTGTAGAGTCAGAAAATGCCTACTGTAATGACTTGAAAAAAAACTGGTTGAATGGTTTCCTGGTGCTAAATTCTCCATTTCCCAATCTGGTCCGTTGGGTACAATTTTTGAGATGGGAATTGGTTAGACTTGGCTTAAAGTTCTTTCTAGTTGTGTGTTGCAAAGTCAAAATGAATCAATCCATCGAGCATTTGTTACTTAATGACTGTGTTATTATCGTGCCAATGCATTAGAGTGTCTCTAAAAAAGGCTAGAACAACCGTTTTCCTTTGGTGACTGAGTTGGAATCCAGTACCTCATGTGTGCCAGATATGTGTTCTACCAGTGAACTATGTACCAGTCACCTATCAGCTAATTTTTATTTCCACATTCTCCTTTATACTCTTTACCTATTGTTACTTTCAACTATTAAAAAAATACTTCTTAGAATCAATATACTGATAAAATGGCTAAAAAGAAAAGAAGAAAAGGAAGGAAGGACAAAAGAAAGAAAGATAGAAATGGGCTCACCTTTGATCATTAAATTGTGCATTTTTTAAAAGTTAAAAACTGCTGAAAGACCAGGCATTTCTGTTAATAGTGATCATCCTTGGCACAGGAATAAGACTGTGGGTAGCTAGAAAGACAGGGATTGGATATTTTCCAAAACAATTGCCACCTTTAGAAGATTAGGCAATTATTTAAGACATAAGGGAATGTCCCTAACGTTAGGACATTGTATGGGTTTCTAAGAAAGGGACTTCTGGTCATTAGGGAGAGGAAGGCCATGACAGAAACACCTACTGTTTCAGGAAGAATCTGTAAGAGTAAGGATTTGTGTCCATTTTGTCCAGAAGCCACCAGGCAATTGCTGGGTACTCAGCCTGGGCCCTCTGCAAGAGCAGCTAGTACTCTCAACCACTGAGCCATCTCTACAGCCCCAAACTGGTTACATTCTTATTATTACTGTAAAAGATTTGCTATAAAACAATGTTTCTGAAAGTTGTAGGAGTCGGGTCCTTTGTAGTAAGGTGCATTATTTAAGGATGGGCTCCTGGTCACCAAATCAGCAGGAGCAGGTCTGTTTTAGCACTGGGAGGATCTTTACACTTTGCAGTATGAATTCCTTCTCATAAAACCATTTGAATACTCTCAGCCTTAGCAGTCTTTGATTTCTTTTTCTCTTTAGCAGTATTATGTGTACATTAATCTTACCCACATGATAATTAAGTTTATTTCTTTGGCTTTCTTTGGGCTTATTGCATTCACAGAAGCATCTCAAAGAAAGCCCTAGTACTTATATCCATGATTATGCTCAAGATGGCCTGAAGGACAGGCTTTGACAAATCGTAGGGCATTTATAAACTAAATTAGGTTTCTGAGAGATCATTTAACATGATAAAATATTGTTTGCTAGTGTTTCTTTGCACTGTCTAATCACCTAAACAATGCAACAAACAAACAAACAAACCAAGGACCCAAATACCTCCAGAACAACACCAAAATCCATTAGATTTATACAAGTAATCCACTTCAGGGTAGGTAAGTAGCAAGGATTCTCCAAACAAATTTCAAATCGCAGAAATTCAACTGAATATGGTTCTGATTTTTTTTCAATTCTGTCATTTTCTACATTGAGAAAAATGACAGCTAAAGGCTGCACTAGAAATTGATGGTTTGGGTAAAATCGTTCATATCATTCTAAACAAAAATAAATTTTATATTTAAAGTAATGTTAATAGATAATGTGAAACTTGTTTAGATAAACTGCTTTTTAAAATATCATCTACTTCAAATTGCACATCAGTAACATGCCTTCAGATTAGGCTGAGTATATTAAATTTTAAAAATAAAAGATTTGGAGAAGTAGATTTACTTGGCCACTTACAGTATACTTGGATTATCATTTTGAAGAAATTATTTAACTTCTGAGAGCCTCCCTTCCCTTATAAATAAAGAGGAGATTATAATAACGAACTTGTAACTTTTATGAGGCTTAGTAGGGATGAGTTTCAGATGCCTGGCATACAGATTGGTGCACTCATATTGACAGTTTTTTCATATATTCTTGAAGCAACAAAAATAAACTAATTTGTGTGAACAGGAAAGAAAATATAAAAAAAAATAACTAAGGAAAATCATGGCTTTAAGAAACTCCCCCAAAATGGAGTAGGGGGGAGGGGGAGTGGGGGAGGGGAGTGGGGGAGGGGAGTGGGGGAGGGGAGTGGGGGAGGGGGCAATGTGTGGGAGGAGGGGGAGGGAAATGGGAAATGGGGAGGAGGCGGAATTTTTTTTTCAACAACTAAAAAAAATAAACAAAATAAAAATCAAAAAAGAAACTCCCCCAAACAATAGTGCTTTGGCAGTCTGGCTTTCACCTTATTAGCAACAGGAGAAGTGTAAATGGAGAGGAGTGTTGGCAATGCCACTAAAGTGCTCCTTTTTATAAACTTGACAGCTGACATCTCTGCCTATGGATTGCTCCAGAGATCCTTGAGCTATGGTAACAGGGACAAGGTTTCATTTTCTTTTGTACCGTTCAGTGCAAAACTGACAAAGCAAAAATGCTTATCAACATAGCCGAGAAGCCTTAATCATTTCCACTATTCATTTTCACTTTGCAAGTGCTATTTTGCAAGTTTAACTTCTGTTTTCCAAATGACCTCAAAGGAATACAAAAGACCTTTAAGTTCACTAATGAATGGTGTTGAGAGGTCAATTTTATGAACCTTAATTTCTTTTTAGAATGTACACATATTCTTGCCTGGCCAGAGGTGAATGATAATTACTGTTTCTATAAAAACGATGTTTACTTGTTCAGTGTGAGCAAAAATGTTAGATGTATTATTATATAAACAATGTGGCTTTGTACTTCTTCTGTTGGTTTCCCCTTGGAATGATAGTCTCTAAAAATAGAGAGATGGACAGAACTGAAGAACCTCTTAGAAGAATGCTAAAATAGTCAGTACAGGTTAATAAAACAGTTATCAGTCTAAACAAGAACACATTGAAATTCACTTCAACCTACTCGACTAGGGAAGACAATTAAAAGAAAGACACCTTACCTATGGAAAAGTAAATCTGGCCTTTTAGTACTGATTACAAGGTGAGAGAAAATGAACATGCCAATGGCATTGCAATCAGTGTCTGTAATTTGTAAGTGCTGTTTGGAATACAATTCTAAAAAGAGTAGATGTTACTAGACAAGTTGCAGATAAAACTACCTATTGGTTTGAAATTGCTATACATATTTCTAAACATAAAATGATTTTACAAAGATGTGCATAACTTTTCTTTTGCTGGAACAAACAAACATATTTCTAAGGAACAATGGAGCAGGGAAATCGTCTTACCTCCATCCAGCTCCTCAGCTCCAAAATGATTCCTGTAGAACAGCATGATTTCTATCTTGTAACATTTATAGATGGTCACCAAACAAACAAGCAGCAAGAGAATAGCACCAAGCCCTCCAGCAAGTTCAACGGTGTACATTAACTCTAGAGGAAGAGAGCAAGCAAGAATTACATAATCACACAAAAAAAATATGGAATTCTATTTAGTTTCATGTTTTTGCAAATGACTCCAGATGTGTTAGAACAATCTCATCTCCTTTTCTATGAGAATTATTTTTTTTCATTTTTTAAAAAAATTGCTTCTCATTGTGTATCCTAGGCTGGCTTTGAACTTGTGACCCACCTGACACAGTCTCTCAAGTTCTGGGATCATGGGCATGTACCAACATACTTCTCTTGTGTGAGGATTTAATCCATCCTTAGTTTTCAATTCTGTTACCGTGGTAATTGGATAAGGTGATATGTGACAGCGTTGCTTAGTAACACTGCTTTGCTAAAAATGAACTTGGTTGACACATTGCACCTGGACTAAAAATACTGTAAATATCTAATTGAAAACTACAGTATTGGGTTGGCCTTAGTGCAACAATTTTTACATGTACGCATATTGTTTGAGGAGGTCCTGTGAACTACATGTTTGGAATTGATAAAAATAATTTTTTAAAGACAAGACAGCTTTATGATCATCTGCATATGAATCTTTTTTTTACCTGAGCTGTTACCAGAGAATTGGATTGAAGATTAAAAAAAACCATGGGCCAAATAGCGTAGTTCCTAGAGGACATGTACACTGCCACATAGTGTTGGCAGAGTTACCTGAGGAATGCTATCTGCTCTCTCCCCTGCAAGAAGTAATGACTTATCATGTCCATTTTTCTAAAAAGAGTACTGTCCAGCTGTGTTAGAATAATCCTGAAGGTTAAAAGATTAACTGGATTTAAAAAGTAGGCCTCCTAGGAGATAGCACAGGAAAATATGCTGGGAACCTTTTTTAAATTAAGAAACTACATTTTTCCTTATTTTTATTTACTTTCCCTTATATTATACTAGACATGTTACTATAGACATGTCTAAATGAGGAACTTTTTGACATTTGCTGCATACAAGTGTGGTGGCATTTCATTTGTATTTTAATAAATAAGCCTTGCCTGAAGACCAGAGAGTAAAACAGCCCCACTGGGCAGCCTTACACAGCAGGCAATGATAACCCACACCTTTAATCCCAGTAGCCACACTAGTTGCCATAGAAACTGGGTGGTGCATGCCTTTAATCCCAGAGGTGCATGCCTTTAATCCCAGTCCAAGAGAGGATTATAAAACAGGATGAGACAGCTCTCAGTCTCAGTCTCATTCTGAGATCCTTGGAAACTGGATCGCTATTTTAGACTAAGATAGAAGTAAGAACTGATGGCGAACTGTTTTGCTTTTCTGGCCTTCAGGTTGAACCCCAGTTTTTCTCTCTGAGTTTTGATTAATTGTGGATCATACAAGCTCTCCTTTATCATACTGAATGTTAATATTATAGCAAAAATGAACAGAAAAAAATTGGAATAGAAGAGATTAATGTGGTTACCTTTTCTTGTTTAGGTCTTATGAAGATTGTAACAAGATTTAGGTTGCTGGTATGTAAATAATAAGTATCCATGCACATATATTGAAACTCCCTCTGCCTAAGTGCCTGTGTATACATAATGCCATTGATTATCATTGTCTAAATGTTATTACTGTTGGGTGGCTGATGTTCCCTGAAGTGAAACTTGAAAAATGATAGTCTCTTTCGTTCAGTAAATTTAGTGCTATGTGTAGCAGTTTTGTCCCAGATGGAAACCTTACATCTTGGAAGGAAGCGCAGGAACACAGAGGATGTTAAAGTGGAGATGAAGCAACAGGATATTTTAGGGAAGTAGAACATTCCTCTCCGTAGCTCAGGAAGGAAACAACTCAAACCAGATTTGAGAGGCCTTTTCTGACCAGAGTAAGCAATGAAGACCTCTAAGAGTCACTAGCAGACAAACTCAGCTGCGGAGACTCTGAGACCAGACCAGCTGCCTGGAAGAAGCAGAAAGAAGCCAAGCTAGCTGAAAGAGGTTCAGCCTGAGTCATTGGGAAAGCACACTCTCCAACCTGCTGTGCTGCCTGCAGGCTGTGGAGTGTGCTTTGGGTTGCCCATAACCATGAGCTATCCCTCATGCTGGGACGGGCTTTGCTAGTGCTGCTGTCGTTTGAGTTTTTTTCTATGCCTGTAAGTAACACTAAGAAAACTCATGGTTCCCCACATTAATCTCTGATAGTGTTCTTATTTGGGCCTGTCGTCAGTATCCTACCTGGAATGACTAGACTTTTGTTCACATCTCCCCAGGAATAGCGTCACATAACATCCAGTCGTTCCTTAAATTAAAACACTAAAATAATGTTCTGGATTCTGTAGTTGGGAAACTGCGAAGGAGTAGGTTATATAGTTTATAGCACGGTCCATAAAAGCTCAGATTAAGAACATTAAAATAATTCATGATTTGTGATAATAAATATTATTAGGTAACAAGTTCTCTCCTAAATTCTCATAAATAGGGTAAAATAATAACAGGAATGAAACAGTGCAGAGAAAATAATTTTGAAAGTGTGGTCATTTTTTCACAAGAGTTGTGTGTGTGACAGAGAGAATATTTTTGTGTATGTGTGCATGCTTGTATGTGATAACATTTTTCCTGTAACAATTAAGAAAAACAATCTGTCACATTTCTCATTATCTAGTTCTTTATTCCTAATGTAACAGTTGAATAAAGTTGAAAAATATAACCACTATTTAATCAAGTGTATTTTTTATACTTGGTAAAATTAAATGGGAGTTTGAAGAAAATATTTTATTAAAAATATCTGACTCTGAATTTATGAGAGAATAAAGTAAAATAAGAAATTAAATATTTCAGAGGCAAAATAAATTAATATGAAATAATGGAAAATAATTTCACAAGTTTTATCTCTTTAACATTGTGAAGAGCTACACAAGAGACTACTGCAAAAGTGCCAGGAACAAAATACAAAATGTTATTCAGAACAGTGTTTCTTTCTCACTGTGTGTACAGAAAGACTAAGTGGGTAAATAATACTGTGGAGTGCTTTGGGCCTTCGTTCTCTCAGAATGACAGTTGAATTTCACCACACAGAGAAACCTGAATAAAAGTACATATGTCCACAGGATGAACAAGATATCAGAACATCCCGATTTAAAATACACTGGACATCAAGGAAACATAATAATTTAGATCATGACCACTTTGTGGTAAGGTCCAATTCTCAAACCCAGGACCTCATGCTAGGTGAATGCTCTACCACTGAAACACATTCCTAGTCCACATCGCAGCTTTTTTTAAGGTCTTGTTTTTTTTTTTTTTTATTTATACTTCATGCTGGCTAGTTTTATGTCAGCTGGACACAAGCTAATATCATCTTAGAGGAAAGAGCCTCAACTGAGAAATTCCCTCCATAGGGGGCTGTGGTTAAGCCTGAAGGTCATTTTCTTAATTAGTTATTGACGTGCGAGGGACCATCCCACTGTGGCTTGGTGATCCTGGATACTATAAGAGAGCAGGTTGAGCAAGTCATGGGAAGCAAGCCAGTAATCAGCAACCATCCATGGCCTCAGCATCAATTCCTGCCTCCAGGTTCCTTCCCTGCTTGAGGTCATGTGATGACTTCCCTCATTGAAGGAGTGTTACCTAGAAATGTAAGTAAAATAAACGCTTTTTTCCCTAAGTTGCTTTTGGTCACAGTGTTTAATCACAGCAATAGAAACCCTAAAGTACGGCATATAATTTACAACTAAAATTACTTGCATAAGAAAAGAATGGAAATTCGATCAAGATTACTCAATTCCCAGTCGTGAGAGAACATAATTGTTCTATTATATCGGGAAAGTTTTCTAATAAAGTTTTTAATGTTAATATCAATTCCACTCCTATGTGGTTATCCAAGAGATATATACAGATACTCTCAGAAAGTCTTGTAAAACACTGTTCGGAGTAGTCTTATCCATACTAACCACAACTGAAAACAATCCACCTCATTAACAGGAGATGCTGAATAAACTAGTGCCAGCCCATAAATAGATTGCATTCAGCAAGCGAAAGAAGAAACTAAAGATATACACCATGCAAAAACCCATAGCGTTATACTGGGTAAAAGAAGTCAAACACAAAGTGCTATTTACTGTATGGTTCTACCCAAGTATAAAAACAGCCTATTACAATGCACAGCGATAGAACCCGAAACTATATTTTCTTATGGGATAAGTGAAGGGAAATTTTATTGGAAAGGGGTAAGGGGGAGCTTTGCAGGGTAAAGAAATTTTTTTTTTTATCTTGTCTCGGGGTAGATGCAGAATTGTATGCATTTGTTAAATTTCATTCATCTGATCACATGAGGTCTATGAATTTTATCTTATGCCAATCATAGCTCAATTCTTTAAAATTACGATTTCTTATGAAAAGTTATTACAACTTATGACCCAAGGCCTGTGTGCGGATACACTCTAAGAACTAATGGAGTCAGAACAGTTGTTCTGTTGTAGATAAGTAGCCAGGCAGGGAATGACTTTTCTATAGTGCCTCCAAGTCTGCCATTTGCAGCTGGAGGCATAGTACTAGGCCCTTGCCTGTAATATAGTGTAAATACCATATCTACTCAAATAGCTTTAGAAACAATAAAAATTCAATTAAAAAAAAGACTCATTTTCTTTAGGTGATGTTCATAATTTAGGTTTACATACTTTTAAACAGCTATTTTTTGATCCTTTTAAAACTGTTATATCTTTTAATTTTAGATTATAATATAATTATAACATTTCTCACTTCCTTTACCTCCCTCGAAACCATCCCATATATCCCTCCTTGTTTTTTTTTTTTAAATTCATGGACAATTGTTTCTTTTTTTGGGAACTGAATGTGAGTAAGTAAAAGAAAAAGTTGTACAAAAGTTATTTTTATTTCTAGAGAACATATTACTATTTACTTTTATAGAAATCAAGGTTGTACATAATACCTTAAATATTCTTTATATTTAGACAATAATATTGCCTGAAATGTAATAAAAATATATAATAGGGTTGATGGGTTGATGTAACTTTGCAATTACAGAAATAGCTGTGTCATTTGAACAACTTTAATGTACAAACATATAAAAAATGGCATATGTTTTAAAACTTAGTAATGAACAAGAATAACTCTCATGAGGTGCAGGCATTTACTACTAATAAGAACATCTGAAAACTGGTCCAAAGAAACTTAGCATTTTCAACATGCTATTTTACTCGAAATCTTGAGCATATGTCAAATTTCTCTTCATATGCTCTATGCCATGTGTAAAAACATGGTGTTCTCACAGCATCCTTAGAAGGGGGTCAGGAATGAAACTGTCTTTTCTCACAAGGCACAGTAGTGCCTGCTCCTCCATTGCTCTGTCCTCTATAGGCATATCTATTGTAAATGTACACAGATTACTTACTATTTATTAAGTTGATGTAAAATTTTCACATTGTAAAATGCTTTCCAAGAAAATGCTGCATTAGATTTAGTGTGTACACTCCTGCTCCAAGCTGAATGCATAATCACGTGAGTCCGACATTTTATGGCTTATCCATGAGTTAAGGAGAAAATCAGAAGGGCTATATTTTGTCTTCGTTAAGAGAAATTATCTGGGCCTCCTATTGTCTTTCATGTTTGCATTACTATGTGACTGTGAAAGGGATTGTCCTTGCAAATGACATTTGCTTTTGAAAGGAGCCTGCTTTTCAGTGCTACTCCAAGTTGTCTGAGATGGTAGCACGCAAAAACAAAATGATTCCATTTCAGCACAACTCAGTTCTTGAGAGTGGAAAGAGAAAACCCAGACTTAAAAAAAATATATCGTTTCTTTAAAATGACAAGACTCTATCCCCCTTAAGGGACTGAGACAGAATATTGAAAATTGTAAAGCGAAACTGCTCAGCAAAAACCTAAGGGAAACTGGCATTTGCTTAAACACAACAAATGAACAAGTGCCAAAGAGTTACATTTCAGGGCACCAACAGTCATTTAGTTACAGGCAATTAACAATAGCCCTTGCAAAGCTCCAGTACGGTCTGAGGGAAAACACATTGATTATTGCTGCAGTAGTAGACTGCTTTCTGAATAAATTGCTTCAATTTAAAACTAGATTTGCTACAAGCATTTTGAGCAATGACTACAATTTTTTTTTCTTATCAAGACAGTTGGTGCAAGCAACCCTTTAAAAGAAAGAGCTAATTAAAATAAAGCACATGCCATCTCTTAGTATATTGGATTACATTGCAAATAATAAATGCACTTGGCTTACACTAATCTTGCTGCAAGTACCTGGTGTAGTAAAGTACATATGTATTTTTTTTTTGGCCTGTACCTAGTACTAGTGTTTAGGAACTCTTTTTCTAGAAATCTTTGAAGAAGTAAAATTTTAAGAAAATAAAAGTTCAAGTGGGTTTGTAGCTCATTTTGAGTTTTTATTTTGCATTTCTGATCTCTCTACATATTCATATAAGTGTGTGAAGCTTGTTGAATGTGCATTGGAAGAATTTGGGCGGCTTATTCTCAAATAGTTCATTCCAAAATTGTTTTTTTTTTAATTTAACATCCTTTGAAATGTTCTGTCCTGATATATAGGCTGTAAAATGCAAGTTTGTTGGAGAAACACATGATAGACACTATAATGATCTCGGTTTATTCATTAGCTTTATTCTCCATGTACTTTCTCCCCACTGCTCTTGTGTTCTAAAGAGCTAAGGTTTATAAGGATTTATCCATCCACGTAAATTAATATGCGTATTTATTACTCTGAACGGTATAAATTATTTGTTCCTGACAGGAGGATAATTATGCTCAGCCCACAAAGATATTCAACTCAGTTTCTACAATACATCAGCACAATTTAGAAGCAGTTACATTTTTGTGGGACAGAGGGATGATATATTAAGAAAATGAATTGCTTCTTGTATAATAGCAAGAAAAAGTTTGGGGGTGGCATTTATTCCTATTAAGGAGAACAATTTTAAGTCTTTTTATTTTTCAGAAAAAAAGACATATAAAATTATCATAACTGAAGCAAAATATAGATTTTCAATGGAAGGGCTAAATCAGTGAGACCAAATATTTGGAGAAAGATCACCCTTAAAGTAGTCTAGCTTGACATTTTGGGAAGAGGTTATAAAGGGAAGCATTAAATGAACTTTTAATTTCTGCCAATCAAGGATGGAAATGTAGACAATGTGTTAGATCCCAATCATTATGGCCTAGTTAGACCAAGCTCCCAGAAGCCCTTGGAACTTAATTGTCACATTTTAACCCATCACAAAAAGATGAAGAAGGAACTAGAGTAAAAATGTATCATTCTCAGTAAAATTTGCTAAAACCTCACTTGGAATACGGTTTTTGATTTTTTTCCTCGAAGGACTTAAGGACTATTCTTAAGTGCTATGCTTTTAAAGGAAGTTGAAAATGCATAATCAGAGAGATAGAACAATACAAAATTCTATGAGTTTGTGTAAATTATAATCAAACAAAACGGGAAAGATTTCCATAAGGTAACTGCTAAGGCTACTTTCCTCTTTCTCTTCTACGAGGTTCACTGTGACTGTATTTATGTTGAGATCTTTGATCCATTTGGACTTGAGTTTTGTGCATGGGGATAGGTAAGGATCTATTTGCATTCTTCTGCATGTCAACATCCAGTTATGTCAGCACCATTTGTTGAAGATGCTTTTTTCCCCATTGTATAATTTTAGCTTCTTTGTCATAAATCAGGTGTTCATAGGTGTATGGATTAATATCAGAATCTTCTATTCAATTCCATTGGTCCACTTGTCTGTTTTTATGCCAATACCAAATAGATTTTATTACTATAGTTCTACAGTAAAGTTTGAAGTCTGGGATGGTGATGAAGTTTCTTTCTTGTACAGGACTGTTTTGGCTATCCTGAGTTTTTTTGTTTTTTCATATGAAGTTGAGTATTGTTCTTTCAAGGTCTGTGAAGAATTCTGGGATTGTGATGGGGATTGCATTGGATCTGTAGATTGCTTTTGGTAAGATTGCCAGTTTTACTATGTTGATCCTACCTATCTAAGAGCATGGGAGATTTTTCCATTTTCTGCTATCTTCTTCAATTTCTTTCTTCAAAGACTTAAAATTCTTGTCATACAGGTCTTTCACTTATTTGGCTAGAGTTACCCCAAGATATTTTATGTTGTTTGTGGCTACTTGAAGGGTGATATTTCTCTGATTTCTTTCTCAGCCTGATTGTCATCTGCATATAAGAGGGCTACCGATACTTTTGAGTTGATCTTGTATCCTGCCACATTACCGAAGGTGTTTATCAGCTGTAGGAGTTCCCTAGTAGAATTTTTATGTAAACTATCATGCAAATAGTGAAAATTTAAATTCTTCCTTTCCAATTTATATCTCCTTGATCTCCTTTTGATGTTTTATTGCTCTAGCTAAAACTTCAAGTACTATGTTATATAGATATGTAGAGAATGGATAGCCTTGACTTGTTCCTGATGGTAGTTTCTTAGAAAATTGGGAATCAATCTACCTCAAGACCCAACAATACCAGTCTTGGATATATACCCCAAAGATGCAGACCCATACCACAAGGACATTTGCTCAACTATGTTCATAACAACATTATTCATAATAGCCAGAACTGGGAAAAAACTTAAATACCCAAACCGAAAAATTTATAAAGAAAATGTGGTACATTTACACAATGGAGTACTATTCATCAGTAAAACCAATGACATCTTGAAATTGGCAGGCAAATGGATGAACTAGGGAAAAAAAACCATCCTGAACGAGGTAACCCAGATCCAGAGAAACAAACATGGTATGTACTCACTCATGAGTAGATATTAAACATAAAACAATGGATAGACCGGCCTACAGTCCACAACCCCAGAGAAGACAGGAAGCAAGGAGAACCCTAAGAAAGACATACATGGATCGCCTGGGAAGGGGAAGTACATAAGATCTCCTTAGTAAGATTGAGTTGGGTAAAGGACAGAGAGGGAGAGCAAGGAAAGAGATAACTTTAAAGAGGGAGCCATTGTGTTTAGTGAGAAACCAGACAATAAAGAAATTCCTAGGAAACCACAAGGATGACCCCAGCTAAGAATCTAAGCAATAGTGGAAATGGTACCTAAACTGCCTTTCCCTTGTAATCAGATTGATGACTATCTTAATTGTCATTATAGAACCTTCATCCAGCAACTGATGGAAGCAGCTGCAGAGATTCACAGTTAAGCACTGGGCCGATCTCCTATAATTCAGTCATAGAGAGGAGAAAACGATATTATGAGCAAAGACCATGATGGGGATATTCACAGAAACAGCTGACTCGAGGTAGTGGGAGCTCACTGACCCCGGACTGACAGGTGAGGAACAAGCATAAGACCAAACTAGGCCCTCTGATGTGGATGACAGTTGTGTGACTTGGGCAGTTTGTGGGGACACTGGTGTGGAACCAGTAATTGTCCCCTAGTACACTATCTGGCTCTTTGGAACCCATTTGCTATAGAGGGATGTCTTGCTCAGCCTATATACGGGGTGGGGGGGCTTGATTCTGCCTTATGTGATGTGACTAACTTTGTTGACTTCCCATGGGAGGCCTCACCCTCTCTGAAGAGTGGATGGGGGGTGGTGGTGGAGAGGAAGTGGTTGGAGAAAGGGGAGGACAGGAAGAAAAAGGAACTGGGATTAAAATGTAAAGTACAATTCTCTTAAAATAAATTTTAAAAGTAGAGTGCTAACTAGTGAATAAAAAAGAAATGACATAGAAATCCTCATTTCCCTCCATCACCACCATAACAATTGATTTAGGTAGGAGTCATCAATAGATGTTAAAATTATGAGGTACCTTCCTACCCATTATTTAAAAGGAAAAATAAGCATCATCTTTCAAAAGTGACATTAAGTTAGCAATGCCAGGAATAATATAAAGTGGTCTCTGGTATAATACCCCGAGAAGACACACATCATTGATGGTAGCTAGAAATGGATAAGAATTTGAAATACGAGGCGTTGTCAGGCTAGTCTAGACTGAAGAACAGCTGCAAGAATCCAACTCCACTTCTCACTACTCTTCAGAAAATACCAGTATTGATGAAAGACAAAACTAAGGAACCATCTCAGGTTAATGGACACTAGGGACACTGGACATCTAAATGCAAGGCATATTCTTATACTGAACATGTAGTGGAAAGAGTATCTTTTGAGACAATGTCTGTGATTAGACTGTAGAGCAACCATATAAGAGACTTTCATTATTATAAGAGTCTTTCATTATTTTTTGAATTTTTGTAAATTTGATAATTATTCTTTGGCTATAAAAACACTCTTGGTAATTTAAGAGAGTCACAACTAAGAATTAGTCACAATGTCTGCAATTTACTTTCTGCAATGTGGTAATAACCCGTGTTTTCAGACACAGTATATTTTTTGTTGATTTTATTGAGCTCTACATTTTTCTCTCCTCCCTTTCCTTCCTCTATCCTCCCCTTCAGCCCTCTCTCATGGTTCCCATGCTTCCAGAGTACTCAAGAGATCTTGTATTTTTCTACTTCCCATGTAGATTAGATCCATATATGTCTCTCTGAGGGTCCTCATTGTTGTCTAGGTTCTCTGGGATTGTGATTTGTAGGCTGCTTTTTTTTTTGCTTTATGTCTAAAAGCCACTTATGAGTGAGTACATATGATATTTTTATTCCTGTGTCTGAGTTACCTCACTCAATTTGATGGTTTCTAGCTTCATCCATTTGTCTGCAAGTTTTAAGATGTCATTATTTTTCTCTGCTGTATAGTACTCTATTATGTAAACGTACTACATTTTCTTTATCCATTCTTCAGTCAAGGGGCATTTAGGTTGTTTCCAGGTTCTAGCTATGACAAACAATGCTGCCATGAACATAATTGACCACAGGTCCTTGTGGCATGATTGATCATCCTTTGGGCATATACCCAAAAGTGGTATTGCTGGATCTTGAGAAAGGTTGTTTCCTAAATTTTCTGAGAAATTGGCATACTGATATCCAAAGGGGCTGTACCAGCTTGCATTCCCACCAGCAATGCAGAAGTGTTACCATTACCCCACAACCTATCCAGCATAAGTTTTCATCAGTGTTTTGGATCTTGGCCATTCTTACAGGTGTAAGATGGAATCTCAGAGTAGTTTTGATTTGCATTTCTCTGATGGCTAAGGATGTTGAGTATTTCCTTAAGTGTCTTTTAGCCATTGTAGATTCCTCTGTTGAGAGTTCTCCAGACAGAGTATATTTTATCCATTTTTCTGTGTTTAGGAATTATTTAAGGTTAATGTATCAAATGTTAATAATTGGTGAGCATAGGTGGAGAAAATAGATATTTACTATATAAACCTTAAAATTTTGGAGGAATGTTTGATTTTCTGTTCTAAAATAACAACTAAAAATAAAAGTACTAATCAAATGGAGAACTGCAGCAAAATGATATATCTTCTAGATATAACCTTTCCATTGTACTTCTGGACACATTGCAGTTCTGTTTATCTGAAAGACCTGCCAAATATTTGGTCCCTCAACATTTCACCATGAATGGGAGAAGGGTCCATGAGGCCCTACATGTCCTTGAGGAACTACCGGCAATGAATGGTTGCTTGGGGAGCATGATTTCATTTTCTTCAGTGGTGAAGATACTGATGAGGTGCTCTTGCTGTAGTAAATAACCTCCCACCTATTTTCTGGCAAGAACTTGATTTAAATTCAATGGGTCACATATGAAGAGAAACATAAAAGTAGAAAGATTTGTCAAGAAGAAGGAGGAACAGAAGGAAAGAAAGGGAGGGAATGGGAGGTACAAATGACTAAGTTATTAAAGAAGCACACTAAGCTTTCGAACAATAACTTGTTAAAAAATCACATTATCATTTGGTTAGAAATAAGCATATATTTGCTTGGTTATCTTTGAATTAAGTTGCATATATATAGTATTTTTATTTAATCTATACAAAAGCCTTCAAGTTGATATTCCCCAAATGTCTTTACCTTGAGATTTTCTCCAGGTACTTTGTTGATTATCCATCAAAGGAATTTGGGATTGTTTGTATTGGCATTTATTTCTTTAACGTAAGTGATCCCCAGCCATAATCATTCCCCCATTATGAATTGAAGTTTGATTAGATTCCATGGCAACTGAGAACCTTTGCCTTTCATTTTTTAATCCCTACCAATCCTACAGAAGACTACAGTCTATGCTTTCACGGAAGATTTACTGGCAAAGTGATTCACACTTACAGCATGTGTTTCCTGTTGTTGTTTCAACAATTACTCTGCTGTATAACATCAGCGTTGCTCTTGTCTATGGTTTTGCATTGTAAACGTATTAAACAGTTGCTTTATTATAAGATCTTTGTTTTTGTTTGTCCTTTCTGACCAAGAATGCTTCTCTGTCCCAGATTTCTCATGTTATGCTCCTCTTCTTCCTTTCACTCCTTTTTTCCTGTGTTCTCCTCTCCACTTCCTCCTCCCCCTTCTTTTCTTCTCTATTTCTCTGTCTGTCTCTGTCTCTGTCTCTCTCTCTCTCTCTGTGTATGTGTAAGAATATGTGTATGAATGTATGAGTATCTGCAAGCACATACTTTGAAGAAGGGTCTCATTGAATATTGTAGGTTGTCTATGTATCCTAAGCAGGTTTCAAACTCCTGATTCTCCTAGATGAGTGCTGAACTTTAGGCATGTGCCACTATGCCTGGCTAGCCTCATTGTTTCTTAAGTCTTTGCTCATATAGCAATATGTGAAACTTTTCCACCAACCACTCATTTTAAGGAGAAAGAAAAAGCATGCTGGACTCACTTATATTTTTCTGTAGTTTTGTTACCTTATAACATAACATTCAGTTTTCATATTACTAGCTATAATATCAGTTAATGAATTAATTTGGATTTTTAAGACAAGGTGTTTTTGTGTTACAGTCCTAACTGTCCTAGAACTTGCTCTGTAGACAAGGCTGGCCTTGAACTCATGGAGATGTGTATGTCTTTGCCTCCCAACTTCTGGGATAAAAGGCATATGCCACCATCACCTGGCCTTTTATTTTCTGACTTGGTGAAATTTAAATTCCATGATGGTGAGTCTTTGGTTATTTTTCTGTTTGTGTTTTTTTTTTATTTTTTAGATTATTTTCAGTACTTATCCCTTAAAAATTGCCTGACTGACTATAGAAACTCAACGATGATCTGCTGAATAAAGGAATAACTAGATAGATGATTAAGAATACATAGTCTTCAAATAAAAATTTGTTTCTTTCTACTCTAAAATTCCAATATCTCTTTGAGTGACCTTGGTTCAGTGTATCATAATGTTCAAGCAGCTAAAGAAGTATAATTAAGAATAGCCATTCCATTACTTGGTTCAAATATACATTATACATAAAGTAGAGAACCTGGGCCTGGGACTGAGAAAATGACTAAGCTTGTAAAGTTCTTGCTGTGAAAACATGAGGACCTAAGTTCAAGCCCAAATGCAGTGGCACATGCTTGTCAGCCCAGCACTCAGGACGTGGACAAGAAGAACCCTGCTGACTGCTAATTAGCTAGTATCACTGATTTTGTGAGATCCAGGTGCAGTGAAAGGTCCTATTTTAAATGTTTCAAAAATAAATTGGGAAGAGAAATAGGAAAAGCCACTCAATGTCAACCTCTGGCCTAACTAAACACACACACACACACACACACAGAGAGAGAGAGAGAGAGAGAGAGAGAGAGAGAGAGAGAGAGAGAGAGAGAGAGGGAGGGAGGGAGGGTGGGAGAGAGAGAGAGAGAGAGAGAGAGAGAATGGAGAATGGACATGATAGTATAGAGGTAAAGAGGTATTCATTCATGAATATGGCACTAATATAATATTGTATAAGTGTAGAAAATTTTAAAGTTTGTATTCACTTAGGACCTGATAATCACCTACTATTTCATTAAGAACTTACAGATGCCAGGCAAGTACACCGCCACTGAGATATACCACTCACATTTAATTTTTTCATCCATTCATTAATTTCACGCTTGTCTAATGAGTACTTTCTAGATAGTGGTAAAGTGCTTTTGCACTTTAGTAATAAAGCAATGGAAGAAAAGTATGATTGCTGCCTTCAGGGAGCTTCCGTCTTGTAGATTCTGGCAGGCGAGCACATGTATACTACAAAGTACTCACTAATGTTTATTGAGCACTGACGTGTCACTGTGTTCAAACTTTCATACGAATGTAACAGTACTGTAAGTATCATGATCATTAGACAAGTAAACAACACACTTGGCACATTCTGTGTATGTGTTTGTGTGGTTTTGTTGGCGTATTTTAGAGATTAAAATCAATCACTGATTGGCATAGTGCAAGAGTGTCCATAAGGGTTTTTGAAAAATAATTTGATATGGTATGAAATCAGAAAATATATTTGTTACATTAGATGATTTTAGGCAAGTTTCTCCTTTTCTTATTTAGTTAATGTATATTGTTTATCTTTTAAAATTTATTTTCAAAGTAAATAACATCTGCTTTATCCCCCCCCCCCCAAAATAGTTGTCTGGGAATTCATGTCATGTACCAGTTAAATTAGTTACCCAAATTTAGGTCAGAACAAGAGGACTATGCTTCACCCCTGAGGAAAGTTAGCACTTCTTTTCAAAAGGTACTATATGTAGTTCCTAGCATAGGTAGGGATTTATTGTAGAAAATTTTCCCCTTTGGAGTATAAATAAGTATTTGAAATATCAGTATATAAGGAGTATACAAGGGACATACACATAATCACATATTTGCCCAAGTATACAGACATATCAGATTCAGAGTGGGCTCTTTCTTAAGAAAAATCAGACAAAGAATGAGTATACTGTTAAAATAAAGAACAAAAGGGCCTCAGGTGACCAGCTTAGAAGATAAGGCTATTGTATATCATGGTGTCAAACCACACTGATGTCTAAAAGAAAATATCTTCGAAGAAAAAGTATTTGCTTTCTCTCTACTAGGAATTTCCTTCTTAACATGTCATACAAATAGACAGGCACAGATGGAATGTTACAAAACCTCTCTGGAGAGAAAATTGTCAAAGTAAAGGTGGCATTGGCATTTTACTCTTTTTTTGTTAAAGGATTTGATGCTTATCCTGAAAGCAACTGTCCACCAGAGGATACATTGTCACAGTTAGAACAACTGATTGTTCCATTGGGAATGCTTTGGAATGCCCAAAGAACACAGAACATCTGGACTGCTTAGATAACCAATAAGAGCCATGTTTTCTACTTTTCTACAGAAACATTGGACTCTGATAAAAGAAAAATATTATGATCTGAAGTATATTCTACTAATGGAAGTAAATTTATGGAACACTGTACATGGGTAAAACCTTATTGTACTACAACGTACTAAGTCGAAAGCCCTGATAAACATCAGATGTTTGCTATCACTTTAATTTTCTTTCTTTAAGGTTTTAATATATTTTCTAATTACTGAAAGCATTAAAAACAACTGTTTTGGTGAAAGTCATTGGTAATACTTTCTCTCTCGAGAAAAGTTTCATTTGAAATCTTGGTGTTTTCAGAGTTGGAGATTATTGGGGCCAAAACAGTAATCACACCCCATGCTGGTTTATTTCTCTCAAATGGGAGTAACAGAAAACACTTGGTCTTCTCACTTTTCAATGCTTGTGATCGTTCTCTGTTTTTGAATACATAAAGCAGTTGAGGACCATGGTGGAAAGTTTGCCTGGTTTCTAAATTTGCAAATAGTTTATTGAACTTAAAAAACCCATAATGTAATGAGCAGGCTTGGAGGACAAGAAATAGCAAAATTTATCATTATTCCTCCCCCAGAGGAATCATTTTGCATTAGATTCTAGAATTAAATTTTCAAATTCATTCAAGTCGGGTAATTTAAGGTTCACTTTTTTTTTTCTTTTTTTTTTTCTTTTTCAGACAGAATCTCATTCTGTTGCCCCGGTGCACATCAAACTTATTATATAGTTCAGGCTGCCCTCAGATTTATGAAGCCTCCCAAATCCTGGGATTATAGTCATGAACCACCATACCAGGCTTTCTTTCAGATTTTGGTAAATGCCTGTTACATTTCAGTTCGCGTGAAGTAGGCAACTGTGGGAAGTCAGTGCTTTGGACTGCAGTCACATATAAGGAAGTTTGGTTTGTCTTTTGCACTAATGGGAACAAAATGCAACTTAACACTTAAATCAGAGGAAGTCCTTGGGAAGAACAGCCTCTTCAACTCACTTTCAGGCTTGACAAATGAGGCACAGTACCTTAAAACTCTGAGAATCTAAAAAATGGTCTCATATATATTATTGTGAGTATTTAATATGTTCTTTCAGGATTTCTGCCCTGAAGCTGAGGGACAATTAGTTTACAAATGATAAAACTGAAGAAAAATGAGGCAGAGACTTGCTCTAGGTAACAAGCAACTGAGGAGTGAAAATTAAAAGACTCTCAAGAAACTCATTTTTTTTCCATCATCGTCTGTAATTTCTTTGCAGTCAATCTTCATATCAGAGTTCAACTAATGATAATAATTCTTGGGTGGTTTAAAAATGATCATTGTGTGCCTTCCTGAATATACTGCTGGATTTTCTTTCTGAATTTATTTTTAATTCATTTTTATGACATTTAAATGTCCACTTTTAATTTAGAAAACTAAACCTTCATATATATTACTCTGCACTAAGCACATGCTATAAATAGGAGATGTGCCCTAAAAGCAGAGATAAATAGCTAACATATCTCTTACAGATTGCAAATGTATTTCTCAGCACTAAAAAAAATCTAACACAAGTTACCATGGTAATCTATTGGAAATCAACATACTTTTCCTGCCATGTGACCTGAGAGAGCAGTTAGCATTTTTTATGTGTCATGTCAAATTTCTCAGTTTACTGACCTGGTTGTCAAAGTTCGACATCCAGAACTGCTTATTAAAAGTTATACCTTTTGTCTCGTATTATGACCCAGTTGTGCCATTCCTAAACCACATGCAGGAACTCACAGCCATACAAATGCTCAGCCATCATCCTTTCTCCAGCACTATCACCCGGGATAGTAGAATACCTCTCAATGAAATTAGTGATTTAGCCACTAAGTCTAATTCATGTATGTGCTTTGCCTGAAACTGTTAAAAATGTATGTATCCTTACATATTCTTTTAAAAAGTGGAATGGTTGTCATTCAACAGCATTAGATAAACTATCTTCTCTAAACAGCCTACAGTGAAGTAATATTTCCAGTGTGATATGAAGCTTCATCAATAAAAAGGTAGAATCGGTCTGCAAACAATGAAACTATGGGGGTGATTCGGAAGCATGAAGTGAGAGGATATTAGTGAGTATTGGCCGTGGGCATACTATCTTATCTTTTATTTCTCAGTGCATACGTTATGTGGTTGTGGCATGTATGAACTAGATGATTTTGGTGGGCTTCCTTCAAATAACTTATTTTACTTTTTAAAATAATTAGTTTTTATTTGTGTATGTATATGTGTGTCTGTGCATATGAGTGCCGGTGCCCATGGAAGCAAAAAGTTGGTGTCCCATACCCTGGAGGAGGAGTTACACGCATTTGTGAGCCACTTGACATGAGTACTGCGAGCTGAATTCTGGTCTTTTTGAAGAGTTGCAAGTAGTTTTAACTGCTAAGTGATCTATTTGGCCCCCTTTCAAGTGTTTGAAACTGATGTATTTATTTTCCAAAATGGTAAAATTACTTTTTTATACTACAAAGGTCTGAGTATCTGTAAATTTCCTTTGCCTCATATAAGATCTCTTTAAATTTTATAGCTTTTCTGTGAGATGCTAGGTAGGTGTGTATGCAAATTAAGCTTTAGAACATATAGAACACTTTATCCTGTTGCTTGGACTATTACATCTTTTTTTCTCTTTTTTTCTGTATCATGTACTCATGACCAACAATATGTGGTGGTTAATTCTAAGACAAAACTTCTTTCTTATACAGAGTTGTGATTGGGCTGGATTCAACATTCAAATCAGGAAATTAGCAGAATTTACTGATTATCATATATCACGTCACTTAATTTTTACTATTTGCCCAGACTGAACACTATGGGTAACTTGTTTGCACAGGTTACATTGTGTTATCTATATCTGTATATGTTGTTGAGAGATTTCTGAATATATTTCCCTGTTAATGTATTGAACACATAGGAACTGTTGCCAACAGTGAAAGCCTTTTCACTTAAGAGGTTAATCATTTTTATACTAGAAGAGAGTACTCTATCAGGCATCTCTTGACTAGCAAATGCATTCTAGAAGGCAAAATGTCATTGAATATGTGATGTACGTAACCTCATTAAGAACAGGGTGTGAGGGCAAAGGCGTTGACTCTACAAAAGGAATGAGGCAATTACTTGGATTTAGTCCCACTGTCTGGTTGTTCTCTGGCTTCATTCCTTTCTCTTGGACACAGTGAGCTCGAGAGAACTAGTTGTGCTTTAACTATTAGGTACTACAAAGTTTACTAGTAGGATCTATTGTGGAGCTACGGCCTTGGTATGCCCATTGTGATTCACAGTCTGGTAGCAGAAATATTAGTATGAACTTTTTGAATTTCAAATCTTGAGTACCATCGTAGATGAATACATCTGAATTGCTTTTCTAATACATTCCCTCGGTGATTTTCAAGGATTATAAAGCTGAAGAAGTTCAAGAATAGGGACATCTAGCTGGCTTTCCAAATGGGGAAACAAACAGTCTGCCTGTGTCAATTCCTGAATATAAACTGTTGTTCTGCTGACTTTCTGACTATCCCCTTTCCATTTGATATGATCTTGGAGGGGTTTCAAGTTGAAAATTTCGGTTTTCTTTTTTTAGTTTGAATTTCTCTGCTATGAACAATTTAAGATGCTAACGCCATTTCCTGTAAAGAGGTTTCTCTATCCACATTGTAAAACAGAGGTTCTTAATTTTTGTTCTCCAGGAATATTTGATAATGTTGGGAGATATAGGTAGGGGCAAAAGATGATGCTAAATTTACAATGTACAAGACTATTCCCCTTACCGTAGAAACGTATTCAGCCCAAAATATCAATAGTGACAAAATTGAGAAGCTGCAATGGGTGAAATTATTATTATTATTATTCAGAATATATTTAATCAACCTTTTTTGATAGGGACACATTAATTACATCTATTAAGTAAGTTAGGTACTTCGAAACATATGATAGAGAAGTAAACCTACTTTACCAAGAATATAACATTTCAGTAGAAAACAAATGAAATGATAAATATGGCTGTATATAATGAACTATTTTTAGAGTTTCCACTCATATTCATGATTGACAAGGATTGTGGAAAACAGAAGCTTATTAATATTTGTTTCCCATATTGGTTTTGCTTGGGCAAAATAAGCAGAGAAAAATAACCTAGGGTTATTCTTACTTAAATTGTATATTCTGTATAATGAAATAGTTATCTTAAAAATTAATTTTCATGTCTGTAAGTTTGGTGATTTTCTTGAAATGTCCTTTATTAAGAGAAATGAAAGTAAAAGATTATTAGCATCAAACAATTGGGATAATTTGTGATACTAATATTCACAATATTTTCTAGTGTTTTTATTTGTTTTAACATTAGCAATTAAGAAAAATGTGGAATTAGAAATAGTTATTGAGTTTTCTCATATAGAAGAGAGTCATACAAGCAAAAAAAATGTTATAAGATAGAAGAAAAATTTGACTATGAAATGTCAAATCTTAGTAAAAGAGAGAAGTTGTTAGACCTGATAGGTGTGATTTGGAATTTCTGTATGAACATGACTTAAGCTCTTAAGTACATTGGTGTTGTGTAAGGCAAGATTCATTAAAAGTGACCCTCCTATGAATATCAATTCAATCTTCCAGGGAGCTAGTACCATAGAGTACAATAGGACATCATGATATCCCAGCAAGAGTTGACGGTTTAAAAAACTTTCTAGTTTCAAGGATCAATGACATCAATTGACTCTTCTTAAATCTAAGAGAGGTTTACAAGGATTCATTATCATATTGAATCTCTCAGAGAATAAATGTATTAGACAAATAAATGCAAGGACACAGACACACATTACAAAGATGACTCATTACAAGGAGGGATAAACAGTTCACTGAGTCTAAATTCACCCAGCTTTAAAACAATGCATCCTAAATTATTTGCACATTTAATTGCATTACTAAAGATATTTCCAGGACTAGAGAGTTTATTGAGCAAGTCTAATTCCTATTGATTACATTCTTTGGAGGGAGGCAGTGTGTACAGAAGAAGTGAAATGAGTTTGAGGGGAAATAGAGAAAACCTAGATGTTTATCTTTGTTAAGTAGGCCTAAGTTTCTCAAATAGATACTTTTCCAGTTCTCCTACCTCTTGATGTATGACTTGCCACATTATTTTAATCAATATAGTAAACACAACCATTAAGACCAGGATTGTTAATGAAGACTCTTAGCAATTCTAAAGTCAAACAAAAAAACATAGTTTTGTGTTAAGAGTGTTTGGTAGCAGTGTAATTTAAAATGGAGATCATGACATTCCAATTTATATTGGTACCTATTTCCTCTTCTTTATTTAATTTTGCAAGGAAACACAATGTTAGGCACATAGAGATATGTAACCATCATCATTAAATGCATGAATAAATAAATGAAAATTTTAGGACAGTATATTAGACTAAAGAAAATTCATATTAAGGTAAAATTCTGAAAAGTGGGAGGTAATTGTTAGAGCTAAAGATGATCATTTCAATGAAAGGCAAATTTAGAATGCATAGAATTTTTAATTGAAAACACAATTGCTGCATCCTTCTTTACCTGCAGTAGGACACAGAACATGGAAGTCTTGTAGTAGCTTGTTAATATTTATTGGGCACTAAGTATGTGTCAGATGCTGTGATAAGCATTGGCACATATGAGTTCATTAAATTCTCATAGCTGCTATAAGTGAAAGGACATCTTAGCACTCCCATTTTAGAGAAGACCATAGGAGGCCCAAATAAATGGAGTTGGTTGCCTAAGACAGAACAATTTTGCAGAAGAGTTGAGTCTTGAACACAACCAGCCTAGTTCCCAATTCCAAACCTTTAACTACTAAAGTGCTTTGTTACAGAAAATAAAGATGTCCATATTTTGAGGGCATTGAGTAGTCATCAAATTTGGGACCAGAAATTATAATTATAAGAATCCACTTATTTTGGTGAGTGGAGAAATGGATAAATCTGAGGCCAAAACACTTTTCTGGTGTGTATCCATTTAAAGCAGTGTTTCTTAATCTGTGGGTAATGACCCTTTAGGGGTCAAATGACCCTTTCACAGAGGTCACCTAGGAACATTGGAAAACAAAGATATTTATATTATGATTAATAATAGTAGTAAATTACAGTTATGAAAGAGCAACAAAAATAATTTTGTGGTTGGGAATCATGACAACATGAGCAAGTATATTAAATGGCCACAGTGTTATGAAGATTGAGAACCACTCATTTACAGTATTGTTGTATTGGAGAAATGGAAAAATACAAAATGAAGAGAAAAGGAAAGGCCAGAGTTTGGAGGAAAACTGATGGCTTTGTGCATGTCAAGACAGACAAGAACAACTAGAAACCCAAGCAAAGGAATCTGTGTAAATACTCAAAGACTCAGACAGCAAATTTAATCAACTATGGGCAGGAATAAAGAATAACCCAGCAACTGATATGTAAACCCTTTATTTTTGTTCTTCTTTATTTGAATTTTTAAAAGTTGAAAATTTCACATGTGAACATTGTATTTACATACTTTCTGCTCTTATTTTACTCCTAATTTCTTCCACATTCCTACCATTTTCTCTCAAATTCCTAATCTCATGTTCTTTAATTATTATTGTCACATACACATATATGCATACACACACATGCTGCTAGATAATGTTTCTAGAAAAGACAAGAAAGCTGACCCAAGAAATCTCAAAAATATGGTTGCCTAACAAGACCCTCATAATGAAAATGCCAGGGAAAATTTCACACGGTCTCATATCAAGGGGAAGATCTTTGTTGGTTCTTTTTGAAGCCAGTTTCTAACTCTTGTGGTTTCTAGGCCAGACACTAGCAAGGCTAAAGGAGAAGGGGCAGTTTCCTGGAGAGAAGAATAAGACTTAGGACACTCATAACAAATAGAACCTCACACCCCCTTTGTCTTTAACTCTCGCTCTCTCTTTGTAGCTGACATGCTCCTAATTAGCCAGCAACTTTTTCTGGCTACAGAAGTGGAATAACTTTAGATATTCTTTTTTAAAATTTATTTATGCTTTTCTTATTTATTTATTTATTAAAGATTTCTGTCTCTTCCCCGCCACCGCCTCCCATTTCCCTCCCCGTCCCCCAATCAAGTCCCTCTCCCTTGTCAGCCCAAAGAGCAATCAGGGTTCCCTGCACTGTGGGAAGTCCAAGGACCACCCACCTCCATCCAGGTCTAGTTAGGTGAGCATCCAAACTGCCTAGGCTCCCACAAAGCCAGTATGTGCAGTAGGATCAAAAACCCTTTGCCATTGTTCCTGAGTTCTCAGTAGTCCTCATTGTCCGCTATGTTCAGCGAGTCCGGTTTTATCCCAGGCTTTTTCAGACCCAGGCCAGCTGGCCTTGGTGAGTTCCTGATAGAACATCCTTATTGTCTCCGTGTGTGGGTGCATCCCTCGCGGTCCTGAGTTCCTTGCTCGTGCTCTCTCTCCTTCTGCTCCTGATTTGGACCTTGAGATTTCTGTCCGGTGCTCCAATGTGGGTCTCTGTCTTTGTCTCCTTTCATCGCCTGATGAAGGTTAATATTCAGGAGAATGCCTATATGTTTTTCTTTGGGTTCTCCTTCTTTTTTAGCTTCTCTAGGATCACTAATTATAGGCTCAATGTCCTTTATTTATGGCTAGAAACCAAATATGAGTGAGTACATCCCATGATCCTCTTTTTGGGTCTGGCTTACCTCAGTCAGGATAGTGTTTTCTATTTCCATCCATTTGCATGCAAAATTCAAGAAGTCTTAGGTATGAGTGCTCTGTCTACTTGTATGCTTGCATGTCAGAAGGGATCCTATTATAGATGGTTGTGAGCCACCATGTGATTGCTGGGAATTGAACTCAGGACTTCTGAAAGAGCAGCCAGTACGCTTAACTGTTAAGCTATTGCTCCAGCCCCAACTTTAGGTATTCTTAAGATAGAATTTTCTCTGCTCAAATTTCCTGGTAGATTGCAAGTGGGCTTTCCAAATAAAGATAGAAGGGTAATAATTCAGCATCCAACCTACGTCAAATGTAGACTCATTTGATAGCCAGGGGTAATCTTTCCAAGAGTCCCTGCCACCCATTGAAGGACTCTGAAATCATGCTATATCAACATATTGAACAGAGAGTAACAGTAGAAGAAGTATGCTTACAGAACTTTGGATAAACGTTATCTGTCAGAAGTTACAGTTCCTAGTGCTCAAGATCTAGATGAGCAGTTTCCCAGTTTATGAGCCCTGACCCCTGGGGGAGTGTCAAGTGACACTTTCATAGGGGTCGCCTCAAGGCCATTGGAAAGCACAAATATTTACATCATGATTCCAGACAGTAGCAAAATTACAGTTATGAAGTAGCAACAAAAGTAATTTTATGGTTGGAGGTTACCACAACATAAGAAACTGTATCAAACAGTTGCAGCATTAGGAAGATTGAGAACATCTGCTCTAGATTAAACAAGTGTTTTAGTGTATTTTGCCAAGGACAAGTTTAAAGGGGAGATTTGAAAAACCCATAAGTTAAAGAAATTTTAAATTTGTGTCAAAAACAAAAGATTAGAATTGGCAGCTTCCAGTTGTTTCTCTGAGTGATATAGAAAATTATTTGATAATTGCATAACTGATAACCTGACAGAAGTCTGCCATTCACAAAGACATTGTCATTGAAGATCTAACCTATGGGATCTCTTTCTGAACTTCGTAGGATTAGTGAAGTTATAATGATATTACATGCTGACCAAAGTCCTTCCTTGTTCTCAAGAAGATGAGTGTGGTCACCCCAGACAATGGGCCCTCTGAGGTAAGAATGCATCCATTATTACCTTGCAAAGAAAGACTCCATGTCTTCAACTCCCTTAAAAGAAGGTGCATATTCACTTTAAATAGAGATTTTTGGAGTGCAAAAACTTGGAGGATTCTTTGGGGACGAATGCTTTTATCTTAATAAGAACAAAATGTTGCTTATAGAAATATAAATTTTGAAAGGCATCATGGAAAACTTACGCATTTGAGAACAGCTAAAAGTGGCCATATTTGTCTTCCTCATATTCAGACATTAATGGTATTTCTTATGAAACAATTTTCTTGATTCTGCAAAACTATTTTTTTCCTGTGGTTGGAAGCTTTAGTAGCCCTATATGCTTAACCTTAGGCTAAACGTGCTAGAAATATCCTAGAGTGTATCTGACCCTTACCTGACATCATACCTGCCTGCAAAACCAACTTCATTAGCTCCCCCTACACATCAAATATGTTGGCATTCTTCTTTTTTATGATAATCTCCTAACTGTCATCCCTTCCATGCTCCAAATGGAAATAGATGCTGTCCAAATCAATAGACTTAAAATTCTTCTTAGGTTTATTTTATGTCTACGAGCATTTTGTGTGCAAGTGGATATATATAGCATATATGTGCCTGGTGCCCATGCAGTCAGAAGAGGGTATTCAGATCACCTAGAAATGGAGTTACAGATAGTTGTTAGCCACGATATGGGTGCAGGAAACTTAACTCAGGTTCTATGCAAGAGTAACAAATACTCTTAACTGCTGAGCCATCTCACTTGTCCCCAAATCAGTAGAATTTTAACATGTGCCCTAGGCTTTTCTTCACTATTTTAATTCTTAAGGTTACTTTAAACTCTTCATTTGGACTGTATTCAAGAGAAGTCATAAGAGAAGATAGAAGGGAAGAGGGGAGGAAGGAAGGGGAGTGAAGAAAATGTGTAGCTCAATAAAAAAGCGAGTGACAAGAATGATTCATAGAAATAACAAATGCATAGAAGGTACCAGATAGGTTGAGTCTGGTGAAATCAAGGTTCAGTAGTATCACGG
Organism: Microtus pennsylvanicus; assembly: GCF_037038515.1. Taxonomy (NCBI): domain Eukaryota; kingdom Metazoa; phylum Chordata; class Mammalia; order Rodentia; family Cricetidae; genus Microtus; species Microtus pennsylvanicus. The sequence continues at coordinate 99,695,380 of NC_134601.1, read as the reverse complement.
CAATTATTATCAAACATCTGATTGCTAGGGAAATAGCACTGGAAAGTGTAAACAGGAGCCAATGGATAGACAACTAGAGAAAGGGAGATGATCTCTAACAGATCATTCCAAAGACACAATGGCTTGCCTAGAGATTGAATGTGACCCAGTATGAGCTGATACATCATTTTGAAGGTGCTGTGGCAGGATAAGTGTTAACTCTACATCATTGAAGCTGCTCCCTACACTGAGGCTGATTTTGTACGTGGGCACTCACATTCCCTCATTGTTTAACTTTAATTCTGTGTTAAGCTACACTAATCAACACTGCTAGCTGCTGCTTACTTTTCTTCTCTCCTGGCTTCCCAGCATAATATGCTACTTCAACAGTATAGTCAGTCACCTTGACAGTCAAGGTGTTTATTTGGATGCCTTTCAGCATCACTATTCAAGAAGAATCTGTTTCTCAATAAGGTAGGGAACAGTTTTCAGCATTCTGTCTCTTTGCAAACCTCAAAGACTCTTGGACTGAAGATATGCTTTGAAATTAAAATCATTGCAAATCTGCTGAGTAAGCAAGTACTAAACATACTTGGAATAAGTAGACTAGAATGTTATCGCTTAGCATAATGCAGAAAAAACTTTTTCTCCTCTAGTGTGCATAAAAGATTTCACTAACTCAAAGGCATATGCCACATTATATAATCGTGTCTGATTTTAAACAATTCACACATGCACACACGTGGGCACAAATACACACACACACAGATACCTGTACATAAGTTGATAAAACTGCCATGGAGACAAAGTTATTATTTCAGACACTGCCCCCAACAACAACCCATCTTACTTATAATAAGTTAGTATTAATCATGGGAGGATATCATATATGAAAAAACTATATAAGGTTAAAAAATGTCAAGAAATATTTGTATTGGAGAATCCATCAGGCACAGTTCTTGCAGTAATCAAACAACCTTCAAATCATGGCACACTCTATTGCATTAAAAATAAAGTTAAATGACCTAATACCTATTTCCTATAACAACTACCATTTAACTAAACTTCTTTTGTTCATAGGTACTGTAATGAACCCTTCCCATTTGTTATCTTCTTTTATCTTTGCAAAACAATATTTTCTTTGCAAAAATATTTTCTCAAATCTACATATTGGAAACCTACGCTTGAGAACATCTTTCTCAGACTATATATTTGATAGTAAAGCAAGGCAAAGAAACCAAAATTGACTTGAGTCTTATTTAATAATCCATCTATGACACTCTCTTCTTTTTGCAATCATGGTTGTCCCTTTGTGGTTTGTCATTGTCCACCAGTCTAAATTCTAAAGAAAGCTGAACCTAAAAGATGCAGATGTTAACTGCAAAATGATCTTTAGATTTACAAAACCCAGAACAGCTGGATGCCCTCAGACAAAATCAAGATGTGCTTCTTTATTCCACTTCTGTGCATTAGCAAACAAAAAGCACACTAATTGCTGTGAGAATTAACTCTCAGGCCAGTTATAGTAATTTAAAAAAAATACAGAACCTAGCCCAGGAGGTCAACATCAATTACCAGCTTTGGGAGTGGGAGTCACACAATCAGGGATGGGGAATTGTTTTGGGTAATAAACCCCTGTTGTGCCTGTTCTTTCCTTTCCTCTCCCTACAAGTCCATATCTTTCTTTACCCAAGTTCTCTCCGAATGCCATTCATCTAGGGACAAATGGCCATTTTCTTAGGTGCTAGCCATTAAATAAACCTGGCTTTCTTCTACTACATTTCACCTCGGAGTACTGACCTTAGAACAATGTGTTTATGGACAAGAGTCCACTAACACCTTCATGTGCGAATGCTAATGTGATTATTTTATTTGTACCATGTTTATGTGAAAAATAAAAATAACAGTTTTATTTTACTGGAGTCCAGTGAAGTCCTTTCTATGGAAGATTCAGCTTATCTCTCAAGCAGGGAAGGTCACACTCACCTCGTTTATGAAGGAGAACACTGGCATGCCGACGTCCATTTCCATTTTCAACATAACAGGAATAATTCCCCAGGTCACCTTCTTCCACAGAGTCAACAATTAATGAGATAGAAACTTCCTGTTCTCCAAGATGTTCCTTAAGAATTCTAAAACATAAAGGAAAACGCAACAAAAAAACCCACACAAACATACACATACACATACATGAAAAAGAAAGAAATGTAGATGAATCCGAATCTGATGAGAATATACCTACAGAGTTGGTGCTGCAACTCTGGCTAAGAATTGATGCTAAGTTAATTAAATGATAGCATGCCCTTTTCCTCTTCCCTTCTAATGAAGAAGCCTGTCTTTGGAGATGCTAATGAACTTGCAGTTAATTATCTCTCATAGGAGGACAGTCATCCTGTCATGATAGAGAGGTGACGGAGACCTTGAGAAAGTTTACAAATCGTTTTTCCTTTAAGAAGAAATATGATGCAAAAATGAGATAACAGGTTTCAAAATGTTAGACTGGAGGCCTAATTATATATCGGATTATTTTCAAAAAGAGTAAGAGAAAGAAAACATTTCCAAGTTATTTTGACACATTGGTTGACACCAGCAGCCTGCCTTACTTTTTCTAATGATACAAGCAAGTTGCATAGTTTTAAAGAAATATGAAACCATAAACTGAGAGATTAAAAGTTCTGATAAGTATTTAATGCTGACTTTTAAAATTAATGGTAAATGCCTACTAATCTGATTGTTATATATTTTAGCAATCTCTCAAACAAATGCAAATTAAACAAGGTATCCTTTGACATGCCTCCAGTATTCCTAGTTCTAAACTCCTGCCTGGATGAATGTGTATGTATAAATAACTTTCCAGAGCTTTTTGTCAAGGTCATACAGTCGAAGTTTAGGTTTACAATACTACTTTAATTTTAAGTGAAATTTAAATATGAATAATGACAAAGAAATATTTTCATCCAAATTGGAGAACTGACGATTTGAATCTTCCAGAACCCAATTGGAGCAATCCAGAGTTTGATATTGTGTATTTGTTGCCAGAGATAAGGTCCCAATAGAAATTATCTTTTATGACAGTTTTATTCTTACTGAAAAACATTTTCTCTTACTTCCTTGTCAAAGTTTTAAGAGGCTTGACATTGAAAAAGGAGAAGCAGCACTTAAATTTACATACAGTCATGGAAATTATGGAATGTATAGAAAGCCTTTATATGGAAGAATATTTAGAAAATATCCATCATTTGTATTTGGATATAACCTAATTATCATTATGAAAATTCTTGATCATTTTCATTATGATTAGAACTAACTCTTCATGTTCAAATATAACTTGCATCATCATTGAATACTTTGATACTTAAACATA